>NC_057813.1:87431284-88042299 GCF_018294505.1 Triticum aestivum
CCTCGAGTGGGAGGTTTGCTCACCACTCGGTAGGATTTTCAAAAACTTAGGTGAGCACTGGGCTGCAGCTAACCCCCCGAGTGGGAGGTTTGCTCACCACTCGGTAGGATTTTCAAAAACTTAGGCAAGCACTGGGCTGCAGCTAAGCCCCCGATTGGGAGGTTTGCTCTCCACTCGGTAGGATTTTCAAAAACTTAGGCGAGCACTGGGCTGCAGCTAAGCCCCCGAGTGGGAGGTTTGCTCTCCACTTGGTAGGATTTTCGTGGTGTACCTCCAAAGGAGAAGATAGCAGTCGACCTGCGCTTCGTCCTCCTTGCGGAGCGCATGTTGTATTTGTGGCGTAGCTCGGAAGGAGAAGGCAGGAGTCGACCTGCGCTTCGTCCTCCTTGTGGAGCGCATGTTGTATTTGTGGCGTAGCTCGGAAGGAGAAGGCAGGAGTCGACCTGCGCCTCGTCCTCCTTGCGGAGCGCATGTTGTATTTGTGGCATAGCTTAGAAGGAGAAGGTAGGAGTCTACCTGTGCTTCGTCCTCCTTGCGGAGCACATGTTGTATTTGTGGCGTAGCTCGGAAGGAGAAGGCAGGAGTCGACCTGCGCCTCGTCCTCCTTGCGGAGCGCACGTTGTATTTGTGGCGTAGCTCGGAAGGAGAAGGCAGCAGTCGACCTACGCTTCGTCCTCCTTGCGGAGCGCACGTTGTATTTTATACTTAGGTGAACACTAGGTTGCAGCTAAGCCCCAGAGTGGGAGGCTGGCTCACCACTCGGCAGGATTTGGTTTAAACTTAGGCGAGTACTTGGACTGCAGCTAAGCCTCCGAGTGGAAGGCTGGCATACCACTCGGTAGGATTTTGTTTAAACTTAGGCGAAAACGGATTCGCAACTAAGCCTTCGAGTGGAAGGCTGGCTTACCACTCGGTAGGATTTTGTTTAAACTTAGGCGAAACGGATTCGCAGCTAAGCCTCCGAGCGGGATGCTGGCTCACCACTCGGTAAGGATTTTTTTACAAACTTAGGCGAAACAGATTCGCGGCTAAGCCACCCACTGGGGGACTGATTTGTGTGAGCAAAAGTAACAACAATCATTGGGAAAATTATAAAACTCTTGTCTTTGATAAATAAACTACAGAAGTACTTTTATTACAACTCATCCGAGTGAATACTTAAGTATAAAAGGGGCGGAGCAGATCCACTTTCCAAGCTCGTGGCTCGTCAATCTGGCGATCAACGTTGTAAATACGGTATGCTCCATTGTGGAGAACTTTGGTAACAATGAAGGGGCCTTCCCAAGTAGGGGCGAGTTTGTGCGGCTTCTGTTGGTCCACTCGGGGGACCAAGTCTCCTTCCTGGAAGGCTCGGCTCTTCACATTTCTGGTGTAGAATCGGCGCAAGTCTTGCTGATAGATGGTCGACCGGATCATGGCCATCTCTCTTTCTTCTTCCAGAAGGTCGACTGCATCCTGCCGGGCTTGTTCTGCTTCGACTTCAGAGTAGAGCTCGACTCACGATGCATTGTGAAGCAGGTCACTTGGCAGAACCGCTTCAGCTCCGTAGACTAGAAAGAACGGAGTTCTCCCAGTCGACCGATTTGGAGTAGTCCTCAATCCCCAAAGAACTGATTGAAGTTCGTCGACCCACGCACCTGCTGTGTGCTTGAGGTCACGCATCAACCGGGGTTTCAGTCCCTTGAGAATTAGGTCGTTTGCTCTTTCTGCTTGTCCATTCGACTGGGGGTGGGCGACTGAAGCGTAGTCAACTCGAGTGCCTTGAGAAGCGCAGAAGGCTTTGAACTGATCGGAATCGAAGTTTGACCCATTATCAATGATGATGCTATGCAGAACTCCATATATGAATATCAATTCTCTGATGAAGCTGATGGCAGTGCCAGCATCAAGATTTTTAATGGGCTTGGCTTCGATCCACTTGGTGAACTTGTCGACTGCCACCAGTACATGGGTGAAGCCGCTCCTGCCAGTTCTCTGTGGTCCAACCATATCTAACCCCCAAACAGCGAAAGGTCAGACGATTGGAATGGTCTTCAAGGCTGAGGCGGGCTTGTGTGACATATTGGAGTAGAACTGACATCCTTCACACTTATCGACTATCTCTTTTGCCATTTCATTTGCTTTAGGACAGTAAAAGCCTGCTCGGTATGCTTTAGCCAGGATGGTCCGAGAGGACACATGATGGCCACAGGTCCCCGAGTGGATGTCTTTGAGAATCATTCGACCCTCTTCCGGTATTATGCATTTCTGGATGACTCCAGTCGCGCTTTCTCTGTACAACTGTCCCCTCATGACAGTAAAGGCCTTGGATCGACGGACGATCTGCCGAGCCTCTTCTTCATTCTCTGGGAGCTCTTTCCTTAGGATATACGCGATGTAAGGCACTGTCCAGTCGGGAGTGATAACCAGAACTTCCATGATTAAGTCAACCACAGCTGGGACCTCAACTTCAGTCGGATCCGTGGCACTTTTTGGCTGCAGGGCTTCTTCGGTGAAAGGATCCTCTTGAACCGACGGTACGTGGGCATGTTCCAAAAACACGCCACTAGGAATGGCTTCTCTTTTGGAACCTATCTTCGCCAAGTCATCAGCTGCTTGATTTTTCAGTCGGGGTACATGATGAAGCTCTAACCCCTCGAACTTCTTCACCATCTTTCTTACTGCGATGCAGTAACCAGTCATAGCTGGGCTTCTGACGTCCCACTCCTTCATCACTTGGTTAACCACCAAATCCGAGTCACCGTAGACCATGAGGCGACGGACGCCGAGTGAAATGGCCATACGCAACCCATACAAAAGTGCTTCATATTCTGCTTCGTTGTTGGAGGAGTCAAAGTGAATCTGGAGTACATAACTGAGCTTATCTCCTCGGGGGGAAACTAACACTACCCCGGCACCGGAACCATTCAGCATTTTAGAGCCATCAAAGAACATAGTCCAGTGCTCCGAGTGAACTTGAGTCGGTAACTGCTGTTCAGTCCACTCGGCGAGGAAATCTGCTATTGCTTGGGACTTGATAGCTTTCTTTACCTCAAATCTGATATCAAGGGGAAGGAGTTCAATCGCCCATTTTGCCACTCGACCAGTTTCATCTCTGTTGTGCAGAATCTCTGATAAGGGGGCGTCGCTGACGACTGTGATGGTATGGTGAGAGAAGTAGTGAGCAACTTTCTTCATGGTCATATAAATCCCATATACAAGCTTCTGATAATGAGGGTATCGTTGCTTTGATGGGGTCTGAACTTTGAAGGTTTTCCCTTCTTCTTCCCGCTCGACCGTAAGTACTGTACTGACGACTTGTCCTGTGGCTGCAATGTAAAGCAGCAAAGGCTCTTTGCTGATAGGGGCAGCAAGCACCGGCTGGGTGGAAAGCAGGGTTTTTAACTCTGCAAACACTGCGTCAGCTTCAGGAGTCCACTCGAACTTGTCTGACTTCTTCATCAGTCGGTAAAGAGGCAATGCCTTCTCACCGAGATGAGAGATGAATCGACTTAAAGCAGCCAAGCAACCAGTAAGCTTCTGAACATCGTGCACACGGACATGTCATTTCATTCGGAGTATAGTGCCCACTTTCTCGGGGTTTGCATCGATTCCTCGTTCAGAAACGAGAAAACCGAGTAACTTTCCGCCAGGAACTCCGAATGTGCACTTGGATGGATTAAGCTTGATATCATACCTCCTGTGGTTGGCAAATGTTTCAGCGAGGTCAGTCAGCAGGTTGGAACCTTTCCGTGACTTGACCACAATGTCATCCATGTATACTTCCACATTCCGACTGATTTGAGTGAGCAAACACTTCTGAATCATCCTCAGGAACGTGGCTCCAGCATTCTTGAGGCCGAATGGCATGGTGACATAACAGAAGCACCCAAATGGGGTGATGAAAGCTGTTTTGATCTCATCGGGTCCATACAGACAGATCTAATGGTACCCAGAATAGGCATCTAAGAAAGACAGTCGTTCACATCCCGCAGTCGAGTCGACTATTTGATCGATGCGGGGAAGAGGAAAATGATCTTTCGGGCAGGCCCGATTGATATGTTTAAACTCAATGCACATGTGAAGTGAGTTGTCCTTTTTGGTGACCATGACAACATTGGCGAGCCACTCGGAGTGGTAAATCTCTCGGATAAACTCTGCTGCTAAGAGACGAGCCACCTCTTTGCCAATAGCCTTCCTTTTCTGGACGGCGGACCATCGCAGATGTTCCTTGACAGGTTTTGCCTTTGAATCGACTCGCAGACGATGCTCAACCAGCCCCCTGGGTACACCTGGTATGTCAGAAGGTTTCCATGCAAAGATGTCCCAGTTCTCACAAAGGAACTGGATGAGCGCTTCTTCCTATTTGGTGTCGAGTGTTGTGGAGATGTGAGTCGGAGCAGCATTGTGGTCGGTCGGGTGGATGTGAACTGGTTTTGTCTCACCGGACGACTGAAACGCTGATTCCGTAGCGGGCTTCTTGGCTCGCAACAAATCACTCGGGTCTGCATTCCTCTGATGTTCCTGCCACTCTTCTGCCACCATCTGAGCATTGGCGATCTTTGAGCCTTTCTAGAAGCACTCTTCTGCCTTCTTGCGATTACCAGTAACAGTAATTACGCCTTTAGGTCCAGGCATCTTCAATTTGAGGTACACGTAACATGGTCGAGCCATAAAACGTGCATAAGCTGGCCTGCCCAAAATAGCATGGTAGGCACTCTGGAAATCTACAACCTCAAATGTCAGCTTTTCTTTGCGGAAGTTCTTGGAATCACCAAAAACCATATCAAGAGCAATCTGGCCGAGTGATGCGGCCTTCTTGCCAGGAATGACTCCATAGAAACTCATGTTGCTTGTGCTGAGTCTGGACATCGGAATGCCCATCCTTTCAGCGTCTCAGTGTACAGTATATTCAAACTACTGCCGCCATCCATCAACACTTTAGTCAGTCGAGTGCCCTCAACGACTGGGTCGACCACCAAAGCTTGCCTCCCAGGGGTGGCTATATGCGTCAGGTGATCAGACTGGTCGAATGTGATGGCCGTGTGAGACCACTTCAGATAATTGGGTGTCGCTGGAGCAACCATATTCACCTCTCGGTTTATAACTTTCAGTCGACTTTTGCTCTCAACGTCAGCAAAAATCACCAGAGTAGAATTGACCTGAGGGTATTCCTGGTCACTATCCCCCTTGTCCTCAGCTTTGTCTGACTCCTTTTCCTTATCCTTGGGTTGTTTCCCCTGGAACTGCTGTATCAGAAGTCGACACTGTCGAGTTGTATGCTTCGGGTAAATGAAATTACCCTCTTCATCTTTCTTCGTGTGGATGTGACACGGCAAATCCATCACGTCATTTCCCTCTTTATCCTTCATTTTATTGGGGTTCCAAGGTCCTTTGGGCTTTCCTTTGAACTTTCCTTGAGTCACGGCCAAGGTTTCTCCAGGAGCAGCTGGCTCGGCTTTCCGCTTTTGCTTCCGACTGGAGTTCCCTCCTCTGGTTTCCTAGGCGACTAACTTGTGCTTGCCGCTCTGGAGCCGATCCTCTTCCTCACCATTGGCATATTTGGTGGCTATCTCCATCATTCGACTCAGAGACATGTCTCCGGTTTGACCGAATTTCAGGCTTAGCTCTCTATACTTAACGCCTTCCTTGAAGGCGCAGACTGCTTGGTGATCAGATACATTTTCTACTGTGTGATGCAGTGTGATCCATCTCTGGATGTAATCTCTCAAAGTCTCATTCGACTTCTGCACACAAGATTGCAGCTCCATCAGTCCTGGTGGTCGCTTGCATGTTCCTTCAAACATTCTGACAAACACTCGGGAGAGATCTTCCCACGTGTAAATGTTGCTGGGTGTCAACTGATTCAGCCATGCCCTGGCTGACCCCTCCAACATAAGAGGCAGATGTTTCATGGCCACCTCGTCATTTCTGCCGCCGATCTGGACAGTCAGTCGGTAGTCCTCAAGCCAAGTATCGGGCTTAGACTCACCGTTGAACTTACTGACTCCAGTCGCCAACCTGAAGTTGGGTGGAATCACTGCGGCTCTGATGGCTCTGCTGAAACACTCTGGTCCGGAGACATGCACTCGGCTACTGGTGGGTACATCTCTATCGTGACCCTCTCTGTGAGCTCTGTTCCGGTCGACCAGACCTTGAACGATGATGGATCTCGCATCAAAGCCTGGTTCCCTGGGGTCGACTGGAATTCTTCGCCCGCCACTGTGCTGGCGTCTATCATCCTGCTGTCGAGGTACATAGGATCCACCCCTAGGGGGAGGGGTGGGCACTCGACGTCGATCATCGCGATCGAATCGGTGATCATACTGCTCACGGTTCCTGTACTGATCGTGCCGGTCTCCACGTCCTTCACGCCTCGGGGGCAATCTGGGGCTATGAGCCGACTGGACCGTATTCGCAGCCCCGGATTTGCTGTGAATACTGTTCCGCGACTTTGATACAGCTGAATTTTGATCTCCTGCTGCCCGGAGCAAATGTCTGATCTGCATCAAGCCTCTGCCAGCTTCTGACTAGGAAGGCTGAATTGATTCTGCTATATGGGCTGCAGCTGCTAAATTTTGAATCGGAGTTCGATATACCTAAGTCGGATGTGGAAAGAGCTGGCGTCGACTAGAGTCAGGGACCCGTTGTCGCACACGCTCATCGAGTGCTCGCTGAAGGTTCTCCAGTCGAGTGCGCTCAGCCAGGTTGGCCAAGCGTGCGTCCTCCAAGGCGCGAGCCTCAAGGGTTTCTCCAACAATAGGAGTATGAAGTGTTGGAAATATGCCCTAGAGGCAATAATAAAAGCATTATTATTATATTTCCTTGTTCATGATAATTGTCTTTATTCATGCTATAATTGTGTTATCCGGAAATCGTAATACATGTGTGAATAACAGACATCAACATGTCCCTAGTGAGCCTCTAGTTGACTAGCTCGTTGATCAACAGATAGTCATGGTTTCCTGACTATGGACACTGGATGTCATTGATAACGAGATCACATCATTAGGAGAATGATGTGATGGACAAGACCCAATCCTAAACATAGCACAAGATCGTATAGTTCGTTTGCTAGAGTTTTCCAATGTCAAGTATCTTTTCCTTAGACCATGAGATCGTGTAACTCCCGGATACCGTAGGAGTGCTTTGGGTATGCCAAACGTCACAACGTAACTGGGTGACTATAAAGGTAGACTACGGGTATCTCCGAAAGTGTCTGTTGGGTGACATGGATCAAGACTGGGATTTGTCACTCCGTATGACGGAGAGGTATCACTGGGCCCACTCGGTAATGCATCATCATAATGAGCTCAGAGTGACCAAGTGTCTGGTCACGGGATCATGGATTACGGTATGAGTAAAGTGACTTGCCGGTAACGAGATTGAACGAGGTATTGGGATACTGACGATCGAATCTCGGGCAAGTAACATATCGATAGACAAAGGGAATAGCGTACGGGGTTGATAGAATCCTCGACATCGTGGTTCATCCGATGAGATCGTCGTGGAGCATGTGGGAGCCAACATGGGTATCCAGATCCCGCTGTTGGTTATTGACCGGAGAGTCGTCTCGGTCATGTCTGCTTGTCTCCCGAACCCGTAGGGTCTACACACTTAAGGTTCAGTTACGCTAGGGTTGTAGGGATATGTATATGCAGTAACCCGAATGTTGTTCGGAGTCCCGGATGAGATCCCGGACGTCACGAGGAGTTCCGGAATGGTCCGGAGGTAAAGATTTATATATGGGAAGTCCTGTTTCGGGCATCGGGACAAGTTTCGGGGTTATCGGTATTGTACCGGGACCACCGGAAGGGTCCCGGGGGTCCACCGGGTGGGTCCACCTGTCCCGGGGGGGCCACATGGGCTGTAGGGGGTGCGCGTTGGCCTAATGGGCCAAGGGCACCAGCCCCACATAGGCCCATGCGCCTAGGGTTTGAAGGGGGAAGAGTCCTAGGAGGGGAAGGCACCTCCTAGGTGCCTTGGGGGGGGGGAGGGAAACCCCCCTTGGCCGCCGCACCCCCTAGGAGATTGGATCTCCTAGGGCCGGCCACCCCCCCTTGGCCCTCCTATATATAGTGGGGGAGAGGAGGGACTTCATTCCTGAACGCCTTGGCCTTTGGTTGCCTCCTTCTCCCTCCCCAACACCTCCTCCACCTCCATAGTGCTTAGCGAAGCTCTGCCGGAGTACTGCAGCTCCATCAACACCACGCCGTCGTGCTGCTGCTGGTGCCATCTCCCTCAACCTCTCCTCCCTCCCTTGCTGGATCAAGAAGGAGAAGAGGTGGCTGTTCCGTACGTGTGTTGAACGCGGAGGTGCCGTCCGTTCAGCGCTGGTCATCGGTGATTTGGATCACGTCGAGTACGACTACATCATCACCGTTCTTTTGAACGCTTCCGCTCGTGATCTACAAAGGTATGTAGATGCATCTAATCACTCGTTGCTAGATGAACTCCTAGATGATCTTGGTGAAATGAGTAGGAAAATTTTTGTTTTCTGCAACGTTCCCCAACAGTGGCATCATGAGCTAGGTCTATGCGTAGTTCTTCTTGCGCGAGTAGAACACAATTTGTTGTGGGCGTAGATTTGTCAACTTTCTTGCCGTTACTAGTCCTTTCTTGCTTCAGCGGTATTGTGGGATGAAGCGGCCCGGACCAACCTTACACGTACGCTTACGTGAGACTGGTTCCACCAACTAACATGCACTAGTTGCATAAGGTGGCTGGTGGGTGTCTGTCTCTCCTACTTTAGTTGGAGCGGAATCGATGAACAGGGTCCTTATGAAGGGTAAATAGAAGTTGACAAATCACGTTGTGGCTTTAACGTAGGTAAGAAAACGTTCTTGCTAGAACCCTAATTCAGCCACGTAAAAACTTGCAACAACAATTAGAGGACGTCTAACTTGTTTTTGCAGCAAGTGGTTTGTGATATGATATGGCCAAAGTTGTGATGAATGATGAATGATCTATAGGTGATGTATGAGATGTTCATGCTATTGTAATAGGATTCACGACTTGCATGTCGATGAGTATGACAACCGGCAGGAGCCATAGGAGTTGTCTTTATTCTTTTAATGACCTGCATGTCATCGAGAAACGCCATGTAAATTACTTTACTTTATTGCTAAACGCGTTAGCCATAGTAGTAGAAGTAATAGTTGGCGAGCAACTTCATGGAGACACGATGATGGAGATCATGATGATGGAGATCATGGTGTCAAGCCGGTGACAAGATGATCATGGAGCCCCAAGATGGAGATCAAAGGAGCTATGTGATATTGGCCATATCATGTCATGTTTATTATTTGATTGCATGTGATGTTTATCATGTTTTGCATCTTGTTTACTTAGAACGACGGTAGTAAATAAGATGATCCCTCACAATAAATTCAAGAAGTGTTCCCCCTAACTGTGCACCGTTGCGACAGTTTGCTGTTTCAAAACACCACGTGATGATCGGGTGTTTTATTCAGACGTTCACATACAACGTGTGTAAGACAGATTTACACATGCAAACACTTAGGTTGACTTGACGAGCCTAGCATGTACAGACATGGCCTCGGAACACAGAAGACCGAAAGGTCGAGCATGAGTCGTATAGAAGATACGATCAATATGAAGATGTTCACCGATGTTGACTAGTCCATCTCACGTGATGATCGGACACGGACTAGTTTAACTCGGATCATGTAATACTTAGATGACTAAAGGGATGTCTAATCTAAGTGGGAGTTCACTAATAATTTGATTAGTTGAACTTAATTATCATGAACTTAGTCTAAAATATTTGCAATATGTCTTGTAGATCAAATGGCCAACGTAGTCCTCAACTTCAACGCGTTCCTAGAGAAAACTAAGCTGAAAGACGATGGCAGCAACTATACGGACTGGGTCCGGAACCTGAGGATCATCCTCATAGCTGCCAAGAAAGATTATGTCCTACAAGCACCGCTTGGTGACGCACCCGTTCTCCCTGCAGAACAAGATGTTATGAACGCTTGGCAGGCACGTTTCGATGACTACTCCCTCGTTCAGTGCGGCATGCTTTACAGCCTAGAGCCGGGGCTCCAAAAGCGTTTTGAGAGACATAGAGCATATGAGATGTTCGAAGAGCTGAAAATGGTTTTCCAAGCTCATGCCCGAGTCGAGAGATATGAAGTCTCCGACAAATTCTTCAGCTGTAAGATGGAGGAAAACAGTTCTGTCAGTGAGCACATACTCACTATGTCTGGGTTGCATAATCGCTTGACTCAGCTGGGAGTTAATCTCCCGGATGATGCGGTCATTGACAGAATCCTCCAGTCGCTTCCACCAAGCTACAAGAGCTTTGTGATGAACTTCAATATGCAGGGGATGGAAAAGACCATTCCTGAAGTATTTGCTATGCTGAAATCAGCAGAGGTAGAAGTCAGGAAGGAACATCAAGTGTTGATGGTCAATAAAACCACTAAGTTCAAGAAAGGCAAGGGTAAAAAGAACTTCAAGAAGGACGGCAAGGAGGTTGCCGCGCCCGGCAAGCAAGCTGCCGGGAAGAAGCCAAGGAATGGACCCAAGCCCGAGACTGAGTGCTTTTATTGCAAGGGAAGCGGTCACTGGAAGCGGAACTGCCCTAAGTACTTAGCGGATAAGAAGGCCGGCAAAACGAAAGGTATATGTGATATACATGTAATTGATGTGTACCTTACTAGTGCCCGTAGTGGCTCCTGGGTATTTGATACCGGTGCAGTTGCTCACATTTGTAACTCAAAGCAGGGGCTGCGGAATAAGCGGAAACTGGCAAAGGACGAGGTGACGATGCGCGTCGGGAATGGTTCCAAGGTCAATGTGATCGCCGTCGGCACGCTGCCTCTGCATCTCCCTTCGGGATTAGTTTTAAACCTTAATAATTGTTATTTAGTGCCAGCTTTGAGCATGAACATTGTATCGGGATCTCGTTTAATTCAAGATGGCTACTCTTTTAAATCTGAGAATAATGGTTGTTCCATTTTTATGAGAGATATGTTTTATGGTCATGCTCCTATGGTGAATGGTTTATTCTTTATGAATCTCGAACGTGATGCTACACATGTTCATAATGTGAGTACCAAAAGAAGTAAGGTTGATAATGATAGTCCCACATACTTGTGGCACTGCCGCCTTGGTCACATAGGTGTCAAACGTATGAAGAAGCTCCATGCTGATGGACTTTTAGAGTCTCTTGATTATGAATCATTTGACACGTGCGAACCATGCCTTATGGGTAAAATGACCAAGACTCCGTTCTCAGGAACAATGGAGCGAGCAACCGACTTATTGGAAATCATACATACTGATGTGTGCGGTCCGATGAGTGTTGAGGCTCGCGGTGGCTATCGTTATGTTCTCACTCTCACTGATGATTTAAGTAGGTATGGGTATATCTACTTAATGAAACACAAGTCTGAAACCTTTGAAAAGTTCAAGGAATTTCAGAGTGAGGTTGAAAATCAACGTGACAGGAAAATCAAGTTTCTACGATCAGATCGTGGAGGAGAATACTTGAGTCACGAGTTTGGGGCACACTTAAGAAAATGTGGAATAGTTTCACAACTCACGCCGCCTGGAACACCTCAGCGTAATGGTGTGTCCGAACGTCGTAATCGCACGCTGTTAGATATGGTGCGATCTATGATGTCTCTTACCGATTTACCGCTTTCTTTTTGGGGCTATGCTTTAGAGACTGCCGCATTCACTTTAAATAGGGCTCCGTCGAAATCCGTTGAGACGACACCGTATGAATTATGGTTTGGGAAGAAACCTAAGCTGTCGTTTCTAAAAGTTTGGGGATGTGATGCTTATGTCAAGAAACTTCAACCTGAAAAGCTCGAACCCAAGTCGGAAAAATGCGTCTTCATAGGATACCCAAAAGAAACTATTGGGTACACCTTCTACCTCAGATCCGAAGGCAAGATCTTTGTTGCCAAGAATGGGTCCTTTCTGGAGAAAGAGTTTCTCTCGAAAGAAGTAAGTGGGAGGAAAGTAGAGCTTGATGAAGTATTACCTCTTGAACCGGAAAATGGCGCAACTCAAGAAAATGTTGCTGAGGTGCCTGCACTGACTAGAGTGGAAGTTAATGAAAATGATCAAGATACTTCTGATCAAGCCCCTACTGAAATTCGAAGGTCCACAAGGACACGTTCTGCACCAGAGTGGTACGGCAACCCTGTCTTGGAAATCATGCTGTTAGACAATGGTGAACCTTCAAACTATGAAGAAGCGATGGCGGGCCCGGATTCCGACAAATGGCTGGAAGCCATGAAATCCGAGATAGGATCCATGTATGAAAACAAAGTATGGACTTTAACTGACTTGCCCGTTGAGCGGCGAGCCATAGAAAATAAATGGATCTTTAAGAGGAAGACAGACGCGGATGGTAATGTGACCATCTATAAAGCTCGGCTTGTCGCTAAGGGTTATCGACAAGTTCAAGGGGTTGACTACGATGAGACTTTCTCACCGGTAGCTAAGCTGAAGTCCGTCCGAATCATGTTAGCAATTGCCGCATTCTATGATTACGAAATATGGAAAATGGACGTCAAAACGGCATTCCTTAATGGTTTCCTTAAGGAAGAATTGTATATGATACAGCCGGAAGGTTTTGTCGATCCTAAGAATGCTGACAAAGTGTGCAAGCTCCAACGCTCGATTTATGGGCTGGTGCAAGCATCTCGGAGTTGGAACATTCGCTTTGATGAGATGATCAAAGCGTTTGGGTTTACACAGACTTATGGAGAAGCCTGCGTTTACAAGAAAGTGAGTGGGAGCTCTGTAGCATTTGTCATATTATATGTAGATGACATACTTTTGATGGGAAATGATATAGAACTCTTGGACAACATCAAGGCCTACTTGAATAAAAGTTTTTCAATGAAGGACCTTGGAGAAGCTGCTTATATATTAGGCATCAAAATCTATAGAGATAGATCGAGACGCCTCATAGGTCTTTCACAAAGCACATACCTTGATAAGATATTGAAGAAGTTCAATATGGATCAATCCAAGAAGGGATTCTTGCCTGTGTTGCAAGGTATGAAATTGAGCTCAGCTCAATGTCCGACCACGGCTGAAGATATAGAAGTGATGAGCGTCATCCCCTATGCCTCAGCCATAGGTTCTATTATGTATGCCATGCTGTGTACCAGACCTGATGTAAACCTTGCCGTAAGTTTGGTAGGAAGGTACCAAAGTAATCCCGGCAAGGAACACTGGACAGCGGTCAAGAATATCCTGAAGTACCTGAAAAGGACTAAGGAAATGTTTCTCGTTTATGGAGGTGACGAAGAGCTCGTCGTAAAGGGTTACGTCGACGCTAGCTTCGACACAGATCTGGATGACTCTAAGTCACAAACTGGATACGTGTATATTTTGAATGGTGGGGCAGTAAGCTGGTGCAGTTGCAAGCAAAGCGTCGTGGCGGGATCTACATGTGAAGCGGAGTACATGGCAGCCTCGGAGGCAGCACATGAAGCAATATGGGTGAAGGAGTTCATCACCGACCTAGGAGTCATACCCAATGCGTCGGGGCCGATCAAGCTCTTCTGTGACAACACTGGAGCTATTGCACTTACCAAGGAGCCCAGGTTTCACAAGAAGACAAGGCACATCAAGCGTCGCTTCAACTCCATTCGTGAAAATGTTCAAGATGGAGACATAGAGATTTGTAAAGTACATACGGACCTGAATGTAGCAGATCCGTTGACTAAACCTCTCCCTAGAGCAAAACATGATCAACACCAGAATTCCATGGGTGTTCGATTCATCACAATGTAACTAGATTATTGACTCTAGTGCAAGTGGGAGACTGTTGGAAATATGCCCTAGAGGCAATAATAAAAGCATTATTATTATATTTCCTTGTTCATGATAATTGTCTTTATTCATGCTATAATTGTGTTATCCGGAAATCGTAATACATGTGTGAATAATAGACATCAACATGTCCCTAGTGAGCCTCTAGTTGACTAGCTCGTTGATCAACAGATAGTCATGGTTTCCTGACTATGGACACTGGATGTCATTGATAACGAGATCACATCATTAGGAGAATGATGTGATGGACAAGACCCAATCCTAAACATAGCACAAGATCGTATAGTTCGTTTGCTAGAGTTTTCCAATGTCAAGTATCTTTTCCTTAGACCATGAGATCGTGTAACTCCCGGATACCGTAGGAGTGCTTTGGGTATGCCAAACGTCACAACGTAACTGGGTGACTATAAAGGTAGACTACGGGTATCTCCGAAAGTGTCTGTTGGGTGACATGGATCAAGACTGGGATTTGTCACTCCGTATGACGGAGAGGTATCACTGGGCCCACTCGGTAATGCATCATCATAATGAGCTTAGAGTGACCAAGTGTCTGGTCACGGGATCATGGATTACGGTACGAGTAAAGTGACTTGCCGGTAACGAGATTGAACGAGGTATTGGATACCGACGATCGAATCTCGGGCAAGTAACATATCGATAGACAAAGGGAATAGCGTACGGGGTTGATAGAATCCTCGACATCGTGGTTCATCCGATGAGATCGTCGTGGAGCATGTGGGAGCCAACATGGGTATCCAGATCCCGCTGTTGGTTATTGACCGGAGAGTCGTCTCGGTCATGTCTGCTTGTCTCCCGAACCCGTAGGGTCTACACACTTAAGGTTCAGTTACGCTAGGGTTGTAGGGATATGTATATGCAGTAACCCGAATGTTGTTCGGAGTCCCGGATGAGATCCCGGACGTCACGAGGAGTTCCGGAATGGTCCGGAGGTAAAGATTTATATATGGGAAGTCCTGTTTCGGGCATCGGGACAAGTTTCGGGGTTATCGGTATTGTACCGGGACCACCGGAAGGGTCCCGGGGGTCCACCGGGTGGGTCCACCTGTCCCGAGGGGGCCACATGGGCTGTAGGGGGTGCGCCTTGGCCTAATGGGCCAAGGGCACCAGCCCCACATAGGCCCATGCGCCTAGGGTTTGAAGGGGGAAGAGTCCTAGGAGGGGAAGGCACCTCCTAGGTGCCTTGGGGGGGAGGGAAACCCCCCTTGGCCGCCGCACCCCCTAGGAGATTGGATCTCCTAGGGCCGGCCACCCCCCCTTGGCCCTCCTATATATAGTGGGGGAGAGGAGGGACTTCATTCCTGAACGCCTTGGCCTTTGGTTGCCTCCTTCTCCCTCCCCAACACCTCCTCCACCTCCATAGTGCTTAGCGAAGCTCTGCCGGAGTACTGCAGCTCCATCAACACCACGCCGTCGTGCTGCTGCTGGTGCCATCTCCCTCAACCTCTCCTCCCTCCCTTGCTGGATCAAGAAGGAGGAGACGTGGCTGTTCCGTACGTGTGTTGAACGCGGAGGTGCCGTCCGTTCGGCTCTGGTCATCGGTGATTTGGATCACGTCGAGTACGACTACATCATCACCGTTCTTTTGAACGCTTCCGCTCGTGATCTACAAAGGTATGTAGATGCATCTAATCACTCGTTGCTAGATGAACTCCTAGATGATCTTGGTGAAACGAGTAGGAAAATTTTTGTTTTCTGCAACGTTCCCCAACATGAAGGGCATCCATGTTCCAGCGGCGAAGTTCTTCCCTCTGCAGCGAATTGAGGGGCTCAGGAAGGTACTCCTCATGGGAATGCGATGGATCGCCTCCGCCGTTACCTCCCTCGGCACCGGGAAAGCCGGGGGGACCGTGTGGTCCATTGACCATCAAGACCTCCACCGCTGGATCACTGCTGTCGCACTCGGATGCAGTCTCTGTGGAGCCAGTCGACGGGTCGAACAGGCCGTAGAGAGATTTGTCGGGCTTGATTGCCGCGACTTGGGTGGTGGTCGACTGGCGAGCCACCGCGTGCCCCACCCACCGCTGAAGCCTCGACCGACCGGAGCGCTTGCTCCGGCGGGAAGCTGGGAGGAAGAATGACACAAAAACCGGTCGACACTGGGTCGATGGTTGCCGCAGGAGGACACCGCGGACGCACGCACGAAAGTGCGTCGCTCCGCAGACTGGGAGCGCGTCGACGTCGAGCGGAGCCTCCTGAAGCCAGGCAGAGTCGTTGGCGATGAACGTGAGCGCGCCGAGACGGATCTCGCGGCCCTCGACCAAAACTCCGCCTGAAACCATGCTGAAGGCGATCAGAATTTTTTTGCAACTTCTCCAATAAATCACTAAGACACCTGCCCCATGGTGGGCGCCAACTGTCGTGGTTCTAAGTCTGACAGTAGTGTAGGGGGTACTAAAGGCGAGGCAAGATCCTAGCTATGGAGTAGTTGTTCACGCAAGTGTTTTACGAGTTTAGGCCCTTCTTAGAGGAAGTAATAGCCCTACGTCTCAGTGCCCGGAGGCGGTCGACTGGATTATATGCGTGAGAGTTACAGAGGTGCGAACCTTTCTGCCTGTGAAGGGGGGTGGCTTATATAGAGTGCGCCAGGACCCCAGCCAGACCACGTAGCAGAGAGTTCAATATACATAAAGGCCAGACGTTACCGATAACGCCTTACATAAAGTGATATCATGGCCATAAAGACTACTTAATAACAGACCGTTTGGCTGTAGAGTGACCTTAGATCTTCTGGTGGTCGAGTGAGTCTTCATAGTCGACTGTCTTCGAGTCCGTCAAGTGGAATCCTTCCAGGTCGACTGAAAGGTAGTTTCTTCTAGAGATGTCCTTGGGTAGGGTACTTTGGACAGGTTCGTGACCCTACCCTAGGTACATGGCTTCGTCACCACCCGCAGTGCGTCACGAAGCCGCCCACGGCCGCGTGGTTTAGGATAAGCACCTGCGGCGACCACCCTCTGATCGGCATCCTCGACCGGCGACGCGCTCCTTGAGGTCCCGCAGGAACTCGCGCACCTCCTCGCCATACTAGTCGGGGTTCTTGAGAACCTAGATGAACGGGTGCCCCGAAGCCTCGAGCCCGAGCCCGAGCTCGATGGTCTACTTCGGGTCAGTGTGCATGATCACTAGTAGAAAAACCCCTATTAGTCTCGGTTGGTGAGGGCCTTTTTTCCCGGTTCTTGAACCGGGAATAAAGGATCGTTACTAATGCCCTAGACCTTTAGTCCCGGTTCTAACACGAACCGGGACAGATGGGCCTCCACGTGGCTGGTGCGCCGAGCCCAGGCGGGAGGGCCTTTGGTCCTGGTTGGTGGCACCAACCAGGATCAAAAGGCATCCACGCGTTAGCATTTCAGTGGCTGGGGTTTTTATTTTTTTAAAGGGGGGGGGTTGGGGGTTTTGGGGGGTTAATTTAGGTGTTTCATATATTGTGTTAGCTAGCTAATTAATAGAAAGAAGTGTCCTCTCTTATGTCCATGCTTGGTCGACGCTACGTACTGTACATAGAGAGGCCCTCGACACGCTAGATAGTATGAAAATGAAGGAAACCATTAAGTACAGAAGTTCGTCATGCATACCGAGAGAAGTGATCGATCGACCTCTCCTTCTCCGAGAGATTGGTCAAACAACAAGTTTTCGTATTATCTATCCGATGCTACTGGCTACATACATATACAATATGTAAGATCTCTTACAATCCCCTAGCATTTGAAATCAACTTCCACATGGTATTCTCCGGCTTTATTGATGACGTGGTCAAGAAAGAATCTCGCCAATTCCTCTTGAATTGCTTTCATGCGATCTTGTTCTAGGAGTTCATTCCACATCTGCCACGTCTAATTTGAAGAAGGGGGTTAATATATATATGAATGAAACTCAACAGAAATGATGGTGTAATAAAATGAAATTGTGAATATTATTGCTTACACACTTCATATTGTCTTCTAGAGTAGCCCCGCTTATTTTTCAAAGTCGTGTTGTAGATGAACTCGCACACGTAGTATCCACAGAAATCATTCCCTTGTTCCTGCCACAAGCACTTTACAAGAAATAGAGGTCAATCAAACTGATAATGAAGCATTATAAATGGCATTGATGAAAGTATAGCTATAGAATCAATGGGAGATGCGCAGCTCCTTCGGTAGTCCCGGAGCTTCTATGGTGAACTGTTTCCAAACCCTGCAAGACAAAGAAAATAATTATTATTACTTGAGATATCAGGAAATGAACAAAAAGTTGCCGATATGGTGCGGTAATGATCGATTGAACTTACTTGTTGAGCAATTTAGTCATGTCCGCATAGGTTTCGGGATCTTTTCGTCTCGAGTCTAAGACGGTTACTAGTCCCCGCTCAAGCTTAATCTCCAAGAGAACATAGTGGAAGCTGCGCACGCATGCATAACTCATCAATTACATTACTATAACCTCGCTCGAGTAATAAGGGAAACCGAATATGCACACGACAGTAACACTCACTCGAAGTTGTAAGGAAAGAGTATTAAATCTTTGTTTTGATTTCCGATCAACGGTTGTAGCAAGTTGGCCTCGGCCTCTTCGGCATTCTTTTTAACCTGAAATTCATCTATGATATTTGTGTTAATGAACCCAATATCATACATTTCTTGTTTTTTGCACTCGACGATCTTCAATCTGCATAATATAGTGAGGATAATTAATTATAAATACATGCAATGAAAGAGCCGAGCTACATATAGAGACTTAATGACAGAAATAGTACTTATAGACAGTAGCAAAAGACCATTAATTTATTGAGGGCCTTTTGATTGAAGAACTCGAAGAACTCCTTAAATGGAACAGGCAACAAATCAGTTCCAACGAGGTCGTGCTCCTCTTTAATTCTCACATATAAAGTATTTGCCCCCCCAGGCTCTCTGCAGGTTTTCTTGTACCAATTATGGAATCTTCGCATCATCGTTGTTAGAGATTTTTCATCTTTGACGAGAGGCTTCCCGTACTCGTATCTCTGTTCGTCCACCTCCAAGAAATCAAAATGTACATCGTCAGGCAGGTAATCTCTAAGATTGCTATAACCGGGCACCGTCCCCGGAGCATTAGCGACGATGTCGCTAGACACATTGAGCGGGGGGCACGATTGCTTTGCTTGTTCGCCGAGCTGGGCAATTTTTTTCCCAGCTGCTCGTTCTTTTAACCTTTGATCACTGACAGTACTTCCCGACCGCTCCGCTTTGAGATATGCCTTTTCAGTAATGCGCTCATAGTTGGTTTTCGGCGGAGACTTTGGTGGTTTCCTCAGGGCATCGATAGTGCACTTTGCTTTCACTGGATCTACCTTCTCCTCCGGAGGTGGATGTCTCTTTGCTTTCAACCCTTCAAAGAAGTCCTTCACTTTGGTCCGCACGATCTTCGCGTTTTCCTCCTCGGTCCTCTCGTACGGTAACTTCTCTAGAGGCTTGAGAGATGGACCGTATCTATATTTCCTCCCGCCTCTGGCTGTACTGCTAGACGCTGGAGCAGACGGAGCGGCTGCGGCTGTCTTATTCCATGCTTGCTTACGAGGCGGAGGAGAAGGACTACGACACGCCGGAGCAGCCGGGGTGGCGGCGGGTCTCTTCCGCCCTTGCTGGCGAGGCGGAGAAGGAGGAGGCTGCTGGCTGCTCGGGCGCGTCGGCGCAGGCGGAGAAGGAGGCGGAGTGCCGCCAGGCGCCGGAGAAGGACGTTGAGTGCCTTGATCGTCACTCGCCGGAGGAGGATGCGGTGGAGGAGCCAGAGTGCCCTGACTCGTCGTCGTCGTCGTAGGAGGCAGAGGCGTCCAGTTCGGAAGGTTGATGAACTCCTTCCGCCATAGGCATGGAGTCTTCAAAGCAGAACCCAGCCGAGTCTCGCCTTCACCGGTAGGGTGGTCAAGCTAGAGGTCCTCAAATCCCTCCGTTATTTCGTCCACCGTCACCCTAGCATATCCTTCTGGAATCGAACGACATTGAAAAGTTGCGCCAGGTTCAGAAGGTTGAACAGAGCCGACAACCGCCTTGACTTTTAAGTTCTGCCATTGCGTCATAAGGTGGCAATTTTGAGAATCCGTGTTAGCATCCACGGGTTAGCTAGCAGGAGCCGTCAAGACATGCTCCGGCTGAAGCAGCTCGGTGGAAGCCACGCTGCTTCTCCGCTGAGATGGCGGGGTAGCTTCAGGGGAAGCTTCGACAATTTATTTGCTGCGATTTGCTTCTCGTTCCTCCATCGCTTGTATCCTTGCTTGCAGTGCCTGCAGTTCGGTCTGCTGCACTTTCTTCCTCCTCTCCTGGCATTTGTAACCGCCTGCGTCCGGAAACCCAGCCTGCCACAGAACGGAGCCTGGCGTGCCTCGTGTCGGTCCAGGGTGCTCAGGATTCCCGAGGGCCATTGTGAGCTTGTCGTTCTCTCTGTCTGGAACGAATGTCCCTTCCTGCGCTGCATCGATATAGTGCTGAAGCCTCTTGACTGGTATTTTCAATTTCTCGTCCGTCCAATGGCACTTCCCTGATACAAGGTCTAAGGTTCCACCAGCCCCGAAGAACCAAGTCCGGCAACGGTCTAGCCAGTTCATTGTCTCTGGTTCGATCCCTTTATCAAGCAGATCATTCTCACCCTTGCCCCACTTGGTCGGGCTTTGAGGTAGCCACCTGACCCCGTGCGATGGTGAATCTTCTTCTTCGCAGCATTTTGCTTGTTTATCGCCGACATCTTCTTACTCTTTTCCGATGTCTTGTGGGCCACAAATGCGGGCCAGTGATCTCTGATCTTCTCATATTTGTCGATGAATTCTGGTGTCTCTTCTTTGTCGACAAACCTTTTCAGCTCATTCTTCCACCTCCTGAATAGGTCTGCCATCTTCTTAAGAGCATGAGACTTGATTAATTGCTCTTTAACTGGCTTCTCCGGATCCTCCTCTGGCGGTAGGGTGAAATTTGCCTTCAGCTCAGTCCAAAGATCATCTTTCTACATATCATTGACATAAGACACCTCAGGGTCCTTGTTCTTAGGCTTATACCATTGCTGGATGCTGATCGGGATCTTGTCCCTAACAAGAACCCCGCACTGAGCAGCAAATGCTTCCTTTGTCCGGATGGGTTCAATCGGTTGGCCGTCGCGCGCGATTGTTGTGATCTCAAACCTTTCATCCGAGCGCAACTTTTTCTTCGGGCCTCGTCTCTTTACCGAAGTTGTGCTCGATCTAGAGGGCTAGAAAAAAGAAGAAATGCGAGAGTTAATTAATATGTGTACATATATACCAAAACAATGAACGCATCAATTAGCTAGTCAGCACAGGATTAACTAATATATATACCTGGTCGGACTCAGTTCGGTCACCGGAGACGTCATCACAGTCTCCTTCTTGCACCGTCATTGGGTCACCAGAGCCATCATAATCATGTCTTTCCTTCTCCATTCTTCGTTCACCGTAGCCTGCTTCTTCACCCTGTTCTTCCATACCATCATTGTCGTTAAGATACGAGAAGATATCACCTCCTGCTAAGATTATTTCCCCCAACACCTCTTCTGCTTCCTCGTCTCGTATGTGCTCCATTGTTTCTGCAAATATTACGACATGGCAATTATTACACAAACATGACAGCATGTGGATATATTAGTGGCAAACGTAGACCGAGCTTATTCTGGGTTTGGGGTGGCCTCGACAACACTTCAAGGGTAGGGGCGCGGCGGGAGGGGTACGAGACCGACATCGTTTTTTTAGGGTTTGGGTGTCCTCGAGAGTTTTGGTCGAGCGAGAGGGCCGGGGGGTGCTCCCGTGGTATAAGTTATCACAGTGGAAATTATCCGGGAGGGGGTTATATCAACAACGACGACATACATACATGGGAAAATAATGTTATCGGGGAGGGGGTAGGTCGACCCCCCCTCATGTTGAAGTTATCGGGACACGGGGTATATCGAAATTTTCTATATATAAAACTTTTCCATGGAACTTATCGGGACATGGGGTATATCGGCGGGAGGGGTAGGTTGACTTTTCTAAAAATGTAACTTTTGCATATATAAAACTTTTCCATGGATCATCATTTCTCATATATATCGAATATATATCCATAGTCATATATAAAAACTTTCTATATATGAAAAAAAACTTTCTATGAACAAAAAAACATTTTTGACATATATATTTAGCATATTCTAAATTTTCCTAACTCTTTTACAACCAGAAAAATTACATATATGGAAAAAACATTAATACACATATGAACAAAAAAATGCATATATGAACAAAAACATGCTCTGAACAATTTTTTTATACATTTTGAACAAAAACAGAGCCGGGGCGGTGCGGTGGCTCACAACGGGGGCGGCTAGCGATGACGATGGCGACGGCGGGGGCGGCGAGGGCGCCGGCGCGCGGGGGCAGGACGGGGAAGGGGCACGGGGCACCGGGGCGGCGTGCGCGTTGGAGCAGGGGAGCTCGAGGCAGGGCAGCGCGTGGGGCAGGGCAACGGCGATGAGGACCGGGCGGCGACCCGTCGGGGCAAGGGCGCGGGGCGACGGTGACGAGGAGCGTGCGGCGACGGCGAGCACGGGGCAGGGGCTCGGGGCGCCGAGGTGGCGCGCGCGTCAGAGCAGGGGAACTCGAGGTGGGACGACGCGTGGGGGCAGGGCGACGGCAATGAGGAGCGAGCGGCCACCCGTCAGGGCAAGTGCGCGGGGGGACGGCGACGAGGAGCGGGCGGCGACGGCGACGAGGAGCGGGCGGCGACGGCGAGCACGGGCAGCCTGGCGGCGTCGATGAGCTCGGCGTCGTCGGGGGCAAATGGTCGATGAAACTGAAAAATTCCAAAGTCCTGCTTATATACACAGAGTATTGGTCCCAGTTCGTGGCAACAACCGGGACCAATGCCCCCCTTTAGTTTCGGTTGGTGCCACCAACCAGGACCAAAGGCCGGCCTTTGGTCCCGGTTGGTGGCACCAACCGGGACTAAAGGAGGGCATTGGACCAATGCCCTCCTTTAGTCCCGGTTGGTGCCACCAACCGGGTCCAAAGGCCCCTGCGCTGCCCGCGTCGCGGCCAAAGTTTAGTCCCACCTCGCTAGTTGAGAGGGGCTACCCTCTCGAGCTCCTCTCAAATGTAGACTTACGGGCCTAATCTCGCACTGTGCTGCCTGTGGGCCTACTGGGCCTTCTGTGGGCCTGAATCCTAGCCCAGGTTGGGTTTCCAATCGTATTCAGGCCGTGGTGTCCCAATAGGTGGCAGCTTTTTTATTTTTTTCCAGTTTTTTTGCATTATTTATTTTCTTTTGTTTTTTTGCTATATTTTTTTAATCCTTTTTGCTTTTAGGTTAGAAAAATTATAAACTTTCTATTAGTGCCATTACTTTCAAATTTAAATAGTTGAAATTTGAATTCTTTAAAATTTGTGTGAATCACAAGTTTGTGATTAACTTTACTATAAAAATTGTTTTTTTCCAGTTTTTTTTTGCATCATTTATTTTATTTTGTTTTTTACTTTATTATTTAATTCTTTTTTTCTTTTAGGTCAGCAAAATTATAAACTTTCTATTAGTGCCATTAGTTTTAGAAAAATTATTTTGTTTTTTTGTTTTTTTTGTTGCTTTATTTATTTTATTTTGTTTCTACTTACAACAAAATACTTATTTTTGCTATTTTTATTTATTTTATTAAAGTTTATGTTTAATTTTTTTAAGTCACAAAAATTCTAAACTTTCTGTTAGTGCCATTAGTTTTCAAATTTGAATAGTTAAAATTTGAATTCTTTGAAATTTGTGTGAATCACAAGTTTGTGATTAACTTTACTAAAAAAATAAGCATAGTAGCGCCTATAGAGAAAATTCAACCTAAATTCACAATAAATTTATATGAATTTTAGAGAAATTTAGTATGAATTTAGATCAAATTCCCTATATAAGGGCATCTATTTTCACTTTGAGAGGAGCTCAACAAGGCAGAGAGGGAGGAGCTTATAAACCGGTGTAAGTGCCCTTCGGTTGGCGAGGTGGGACTAAACTCTGACCGCAACGAGGACCAAGCCTTTAGTCTCGGTTTGTGGCACAAACCGGGACTAATGGTCATGGGCCATGGGCGAGGCGCATTGGTCCCGGTTCGTGCGTGGAATCTGGACCAAAAGGTCCAGACGAACCGGGACCAATGGCCCACGTGGCCCGGCCGGCCCCCTGGGCTCACGAACCGAGACCAATGCCCCCATGGATCCCGGTTCTGAACTGAACCGGGACTAATGGTCTAACCCGGCCTGAACCAAAGCCCTCTTTTCTACTAGTGGATGCTCCCCGAAGCTGACGTAGACGACGGTGCTGGGCTCCTTGCCTTGGAGCCACCGGAGGCACTCGTCGGCATCGACGGCGGTGGTGGTGTTCCCTCTCTTTGCTAGCGTGGTGGCGTGCTGGTGGTACAGCGACACCGGCCCGATGGTCCACAGCTTCAAGTTCCTGGCGGCCGCGTACCCAGCGACGTACTCCGGCTCCATCTCGGGGAAGGAGTTCATGACGACGCCATTGCACTCCGCTAGCGCCAGCTCGATTTCATCGGCAAGCTTCTTGAAGCCGGGCGCCCAGAAGAACCCGGGGGCTTGCGCCCTGGTCACCTTGATTCGCCTCTCCACGCCGGGCACGACCCCCGGCTCGTTGTCGTCGGCCATGCTGCCGTAGGAGTTGTACCTCTCGACGTTGTGCTGGCAGAGGACGCAGAAGGCGCAACAAACAAATCGTATGGTTATAGACTTAGATGAGATATCTAAATCTCACTTGGAAGAGATTTAGCAAATCCAAAAAGAAAACTGTAGTTACACTCTCCTCTAGCTACGCTATCGAACCAAAATAAACAAAAACTGGAAAATAAAAAGACATGTGGCCCTTTATAAAAAAGTTGCAGCCCACTAAATAAAGCCAATACACAAAACATAAAAACAACCCACATATGGGGTCTCACTGCTTCACGAGAAATGAACATAAAACACACAACAACAAGCATGACTTACAAGCACGCGCTCGCGCGCGACACACACAAAGTCTTAGCCGAATGTCCAACAAATGGCTGTCGGTAAAAATCTGTTTGCCTGAGAGGTGTACGCCGGGTGGGTTTTGCCGAGTGCAACTCTTGACAAAGACTTTAACGAGGGTTTTCGGCCCTTTGCCGAGTGTTCCTGGCACTCGGCGTACGTGGCGATTCCAGTAGTGTATTAAAATTAAAATTAAGGGATATTTTGTTGTGACAATTAATTAAGATCCAGGGGCATTTTTGTAACAAAACAACACACATAGCTCAAAACGCGCGTCCAGCGCTTCAACAACTGACATGTGGCCTAGCCACACGCTGGCATGCCACGCAAGCACTTGATACGGCGCCATACTTTCATAGGCATCGTATTTGAACACCCAGACAAGTTACAACATCACTTTTGTGTATTTTTCTAGTTTAAGCACTGAAACTGACGGTCACAGACAAGTTAGGGGACCTGTAGTATATTTAACCCCCAAACAATCTTCTGAAATACTAGAACATTCGGCGCTCTCCGGCGCAGTGCTCTGTGAGACTGATAACACTCATCAGTGAGTGGTGCAACCTCCCGCGTCTACCTCAAAGTGCTTGATCAGATCCAGCAGGTTGCCAAGCGATGACCCACCATTTTGCACGGCTGCCCTCGCCTTCTCCGAGAGAGCAAGCGCCTTCCTCCTCCTCTCCTCCCCCTCTCCTCCTCCGTCCATGATGCTCCTAACGGCCGCCTCCACCACCTCTCTCCCCACCACGAGCCCCTTCTTCGCCACCCACAGCAACGGCTCCTTAATCCCGACGCTCACGCCGATTCCCAGCACCTCCACGGCCAGCTTCTCGTTCAGGAACTGGTCCGAGAAGTGCGGCCATGTCACCACCGGCAGCCCGGCCGCGATCGCCTCGAGCGTCGAGTTCCACCCGCAGTGCGTCACGAAGCCGCCCACGGCCGCGTGGTTCAGGATAAGCACCTGCGGCGACCACCCTCTGATCAGCATCCCGCGGCCGGCGACGCGCTCCTCGAGGTCCCGCAGGAATTCGCGCACGTCCTCGCCGTACTGCTCGGGGTTCTTGAGAACCCAGACGAACGGGTGCCCCGAAGCCTCGAGCCCGAGCCCGAGCTCAATGGTCTGCTTCGGGTCGGCGTGCACGATGCTCCCGAAGCTGACGTAGATGACGGTGCTGGGCTCCTTGCCTTGGAGCCACCGAAGGCACTCGTCGGCGTCAACGGCGGTGGTGGTGTTCCCTCTTTTTGCTAGCGTCTCGGCGTGCTGGTGGTACAGCGACACTGGCCCGATGGTCCACAGCCTCATGTTCCTGGCGGACGCGTACCCGGCGACGTACTCCGGCTCCATCTCGAGGAAGGAGTTCATGACGATGCCATCGGACTCAGCTAGCGCCAACTCGATTTCATCCGCTAGCTTCTCGAACCCGGGCGCCCGGAAGAACCCGGGGGCTTGCGCCCTGGTCACCTCGATTCGCCTCTCCACGCCGGGCACGACCACCGGCTCGTTGTCGTCGGCCACGGCGTCGTAGGAGTTATACCTCTCGACGTTGTGCTGGCACAGGACGCAGAAGGCGCACATGCTGAAGAAGCAGAGACGCGGGACCTTGAGACTGGCGGCGACCTGCACGGTCCACGCATGGCAGAAGTCGGAGACGATGCACGTCGGGTACGGCGGGTCCGCGCGGAGGTGGCGCTCGAGCGGACCCGCGAGGAGCGTCAGGGCGCGGAAGTAGTTCACCTCGAGGCCAAGCGGGATCTTGTCGACGTCGTCGGCTCCCTCGGGCAGGCCCTCGGCGGCGCAGTCGAGCGGGAGCTCCACGAGCCGGATGGGCAGGCCGGACCGCCGCGCGAGGTCGACCGTCGGGCGGATGCGCGCGGCGTTGGACGGCGTGGCGACGACGCTGGCGAGCGAGCCGTGGGTGGCCAGCAGCAGCGCTGTGTCCACCGCCGGGATCACGTGCCCCTGGTACATGAGCGGGACGAAGACGAAGTGCGCCCTAGCGGCGCTTCCGACGTCCTCATGCCCGGTCCCGGTGCCGTTTGCCCGGCCGTTTGGTGCTGCCTGGCAAGCCATCCCCTGCTGCCCGTACTGGCAAGAGAGATGGTTCGATACTGATGCGTTTGGCAATGTCTGGGGCTGTCGCTGGTTCTGTTAGCCCCATGTCTTAAAAAGATCGGGTTTTGAATGCGACGAACGCCAGCAGCCATCCTAGCCGGCGCCGGCATGATCGAGATGGCGAGGTGACGAGATTGACGACGTCACTACAAGATTTTCAGTTATGCTCCATAGTGTTTGTCCGTTATTATGTTGACGATGATGACGGAGGCGTGAGCATGAGGGCGACGAATGTTTGCTCGTCGAAGCTTGGGTAGCTAGCTAGCACCGATGGTACCGAGGACAGACGAGTGATGGCAAATTTGTCACTTGTCACTACCACTCCGGTACGTTGGAGCAAGTCCAGCACGTCTCCTAGAACTCCTCGTACCTCCAAAAAGAAAGGGACCCAAATGACACATATCTGACGACATATCTGACATCAGTCTTATTGACGTTCGGCCTGAATATGGTGACTGCCGTCCGATGGCAAGCACAGTTCTTGGCACTCCGGATGACGTTACATTGATGTCCAGACTCCAGAGGCGTTCGCTCCCCGCGTGGTCAAGCACGAACGTTTTCGTGGTCAAGCGTGCACGGGACTAGCTTATGCATGCATTCCTCTCCGCTCTCTATTCACTCACTCTCTCCTCACGAGCGGTGGGCTGCCGATTTCAGCGACGATGCGGAGCACGGTGGAGACGAGGCGGGCGGCAGTGGAGACGAGGCGGAAGGCGACGGACATGAGTTCGAGGTCGGTTGTGTTGTCGGCGCCACCGATGAGCACAGAGATGGAGGTGGTCCAGGAGCCACCGGCGAGTGTCGTGGTGGTTCGCGCGAGCATTGGCGCAGCCACATTAGGTCGCTGGAGGGGGAGGTTCGCTGCTCCCAGTCGGCCAGGGCGGGCGTGAGTTTGTCATGGGCGCAACTCCGCACGCTAGGCGGTCCATCCACACATGAGCTACCACGGCGCGCACGCAGGCAGCGCGTGGGAGGTGCGATGCGGAAGGAGGGGGAGGGGAATGGAGAGAATAGAGATGGCGGCGGAGGGAGCTTGCAAGCGCCTCGGTGGTTGGCGGTCTGGCAGCGGAGTTGCAGCAGAAGTCCTCGGCGGCCTCTCGGCAGAAGGAGTAGGAGCGGACAGAGCATCTGGCAGGAGCAGCAGTGGACGGCGGCAACATCATGGACTTGCAGCATGCAGTAGAGCACGTCCTTTGGCGGTTGGTTCAGTAGGGCAGGTGTCATTGGCATCTTCACGATACCTTGTTGGTACAGAGGCTAGATGGAGTTGGTATCTTTGCGATATTAATATGTTTCCTTTGTTAAAAAAAGAAGAGCATGTCCTTCGGCGACTGGTTCCTGTATGTATCAAATCCCCACCTTCTTTGTCGGTTCATTTTGTACTTCAAACTTAATTTGAGTTGATGCTAGAAATATATGTTTCTTTATGTTCATATGGCTTTTGTAATGAAGTAAAATTATAGGCTGAGATGACCAGATTAAGCGTGGCAACTTAAGAAATTGTTTGCTATTTTACTTCTATGGCAATTCCCCTATCATGGCAATTTTTCCATGCGAATTAACATACTGTATAGTAGTGACATGGCAATTTTATTTGGAATAAAAGTTCTTACAACATCGCAATTTTTCTTTTTTTTTAGTTCATTCGCATGGATATTTTTTTGAATTTTTGTGTCTTAAACCATGTCAAATTTAGTTAGTTGTTTGTAATGGTCACATGTGAAATGTAGGATTTTGTTGTTCTCTACAACAGTCCATGTTTTTGAAAATGTTTTCATACTCGTCAGACGGCAAATTCCCAACACTTTTGCACATTCGCATGGTAAACGTTTTAGTACATTTTCTTAATCCCAAATGACGAATTATTTTCTATAATTGTTGTCATGTTCACATGGTAAATGTAGGTATTCTGTTTTTTGAATTGGACCATGGCATTTTTTAATATTTTCCATGGCATTTTTATTGTACATACCATGGGCAAATCTCATTTACCGTGACTTTTTTCTTTGTAGACACCGTGGCAAATTATTTTCTTGAACTTAGTATTTATTTTGCCATGACCCATTTCACTTGTCCATGTCCATGTCTAAAAGAAGGAAAACAAGGTTTTGCCATGTCTTATCTAGATTTGTTTTTTCCAAAACATGGAATTTGGTTTGATGACACATGGCAATGTTGGACTTGTCCATGTCAAAACTGAAACTACATTTTCCAGGTCTCATCTACATTTTTTCTCTATATTTGCATGGCAATCAAGATTCTTTTTTAATTTGTTTTCGCAATTTAATTTCATTTTCTTGTCATGCCTACTAAATACACCTCCCATTATTCCCTTTCTATTTATATGATGGCATGATAACATGTGTTCCCATGGCGAATTGAATGTTATTCAGGAAAACAAATTCATAATTTGCATACAAATTTTGCGCTAAATTTACTCCCCCAAAGTTGCCATGGAAATTTAGTTTTTTTGCCACCACCATGGCTTTTTTTAATCAAACTTTTGCCAATACAACATTGTTGCCTTGATTATAGGGGTTGTACATTTGCCATCATACATATTACTTTCGTGACACAAGTACTTCCTTTGTATCCACATTTTCCACGATCTACATAATTAAAATTGCCTTAATTTTAATTGTTTTTGCAATGCAAAGAATATTTGCCACATGGGCACAAAAATTGTCATAATATGTATAATATCCTTCATACAAGTAGGTTTTCTACATATTTCCCATGACCTATGAAAGTGCATCTAAACGTCGGGTGGTTCCGGTAATTCATCACAGTATATATCTCATTGAACTAATGCCTTGTCAATAATATTTCAGGAAAGTTCAATTTAGGTACAACAATTGGGATGTGAAAGTGGACCCCTCAAAATGCTAAGGACAAATGTTGGCCAAACCTCAAAACTCTTAATTTCATATTTAAGTGACCCAAGATCACATTGATCGATAGGAAAGTCCATAATATTAAGGGGACGAGGTAATGATGATGGTCTAACTGCTCAAGTGCTTGGAGATATTGCTCCAAAGCCTCAAACAGTTTCCATCATTCCACTATGTCCAACACCCTAAGGTCTTCTCGATCCACCAAATAACATCCATCCAGACTCACCAAGATACACATGAGATAGCCACTGCCTAAACCCTAGCATCTCGATCTCACAGAGTTGACCCTTCAGTCCCGCCGACGAGCACTAGCCAACCTTCTATTGCCTACTGAAATTCAATCAACATTTTTGACCGGTTTCAATCACTGACACCAAAGTATGGAAAGTGCTTAGGTCAGCATGAATCGGTTTCACCGAGAGGTTTCATCTCCGGTCTCACCAAAAAGCCTAAAGTTCAAACCTTTTGAACGGTTCGGTCTCACCGAGTGGTTTCACCCGGTCCCACCAAACTGTGCATAAAGGTGTGTAACGATTGGATTTTTTTTGCTGCCTATATGTGCCCCCACCCATTCCACCAACTCCCTGAAAGCAGTCAGAGCGAAGCATACACTTCCCATATCCATTTTTCCAAGAGAGAGCTCTGTATCCATGTGTTGAGATCAAACAAATTCCATTCCAACAATAGAACTTTGATTTCTATCCAGCTCAATTGCTTTTCACCCAAATCCCTCTCCTACCACACAACCAGATCTGTGAGAGAGTGTTTGAGTGTTGAGGGGACTAGTTTTTGAAGCACAAGAGTAAGGAGTTCATCGTCAACAACAACATCTATCACCTTTTGTAGGGTGATGCCTCCTAGATTGGTTAGGTGTGCTTAGGAGCCTCCAACCCGCAAAATCACATACAAGAGAAGATATTAATAGGAATTTTGGTTGTGACGGTAACAAAAAAAATGATGACATGAATTTTAATGTTGGTACTGACAACACACTAGAAAACAATAAATAAATAAATAAATATAAAAACACCCACATCGCATGTTACACATCCATTTGAAGAGTAGGAGGACTAATTATGGTCGCTGGTGAAACAAAGGTGCAAAAACCTACCAAAAGTACAAATTGTGATGATAAATCCATAACTAGATCCGGTGTTGTCCGTTTCATGATGGTGTGGTTCCATATCCAGCACCAACATGATTGTCAGCCGAATAAGACGTGTCAGATGTCATGGCCACACAGAAGTTTTCGCCGCATCGCCCTCCCTCAAGTATGTTTTTCTGATTTGGAGACGATGATAAATTTTCGAGTTTCCAACGTCATAGGGCGTTACCTGCAAAATGGAGGGAGGACATAAACAATGTCGTTGTGTCACGAGCCACACATGTACTAGCTTGTCGGTGCCTTTTCACCTTTTGAAAGAATGAGTTTGGACTTTAGACGCTTCTGAAGTTAAGTTTATGGTGCAAACAACATTTCCAAGATATTGTACTAAAGTGCTTGATATGATAATTTCAAGTCTACATCATCCACACAGAAGGACAACCTTCATTGCAAACTTATATACATGGAGAAATCAAAGAAAAACATGGGCACACCTATTATGTTAGATAGCTTCCATTATCAATTGATGGGAAGATGCTACATCTAATACCAAGATGCAACACCTAAGCTTAATTAATTCCCAAAGCAAATATGATAATTGAGGAGTAGAGATGATCATATTTGTGATGGAAATATGCCCTATAGGAAATAATAAAATGGTTATTATTATATTTCCTTAATCATGATAAAGGTTTATTATTCATGCTAGAGTTGTATTGATCAGAAACTTTACGTGTGTGGATACATAAACAAATACCGTGTCCCTAGTAAGCCTCTACTAGACTAGCTCGTTGATCAAAGATGGTTAAGGTTTCCTAACCATAGACATGTGTTGCCATTTGATAACTGGATCACATCATTAGGAGAATGATGTGATGGACAAGACCCATCCGTTAGCTTAGCATATGATCGTTCAGTTTATTGCTACTGCTTTCTTAAATGTCAAGTACATCACTACTAAGGAAAAGCCTATACATAGAACTTTAGCAGTAGCGCGTGTTAAAAAAGGGCGCTGCTGCTAGATAGCAGTAGCGCGTGCGAGAAAACTGCGCTGCAGACACACATATAGCAGTAGCGCGTCCAGGCGTAAAAGCGCTACTACAAAAATTCCCACCGCTAAGCCAATCATCTACACATAGTAGTAGCGCTTTTTTATAAACAGTGTTACCGCTAACTTTGTTGTAGCAGCGCATTTTTTTGTAAGGCGCTACTGCTAACGAAAATAAAATAAAATGAAAAACAAGTAGAAAAGTAAATGAAAATAAAAGAAATAAAAAAGGAGAAAAGAAAAAAATAAAATGTTAAGAAAAATAAATAAAGAAAGGAAAAAAGGAGAAAGGAATAGCAGTAGCGAGTTTCAGGAAATGAGCTGCAACTAACTTAGCTATAGCGCATTTTCAGAAACTCGCTGCAGCTAACTTAGCTATAGCGCGTTTTCGGAAACTCGCTACCGTTAAGTTTTCACTTAAACAGCGCCCCCCCGGCCACCACTTCTTCCCCAAATCCCTCGCCCTCACCGACGTCTCCCCAATTCACCGTCGCCCCACTTCGCCGCCGTCTCCCCTCGAGGCCACTGTCGTCCTCACCGCCGCCGCCCGAGGCCGCTCTCAGCCTCACCGCCACCGCCCGAGGCCGCCCTCGACCTCACCGTTGCCGCCCGAGGCCGCCCTCGGCCTCACCATCGCCGCCCTCCACCTCACCGCCGCCCGAGCCCGCCCAGGACCACCATTGCCCGTGCCCGAGCCCGCCCTCTCCGGCCCTACCTCTGTCGCCGAGCACCTCCCCGCCACCGTCTCTCCCCTCTCTGTAAGTCCCCCACCTCTCCCCCCAGTCCTCTCTCTCTGCATTTTAGAACAAAAATTAGTAGAGCAAAAGTTTGTTTATAGCAAAAAAATTAGTTTAGAGCAAAGGGTGTTAAGTAATAGATGTTAGAGCAAAAATTAGTCTAGAGCAAAAAAATGGTTTACAACAAAAGTTAGTTAGGGCAGTAGGGTTTAATTAGGGTAGATGCTGCTTGTATAGTATATAGTGATACTAGTAGAAGTTAATTAGGTTAGGGCAGTAGTGGTACTAGTAGATATTAATTAGATGTTTTTCAGTTAGGGCAGTAGAGTTTTGCTTGGTTAATTAGGTTAGTAGTGCTGCTGCTAGTAGTAGTGGTACAGTAGGTTAATTAGGTGAAGTTAAATGAATAACCTAAATGAATGAAATTAGTAGTTACCTGAATTTTTTTCCTTTCATCTTTATAGAGCACTAAAGTTAACTGTTGTTCTATTAGTAGTTAAATGAATTTTCTTGTACACTTTGTTTTTGAATTAGCTTGTGAAATTTGGACATGTGGCTGCTCGTGTATATTTGGACATGTGTTGCGGTGTCGAAGAGGGATATTTGAACACTATTTCCAGGGGATGAAGTTGAGTGGCCTATGTTTTGCCGGAATGTTGATTCATTTCTGTTCCGGCAAATTTCAGGTTCTCGATTTTTCCACCTTTATCAAAGGTCATGCCGAAATTTTCCGTGAATTTCGGCATGACTTGTGCTACAAACTAGGACATATCGTGTGCCCAGGATTTGCCGCACCGGGAAGGAGTCAACGTTCCTGCAAAACAATAGGCTTTTTTTATGTCATTATTCATTTTATTAGGTCTAGAATTAATTGACTAGATTTAATCGTAGGAAACATCGCTAGCAACGATGAAGGACAGGGTTCTGCTGATTGCGACGACGTCTACTAGGCGGCAGACGAATTTTTGAGCATTGCCGACGATCAACCGATGTTGTTGCTGGGCCCACCGGTGGCATCGGGGACTGAGACCGACACGCACATCGGTGCTAAGACTGAGACCGGCGCTGAGACTCAAACCGACATCGAGACCGGCGCTGAGACTAAGACCGGCGCTGCCTCGGGGAGCGGAGCCGGTGTAGAATTGAAAGCAAATAGGCAACAACTTCCTAACAAACTCAGGACTACTATACTTGTGGTCACGGAGGTGGACGACGACATTTTTGAGCCAAAGGCGCCCGAGGAAGCGCGCAGGTGCTACGACAATCAAATAGGATGCATCGTACGGACAACCGCCACCATCAACGATGAGAAACTACAGAAGATAGATAATACGAGGCCCTCCCTCCTAAAGAAGTTTCACCAGATATTCTTGTTCCCGGGCCGGAATGAAAAGGATTATAAAGATCCAGATAAGGACCCGACAATGAAGAAGATAAACAAACACGCCATGACCAAGTTTAGCGACGCGTTGGCCGCCTGGAAAACAAGGGTGAAAGAAAAGATCATCGACAAGAAGGAACCCTACTCCGAGATTGTAAAGGATAATCCGACAATCATGGAAGAGCAGTTTCAAATATTCAAGGCGACTTGCAAGGCCGAAGCTGCCCCAAAAAAGTTACATGAAGGGGCTTCAAGAGAGGAACATTAGGAGACACCACCTCGAAAGCCGTAGTTATGGCGGGAAGAGGTCCAAATGGGCCAAGGAGGACACGGAAGCCGCGAGTCTGGGCATCCCAGACCCCTTGGTGGAGTTCACCGTCCCGCAGGAGCGTGACGTCCTCAGGGCCCGGTACCGTTGGGACCCAGTGAAGAAGGTTTATGAGATAAACGCGGTCACGACGGAGTTCATTAGACTGCTGGTAATTTTAGTTTCTAATCAATTCGACTACACACGTTAGTCATATTTGTAAACGATCCTTGTGCCTTTTGCAGAGAGAGCAGCACAGGATTGCGGTCGAAAGCGACTCGCCGTCTGAGGCATTGGTGAGGCCCAAGTGCGACACTCCGTTCAACTGGGTGTTGAACATATTGAAAAGACTCCGGGTGGATATCGTATGGACGCGTGCACGGTGTCGAAGACGGCGCCACGTGGAAGAAGTACTACCGTGAGACAACGGAGGAGAGAAAGGAAAGACGGAGGTTAACTGAAGAAAACATCGACAAGACGGTTGAGACTGCGGTTGAGAAGAAATCATCTCATACAGTTGCAATAGCGGTAGCTGCCGCAAAACAGCTGGTTGTAGATATGTCTACTTCCTTGGTTCCGACCGTTTTCAATTGGACCAGGAAAAATCCAGAAAAAAATGCAGCGGACTTTCCCCTTGCTAACTTCTTGGGGAACGTTGCATCAGCACCTGCTCCAGCACCAGCTCCCGCACCGGCTCCCGCACCTGCTCCGGCACCGGCTCCGGCACCGGACGTGCTCGGCGGTGCTTCGTCTTTGGCTGAGCTCGATGCCCTCACGGTATCTGTCACACTGGCCCCCTTCAATAAATGTATAATCTCTCGTTTTCGTTGCCTTTCGGATGTCTCACGTCGCAGACTTTTCTTTGCAGGCCGACGAAACCCCACGCACCATATTGTACACCATCGGCGACCAGAAGGTGGACGTGGGGAAGGCGACGATAATGGAGCTGAAGGAACAATTGTTCCATAGCCGGCCGATGCCCCCGAACGTCTTCAAGGTTTCCATGGCCAATGTCAAACCGGGCCACGAGAATTTGCCTCCTCTGGTACTAGTAGGGAATGACGACGAGACCCCACGACGGCTTGGTGATTGTTGCAATCGGTGTGTCCTCTTGTGGCCAAAGAGTCTACTTCGTCTGGAGGCGGCCGAGAGCACACCCACGAGCACGCAGCAGCAAGGTATGAACATCAACACCCCACCTACCCAATTAGCCTCAGGTGTCGGGTTGGGTGATAGCGGATGCGGTAAAGAAGAGGCTCCATTAGTCGTTGATGATGTCGCCATGGATGAGGATGAGGATGACGATGGCACTTAACAGTATGTCTATACTGGCGCCTACTCAGGGTTTGAGCGTCATGAGTCGGTGCCTGAATTGCCGTCTCCGGAGACTGAACGTATTATGGACGACCTTCCGGTAGTAAAGAAGTTTAGGAAGAGAGCGAGGAAAGGCAAAAAAGCTGATTCTATGATCTAGCTGCCTCAGCAGCCTCGACTTCAGGACCGTATAGATATCCCCGATGCGGATAAATGGCATATATCCCCGGTCAACCAATCCTACCTGCAAGAGTGCTAGGGGCCAGATACGGCAATCTAAGGAGACTTCATGATGATGTGCTGCGGATAGAGAAAGGCCTCATCGCCTCGAAATCTCCAGGATACCCACTCTACGTGGTTAAAGTTCTGCGGCAATTGTCATACGTCGACTGCTTCCCCGCGGATAAGTTCTTCCTTCGGTTCGATTACATATTCGACATATTTCACATGAAGAAGCTGCATTTTACGTTTGTCTGCCTTTATGCCTTGCACATGAACTACATCATCGGGCTTGAGCAGATACCTTATATCTGTGTCGCTGATCCGTACTACATGCACAAGGCCTTCTTGGGAGTCTGCACAAAGCACCATGAATACGCGAGGGAATACATCGTCAGTTTCATGCTCGCCAATAAGGACAAGTTGGCGATTCTCGTGCCTTATCATCCCGTGTAAGTCATCCGCGCGGATATCCTTCCTTCAATTTCAATCATTTATTTGCACGGTGGAGGCTAATTAATTTGAGGTGTACTTATTTTGCGCAGGGGCGGGGCACCGTCCTCATCATCCTCTACCCCCGATACTCCCACGCTCTTTACTTGGACTCGTCGAAGAACATTCACAAAAGGATTACACCCACATCAAGGATGTTCTCGACAGTGCTATGTTTTACTACCAATCACTGGGTGGAGAGCTCAGGGACAAGAAGAAAAGGGGCGGCAGGGTCGCCTTCAGCCATAAGACAGACTTCTGCTGCTCCCAGCAATCGAGTGATTCTCTTAATGATGGATTCTATGTCCTACAACACATGCTGGAGTACAGACGGGATAACCAGAACCTTCGCATGTCACCTAGATCCGGCGATGCCCATATTCTGCAATGGGCAAAGATCGTAGGAGATATCGAGGATCATCAACTTCGAGCTGAGTTCTATCACATCCAACGCGACCTTGCCCAAATCATCATGAAGGAGGTCATCGAAAAAACAGGGATGTTCTACGAAGAAGGACAAATGTCGCGGGAAGACGTCCGAACATGGGTAGCCTCTCAGCCTCTTGACATGAAGCCTTTCACTACGCTCGGCGACTATCTCCCTGACCTCGATGGATGGCACGGCATGTTGGAGTGATTTTCGATATATGACAATGTGTCCGTTTAGTCCATACTTTCTGTATGACAAAACTTTGAGTTATGCGCGGCGAAACTTTATTTGTGATGTAATTGAACCGTCCTCCTCCTCGACTAGCAAACATCACTCTAGTTAGGGCATTTTGGGTACGATGAACTTTGTTATTTATGCTTATGATATGTTGTTTCTATTTTTGCCAAGTCTGTCTCTTTCTGTTGCTCAACTATATATGTTGCATATCATCGACTCATGTGACGATACAGGTGCATAGATCATCGTTGGCAAAGAAGTGCTACGTCGGGAGTATATATACGACGAGTGGCCAGAGTGTCAGGCCCAGGTGTACCGGTTTCCGGTTTCCGACCGACAGGCAGTAGTTAGTTTAGGTTCACGCTAATGCGTGAGAGGGGTACGAACTCATGTACTGCATAGTTCCGCTCTCACTCAAAGTGATAGCTCTTCTCGCGTATATCATTGTTTAGATGGATGACGATGTATTTGCAAGTAATCGAGACTTGTATCGCTATTTTCGAGATGATGACGAGAGACCACTTTGTGTTGGATGATGATTATGATGATGACATTATTTGATGAGACTAGTTGTATGTATATGCTATGATTACATTTGTATGTGTATGATATGCTAAAGATTATTGTATAAAGCCTATTCAAATACAAAACAAATATACAGGAAAAAAACTAATAAAACTAGTAGTAGCGAGGGGTAAAAAGTTAGCAGTAGCCCCTCCTTACAAGTAGCGTTTCCCTGTGAAAAGCACTGCAGATAATATTAGCAGCGCTCTTCCCTGAAGCGCGCTATGGCTATCCATGTATAGCAGTAGCATGGGATGACAGGCGCTACTGCTATACATTAGCTATAGCACCTTATCAGTAGCGCATCGTCCCGCGCTACTGATAGGCCTAAAACCCGCGCTGCTACTAGGCTTTTCCCTAGTAGTGCATGTTCCTTCAACCATGAGATCATGCAACTCCCAGATACCGGAGGAATGCATTGTGTGCTATCAAATGTCACAACATAACTGGGTGATTATAAAGATGCTCTACAGGTATCTTCAACGGTGTTTGTTGAGTTGGCATGGATAGATATTAGGATTTGTCACTCTGTGTATCGGAGAGGTATCTCTGGGTCCTCTCGGTAATACACATCATAATAAGATTGCAAGCAAAGTGCCCAAGGAGTTAGTTGTGAGATGATGTATTACGGAACGAGTAAAGAGACTTGCCAGTAACGAGATTGAACTAGGTATGAAGATACCGATGATCGAATCTCGGGTAAGTAACATACCGATAAACAAAGGGAATTACTTATGTTGACATAACGGTTTGACCGATAAAGATCTTCGTAGAATATGTAGGAACCAATATGGGCATCCAGGTTCCTCTATTGGTTATTGACCAGAGAGGTGTCTCGGTCATGTCTACATAGTTCTCGAACCCGCAGGGTCTGCACGCTTAACATTAATTGACGATATAGTGTTATATGAGTTATATGATTTGGTGACCCGAATGTTGTTCGGAGTCCCAAATGAGATCACGGACATGAGGAGGAGCTAAGGAATGGTCCAAAGGTAAAGATTGATATATAGGACAATGCTATTCGGACACCGGAAAGGTTTTAGAGTGAATTGGATATTCATCGAATCACTTGAAGGGGTTCCGGGAGGCCCCGTGAGGTCTACGTGCCTAATGGGCCAAGAGGAGGAACACACCAGCCCACAAGGGGCTGGTGCACCCCCACCTCTAGGCCGCCGGCCCTAGAAAGGAAGAGGGGGAGGGCTAAGCCCTCCTGCCTTTCCCCTCCACATGAGGGGAAGGAAAGGGGGGGTGCCTTCCCTCTTGCTTCTCCATGGCGCCATATAAGGAAGGGGCGCGGCTAGGGGCAGGAGCCCAAGTGGGATTCAGCCCCAGTTGGGGCGCCTCCTGGCTACCCCCTCTCCCCCACCTATATATATGAGGGAGGGGGGCACACATAACGACGACAATCTCTTAGCCGTGTGCGGCGCCCCCCTCCATAGTTTTGTCCCCTCGTCATATTTTCATAGTGCTTAAGCAAAGCCCTGCTATTTCTTGAGCTTGTGTTGGTTTTTCCCTTGAAGAGGAAAGGGTGATGCAGCAAAGTAGAGATAAGTACTTCCCTCAGTTTGAGAACCAAGGTATCAATCCAGTAGGAGACAACACACAAGCCACCAATACCTGCACAAACAATCAAACAACTTGCACCCAACGCAATAAAGGGGTTGTCGATGCCTTCACAGTCACTTGCAAAAGTGAGATCAGATAGAGATAGATAAACCAAAGATAAAATATTTTTGGGTTTTTTGGTTTATAGATCTAAAAGTAAAAGGTTGCAAAAAGTAGATCGAAAACTAATATGATGGAAAATAGTAGATCGGAAACTAATATGACGGAAAATAGAGCTGTGGCATATGTTTCACTAGAGGCTTCTCATGAAGGAAAATAATACAGTGGGTGAACAAATTACTGTCGAGCAATTGATAGAAAAGTGCAAATTGATGACGATATCCAAGGCAATGATTATGAAATATAGGCATCATGTCCATGCCAAGTAGACCGACTCCTGCCTGCACCTACTACTATTACTCCACACATCAACCGACTCCTGCCTACATCTACTATTATTACTCCACACATTGATCGGCTCCTCCCTACATCTAGAATATTAAGTTCATGAAGAACAGAGTAACGCTTTAAGATGACATGATGTAGAGGAATAAACTCAAGCAATATGATGTAAACCCTATCTTTTTATCCTCGATGGCAACAATACAATACATGCCTTGCTGCCCCTACTATCACTGGGAAAGGACACCACAAGTTTGAACCCAAAGCTAAGCATTTCTCCCATTGCAAGAAACACCAATCTAGTTGGCCAAACTAAACTGAAAGTTCGACGAGAATTACACAGATATCAAATCATGCATATAAGAATTCAGAGAAGTTTCAAATAATATTCATATATAAACGGATCATAAATCCACAATTCATCGGGCCTCGACAAATACACCGCAAAATAAGATTACATCGGATAGATCTCCAAGAATATTGAGGAGAACATGGTATTGTGAATCAAAGAGAGAGAAGAAGCCCTCTAGCTACTAGCTATAAACCCGTAGGTCTATGGTAAATTAGTCATGTTTCATCGGAAGGGCAATAGAGTTGATGTAGAAACCCTGCATGATCGAATCCCTCTCCGGCAGGATGCCGGAAAAGGCCCCTAGATGGGATCTCACGGGAGCAGAAGGTTGCAACGATGGAAAAGTGTTTTCGTGGATGCCTCTAGTGGTTGGGGAATATATGTGAATATATAGGAGGAAGATCTAGGTCAGGGGGTCACTGAGGGGCCCAAAAGGTAGGGGGCGTGCCCTCCCCCTTCTCGCCGCCTCGTGGCTCTTTTGACTTGCAGTCCATGTCTCCTAGGTGTCTTCTGGTCCAAGAAAAATCATCGCGAAAGTTTTATTCCATTTGGACTCCGTTTGGACTCCGTTTGGTATTCCTTTTCTCCGAGGCTGAAAAACAAGGAAAAAATAGAAACTGGCACTAGGCTCTAGGTTAATAGGTTAGTCCCAAAAATAATATAAAATAGCATATTAATGCATATAAAACAACAAAAACAGATAATATAATAGCATGGAACAATAAATAATTATAGATACGTTGGAGACATATCGAGCATCCCCGAGCTTAATTCCTGCTCGTCCTCGAGTAGGTAAATGATAAAAACAGAATTTTTGATGTGGAATGCTACCTAACATATTTATCCATATAATTTTCCTCATTGCGGCATGAATGTTCAGATCCATAAGAGTCAAAACAATAGTTTAATATTTACATAAAAACTATAACACTTCAAGCATACTAATAAAGCAATCATGTCTTCTCAAAATAACATGGCCAAAGAAAGTTGTCCCTACACAATCATATAGTCTAGCTATGCTTCATCTTCATCACACAAAATATTCAAATCATGCACAACCCCGACGACAAGGAAAGCAATTGTTTCATACTGTAAGGGCATATTTTCCCCAAGATGTTTTGGTGATTGATGACAATGATTGTGCGGACTAATCGCGTGCACTAAGTTCTTTCAGAGATTCATCCTTTGGCACGAGACAATTTTCTCCCCTCGGTGTTCTATTCAAGACGGTGTAGCTCCTTCGTTTCGTTGTTGGTGGACTAGTCTCGTAGGAGTCACCGTACTGTCAAGAGGGGATCCGCTTTGGTAAGACTTGGGTGGAATCAACACGTACACATCCATATCACACCCGTCGTTTTCTTTCTGCTTCATTGGAGCTGCCCTTTTTCCCCTTAGTATGCTTTGCTATGCCCCAGCGGTAGTACCCCGACCCACAGCGGTAGTACCGCCGAAGCTCCCCAGTGGTAGTACTGCTCTCAGAGCGGTAGTACCGCTCCAAGCGGTAGTACCGCTCTCCGAACGGTAGTACCGCTTGGGGTCTTCGGCCGTAGTACCGCAGTGCTTCCGGGCTACTACCGCCTCGATTCGAGAACAATGTTTTTTGTGTCGGGTTTTGCGGAACTAAGGGCGGTAGTTGTGGCGGTAGTACCGCTCCAAGCGGTAGTATCGCGCCTACCCCCACGGTAGTACCGCCCTAGGGTCAGGGCCCTGTCAGCGCGGCAGTACCGCTGGGTTGAGCGGTAGTACCGCCCGAAGCGGTAGTACCGCCCTTCCCTAGCGGTAGTACCGCTCTGTGCGGGGGTGCTCAGTGGGATAACGGTTGGATTGTTCCCCCCACTATATAAAGGGGTCTTCTTCCCCAAAGTTGACTCACCTCTTTCCCCCAAAGCTCCATTTTCGACCGATCTCTCTCCCTAGCCAATCAAACTTGTTGATTTGCTCGGGATTGGTTGAGAAGGCCCAGATCTACACTTCCACCAAGAGAAATTTGATTCCCCCCACTTATCCCTAGTGGATCTTGTTACTCTTGGGTGTTGAGCACCCTAGATGGTTGAGGTCACCTCGAATCCATACTCCATTGTGGTGAAGCTTCGTGGTGTTGTTGGGAGCCTCCAAGTGTTGTGGAGATAGCCCCAATCTTGTTTGTAAAGGTCCGGTTGCCACCTTCAAGGGCTCCAATAGTGGAATCACGGCATCTCGCATTGTGTGAGGGCGTGAGGAGATTACGGTGGCCCTAGTGGCTTCTTGCGGAGCATTGTGCCTCCACACCGCTCTAACGGAGACGTACTTCCCCTTAAAAGGAAGGAACTTCGGTAACACATCCTCGTCTCCACCGGCTCCACTCTTGGTTATCTTGTCCCTTTACTTTTGCAAGCTTACTTGAGTTGTATCTATTGCTTGCTTGTGTGCTTATTGTCTTTGCATCATATAGGTTGTCCACGTAGTTGCACATCTAGACAACCTATTTCATTGCAAGGTTTAAATTGTTAAAGAAAAGTTTAAAAATTGTTAGTTGCCTATTCACCCCCCTTTAGTCAACCATATCGATCCTTTCAATTGGTATCAGAGCCTCGTCTCTTTATTAAGGACTTTGCCGTATGAAGAGTATGGTTGACACCCACGACGGTGTTGTGGAGCACTCCGGTGTGAATGCCATCTCGTCCATGGCCGAAGGGGGAGCCTCGGTCTCACATGAGGAATTCAATGTGGCTTTAGACACATTGAAAACCTCCATGACGGCCGAGGTTAAAAGCATGTTTTCTGAATTCCTAGACAGACTTAAACTATCTACCTCTCCGATGAAAGTGGGTGATCCCACTAACAAGGTGACGGATGCTACCTCCGACAAGGGGGAAGCTAACAGTGAAAAGAGTCCGTCTACTAGTGGTAGAAATGGCACCGACATCTTTGCCAATGTGGAACCCCCAGTGTATAGAGGACCGATCCCCTCTACTCATTTTGAATCATGCCGGTCCTCCTCCTAAATATGTGAAAAATGAAGATTTTGACTCTTGGGTTTATCGCTTCAAGCGTCACTTAAAACATGTGAACACTAACCTTTGGAGATTTATTGAAGAAGGTTTCTATCCTCATGATCCAAGCAACTTCACCCCTCGAGAAGAAGTGGACAATCAATTCAATGAGAGTGCTCTCTTCATCATCCAAGATGCAATCCTTCCCGAAGATCTCCCTCATCTTTGACCTCATGTCATGGCTAAAGAAGCATGGAAATGTGTTGAGTCTCTCTATCGAGGAAGTGCTAGCATTCAACGCTCCAATTATGAAGTGGTGCAAGATGAAGCCGATGAGTTTGCAATGAAAGAGGATGAAGAACCTCGTGAGCTCTTTCGAAGAGTGACCAAACTCGCGGTCACACTCCGAGATCATGGGAGCAAGGACACAGATGACAACTGGATCAAGGCGCAAGTTCCTCAAGGCCATGATGCCCTACAACAAGGCCATGCCCTCCGTCATTCGCCAAAGACCAGACTTCCACTCCATGACCTCAGGTGAAGTGTTGGATGAGTTTGTTGCAATGAGCATCTTGGACAAGACCGCCGACAATGCGGTGCTCCGTTCTCAAAGGGCAAAGAAGCCCAATCTTGCCTTGAAGGCCAAGGTTAGTGTGGAAGAAGAAGAAGAAGAGGAAGATGAGGAGAGCAACCCCGAGGACACGAAGTATGATTATCATGAGCACATGGCTCTCGCCTCAAGACAATTTTGGAGTAAGAAGAATACAAGACCCAACTTCAACAAGAACAACTCAAGTGGCCTCAAGGGGAAGCAACGAGTTAGAACTTGTTTCAACTGTGGCAATGTTAGCCATTTCATTGCGGATTGTCCTTACAAGAAGCGGGAAGACAATGGTGGCAAGTTCATCCGAAAAGACAAAGCCAAGTCCTTCCCCAACAAGAACAACTTCACCAAGAAGACTCCTACTCGCGGGTTGGTGGTTCAAGAAGAATACCGTGAGGATGACGATGATGATGAAGATGGTGAATGATGGCCATGGCATCTGTTGCCATTGTCACAACTCCCCGGGTGTCTCTCTTCGATGCACCTAACGAGAACATCACCGCCAAGTGCCTCATGGCTAAGGCCACCAACAAGGTAACCCCCAATATAAAAACCACCATTATTCCTAATCCTCCTTCAACGGATGACTTTGATAATGGTAAGAGGTCTAATGAGGAGATTAATGAATTTGAGTCCTTCATGAGTAAGCTCAAGGGCAAATCCAAGAAGCACTTCGTTGCTCTCTTGGAACAACTTGGTGAAGCCAATGACATGATAGAGGCTCACGAAGAAACCATCTCTAAGATGGAAGGTCATAGTCGTGATTACGCCGATGAGATATCGGATCTATCTAATGATCTTGCTAAAGAGCGTGGGCATCGTTTGGCTCTTGAGGAGTCACACAATGATGACCATGCCAGATTAAAGAAAGATCTTGATCATGCTCTTGTTGTGTCTCGTGCTCTAACTTCTGAGAAGGTTAAACTTGGGGTTGATCATGCTAGACTCAAGGAGGAGTTTGATGTACTTGACAAGGCCCATAAGGTCTTGAAAGGTGCTCATGCAAACCTCAAGGAGTCTCATTCCCAACTCCAAGTTAAGCTTACCAAGGAAATGGCCACATTTTCTCACATGGTCTTAATTGATAATGCAAATGCTACTAACCCATGTTGTGAGCATGTGCATCTTGTGGAGGAGAATGCCAAGTTGAAGGAACAACTTGAGAAAGGTCTTGTGTCATGCATACAAGGCGAGAAGAACCTAAATGACCTTTTGAGCAATCAAAAGGAAGTTGTGGGCAAGGAGGGAGTTGGGTTCATGCCCAAGTCCAAGAACAAGAAGAAGAACAAGGATAAGAATAACAAGACCAATCGACCTCCCCCGCTCAAGCAAACTTTTGCGAAGGAGGGAGAGGGTGCTCCTAAGAAGAAGAATGACAATGCGAGGAGTGGTGATGCCAAAGAGTGCAAATCCATCTCTCCCAACAAAGCCGGTGACTTTAACCCTTCTTATGTGTTGTGTCGTGCTAGCGATGGGCATGTTTATGCTAAATTTGTTGGTTCTTCTTATGAGTACATTGAATGGTCTATTTGGGTTCCTAAGACCCTTGTTACTAACATCAAAGGACCCATTACTCAATGGGTACCTAAAACCAAGCATTGATATCTTGTAGGTGATTGCTTCCGGTGGGGGATCATGGTTGCTCAATAGTGGAGCAACAAATCATATGACCGGGAGCAAGGACTTGGTGGTGGATGTGCACAAGATCCCATCTATGCCCACCAATGTCGAATGGGGTGATGCCTCACATTCTAAGGTATTGGGTCTTGGCAAGGTTGTCATTTCTCATGATCTAATGATCGAGAAAGTCATGCTTGTTGAGTCCCTTGCATTCAATTTACTTTCCGTTCGTCAACTTGCACTCATGGGCTTTACCACCTTCTTTGATATTGATACCGTGGCCCTCTTGTGGAGCAAGACTCTTAAATTAGCCTTTGTTGGGCATGTCGAGAACGGTCTCTATGTGATTAACTTTTCGGAGCAACCCAGTAAGACCGCGACATGCCTAATGGCTAAAGTTGATGTGGGATGGCTTTGGCATCACCGTTTAGCCCACGTCAATATGAGATCTTTGCAAAGTCTTCTCCAGGGGGACCATGTTCATGGACTAATGAATGTTAGTTTTGCCAAAGATCGTGTTTGCAGTGCTTGTATCGAAGGAAAGCTTCATGAGATGGCTCACCCTCCCACGACTATCATCTACTCGAAGAGACCCTTGGAGCTCCTGCACATGGACCTCTTCGGGCCTCCATCCTTTGATAGTCTTGGGGGTAGAAAGTATTGCTTGGTGATTGTGGATGATTATTCAAGGTACACTTGGGTATACTTCTTCAAGAGGAAGAGTGAGACTCAACAAACTGTCATCGACTTTGCAAATGAAGCTCAACGTCAACATAATGCAAAGATCCTGATAATAAGAAGTGACAATGGCAACGAGTTCAAGAACTACACCTTGGATGAGCTTCTTAGTGATGAAGGGATCAAGCATAAATATTCTGCACCATATACCCCTCAACAAAATGGTGTTATGGAGAGGAAGAACCGGACCTTGATGGATGCGGCAAGGACCATGATGGCGGAGTTCAAGTCTCCATACAACTTTTGGGCCGAAGCCATCAACACAGCATGTCATGCATCCAATCGGCTCTATCTCCGCAAAGGCTTGAACAAGACTCCGTATGAGATACTCACCGGGAACAAGCCCAATCTCAAGTACTTCCGGGTGTTCGGGTGTAAGTGTTTCATTCTCAAGAAAGGTGTTCGTTTGTCTAAATTCGAGGCTAGAGCTCACGAGGGCATATTTGTTGGTTATGCTACAAACTCTCATGCTTATCGTGTTCTCAACAAGTCCAACGGACTCATTGAGGAGACGTGTAACATAGAGTTTGACGAAAATAATGGCTCCCAAGTGGAGCAAAGTGGTACTTGTGATGTAGGTGATGAAATTCCTCCCCAAGCCATAAGAAGAATGGGTATTGGTCTTATCCTACCCATTGAGGAACCCCTTGTGGACGAAGGAGAAGGACAATGCTCCACCTCTGTGGAGCCTTCACCTACTCAAGACCCACACGCTTCCAAAGAACAAAGTGAAGGCCCTCAACCTCGGGAACAAGACCAAGGGCAAGATCAGTCTCAAGATGGTGGTGAACCTACACATGATGCCCAAGGTCAAGTTCTTCCCCTCGAGCAAGTTCAAGATCATGAGCAAGCTCAATATCAAGAACAAGCTCATGACGACACTCAAGATGATCAAGTGAACCCTCCTCCTTCGACATCCGAGGAGGAATTGGAGTGTCGTGCCGCGAAGATTGATTCCAAACTCACCACCAAAGGTCATCTCATGGAGAATGTGGTTGGAAGCCTAAGAAAGGTGGTAAGCACTCGTAGAAAATTAGCAAACTATTGTGAACATCACGCGTTTGTCTCTTGTGTTGAACCTCATAAGGTCTATGAGGCGCTCGAAGACTCGGATTGGCTCAATGCCATGCATGAAGAACTCAACAACTTCGAGTACAACAAGGTGTGGAGGTTGGTGCCAAGACCTTCCGGGAACCATAACATCATTGGAACCAAGTGGATCTTCAAGAACAAGCAAGATGCTCATGGGAACATCATTCGCAACAAGGCAAGATTGGTAGCACAAGGCTACTCCCAAGTCGAGGGTATTGACTACGGTGAAAACTTTGCTCCCGTTGCTCGCCTTGAATACATTTGTTTGTTGATTGCTTATGCTTCCCATCACAACTTTAAGTTGCTACAAATGGATGTTAAAAGTGCTTTTCTTAATGGTCCTATTAATGAGTTGGTCTATGTCAAGCAACCCCCCGGGTTCGAGGATCCCTTCTTCCCGGATCATGTGTATCAACTCGTTAAGGCGCTCTATGGCCTTAAACAAGCCCCACGTGCGTGGTATGACCACCTTACCGAGTTGTTACAAGATCGTGGATTTGAAGTGGGGCTAATCGATCCTACTCTTTTTACTAAGAAGGTCAAAGGGGAGTTGTTTGTATGCCAACTATATGTTGATGACATTATCTTTGGTTCCCCTAACAAAGCTTTCAATGAAGAATTTGCCGCTCTCATGACCTCTAAGTTCAAGATGTCTTCGATGGGAGAGTTGAAGTTCTTCCTTGGTTTTGATATCAAACAAAGAAGAGAAGGTACCTTCATCAACCATGCCAAATACACTCAAGACATGCTCAAGAGATTCAAGCTAAGTGATGTCAAGCCGGCCTCTACTCCAATGCCCACCAAGTGCCAACTTGACATTGATCCCAATGGTATAGCGGTGGATCAAAAGGTATATCGCTCCATGATTGGCTCCTTGCTTTACCTTTGTGCATCTAGACCGGAGATCATGTTGAGTGTGGGGATGTGTGCATGGTTTCAAGCTGCACCGAAGGAAAGTCACTATGTGGCGGTCAAGCGAATCTTTCGATATTTGGCTCATACCCCAAACTCTTATGGATGAGGCAAACTTTAAAGGAATATAGTGTCATTTGTGACAAAGTGCCTCTTTGGTGTGACAACGAAAGTGCCATCAAGATTTCTCTCAACCCGGTGCAACACTTCAAGATGAAGCATATTGAGATTCGGTATCATTTCATCCGGGATCACATTAGGCGAGGAGAGATCGAGCTCAAGTATGTCAACACTCATGATAACCTTGCAGATATTTTCACGAAGCCCTTGGATGAAGCAAGATTTCGCGAGTTAAGGCATGAGCTAAATATCATTGATTTGAGCAATGTGACTTGAACCCTTGCACACCCCACCCCACTCAACTTGGTGTCTATCTTAGATGTAGGCATGGACATAGGGGGAGTGTTGTTCTCTCAATGAACTCTCCCTCCCCCCATTATGCAGAACTCGATCAACCCTTTCACATTAGCCATTTTTGATGGTACTTGTGCTTCAAAGACGAGTTTTGGTCATGGGCCCAAGGATAATTCTTCGCGGTGCCATACCAATTGACTCAAACATAGGTGGCTCCAGCCACCGCCCTCTCCTGAGAAAGGCCAGAGCTCGCTCTGTTTCGTGTGGTTGTCTGTGGTTGAGTGGTTGTTGGTCCGTTGTTTGTGTGTGTGTTGCCTTGTTGGTCTTCTCTTTCTCTTGGCCCTGCTTTCCATTTTTTGGAGCGTTAGCCGTTGGTCTAGAAGCCGTGTGGTTGCTAAAGCGGTACTACCGCTGGTGGCGAGCGGTACTACCGCTCCTAGCAGTACTACCGCCCTCCAGCGCGGTACTACCGCTGTGAGGCACAGGCAGGGGGTTATATCAGGGGCAGGGGGAGTTTCCTATCCCCCATACCCATTCGCTCGCCCCCTCGCCCTGTTCCTCTCTCTCTTCAGCAACCGGCGCTGCGCGAGGGCTCCGGCGGATCTCCCTCTCCGGGGCGCTCCTCTCCATTTCCTTTGGTGGAGTCGATCCCCACCCTGTCCTCTTGCCATGGATGCCGGTATTGCCCCCGTTCCCTGTTTCCTTTTGTCTAGATTTCCAATCTAGCTTTTTAGGGGCAATAGCAGTTGCATCTCTAGATTTTTGTCCAGATCTAGGCTTGAGTAGGATGGAGAATGCTTCTAGACAGTTTGGATTAGTGTTTGGTTGGAGTATTTTTGAATTTGGTAGGATGGTAGTACCGGATCTGACCACAGTAGTAGGAAACTGCTGTTTCCCCGCCTCGAGCGGTACTACCTCTCTCCCAGACCGGTACTACCGCTTAGAGCGGTACTACCGCTCAAGGGTCACGGTACTACCGCCCTTCTACCAGTTTCCGTCATGCTCCTACCTCTCAGTGATCTTTCTGCTCGTGTTTTGTGGCTTACACTCGTTCTTTCTGGTTGTTTGCGTGTTTGTGTGTGTGGTTCCAGGTGATGAGGTTCCTGAGCATCAGGCTCGTTGTGTCAACCCCGGTCGTGCCTCGTCCAAGCGCTACCGCACCACTGAGCCTGCCGGAGGATCTTCTAGTGCTCCACCTCCTCCTCAACTACAGAAGAAGCCTGGGGTCAAGCCAAAGCCAGGCAAAACCGTGCCAGAAATGCCGCCCAAGGAGTTCTGGGCAAGGCGCCGCCGCAACCCGTATGAGGACGACCAAGATCCCACTTTGGTCAACCGTCCGTTTTGCAACAGGTTCCAGTTTGCCATCTTCTTTGATGTTCTCAAAGCCAAGAAGAATCTCTATGTCAACGTGCACTCCATCGACACCGAGCATATGGAGAACGATCCTGAATACTTTGGTGAAGCTCTTCAGAGGTGCACTCAACTGAACATTCTCGGGATCATGCAATTCAACAAAGACTATGATGCTGATATTGTGGCCCAATTCTATGCCACGATTCACCTTGGGACTGATGAGGACAGGACACCGACTTGGATGACCAATGGCAAGTTCCTTTCAGTCAAGTGGAAAGCTTTCATGGAGTTGATTGGGGTGGAAGATCTAGGTCTTGAGTCTTCTGTCGGCTTTTACCCCCACCGTCGCGCCAATGCCACTCACAAGCAAGCCCTATGGCCCTACCGCACTCTGAGGATCAACCCTAAGACGAAGAAGGAAACCTATGAGCTGCCTGCCTATCTGGATATCCTTCACCGTATCTTCAGAGAGACTCTTTTCCCTCGTATCAGGAATCTGGACCAGGTTCACTCCTATCTCGTGGACATGCTTCTCTTCTGCCAACGTGAGAAGGGACAGAACACCGGAGAGTCCTTGGATATCTCTCATGTTATGTGGTCTGAGCTGCTATCTGCTATCTCCGAGCGCAAGTGCCCAATTTATGGTCCATTCATCATGCTGCTCATTGAGAAGGCCTGGGATCGTGTCTATCCCAAGGTGTTGCTGGAGACTGGAGAGTTGGTCTCTCACGATGTCAAGCATCTGAGGAAGAAGGATAACTGGGGCACTCAGGCCCCTAGGATTGGAGTTCCTTCATCTGCTGCTGCCATGGAGACTGAGGAGGAGATTGGTGCTGAGGCTAAGGATGAGGATGATAACTACGTGCCTTCTGAGGCAAAGCCCTCTTGGGCCAAGAAGCTCAAGATCAAGGTGAAGAAGCTATTCTGCATGGAGTCTCACGGTCAGTACATGACTCATGTGGCTAAGAAGAAGACCTGAGGTCACCACAAGGAGCTCATGCGTCAGATGGGTGCTATTGTGATTAGTGGTTCTGAGGATCAGCTTACCGAGGAGGAGGAGTGGATTCAGCAGCACTGCCCTTGGACCGATTCTGATGCTGAGCACTTCCTGGATGACGATGGTGGCGCAGATGATCCCTTTGAGATCTGATGTGTGTCCCTTGTTTGCCATCACCTAGAGCCGTAGCAGCACTCCCTCTCCTTTTTGGTGTCTCGATGCCAAAGGGGGAGAGAGTTTAGGGATTTGTGCTTTGTGTCTTCCGTCTTCTGTTTTTGTGTTTTCCTCGCCTGTTGCTTTATTTGGTTTGTGTCAGTGAGACCTAAGTTCTGGTTCTTTCAGTGAGACCTAAGCTTGAGTCATATGGTGTGAGACATATGCTACCTTACCTTTCCAGTATCATTATCTATGTCTATCTAGCTTATGAGTTGCATGCTTATCCTGTTATCTATATGTTGCTCTCATATATCTTGCTTAGGTAGTTGGTCTCTAAAATGTAGGGGGAGCATTGATCCTGGCATCTATGCCATGCAGTCCAAAGCACTTATCTAGGTAGCACACATCCAGGGGGAGCCCTTCTACATTTTAGGACGGTTGTGTTTTTGCTCTTATCCTTTATCTATCGTATTGTGCAAATCCCGTATTGTCATCAATCCACCAAAAAGGGGGAGATTGTAAGGGCATATTTTTCCCCAAGATGTTTTGGTGATAGATGACAATGATTGTGCGGACTAATCGCGTGCGTTAAGTTCTTTCAGAGATTCATCCTTTGGCACGAGACGATTTTCTCCCCTCGGTGTTCTATTCAAGACGGTGTAGCTCCTTCGCTTCGTTGTTGGTGGACTAGTCTGGTAGGAGTCACCGTACTATCAAGAGGGGATCTGCTTTGGTAAGACTTGGGTGGAATCAACACGTACACAACCATACCACACCTGTCGTTTTCTTTCCGCTTCATTGGAGCTGCCGTTTTCCCCCTTAGTATGTTTTGCTCTGCCCCAGCGGTAGTACCGCGACCCACAGCGGTAGTACCGCCGATGCTCCCCAGCGGGAGTACCACTCTCAGAGCGGTAGTACCGCTCCAAGCGGTAGTACCGCTCTCCGAACGGTAGTACCGCTTGGGGTCTTTGGCCGTAGTACCGCAGTGCTTCCGGGCTACTGCCGCCTTGATTCGAGAACGAAGTTTTTCGTATCGGGTTTTGCGGTACTAAGGGCGGTAGTTGTGTCGGTAGTACCGCTCCAAGAGGTAGTACCGCGCCTACCCCCACGGTAGTACCGCCCTGGGGTCAGGGCCCTGTCAGCGCGGCAGTACCGCTAGGTTGAGCGGTAGTACCGCCCGAAGCGGTAGTACAACCCTTCCCTAGCGGTAGTATCGCTCTGTGCGGGGCTGCTCAGTGGGATAACTGTTGGATTGTTCCCCCCACTATATAAAGGGGTCTTCTTCCCCAAAGTTAACTCACCTCTTTCCCCCAAAGCTCCATTGTTGCTCCAAGCTCCATTTTCGCCCGATTTCTCTTCCTAGCCAATCAAACTTGTTGATTTGCTCGGGATTGGTTGAGAAGGCCCAGATCTACACTTCCACGAAGAGAAATTTGATTCCCCCCACTTATCCCTGGAGGATCTTGTTACTCTTGGGTGTTGAGCACCCTAGACGGTTGAGGTCACCTCGAAGCCATACTCCATTGTGGTGAAGCTTCGTGGTGTTGTTGGGAGCCTCCAAGTGTTGTGGAGATAGCCCCAATCTTGTTTGTAAAGGTCCGGTTGCCGCCTTCAAGGGCTCCAATAGTGGAATCACGGCATCTCGCATTGTGTGAGGGCGTGAGGAGATTACGGTGGCCCTAGTGGCTTCTTGGGGAGCATTGTGCCTCCACACCGCTCTAACGGAGACTTACTTCCCCTTAAAAGGAAGGAACTTCGGTAACACATCCTCGTCTCCACCGGCTCCACTCTTGGTTATCTTGTCCCTTTACTTTTGCAAGCTTACTTGAGTTGTATCTATTGCTTGCTTGTGTGCTTATTGTCTTTGCATCATATAGGTTGTCCACGTAGTTGCACATCTAGACAACCTATTTCATTGCAAGGTTTAAATTGTTAAAGAAAAGTTTAAAAATTGTTAGTTGCCTATTCACCCCCCCTCTAGTCAACCATATCGATCCTTTCACATACTTTGGATGTTCTCAAACGTTTTCAACTTTCACGCAATACATGAGCGTGATCCATGGACATAACACTATAGGTGGAACAAAATTTGGTGGTTGTGTAGAAGACAAAAAAGAAGTAGATAGTCTCACATCAACTAGGCGTATCAACGGGCTATGGATATGCCCATCAATAGATATCTATGTGAGTGAGTAGGGATTGCCATGCAACGGATGCACTAGAGATATAAGTTTATGAAAGCTCAAAAAGAAACTAAGTGGGTGTGCATCCAACTTGCTTGCTCATGAAGACCTATGGCATTTTAGGAAGCTCGTCGTTGGAATATACAAGCCAAGTTCAATAATGAAAAATTCCCACTAGTATATGAAAGTAACAAAATAAGAGACTCTCTATTATGAAGATCATGGTGCTACTTTGAAGCACAAGCAAATTACCACGTTGTTTGGAGAAACTCTCAAAATAATATAAGTGAAGCATGAGAGTTCAACAATTTCTATAAAATGACGCCACCGTTGTGCTCTAAAAAGATATAAGTGAAGCACTAGAGCAAAATTGCCTAGCTCAAAAGATATAGTAAAGCACATAGAGTATTCTAATAAATCACGATTCATGGGTGTCCCTCTCAAAAGGTGTGTACTGCAAGGATGTTTGTGGCAAACTAAAAAAAGTAAAGTCTCATATCATACAAGACTCTCGAAGCGAAACACATATCATGTGGTGAATAAAAATATTGCCTCAAGTAAAGTTATCGATAGACGAAGACGAAAGAGGGGATGCCTTCTGAGGCATCCCCAAGCTTATGCTCTTGGATGTCCTTGAATATTACCTTTGGGTGCCTTGGCCGTCCCCAAGCTTAGGCTCTTGCCACTCCTTATTCCATAGTCCATCAAATCCTTACTCAAAACTTAAAAACTTCACAACACAAAACTCAACAGAAAATCTTATGAGATCTGTTAGTATAAGAAAATAAATCACCACTTTCAGTACTGTTGTGAACTCATTCTTTATTTATATTTGTGTGATATCTAGTGTATTCCAACTTTTTCATGGTTCATACCCCCTGATACTGCCCATAGATTCATCAAAATAAGCAAACAACACATAGAAAATAGAAGCTGTCAAAATCAGAATAGTCTGTAGCAATCTGTAACTCTCGAATACTTCTGTAACTCCAAAAATTCTTAAGAATTAGGACAACCTGGGAAATTAGTGTACCAATGTTGTGCAAAAACAATCATATCAAAATCTCGCTTCTGTCAAAAATTAAATTTATTTTGCTCGGCGCAAAAGTTTCTGTTTTCCAGCAAGATCAAAACAACTACCACCGTAAGCCATCCCAAAGGTCTTACTTGGCACACACACTAATTAAAACACATCTAACCAGAGTTTATGATTAATTTATTGTAAAATAGAACCAAAAATCAAAGAACAAAAATAAAATTGGGTTGCATCCCAACAAGCGCTATTGATTAACGCCCTTAGCTAGGCATAAAATCACAAATAGATCTAGGTATTGTCATCTTTGGTATGCAATTCTTTTCTCATGAAATCCTCCAAAACTAGTCTTAACAAATCTATCCTTTCCTTTATTTCCCTTCTGGTAAACGAACTTAAATCATGAAAAGGACTTTGACTAGTGATTTTGACATTCATAAACCCGTAATCAGGATCATCACCAAATATATCATCATACAGAACACGTATCTCATTTCTAACGGGTTCTTTCATCATATTATTGAACCAACCCTTATTAAATCCTACATAAATTCCCCTTGTAATCCAATCAAATTCCTCATAGGTCTCAAGGTATAAACCTTGAGAGATTTATGAATAGGGAACTCTCCCCTAAGATTCTCGCTATAAGATTGATAATCCTTAGATTCCAAACTACACATAGTTTTTTTTTATCATGGAGGATATCTTCAATCGGAGCGTCTGCAATATATTTGTTATAGAAATAAAAAATATCCCTAGCTTCTTGTAATATATAATCAAATTCTCGCATAAGGATGATGGTGGCAATCTATTTAGTTAAAGGATGATTAATATTAGGAAGTTCGTAAAATACCTTTTGCAAAGCAGGATAGATGTGCACAAATTTTCTATCTAATTTCTAAACGAGCATAACAATGGCATCCAAATAGCAATTTGTATTGAGAAGAATAGATCTTTTACTAATAGGCATAGATCCCGTACAGCCAAAGAATTCTTGAATAACACTTTTTGCGATAATATTACGACCCCCCACGCGAAAAGTTTTTGTTTTGTAATTAGGAGGAGTTCCAATTTCATGATTCAAAAAACAAGATCCAAGTTTTTCCTTAAGATTTTCAGTAATAACCTCCGCAAATTCAGACATGATGGCAACAAACCAATCTAGCAAATGGGCAAACAAAAAGACGAATGGAAGAAGGGTAAAGAAAAGGGCGAATCTTTTCAAAAATCATTTTAGAAGTGGGGGAGAGGAAAACGAGAGCCTAATGGCGAATAATGTAATGCAAGAGATGAGAGTTTTATGATGGGAACTTGGTATGTCTTTACTTGGCGTAGATCTCCCGGCAACGGCGCCATAAATTCTTCCTGCTACTTCTTGAGCTTGCGTTGGTTTTTCCCTTGAAGAGGAAAGGGTGATACAGCAAAGTAGAGATAAGTATTTCCCTCTGAGAACCAAGGTGTCAATCCAGTCGGACACAACGCACAAGCCACCAATACCTGCACAAACAGTCAAACAACTTGCACCCAACGCGAAAAAGGGGTAGTCAATCCCTTCACAGTCACTTGCAAAAGTGAGATCTGATAGAGATAGATAAACCAAAGATAAAATATTTTTGGGTTTCTTGGTTTGTAGATCTGAAAGTAAAAGATTGCAAAATACTAGATTGGAAACTAATATGATGGAAAATAGACCCGGGGGCCATAGGTTTCACTACAGGCTTCTCTCATGAAGGCAAATAATACGTGGGTGAACAAATTACTATCGAGCAATTGATAGAAAAGCGCAAAGTTATGATGATATCCAAGGAAATGATTATGAAATATAGGCATCACACCTGTGTCAAGTAGACCGACTCCTGCCTGCATCTACTACTTTTACTCCACACATCAACCGACTCGTGCTTGCATCTAGAGTACCAAGTTCATGAAGAACAGAGTAACGCTTCAAGTAAGATGACATGATGTAGAGGAATAAACTCAAGCAATATGTTTTTTATCCTTGATGGAAACAATACAATATGTGCCTTGCTTCCCCTACTGTCACTGGGAAAGGACTCTGCAAGATTGAACACAAAGCTAAGCACGTCTCCCATTGCAAGAAAAACCAATCTAGTTGGCCAAACTAAATCGATAGTTCGAAGAGAATTACAAAGATATCAAATCATGCATATAAGAATTCAGAGAAGATTCAAATAATATTCATAGGTAAACATATCATAAATCCACAATTCATCAGATCTCGACATACACACTTCAAAAGAAGATTACATCGGATAGATCTCCAAGAACATCAAGGAGAACATGGTATTGAGAATCAAAGAGAGAGAAGAAACCATCTAGCTACTAGCTATGGACCCATAGGTCTGTGGTAAACTACTCACGCTTCATCGAAAGGGCAATAGAGTTGATGTAGAAGCCCTCCGTGATCGAATCACCCTCCGGCAGGATGCCGAGAAAGGCCCCTAGACGGGATCTCACAGGAACAAAAGGTTGCGACGGTGGAAAAGGGTTTTCTTGGATGCCTCTAGTGGTTTGGGAATATATGTGAATATATAGGAGGAAGATCTAGGTCAGGGGGTCACCAAGGGGCCAACAAGGTAGGGGCGCGCCTTACCCCCTGGGTGCACCTTCCCCCCTTGTCGCCGCCTCGTGGCTCTTCTGACTTGCACTCCAAGTCTCCTCGGTGTCTTCTGGTCCAAGAAAAATCATTGCAAAGGTTTTATTGAGTTTGGACTCTGTTTGGTATTACTTTTCTGTGAGGCTCAGAAACAAGGAAAAAACAGAAACTTGCACTAGCACCGAGCTCTAGGTTCATAGGTTAGTCCCAAAAATAATATAAAACAACATATTAATGCATATAAAACATCCAAAACAGATAATATAATAGGATGGAACAATAAAAAATTATAGATACGTTGGAGACGTATCAAGCCGTGTGGAGATAGAATCACCATCATTGTCACCACGCCATCGTGCTGCCGGAGCTCCTTCACTACTTTGCCATCTTGCTGGATCAAGAAGGCGAGGACGTCACCGAGCTGGACGTGTGCTGAACACGGAGGTGTCGAACATTCGGTACTCGGCCAGTTGGATCGTGAAGAAGTTCGACTACATCAACCGCGTTACTAAACGCTTCCGCTTATGGTCTACATGGGTGCGTAGACACACTCTCCCCTCTTGTTGCTATGTATCTCCTGATAGATCTTGTGTGTGGACAGATTTTTTTCTCAACGTTTCCCAACAGTGGAATCCGATCTAGGTCTATGCATAAATGATAAGCACGAGTAGAACACAAAGAATTATGGGCGGTGATAGTCATATTGCTTACCACTAATGTCTTATTTTTATTCGGCGGTATTATGGGATGAAGCGGCCCGGACCAACCTTACATGTCCACACACATGAGACCAGTTCCACCGACTAACATGCAACTAGTTTTGCATAAAGGTAGCTGGCGGGTGTCTGTTCTCCTACTTTAGTTGAATCGAATTTGACTATAGTCGGTCCTTGATACATCTCCAATGTACCTACTTTTCCAAACTCTTTTGCCCTTGTTTTGGACTCTAACTTGCATGATTTGAATGGAACTAACCCGGACTAACACTGTTTTCAGTAGAACTGCCATGGTGTTATTTTTGTGCAGAAATAAAAGTTCTCGGAATGACCTAAAAATCCACGGAGATACGTTTTGGAATTAATACGATACGGAGCCGCCACCAATCCCTAATCTTCCTCGGGAGGGCTGATCTGAAGTCCGTTCAGGGCTCTGGAGAAGGGAATACGTCGCCATCATCATCATCAACCATCCTCCATCACCAATTTCATGATGCTCACCGCCGTGCGTGAGTAATCCCACTGTAGGCTTGCTAGACGGTGATGGGTTCTGTCGGTGTACTAGAGTAGGGGTACCCTAGTATCCCGAACTTGTGCACGGGCAGTTGCAGCCAACAGCGGCAAGGCTTGCCGGGTGACCGCCAAGGTCCTCCGCGGTTCCAGTGGAGCCAAGGAGGCAAGACTCCGGCAAGAGGAGCCTGCCGGGAAGGCCAACCAAGGCATAAGAGCAAAGTATCCAAGCCAAGGAGACAAGGCCCCGGCAAGAGGAGCTTGCCGGGAAGGCCCACCAAGGCATCTCAAGGAGTTTGCCGCGACGCACCACGCGTCCCGGCAAGGCCCGGTGAGCGACAAGCTTCCGGACGCGACAAGACAACAACCGTGGCAAGGCACTTGCCGTGGCACGCTACCACCTTGTACCTACGCTCCAGCGCATCCACCAACGTGTCGCCCTGAGGCCTTTCCAGGCGCGCGTGGCGGGAGGCTGTGCAGCCAGCGGTGCGCGGTGGCAAGTGGCGCTGACAAGATTGCCATCGTGTCGATCGGTGGCGTCCCTGACGGTCCCTGTTTGCACTGTTTCGGTGACGTAGACGGGCATTTAATGTCTTTGTCCCCTGCCGTCAGGGTTAGGTAGGAAACACTGTACAGGTAGCTGTACCAACCACAAGTCCTTTTGCACTTTTACCCTCATCTACGTTGCCACCTGTCGGTGACCCCTTTAGCATATAAAAGGAGGCCCATGCGCAACGTAGAGGGGGGTTCGGAAGGTTCGAAGCCAGAAAACACTCACGCTCGGTCTCGTTAGCAGCTAGAGTGTACTGTGGTACTCAGTGCTCCCGAGCAAGAACTCAATACAATCAGACAAGCAACGGTAGGAGTATTATCTCTCCGGAGAGCTCCGAAGCTGGGTAAACCGCTCGCGTGCTTCGCCTCGATCTGCTCTTCGTGCGATCTCCGCCCCCCGCCGAACCGAAAGGGGCTCGGTCCGCCGGTCCCATAGGTGTTCGTGGATCAGTTTCCCCGACATCTTTGGCGCGCCAGGTAGGGGGCGTCGAGATTGTGTGAACCTGATCTGGCGTTCACGCAAGCTAGATCTTCATTTTCTTCATCGACATGCCACCGAAGAAGAAGGCTTCGGAGGCAGCTGTTCCATCCGTGTCGATCACACCGCCACCGGAGCAAGCGGGTGGTAGGGTAGACGCTGGCGGAAGAACGGACGCCGACGAGGGAGCGCATGGTGATGCCAGGTCCAAGGACAAGCCTGCGCAGACCTCGGCGTCCGTACATGTGCCGCGCCCATCTCAGGAGGCGCAGGACCGACAGCGTCATGGTATTCGCAGTACCATACGCTTGTTGGACCAAGATCGAGCTGGAGGATCTCGGGGTGCTCAAGATCAGCGTGCATGCCAACATGCCGGCACGAGCGGGGCACAGTCGCCTGGACGGGATACTGCTCCTTCTAACATAGTTACAAGTCCGAGCACATCCCGCTCCTCGCACCGTTCGCCTCTACCGCCCACCACTCCAGCAGAAGCTTTAGCACAAGCTCAACTGCTCCTGGATTACCCTCCAACGGCGGACAAGACCGATCAATGGAAGGACACCATTCAGAGTCTCATCGGCTTCGCCAACGGCGACACTCCGCGACCGCCGAGTGCGTCGCTACCGCGGCAGGACCGCCAGGCGCAAGCCGATGGCGACGGAACCGGTGGGGGTGCGACCACCGTGCACTCTCCACCCTGAAGGCCAAGATCACCGACTCGCCGGGTCCACCTCGACAATGACTCCACCGCATCATCGGATCCACGAGCTCGTCGCGATCAACGCCATGTTCTTCACGAACGACAACAAGAAGACGCTCGTACTCGCATCGAGCGCCAAAGAGAAGCACGGCGTCAATCCGACCAGCGCGCTGGGCCCTTTGTCGACATGCATGCACCAGGGGAACCAGGCGACTTGCCGTATGCGGTAGGTTGCCCTGCATTCACTCATGAGCTGCGGCAAGTCCAGTGGCCCAGCAAGAAGAATTTCAAGCCAGACGTACCAGAGAAGTACGACGGCAAGATGCATCCGTCGGAGTACCTCAGCATTTACACCATCGCGGTGCAAGCTGCCGGGGGACGGGACGACAAGATCCTTGCCAACTACTTCCCACTGGTGCTCAAGCCCAACGTCAGATCCTGGCTCATGCACTTGCCGGATAACTCCATATCCTCTTGGGCCGATCTATGCCATCAGTTTGTCGGTGCCTTTACAGGCGGCCACAAGCCCCCTGGCCAAGAAAGCGACCTTCATCTGCTCGCCCAGAAGGAAGGAGATCCCCTGCGCAAGTACATTCAAAGATTCAGTCGCGTACAGCACAACATCCCAGATGTCCACCCTGTCGCGGTAATCAGCGTGTTTCATCAGAACGTGCGGAACCGCAGGATGCGGGAGGAGAAGGCGATGTGCAAGATCAGAGACGTCAGTGAGCTATATGCCCTGGCCGACAAGTGTGCGCGTGCTGAGGAGGGGAGGAAACTCCCCGGAGAGAATATAGAAGTAGCAGGATCAGATAGTGAGGGGACCGCCCCGGCAAAGAAAAACCGGCGGTGGAACAACAGGAAGAAGAAAGGCAAAGATGTGCTAGTCGTTGAGCAGTCCGGCAATGGAGGTGGCGCCAAGAAAGCCAAGACTGGTAGCTCTGGCGGCAACAACTGCCAGGCTGTGGCGGTCGCCGACAAGCAGGACGGCACCAACAACCAGTACTGTAAGATCCACCGCACCAAGGGCCATGACCTCCAGAGCTGCAAGAAGGTCGAGCAGCTTGTGGAACAGCAAAAGGCTGAATACGAGCGGCGCGACAAGGAGAAAGCCCAGGAAGGTGCTGGAGAAGCCGACAAGAAGCGTCCCGGCCGAGGGGGACGCCGCGGCAAGGCCAAGCAGCAGCAAGGAGACAGGCCTCCCCGCGGCCGCGACAAGGATGAAGATGACAAGGAGGATGAAGATATGGATGATGACAAGACCGATGAGCAGGAATTCCAGAAAGCCACAGAGGTCCTGTGCGTTGACGGCGGTGCTTCTCTGCATACTTCACACCGCCAGCTCAAGCAGTGGGTGCGGGAAGTCAATGCAGCGGAACCACCCGTCGAGTCACGCAAGCCTCTGAAATGGTCCGGCACGCCTATCATCTTTGACATTGAGGACCACCCTGATCGCATCACTGCGGTCGGGTGCTTGCCAATGTTTGTTTCACCAACTATCCGCAACCTCAAGGTCACTAAGATGCTAGTTGACGACGGGGCCGGCTTGAACTTGATCTCCTCCGTGGTACTCCAGAAACTCCAGATCCCTGATAGCGAGCTCGAAGAGACCGGCACATTCCAAGGAATCAATCCGGGAAGGAGCAAGCCGAAGGGAAAGATCACGTTGCCAGTGACATTTGGCAGCGAGCTGAACTTCAGAACTGAGAGGGTCATTTTTGACGTCGCTGACTTCCCATTGCCTTACAATGGGATACTCGGCCGTCCATCACTCGCCAAATTTATGGCAGCCTCTCACTATGCATACAACGTGCTGAAGATGCCAGGCCCGATAAGTGTCATCTCTGTCCCTGGCGACAAAAAGGATGCCCTTATATGCGCCGACAAGATCTACCGGGAAGCGGCAGCCGCAACAGATCGCAAGTCACTTGCCGCTGAAGCTCCCGGAGCAAAGAAGACCAAGTCCGGCAAGAGTTCTGATGCTCACTCCGGCAAGCGCACCTCTTCGGAGTGCTGCGCTACCATCGAGGACGCACCATCGAGCTCCACCAGTAAGTGTAAGAAGGCAATGGCAGCTCCACCAGAGACCAAGAAGGTGTCCGCCAAGGAGGACGGCACTAGTGGTACTTTCACCATCAGTGCCACTCTCGACCCTAAATAGGAAAGCGCGCTCGTTGCTTTCCTCCGGGCGAACGTTGACGTGTTTGCATGGCAACCGTCGGACATCCCCGGTGTTCCCAGGAAAGTAATTGAGCACCACCTGGCCGTCTGTCCTCATGCGCGGCCCGTCAAGCAGAAAGTCAGGAAACAGGCAGTGGAGCGCCAAGAGTTCATCGCCGAAGAAATCAAGAAGTTGGAAGCAGCAGGCCTTGTCAGAGGAGTGCTCCATCCTACGTGGTTGGCCAATCCTATTGTCGTGCGCAAAGCTAACGGGAAGTGGAGGCTTTGTATCGACTTTACCGATGTCAATAAAGCTTGTCCCAAAGACCCATTTCCCTTGCCGCGCATCGACCAGATTGTTGACTCCACGGCCGGATGTGACTTGCTTTCATTTCTTGATGCATACTCAGGATACCATCAAATCTTCATGGAAGAAGAGGATGAGGAGAAGACCGCATTCATCACCCCATGTGGCACATACTGTTTCGTACGGATGCCTTTCGGTTTAAAGAATGCTGGTTCAACATTTGCAAGGGTAGTCCACCACGCTTTTGAGCCGCAAATGCACAGAAATGTGTAAGCCTATATGGATGACATAGTGGTCAAGAGCAAGGACAAGGCGACCCTGATTCAAGATTTAGATGAAACCATTGCAAATCTGCGCAAGATCAACCTCAAGCTTAACCCCGAGAAGTGTGTGTTTGGAGTCCCCTCCGGCAAGCTTCTCGGGTTCTTCGTGTCTCAGCGGGGAATTGAAGCCAATCCCGACAAGATCAAAGCCATCGAGCAGATTGAAGCACCAAAGCGCGTCAAGGATGTACGAAGACTTGCCGGATGCATAGCTGCTCTCAGCAGGTTTATCTCTAGGTCTGCTGAGCGCGCCCTGCCATTTTTCAAAATATTGAAAAAGGCAGGTCCAATGAAATGGACTCCAGAAGCGGAGGCTGCGCTGCAGGACTTGAAGAGATACCTGTCCTCCACTCCAATACTTGTCGCACCTAAACCACAAGAGAAGTTGCTGCTGTATATAGCGGCAACCAATCAAGTGGTTAGTGCTGCGTTAGTGGCGGAGAGGGAGGCGGATGATGAGCCAGCAACCACGACAGATACACCCAGCGGCAAGCAGGGAGCTTCACCGGCAAGCTCTGGTCCCGACAAAGATGGATCTGTGCAGGCGCTTGGGAAGATGTAGAAAAGGATGGTGTAGCGCCCAGTTTACTTTGTCAGTTCCCTTCTGCAGGGGGCTAGGTCAAGGTACTCTGGTGTGCAGAAACTGCTTTTCGGCCTTCTCATGGCCTCGAGAAAGCTGCGCCATTACTTCCAAGCACATGAGATCACAGTCGTCACTCGTTTTCCGCTGAAGAGGATACTGCAAAATCCAGAAGCAACAGGCAGGATTGTCGAGTGGGCACTGGAACTGTCAAGCTTTGGCCTCAAGTTTGAAAGCACTTCAACTATCCAAAGCAGGGCACTGGCGGAGTTCATAGCAGAATGGACGCCAACACCAGTTGAAGAAATTCCAGAGACAAGCATCCCCGTCAAGGAAGCGAGCAAAGAGTGGCTGATGTACTTCGATGGTGCCTTCTCGCTGCAAGGCGCCGGCGCGGGCGTGCTGCTTGTCGCACCCACCGGAGAGCACCTCAAGTACGTAGTCCAGATGCACTTTCCCAAGGAGCAAGCAACGAACAATACCGCAGAGTATGAAGGTTTGCTTGCCGGTCTCAAGATCGCGGCAGACCTTGGGATTAAGAAGCTTATTGTCAGGGGAGACTCATAGCTTGTCGTCCGCCAAGTGAACAAGAGTTATCAGAGTCCGTTGATGGAAGCTTATGTTGATGAAGTGAGAAGGCTAGAAGAGCACTTTGACGGCCTACAGATGGAACATGTTCCAAGAGCTCAGAATGACATTGCTGATGGCCTGTCGAAGTGCGCCACACTTAAATTACCTGTGGAACCAGGGATCTTTGTGCTCAAGCTGGCTCAACCGTTTGTAACACCGTCAACTAGACAGAGCAAGAAGAGGAAGTTGATTTCTGGTGACTGTTTTCCGGCAGAGCTCCCTGAAGCCGCCACCAAGAAGGTCCCCAAGATCGACGCCAAGTGTGCTGAGGAGCAGTCTGCTCCGGCGAGCCTTAGGGTTTGTTCCGTTGAAGCAGACGCTTCCGACAAGTTTTGCTCCGGCAAGCTTGCTGGGGAACATCAAGCTCCGGCTGAGCCGCAGGTTCTTGCCGTAGAAGCGGATGTTCCCGCAGCAGCAGATGTGCCTTTAGTCCTTGTTGTCGAGCCGCAAGCTCCAGCGTGGGCACAACAGATTGTCCGTTTCCTTCAGACAGGAGAACTTCCCGAAGAGCAAGAAGAAGCGGAAAGAGTAGCCCGGCAGTCAAGTATGTACCAGTTTGTCGACAACAAACTGTACAGAAGAAGACTCAACGGAGTGAAATTGAAGTGTATTCACCGGGAAGACGGACACAAGCTGTTGGTAGAGATACATGGAGGCATATGTGGTCACCACATTGGCGCAAGAGCGCGTGCCGGCAAAGCTTTCCAGCAAGGTTTCTTTTGGCCGACAGCCCTCCAGGATGAAACTGCACAAGTAACCAAGTGTGAAGCGTACCAGTTCCATTCCAAGCAGATACGCCAACCAGCTCAAGCTCTCCAGACGATCCCTTTATCCTGGCCATTTTCGGTCTGGGGGCTCGATATCCTCGGCCCTTTTCCCCGAGCTGTTGGGGGCTTTGAGTACTTGTATGTTGCAATCGACAAGTTCACAAAGTGGCCGGAAGTGGAACCAGTGAGGAAGGTGACATCATAGTCAGCAGTCAAGTTCTTCAGGTCGATTGTTTACCGTTTCGGGATCCCTAACAGGATCATTACCGATAACGGCACACAATTTACGAGTCGCACCTTCATGCAGTACGTCCAAGATCTTGGCGCCATGGTCTGCTTTGCTTCTGTTGCTCATCCGAGAAGCAACGGTCAAGCAGAGAGGGCAAATGCTGAAGTGCTACGCGGGCTCAAGACCAGGACTTTCGACAGGCTGCACAAGTGCGGAAAGAACTGGATTGAGGAGCTGCCGGTGGTTCTTTGGTCGGTCAGAACGACGCCAAATCAAGCCACTGGCCAGACACCTTTCGCTCTAGTCTATGGAGCAGAAGCAGTTCTCCCCATGGAACTCGTATACGGGTCACCTCGAGTGCTCGCTTATGATGAGCTTGAGCAAGAGCAGATGCGACAAGACGACACGTTGCTCCTTGAGGAGGACCGTCCTCAGGCTGCTGTATGAGCTGATCGATACCAGCAAGCTTTGCGCCGCTACCATAGCCGCAAAGTTAATGCCAGAAGTCTCGAGGAAGGCGACCTTGTTCTTCGGCGCGTTCAGTCCGCCAAGAATTCCAACAAGTTGACGCCGAAGTGGGAAGGCCCTTACCGGGTGAAACGAGTCACTAGGCCTGGCGCTGTCCGCCTTGAGACCGAGGATGGCAAACCGGTGAGCAACTCCTGGAACATTGAGCATCTTCGTAAGTTTTACCCGTAAGGCACGGTTGCCGGAACCTGTTCCGGCAACCACCTTTTGTACAAGTCTTGCCGATGTTGCATGTAATCCTTTGTACAAAGCCGAGCGCAGATCCCGTGCATAAATAAAGCGCATGTGCTCTGCACATCTTGTCGATTTCATGCTTTCTATACTTCTTCGCATGCCTATATCTGACACTTTGTGCAGCACACACCCCCGGTAAGCAATAACGAGCACTAAGGCTCCCTATCATGATTTTTTCTGCTTTCTCTTTCTCGAAGGAAGGAAGTTCCTTCGCACACAAGTTTGCCGGAGGGGAAGGAGATAATGGTGTGGACGAGGCGTCGTTCAAGGAAATGTTTGCCATACCGGAAAGCAAACGACAGAAAAGCTAAGTTGCCAAAGTTTGAGTAATCAGTTAAAATTTTTAACTTATCTTCCTCGAACGACCTTGCTTTGTATGGAAAACCTGTGCGCGGAGGAACCAACTCATAGCTAGTTGCGCCCTTATTTTGTTTCGAGTCCGCTCAACAACTTAAGAGAGCTGCGACTAGTTGCGACAAGGTTTCTTGTCGGCAGTGGCACCGCCAGCAGGCTGCTGACGTTCCGCACTCAGCGCTCGCGACAAGGGTGCCTGCGCCGACAAGTTCCCTAAAAGTGTAAGGCGAAAACATACAAAGGAAGGAATCAAGTAAAGGAGATAACATAGCAATTGATATTCAAAATAGAGTTATATTACAAGATAACTTGTCGCGGCTCTAATAAATTGTTTTCATGACATGACTAGCAGCAACAAGGAAAAGAGAAAGTGGGCGGCCTAATCTACGCGATCGCCCTCGACCCTCTTGATCCCGCTCACCTTGTCCACAATGGGTGCGACAAGGGCCTTGAGCGCTTCCAGATCGGCATCCGGCGGCAAGGACCTGAGGACGTTGGTGAGGTTGAGGCCTGGATTGCGAAAGGCCACCTTCACCAGCACCTTCTGGAGAGCCCCTGCGCAGATCTTGTGCGACTCGTCGGCCAGCTGCTTTGGGATCTTCTCCCGGAGTCGCTAGAGGGCCGTCGCCATGCCTTCGAAGAACAGGCTGAGCTTGGCGCTGGGTTGGAGGTGCTCATCGGAGGAGTACCCGAAATCCTCCATCCCCAACAGTGCCAGCTCCTTGTCGATGACCGTAGCAGCATCCACAAGACCCTCGGTCCAGTGCTCCACGGTCTCCCTGAGAGTATCCTGGGTGGCAGCAGCATTCGCTAGCAATGCCTCGTCGGCCTTGATCTTCTCCGACAAGGCCGCTTCCCGCTCCCTGGTGCCGTCCAGCGTCTGAGTTAACGTGGCCAGCTTCAGCTCGAGATCGACACTGGAATCCTTGGCGGCGCTGAGCTCCTTGCTCCTCTCAGCAAGAAGACCCTGCAGCTCACCGTGAGCGGCAGCGTCCTTCTCGCGCTCACGCTTGAGCGCGGCAAGTTCCTCGCCGCTCGCCCAGAGATCAGCTTCCAGCTGCGCCACCTTTGTCTCCAGCTCCTTCTTGGCGGCCTCGGCAGCTGCGGCGGCATCCTTTGCCTCCTTGAGAGCCCCGCCAATTGCTTGCTCGCGCGCGGCAAGCTCCTCCTCGTGGCTATCAAGATTGACCTTGCGTTGCGCCAACTCTCCTTCCTGAGCAAATAAGCTTTCGGCGACAAGCCGTTGCTTCTCTTCAGCTTCAGCCTTCTCAAGGAGGAAGGCCTTCCGCTCCTCGAGAAGTTGCTCCCGCTCCTCCGCCAAGGACCGGAGAGTTTCCTGCCTAAGGCCCCGGAGCTCCTCCGCGCGCTTCTCAATATCAACTCCCGCCTTCGCGACAAGTGCCTCGCGGGACACCAGCTTGGCTTGGCGGGTGCGGTAAAGTGACAGCAGCTTCCGCAGCAGCCGTTCCTCTTCAGGCTCGTCGCTGCTGCTTGGCGCGTCAACCAGCTTCAGCCCAGCGGAAGCAAGAACTTCTCCGTCCAGCTCCTCTCCTTCGACCGGCGCCCTGGAGCTTGAAGCCCAGGGGAGCTTGATGAAGATGCCGTCGCCGGCCTTCAGATAGGCGCCGGGCTGGGGCTCTTCGGAGCCTGGCGCTGCAGCAGCGGCGGAGGGATCAGCGGTCGGTGTAGCGCCTGTCGCTCCTGCGGCCTCAGGGCCGTTAGTGCGATCGCCGGATCCCTCGCCGGCTTCTGCGGTGGCGGCCTTGGCGGCCTCTTCGCCGGCAAGATCGTCAGCACCGGCCTCTCCTTTGGTGGTGCCGGCGTCGTCAATGCCGCTGCACGCTTTCTCCTCACCGGCGACCTCGGTTTCCATCGGCTCTGTGGCAGATGGATCTGGCGAACGGGAAAAGGGAGAGGAATCAAGTGAACATTCAAAAAAGAAACTCAGAAAAAGAAGAACACAAGGGAAGTTCTCAGGCAAATGGATTACCTGTGCTAGGATCTGCGGTCGCGGTGTCAACCACCGGAGGATCGCTGGTGCCGTCCCTTGCCGGAGAGCTGCCCCTTGCCGAAGAACGCTCCCTTGCCGGAGAACGCTCCCTTGCCGGGGAATCCTCCCTTGGCAGTGTAGTGGAAGCACATGGCACTTCGGGAGCGGCCTCCGGGCCCTCCTGGTGAGGCTGCTCTGCTCCTGCACAAACCAGCAATCAGATATCAGCAAAGAAGGAGCACCCATGCGCACCTGAAAGCAGGAAATAAACAATACACTTACGCTGGGGGCTGCGCTGGGGGCTGCTTGGAGGAAGGGTTGCCGGGTCCGGCAAGGTGGTCTCCGACATGTCCTCTGCCGTCGTGGTGGGATCATCCTCGATGACGATCACCGAGGCCTTGGCTCTCTTCGCCGCTCTCTGGGCCAGCGTCCTGAAAGGGAATAGGTTCAGAGTAAAAGCAAGTCAGATACAAGACAAAGCAACAAAATTGAAGAGTTACAAGAACAGCAAAAAAAATCTTACTCTTCTTCTTCCTCGTCGGAGCTGAGCGCGGAGAGATCGAAGTCCGGCTCGCCTCCGGTGCGACGAGGCGGAGGAGTAGGTTCCCTTGCCCGCTTGGCAGGGGCAGTAGCGGTGGACCGGGAAGACCCCGCCTCAGTTGCCGCAGCGGCGTGAGGCGCTCCCGCGGCAACACTGCTTAGCGTGGTAGAGCGTGTCGCACGGCTCGGCGGCTGTTGGCTCATCTGCCGATCCGCTACGTCCCGGGCCTTGCGGAGATGCCTTCTTGGTGGAGCTGGGGGCTCTACTTGCGACGAGCTGCCTGAAGGCTCGAGCCCGACAAGCTCTCCCTCGCCGGGCTCGCTCGGCTCCTCTTCGGGCCCGACAAGCTCTTCCTCGCCGGCAAACTCTTCGCGCTCGGCAAGACTTGCCGCCTCTGCTGCCTCTGCCTCCTCCATGGTGAATCCAAACTCACCCGCGGCAACAGCTGCTGCCACCTCTTCCAGCCTGGTGGCGATGCGCTGCATCTCGTTGTCGGTGGTGTCGCGGGTGAGGCTCTTCTATTCATCGGGGCGGATCGGCACTTCTTCCAGGCCTTCAAAGAAATCCCGCACGACGTCGTCAGCAGGCTCTTGCCAAGTCGTGACGATTCCGTGCGAGTCGCACAGAGGCATCATTGCGCGGATGCGGTCGAGCAAAGAGTTGTTGCACAGTGGAACCACACCCCTCAGCAACACGAATGGATGTTGGGGATCGCGCTTGAACAACTCCAGAAGCATCGCATCCAGCTCCAGGACGGTGAAGTTGAAATTGAGGCCCGAGCGCAGCCTCATGATATCCGCCGAGTTCTGGAATTCCCAGGCGGGTCTCCCCCTCTCCTGCAAGGGGGCGATGCGGCGACGGAGAAAGTATGCACCAACGGCGCCTACAGTGAGCCCGGCAAGTCTAAGACGAAGGATCCGGGTGATGGCAATACTCAGCCTATCGTCTTCCGGGGCCACGTTGCTCCAGTCATTGCCGCGTACTATTGGGGCTTGGCGCAGGGCAGTAAACGGCTGCGGGTTCTCCTCGACGATCCAGCACCACTCTGCTCTCCACTCCTCCCACTTGCTGCGGAGCTCTCCCTCCAGATAAGTTTCTTTCTTGCCGACTCTTGAGATCCAAGCGATCCCGCCGGCAAGGGGCTCTCCTCTCTCAACCCGGGGCATAAAGAAGTGGCGGAAGAGGGCTACGTTTGGGTGGACTCCGACAAAGTTTTCGCAAAGGTGTGCGAAAACTGCCATGGTCAGAACGGCGTTGGGGGTGAAATCAAGGAGGCGGAGCCCGTAGGTGTTCATGATGTCGCAGAAGAATTCAGAGAAGGGCGGGCAGAGCCCGCAATAGAAGAACAGCGCGAAAAAGGGGTACCTGTTTGGAGCCAATTCCGATGCGGCAGCCGGGAGTACCCTCGTGCGCGGATGCGCTCGCGTCTCCGTCGACCAGAAGAGGTAGTAGTACTCCCTCAGCTCCTTCGCGACAAGCTGAGGGGGGAGGAGGGCCCGCTCCTTTCGCAGCGCCGCGAGCCGCTGCGCCTCGACGGACTTCACGCCCTTCCCCTTGTCGGCTTTTGGAGCCATGGCGGAAGTGGTGGGGGAGATCGTCGGTGTTGGTGATGCTAGTGGCAATGAGGGGCCGAGCGCTGCTCTCGAGAAGAAGGAGGGAGCGGCGGAGATTTGGGAAATGGAGTAACAACCGGCAGGATGGGCGAACTGTCCTTGTTTCCCCTGCTTATAAAGAGGGAGGGGGCGGACGTTTCGCCCTTCCGAGTAAAGAAACCACCCACGATCTCTCCCACGACGCCGCATTCGACGCGTGCCGTTGGAGAGGGAGCGGTGGATACGGAGAAAGATACGGTGTAATCCGGGCTGCACGTGCCCGTGCCCTGTTCTGGGCCTGGCCCAACAACGCTCGGCACCGTGTATGGCCCAGGCCCGGGGGCTCCTGTCGGTGTACTAGAGTAGGGGTACCCTAGTATCCCGAACTTGTGCACGGGCAGTTGCAGCCAACAGCGGCAAGGCTTGCCGGGTGACCGCCAAGGTCCTCCGCAGTTCCAGTGGAGCCAAGGAGGCAAGGCTCCGGCAAGAGGAGCTTGCCGGGAAGGCCAACCAAGGCATAAGAGCAAAGTATCCAAGCCAAGGAGACAAGACCCCGGCAGGAGGAGCTTGCCGGGAAGGCCCACCAAGGCATCTCAAGGAGTTTGCCGCGACGCGCCACGCGTCCCAGCAAGGCCCGGTGAGCGACAAGCTTCCGGACGCGACAAGACAACGACCGCGACAAGGCACTTGCCGCGGCACGCTACCACCTTGTACCTACGCTCCAGCGCATCCACCAATGTGTCGCCCTGAGGCCTTTCCAGGCGCGCATGGCGGGAGGCTGTGCAGCCAGCGGTGCGCGGTGGCAAGCGGCGCTGACAAGATTGCCATCGTGGCGATCGGTGGCATCCCTGACGGTCCCTGTTTGCACTGTTTGGGCGACGTAGACAGGCATTTAATGTCTTTGTCCCCTGCCGTCAGGGTTAGGTAGGAAACACTGTACAGGTAGCTGCACCAACCACAAGTCCTTTTCCACTTTTACCCTCATCTACGTTGCCACCTGTCGGTGACCCCTTTAGCATATAAAAGGAGGCCCATGCGCAACGTAGAGGGGGGTTCGGAAGGTTCGAAGCCAGAAAACACTCACGCTCGGTCTCGTTAGCAGCTAGAGTGTACTGTGGTACTCAGCGCTCCCGAGCAAGAACTCAATACAATCAGACAAGCAGAAGTAGGAGTATTATCTCTCCGGAGAGCTCCGAAGCTGGGTAAACCGCTCGCGTGCTTCGCCTCGATCTGCTCTTCGTGCGATCTCCGCCCCCCACCGAACCGAAAGGGGCTTGGTCCGCCGGTCCCATAGGTGTTCGTGGATCAGTTTCCCCGACAGGTTAGATGAGATTTACCATGTAATCGAGTTAGTTTTGTTAGGGTTTGATCCCTAGTATCCATTTTGTTCTAAGATTGATGTTGCTATGACTATGCCATGCTTAATGCTTGTCACTAGGGCCCGAGTGCCATGATTTGAGATCTGAACCTATTATGTTTTCATGAATATATGTGAGTTCTTGATTCTATCTTGCAAGTCAATAGTCACCTACTATGTGTTATGATCCAGCAACCCCGAAGTGACAATAATCGGGACCACTCCCGGTGATGACCTTAGTTTGAGGAGTTCATGTATTCACTAAGTTCTAATGCTTTGGTCCGACACTATATTAAAAGGAAACCTTAATATCCCTTAGTTTCCAATAGGACCCTGCTGCCACGGGAGGGTAGGATAAAAGATGTCATGCAAGTTCTTTTCCATAAGCATGTATGACTATATTCGGAATACATGCCTACATTACACACTACAAAAAAATACACTTCTGTGATGATACGTGTTTGTCACAATAGGTGGCGTTTTTTGTCATGCATGTACATCCATGACGATTTTATGATAGAATCAAGATAGTCATACCTGTGCTGTCGTAGAAGTGTTCCATGACATTACCAAAATTATCATCACAGAAGTGTCCACTTCCATGACGATAAATCGTGCATCACAGAAGTGCTTTCGTCAAGGGTGACCGACACGTGGCATCCACCGTAATGGAACGCTGTTAAGCTATCGGGTCCGGTTTTGGATCCGATAACCCGTTAACATCCCGTACCAATGGGGATTTTCCACATCTAAAATCATCATTGGCCGGAGGAAACACGTGTTCCCTCACCATTGGGACAGATGTCATCCACTCACTGGACATGAGGCGCCTATGATAGGTCGACACGTGGCACGGCCCAACAGTGGCCCATTCCGGTGAAAAAGGCCGGCCTAGTAAAAATTAGCAGGCCGGCCCATATAAGGCCTACTTGTATCAGGTCCATTTAAGCCCATGGCCCATACGAGATGTACCAATTCGGCCCGTCAACGGCTTGTTAAAGATTTGACACCATTGCAGCCCATTGTTAGTTCAAGCCCGTTAACAGCCCGCTATATATTTGGGCTCAATATCAGCCCGGTGAGATTTTGGCCTGTTAACGGCCCATTCAATGGATGGGCCAATTTTCAGGATGTACATCTTTCGGCCTTTTAGCGACCCATTTAAATGTTTGGCTAATTTCCGACCCGGTGTTTCTTTCAGCCTATTGACGGCCCATAAATCAGTTGGGCCATTTGTAGTCGGGCCTGAGTTTCGGCCTTATAGCGACCCATTTAAGTGTTGGGCCAATTTCCGGCCCGGTGTGGCTTTCAGCCTGTTGACGGCCCATAAATCAGTTGGGCCATTTGTAGTCGGACCTGAGTTTTGGCCTTTTAGCAGCCCATGCCCTTCATTGTCCAAACCACCCCAGTTTCTCTTTCGGCTTGCTAAAGGACCACAACACAGTTGGGCCATTTACAATACGACCTGACTTTCAGCCTCTTAGCGGCCCATGCTCTTAATGGTCTAGTACAAGCCCACTGTCTCTTTCGACCTGCTAAAGGCCCACAGTATAGTTGGGCCGTATGTAGCCCGAACTTAGTAACGGCCTGTTAACGGCCCATGAAATCAATTGGGCCCACCTGTTGCCCACTTTGATGTCGGCCTGTTAACGACCCAGGAGGTAAGAGGGCCGACCATTAACTTTCGGCCTTGTAACGGCCCGTTAACTTAATGGGCCCACTAATGTTCGTACATGTCCTTAGGCCAAATTTGATAATTTGAGCCCATTACGACGAGCAATTATGCACAGGACCAAAACCGGTCAAGCAAAGGTACATCATACAGGAAAAATGTTGCACATCTAGCATATATTACAGGAAATTACATCCACTGGGCAATCAAAGATTGATGCCAGTGCAAATAAATGAACATAACCTAACGATCTACAACGTCACAATCTGTAACCTCAGCACAGATGACGCCCGTAAGCATGTGGGTAAGTTCTTGCTGCTTTGCTACACTGTCTATGAAAACATTGATTAGTTGTTGTGTCGCTCGACTCTGCACCTCTGATTCCTCCACCATTTCCATCATTGCTTCAGCAATTAATTGGTTCACAAACATACATTTTTCTATTGCATTTGAGACAGAGGATACTGAACAGATTCAGATGGCGATTTTGGCAGGCTTGTATTATTGATAGTCGAGAGTGTCTTGACCACTACATTATAACATAAATTAGGAGGGGAACCAAACAGATTAATCATGAGTTATTGCCATATTACCTGGCCTAGATTTATTGGAAAGAAACAATGGGGCTGCCTTGCTGTTTTCAGCATTTGTCTTCTTATCTTTAGTAGCCTGCACCAAATTAGCACACTAGCATTGCTATCATTGGCCAAGTTAGATAATAGGAAAGCAACATTGACACAATGAATGTTTGCGCAACTAGCCTACACCAAATTAACACAATATGGCACAACTATCATCAGCCAAGTAAGGTAATACTAAAGCAACATTGACACAGTGAATGAATGGGCAACCAGAGCAGCACTATGATTCAGTAATGTGCATGATATGAGATAGTACACTCATGCAGCTAAGTATGCAAAACTACCAGGTAGTTTTCTTTACAAAAATTAACATTGGCGCCTTTAACCTTTTGCTACAACTAATTTTAGATCAAATAAAGGTTGGATTCACGCTGATTAACAAAATACATGCTGATGTAAAAATATAGTGATATACAAAAGGTACTTACATCTGCATTGGTGCACAGAGAATTCCTGCAAGAATCTTTCCTCACAGACGATACCAGTGCATAAATTCTTCTATCTGTTAAGCTTATTTTCTAAAAGATAGATGGGTAAGAAACATGTAGAAAATATTATCAGCATGCTATACAATTTCATGATGCAAGGATATGCACACGCTTCTTAGAATGGAGTTGACATATTTTTGCTGGACTAGAGCACACTAGTTCTTTGGCAACTGGAATCTGCTTATTATCAGTAGGAGTTGAGTTTCTCTGTGCTGGATCAGTATCTATAAAAACTGGAATTGGTTTATTATCTCCTGGCGTTTGGATCTTTTGCAAAGGCCTTGTTTTTAACCCTTCATATTCTAACATAGTTGTCTTCCCCTTGCATGCCTTGTATAGAAGAATGGTGCTTTAATTATAAAACATGCTACAACAGAGAGATGGAATAGGTACTGAAGAATAGAAAGGCATGGCATATTGACATGTATTCCCTCTATCCGGAGAAAAAATGGATGGGTCTAGGCGTATTCCAGTTCTAGATACATCCTTTTTTATCCATTTCGTCAACATGTAATCCGGACGGAGGGAGTATGGTGTAAGAGCTAGGGATACGACATGACAATACAGTAAAAAACACTAGTTGAATGTAAAGTTGTATGCTAGAGGAATACGTACAGAAAAAAGTAAGGCAAAATACATTTGTATGATTGGGAAACTAAGATGGCATTGCAACAGAGCACTAGAACAACAGTTCCATGTAAAAAAACATCGTATGGTAGACAGATGAAGTACATACTGATGAATAACAATGCATAAGATATTCAGAAGCATGATGTCAAAATTAAGTAGATGGAATTGCGATAGAGTAGAATGACAATACTTGAATTTGAAAACATGTTATCATGAATGCAATAGGTACTGAAAAACAGGAAGGCATGACATATTTACATGCATGATCTGCATGCTAAGCACATGGCATTGCAACAGAGTAGATACACTCCAGGACATTATATGCATGTTGTACCCATATCACAGGCCAAGTTAGAGCAAGGACCTTGTGGGGTGAAGAGGATTCATCATCTTTCTGCAAGTCTTCTGAAGAACTGCCTTTACATGTTCCATCATATTGGGTATCATTGACATCAAGTTTATTGGCCTTTACATTGCTCCGTGAGGTTCTCGTGGATGTATCAGTGTGTGCAATTATATCTGAGATGCATGGAAGACAACTAATAGTTAGATTTATGTAATGAGTGCCATAAATAGTAGCACTGGGGTTAACTAGCAGCAACAGGTCTCAAAAACTAAAGGGAGAAAATAGATGAAAGCTATAGAATATGTATCGTTTGTACTCGAGATTAACTAGATGGCACACAAAAGTATTAAAGAACAACATAGGTAATACTAGAAGTGGTATAATACTATAATCACCAGCCTGTGGGATAACATTGGCTAATGGATGATAACTATGGAACAGCGTTAACTCCTGAACAAGACCCGTAAGAGATCAGCATGAATATACAGTGAAATGTGATAATCTATTTTCCATGCTTAGATGAATAACAAAGCCATAAATGTTGCACACAAGTAAGATGAGGGTACAACCTATCTGGTTGCCATCCATAGGAGTGAGCATCATGTGGTGGCTTGTCGATGGCCCTGCAGTTGTTGTGGCTATCCATGCCGGGCACGCGCATTCGATGCAGGGAACTATTGAGTGGGGACTATATCTCCCTTCTGGTGTATGCTTCCCTTGTTGGAGCAGCTGCGGTGAGGTGGAAGACGGGTGGGCTAAAGATGCAGATAACGCATAATGTTAAGAATGACACATCTCTTTGATCTGAAGAAATACACTAGGAGATCAACAGCAAGGTACGAGAGTGGTCACACGTCTGTTGACTGAAGACTAAATTGGGGTAATAGGATTTATTTTATTTTGGTATTGTCCGATCTACGCCGGATGGCTTGATGGCCGTCTTGTGCCTCCCGGCTGACACTGTTCGGAATCTTCCCCGAAGAGCCAGCGACCAACAGCAGAGCAGCCTTCCTCCGCCATTCGTGGCCCCGGCCAAAACCCCGCTCCCCGCCCCACCGCACTGCCGTGGTTGCGCCACCCTCGGGCCAATCCACAAAGACTCCCCGTCATCCAGATCCGGCGATGGCAGTACATTCATCCAATACAACTCTAAGATAGCCATCTAAGCGCTGCTTCCGCGGCAAACTTGCGGCCCCACACCCTTGCGTTAGCACCAGCCAACCGGTAGCCTAGGAGCTCCGCCGCCTCGAGGGGTGCTGCTTCCCATTGGGAATCGATTGGCCCAGAATAAAAATTCAGATAACTGACGCCTATATAAAGTGATTTGAGATGATGGTGCGACCTATCTGGTGGCACGGTGAAGAAGGCAGGTCCAGTTGCCGAGTCGATGAGGTCGGCGCGGTTGCAACGGCGACCGACGGTAGGGGAACAACGATGTCGCGACGGTCGACGGCTACGGCGAAGCAGCGCTGGGACTCTGGACGGATCCAAAGTTGGAGCCGCTCCGACGCCATGAACAATGGCGGGGGTGAATCGGCTCCGATACGGTTCACGCGGCTGTTGTCGAGGCAGCTCCAGCAGCACGGAGTAAGAGGCACACGGCCTAGTGCACGACGACAAGTGGATAGCGTCTCCGGCATTAGGGAGGAGGGCGGCTGTGAAATTGGTGCGGTGGGGGCGCCATGGAGGAGGGGCTGAGGTTTCGCGGCTCGGGAGAAGGGAGGTTTCGGGAAGAAGGTGATTGGCGCCCATGAGGTATGAAGGGGGGATTGGGAGGGGAGTGGAACCATGTCTTACAAACGCATTTGTCTGAAATGTGAGGGGGAGTTACAGTTCTACCCCTGCCTTTAGGCTTCTCGGCTTGGGTCTGTGTACTGAGGGTCGGAGATAGTAGAGTAACTTTGCTTGTCCCTAAATAGTGGGCGGGAGCGAGGAGGGCGTGTTTTGAAATACAGTGGGCACGAGTGATTTTGGGTGAGGAGAGCGTGTTTTAAAATAGTGGGCGCGAGTTATTCGGGTGAGGAGAGCGTGTTTTGCCGACCATGGTTTATGAATTATTCGGCACATGTCATTTCGGACGAGGAGAAGGCGCGCTTGGATGAGGTTACAAACCTACCCTCGATGTACAACGGGCCAATTGATGTGTGTCCCACATAGGATGGAAACTTCGCGTCTCCCATTATTTGCTCGGGCGAATTCCACCAAGTAGAGGATGTTTAACTGTTCATTCAAATTTTGGAGAATGAGCATCCACGTCTACCTTACCAAGTCGATTCGAATCAAATTTTGAAATATTAGCATGCCACTTCTTTTTTAGATGGAGAGATGATGCTCAAATGTAATGTGTTTTTACATGCTCGTTGCAAGCGATTTACTATATGACAAATAGTTGACCCACTCAAAAACGGGAATCAAACCCAAAATCAAATATCTCGATTCAATGAAATAGCTCGTTCACTAGGTCAAAATAGTGAACTAAATCCAAAATTGAACACCTCAATCGAGTAGCATGTTGTATAGTATTATAGTACTCCATGAACATGTTGAAAGTCAAATTAATGAACTTGTTTGATATAGGCATATATCCATTGATGTGTGGATTGCAGACAACATGTTCTCCATTTTAAATATTTGAATGCAAGTTTATATCGAAACATGGTTTATATCAATCTTTGATGCATAAAACGCGACTTCCCCCTCTCCCGGACTCCTGCTCTCTCTCTCTCTCTCTCTCTCCGACAATCTTCAATTCTGCCGCATGCATCTGACACACAAACCTTGTTGGTCTTTCTAGTTCGCATGCATATATACTCCATCTATAGGTCTCTCTTGCACACTATGTATGATACTCTAGTCCAAGCTAGATATCTTGGGTGCACTCATCGTACGCACACAAATTCCTTGGCTCGTTGCCCGTAACTCTCTCACGCACCACTCTGTCGCCTTGGAGCTCTTCCCCCTCTCTCTCAAACTCTCCATCTACCTGGGTCACACATACACATGCATATCTCACTTGCACTCGATAGGCCCATCTAAAACTCTATCTCTCTCCCTCGTTCTCTCTCCATCTCACACGCACACACACACAATCTCATGCCTAGCTAGCCAAGTATGATGGTATCTCACTCAATTGTAGGCACACGCAATCCCCCCTATATGTATATGACTAGCTAATCTTAGTCTCCATCACAAACATGTGCATGGTCTATCTCGATTTCTCTCGGGGCATCTTTCTATCGCACACGCACCCCCTTCGATCTCCCACCCATATAGTCCCCTCACGATCTCGAGGGATCTCTCTATCACAAACACACCCTCTCTCCCTACCCATGCGTCCATGTTCTCCATGTGTCCCTCTCGGCCTTTGTTCCTTGTTGGCCAGACCTCTATTGGACATGTTCTATAGGGGTGTCTCTCTCCGTTCAAACAATCACACACTAGCTATCTTCGTGTATCTCCTCGTCTCGCTTTTCATTCTCGGAGATGCATGCGTGATATGTTCGCATAAGAAACGAAAAAACACACACACTCTCTAATTTATCGTTTGTTGTCACTTTCTCTTTCACACACATACTCTTTTTGCACACTTACTCATTATCCTTCACACGCACTTGAACTCTCTCGACTTAGGTACTCTCCTAGGTCCATAGCATATAGATTTATTGAAAAGTCAAACATCACAAAGTTTTACCATGTACGTGGAGAAAAACAATTGCATCTAGAACGGCAAACATATACCATTAGATTCACCATGAGATGTAGTTTCGTATGATGTATCTTTGTTATTGTAGATATAAATAACATTTGCGTAAACCTGTTCAAAGTTTCCAAAGTTTGACCTCTAAAAAATTTACATGCATTGCATTATCGAGCAGATGGAATATCTCTTTCCCCCTCTCAGCTATCTGACGCACCACCCAGCCTTATCGGGGCTCCTCAATCTGTCTCAAACTTTATATCTCCCTAGTTCACACAAACACATGTCTCGCTCGCGCTATACGTATAAACCCATCCAACACTCTCCGCCCTTGTTCTCTCTCTATGTGACACGCACCCCCCTAAGTACCATAATCCCTCACTCCAGCATAGGCGCAAGCACTCCCCTCCTAAGTATGATTATCTCTCACTAGCCATTAGGAACACACGTATTGTCTCCTTCCATCCATATGTCTATCTCGGTATCTCTCGGGGTATCCTCTATCGCGCACACACCTTGTCACTCGATCTCCCACCCATGTAAGCCCATCACGATCTCCAGGGGATATATCTGTGACAAACATACACTCTCTCCTCCCCATGTCTGCATTTTCTCCGTACATCTCTCTCGACCTCTCTCCCTTTTTTGTCAGACCCTTCTTGGCCACGTGCTAGGGGTCTTGCTCTCTCGATTGCAACCAACCACACACTATCTCCTCACCTTGCTTCCGTTGTCGAAGATGCATGTGTGATATGTTTGCATAAGACACACACGCTTTTTCTCTACTTTTATGGTGTGTTGTCCATGTCTCTTTCACACACACACACACACACACACACTTTTTTCACTCACTCTTTCTATTTCTCTCTCTCTCTCTCTCTCTCTCTCTCTCTCTCTAGTTAGGGACTCTCTCACGTCCATAAGCATATGGATGTTTTGAAAAGTCAAACCTCAGAAAAGTTTGACCAGGTATATGTGGAGAAAAATATTTACATCTGGAACGATCATTAGATTCATTAAAACATGTACTTACTTCATACTATCATTTATATTTCGTATTGTAGATATTACTTACAAGTAATTTCTTTATAAACTTGGTCAAAGTTTCAAAAGTTTGACTTTAAAAAAATGTTGGAGCTACATTATCGAACGGAGGGAGTAGCTCTTTCTCTCTTTCTCTGCTATCTCTCACGGGCCTCCCCTCTCACTCGATATCTCTATACCGATGGATTATACGCTCACTGTGTCAGTGTATAGCTCCGTATATTGTTTAGTTGACCAGACAACCAGTCCACATGCTGCCTTGTCAGTTCGTGTTATGTATCTTTGTGTACTGGCCCATGTGGCAATGGGTGAAAATAAGTAAACTAGAGGCCCATCTGCCACGTGGTGAAGTAAACGAAGTTGAAACCACTCGGGGTAGCACCCCGCACGCTAGTAAATTGAGGGCGCATTGAGGACACACTTCTTCCGCGTGAAGGACGCACTCGCGCTCAATTCACCATTGCGCTGCGGCATGCACAGAAGGACGCCCTCGCGCACACCCAGCACACAACACACACCAGCACACATGTACACTGGCGTCGCCGCCGGTTGAGATGGACGGCAAGGCAGCTAACAAGCAGAGGCGGCTTGAGCCAAAACCGCATCCGGCGAGCCTGGACTTCATCAGGAGCCTCCTCGATGACATGCTGCTCGTCATCATCGGCCTTCTCCCCACCAAATCTTTCGTGCGGACCACCCTGCTCTCCCGGTGGTGGCGCCCCCTCTGGTGCCGCGTCCCGCTCAACCTCACCGTCAACAGCTGCTTCTGCGACGGGGATTGCAAACACATGGCCGCAGTCTCCAAGATCCTTTCATCGCACCCTGGGCCAGCCAGACGCCTTGACATCCGCATGTTCAGTACAAACTGCAAGGTCCAACCCAAGTTCGACGAGTGGTTCCTATCCCCCGCCCTAGATCAGCTCGAGGAGCTCAGCTTTGAAGCTGGACGTTGTTGCTCTTTGCCGCCGTCCACGCTCTACCTCACGCCAACGCTGCATCGCGCCAGCTTCAGCTCCTTCTATCTTTCCCACATTAATGTCGCGCCCGCCCTTCTTCTCCCTCAACTCAAGCAGCTCGACCTCTTCGACGTTGTCATCTCGAAGAAGGCTATGGAGCACCTACTTCACAGCTGTACTGTGCTCGAGTACCTTCGTCTTGAGAAGATCCACGGGTTCATTAGCCTCCACATCGCCTCGACGAATCTCCGATGGATTTATGTGTCTTGCTGGCCCCGCAACAAGACATCAATTGGGAAGATATCAGTCCAGCTGTTCCATGTTATGGTCATTGAGAATGCGCCTTTCCTTGAGAGATTGCTTGTATCGGATCTAGAAGGTCCAACCAAAATCAGGGTTATTGACGTGCTAAAATTGACAGTGTTGGTGTACTCGTCTGCCAAATTCTCCGAACTCTCTATTGGATCCGTAATCGTTCAGGTACATCACTCATCTTCTTCTCCATCTTCTTGAAATTCACATTTTTAAATTTCTTCTTCATGTATTTACGACCGTCTTCTAGAAAATGATTCCCACAAGCTTGACCCAGTCTATACGCATAGTGAAGATCTTGGCAATAAAATCTATCAGCCTCAACCTGGATCAAGTTGTTGGATTCCTTACATGCTTTCCGTGCATGGAGAAGCTACTCATCGAGGTGAAACTTATTTCCTATTAGTAAACGGTAATCGCAACGTAGCTCAAGTGTTTCATAATTTTCCCAAATTACAATGACAAGTGTAGTGTTCAAAACTGCATCTATGCACTGCACCGAAAGAAATGTTTTTAGTATTTTTTCTCACGTGATCAACTGCATCGTTTTTTTGTTGTACTACTATAGTAGCCTAGGCTAGTCATAGTCGAAAGTAACTGAGACTACTCCAGTAACTCTATGGTTACCCTAAGAGCAAGTACTACCTCCGTCCCAAATTACGATGACAAGTGTAGATTTAACTGAAAAAATGTTAATGCATGTCACTAAGAACTATATCATTGGATTCATATTTGAACATAATTTCAAATGGTGTAATTTTTAGTGACATGCATTGGCGTTTTCTTAGGTAAATCTATGGTCAAAATTTTATACTAAATACGAGGTAGTACAAAAGTGGGCTGCAACGGCCCTCCACTATGTAGGCCAAAACACGTGCCAAATTCACTTGTGATGCATTTTGCATCGATGCCCCTCCATTGCTCACCTGGTGCCCCAATATAGATCACCTACTTTGCTCCGGTGCCAAATTAACTCACGCAATGAAAAAACACTTGCGTGGGAGAGAGAGAGAGGACTAAGGCAATAAAAAACACTTCTTTGGGAGAGTGAGAGGCTGGTGTAGTTGGTTTGATTGATTTGTTTATACACGTGGGTCTGTGTGTACAATGGTGCCAACTCTCTGACATCGTGAGAGTGGTGCCAAAATCTTTTGATTTGATTTGACATCGATGCGTATCGTGAGAGTGGTGCCAACTCTCTGACATCGTGAGAGTGGTGCCAAAATCTTTTGCGCAATATGGCATCAGCCACATAGTGGAAGGCAACAAATGCCCAAGCTCTTCATGTGCTCCAAGGTAAATGAGAGGAAACAGAAAGAGAGGGAGAGAGAGAGTGAAAAAAATATCACTAGCCAGTCAACCCTATCATATGAGCGAATGGTACTGGTACCTCTTGATGACACGACAATCTTATACAGCCAGCTACTCTAATATGTTCTCTTCTTTTGTAGATAAAAAAAGACCCAAAAGTGAAAATGTGCTGCACTATAACAATCTCATTGAATGCCTTGATCTCCATCTTATAGAAATTGATTTGATCGACTACCGGGGCAGCACATCTGAGATTAAATTGGCCAGGTTCTTTGTTCTGGAGGCAAGTGTGCTCAAGGTAATGAGGTTTGGCGTTCTCTGGCGCAACAATGAATGACGTGCTAATCACCGCAAGCATCTAATCCTAAATGACAAAGTCTCTGCAGAAGCTGAATTTGTTTTTGAAACATCAAGTGGCCAGAGACTCGAAAAGTTATTTGCCCATTAGTGACTTGTCAGGGAGGTCGATTTTAGTTTGTACAATAATGTTACATCCACCTAAAGTAATGAAAGTTGTTACGTAAACTTCTTAGTAATTCCTTCCTCGTAGGTGCAACATTACTCCTAACATTTGCAATATCAGTTTGAAACTTGTAATATTGCCGTGTCCTATTCCTGCGTTTTCAAAATCCTGCGAATCAAACAGGTCCTGAGATGGTGATGATGTTGTGCCTCCCATCTTTCACCAATAGCCGTCGGATCTAGATCTGACGCATACAAACCAAACTTCTCCATTTTTGCAAAAAGATGCCCACACTTGTTCCCTATTTACAAACAACTCCTGGTAGGTGAATATTTGATGTTCGCTTTACCTAGAACAAGTATGCAACTAGAAATAATTTGTAGGTGTTGTCGGATAGGTTTGCAAGATGATAAAGAGCACGTAAATATAAACTAGGGGCTGTTTAGATAAAGATGCAATAAAGTAAATATTAGTCGAGAGCTTTTTGTCACGAGAAAGTTATTTGTCCCTAGGTAATCGATAACTAGACCGGTAATCACTATTGCAATTCTATTTGAGGGAGAGGCATAAGCTAACATACTTTGTCTACTTGGATCATATGCAATTATGATTGGAACTCTAGCAAGCATCCACAACTACTAAAGATTCATTAAGGTAAAACCCAACCATAGCATTAGGGCATCAAGTCCCCTTTTATCCCATACGCAAACAACCTACTTACTCGGGTTTGTGCTTCTGTTCACTCACGCCACCCACCATAAGCAAATCATAAACATATTGCAAACCCTACAGCGGGGATCCCTCATGCTTGCGCGACACAGAGAGAACCATAGGACAGCACCAATAATAAAACATGTAACTCAAACCAATCACGATGATCAATTAACCCATAGGACAAAACGGATCTACTCAAACATCATAAGATAGCAATACATCATTGCGAAATAATATATAGCGTTGAGCACCATGTTTAAGTAGAGATTACAGCGGGTAAGAGAGAGGTTACACCGCTGCATAGAGGGGTGAAGAGTTGGTGATGAAGGCGGTGAAGTTGTTGGTGAAGATCGCGGTGATGATGATGGCCCCCGGCAGTGTTCTGGCGCTACCGGAAGCAAGGGGGAGAGGGCCCCCCTTCTTCTTCTTCTTCTTCTTCCTTGACCTCCTCCCTAGATGGGATAAGGGTTTCCCCTCTGGTCCTTGGCTCCCATGGCTTGGGAGGGGCGAGAGCCCCTCCAAGATTGGATCTATCTCTCAGATTCTGCCCCTTCACTGTTTCTTTTATATCCGGAGATCCGTAACTCCGATTGGGGTGAATCTTTCGCCCAGATTTTTCTCATAAAACTAGCTTTCTTGCGGCAAAAGAAGAGCGTCAACTGCCTTACGGGTGGCCCACCAGAGTGCCAGGAGCGCCCAGGGGGGGTGGGCGCGCCCCCCTGTCTCGTGGCCACCTCAGACACCGTTTCGCACTGATTCTTCCTCCGGAAAATCCCAAATATTCCAAAATAATTCTCCATCCATTTTTATCCCGTTTGGATTCGGTTTGATATTGGGTTTCTGCGAAACATAAAACATGCAACAAACAGGAACTGGCACTGGGCACTGGATCAACATGTTAGTCCCAAAAATAGTATAAAAAGTTGCCAAAGGTATATGAAAGTTGAAGAATATTGGCATGGAACAATCAAAAATTATAAATACGATGGAGATGTGTATCAGCATCCCCAAGCTTAATTCATTCTCGTCCTCGAGTAGGTAAATGATAAAAAAGATATTTTTTGATGTGGAATGCTACCTAGCATAATCTTGATCATATGTCTAATCATGGCATGAATATTAAGACACAAGTGATTCAAAGCAATAGTCTATCATTTGACATTAAAAATGATAATACTTCGAGCATACTAATAAAGCAATCATGTCTTTTCAAAACAACAAGGCCAAAGCAAGCTTATCCCTACAAAATCATACAGTTTGGCCATGCTTCATTTTCGTCACACAAAATGCTCCCATCATGCACAACCCCGATGACAATCCGAGCAATTGGTTCATACTTTTTAATGCACTTCAACTTTTTGAACCCTCACGCAATACATGAGCGCAAGCCATGGATATAGCACTATAGGTGGAATAGAATATAATGATGGAGGTTATGTGAAGAAGACAAAAAGGAGAAAGTCTCACATCGACGCGGCTAATCAACGGGCTATGGAGATGCCCATCAATTGATGTTAATGCGAGGAGTAGGGATTGCCATGCAACGGATGCAATAGAGCTATAAATGTATGAAAGCTCAACAAAAGAAACTAGTGGGTGTGCATCCAACTTGCTTGCTCATGAAGACCTAGGGCATTTGAGGAAGCCCATTGTTGGAATATACAAGCCAAGTTCTATAATGAAAATTCCCACTACTATATGAAAGTGATAACATAGGAGACTCTCTATATGAAGAACATGGTGCTACTTTGAAGCACAAGTGTGGAAAAAGGATAGTAACATTGCCCCTTATCTTTTTCTTTTTTTTTGTCTTTTTTCCCTTTTTTTGGTGGGCTTCTTTGGCCCCCTTTTTTATTTAGGCTTCTTTGGCCTTTCCTTTTTTTCTTTTTTTTTCTTTTTTATGGGGCAATGCTCTATAATGATGATCATCACACTTTTATTTACTTACAACTCGATACTAGAACAAAAATATGACTCTATATGAATGCTTCCGGCGGTGTACCGGGATGTGCAATGATCTAACATAGCAATGACATCAAAAAACGGACAAGCCATGAAAACATCTTGCTAGCTATCTTACGATCATGCAAAGCAATATGACAATGAATGCTCAAGTCATGTATATGATGATGATGGAAGTTGCATGGCAATATATCTCGGAATGGCTATGGAAATGCCATGATAGGTAGGTATGGTGGCTGTTTTGAGGAAGATATAAGGAGGCTTATGTGTGACAGAGCATATCATATCACGGGGTTTGGATGCAGCGGCGAAGTTTGCACCAACTCTCGAGGTGAGAAAGGGCAATGCACGGTACCAAAGAGGCTAGAAATGATGGAAAGGTAAAAGTGCGTATAATCGATGGACTCACATTCGTCATAACGAACTCATATACTTATTGCAAAACTTTATTAGCCCTCGAAGCAAAGTACTACTATGCATGCCCCTAGAGGGATAGATTGGTAGGAAAATACCATCGCTCGTCCCCGACCGCCACTCATAAGGAAGACAATCAAAGAAACACCCCATGCTTCAAATTTGTCACACAATGGTTACCATACGGGCATGCTACTGGATTTGCAAACATCAACTCAAGTGTCTCTACAATCCACAACCACCAACTAGCATGACTCTAATATCACCATCTTTATATGGCAAAACTATTGGAAGGAATCAAACATATCATATCCACCGATCTACAACTTTATGTAGGATTTTATGACTAACCATGTGAATGACCAATTCATGTCATCTCTCTAAATAGATATAAGTGAAGCAAGAGAGTTTAATTCTTTCTACAAAATATATGCCCACACTCTAACAAATATAAGTGAAGCAAAAGGGCATTCTACAAATGGCGGTTTTCTATGTGAAGAGAAACAGGCAATCCAAACTTCAAATGATATAAGTGAAGCACATGAAGCATTCTATAAATCCTTACTCAAAAGATTTAAGTGAAGTGCATTGAGAATTCTATAAATCAACCAAGGACTATCTCATACCAGCATGGTGCATAAAAGAAAAGTGAAAACTAAATGCAAAAGACGCTCCAAGACTTGCACATATCGCATGAACGAAACGAATACGAAAACATACTGATACTTGTTGAAGAAAGAGGGGATGCCTTCCGGGGCATCCCAAGATTGGAAGCTCGAGTCTCCTTGAATATTTACTTGGGGTAACTTGGGCATCCCCAAGCTTGAGCTCTTGCCTCTCTTCCTTTTCCTCATATCGAGACATCCTCGATTAGACACTTTATCCACACAAAACTTCAACAGAAAACTCGGTAAGATCCGTTAGTATAATAAAGCAAATCACTACTCTAAGTACTGTAGAAAACCAATTCATATTTTGTTTTTGCATCGTGTCTACTGTAATATAACTTTTTCATGGCTTAATCCACTGATATAAATTGATAGATTCATCAAAACAAGCAAACTAAGCATCAAAAACAGAATCTGTCAAAAACAGAACAGTCTGTAGCAATCTTAACATTAACCATACTTATGGTACCCGAAAAATTCGACCAAAATTATGAAAAATAAACAAGTTGTATAGAAAGACATTGCAAAAGGAATCAGAACCATTTGACGTTCCAGAAAAAAAATGTAAAATCAAGCACTACAGCCAAAGTTTCTGTCCTGCACCGTACAAACCAACAAGCATTGTAAACATCCTAAAGTCAAACCTTGGCACATTATTTTGATAATAAAATGGAATTGTACAAGGGGATAATTATTTTTGATGAAAAGTTTCTGTAATTAAGATTCACAAAGTTTCCTTGAGCATGAACAAAGTTCAAGGAGCTCTCCCACTTCAACAATGCTTGTCTCTCTCACTTCCACTTTCCTTTTTAAAAAGTTTTTAGGTTCCCCTCTTTATGTTTTTTGTTTTTAAACTATATAAAAGAACTCAACAGAAATAAATGACTCTCTAAAACTCCCAGGTTGTCTCCCTAGCAGCGCTTTCTTGACAGCCATTAAGCTAGGCATATAGTGCTCAAGTAATGGATCGACCTGGATCCCAAGGTATATCAAAGACAATTTTAATTAACAATGATTTGTAATTTAGTAGTGAGCACAAAGTAACATATATCATGCAACAACGAAGTCTAACCCTCTTCCTATGCATCGGCATGTCATAAAAGAAAAATTCATGCACACCAAGTAAAGGCCAATGCATAGTATAAGCAGTTTCTTGCAATTCTACCGTGTTGGAAACATAAAGAGGTGGAGATGTAGTTCCTCTCTCATAATAATTGCAAGTAGGAGCAGCAAGAACATGCATATTACATTCATCAAAATCATCATGTGCAATGGTAAAAGGCAACCCATCAATATAATCCTTAATAAGCACAAACTTCTCCGATATAGTGTAGTTGGGAGAATTCAAAAAGATAATAGGACTATCATGCGTGGGTGCAATAGCAACAATTTCATGTTTAACATAAGGAACTATAGCAAGTTCATCTCCATAAGCATAATTCATATTGGCATCTTGGCCACAAGCATAGCAAGCATCTTCAAAAAGGGATATTTCAAACAAATTCAAGGGATCATAGCAATCATCATAGCAGTCATGCTCCGGTAAGCACGAAGGGAAATTAAACAAAGTATGAGTTGAAGAGTTACTCTCATTAGAAGGTGGGCACGGGTGATCAATCCGCTCTTCCTCCTTTTGTTCTTCGCTCTCCTCATCATCTTTTTCATCCAATGAGCTCACAATTTCATCAGTTTCTTCTTCCATAGCTTCCTGCAAAATATTAGTCTCTTCTTGGACAGCAGAGACTTTCTCAATAAATGCATTAATATAGTAATTGTATTCATAATTTTCATTGCAATATCTAAGTATAGCAAGATTTTCTGGCCTATAAACATCATCATCAAAAGCTTCATACTTTTCAAACAAAGATTCAATTTCATAAGCAGCCTTAAAAGCAACAAATTCTTCAATTTGTTCAACATCATAGTAATCATATATACCATTAGCATAAGCTAAGCTTTCATTATCATTAAATTTGCATCAAAAGGGAAGGTGTGGAGCCTTCATCCTAGAACAACAAGTAATATCATATCTCAAGCATAGTTGCCTAGCATACCACTTCAACATTTGAATTTGATCCCATAATAGTTTCCCTTTTTGTGTCAAGCGATAATCCCGAAAGTATTCAAGTTGATCCAATGTGTCTCCCATTATAAAGTTGAATGGGGTTTTCTCAGGATTATCAAAGTAGTACAAAATATTTTTCACATGATGATCATTGAGGGTTTTAGGAGGTTCCCCATCTCCATGAGTAGCAAGTACAACAATTTTTTTTGGTATTTCGTGTTCCGTATCCATAACTAAAGATAAAGAACAACTTAGAACAACAAATAAAGATTACTTAGTGACAAAGCAGACAAGCACACGCGAGAATATTCACCCCACGCTATGACTCCCCGGCAACGGCGCCAGAAAAAGATCTTGATAACCCACAAGTGTAGAGGATCGCCACAGTTTTTGATAAGTAAGAGTGTCGAACCCAACGAGGAGCTAAAGGTAGAACAAATATTCCCTAAAGTTCTATCGACCACCGATACAACTCTACACATGCTTGACGTTCGCTTTACCTAGAACAAGTATGCAACTAGAAGTACTTTATAGGTGTTGTTGTATAGGTTTGCAAGATAATAAAGAGCACGTAAATATAAACTAGGGGCTGTTTAGATAAAGATGCAATAAAGTAAATATTAGTAGAGAGCTTTTTGTCATGGGAAAGTTATTTGTCCCTAGGTAATCGATAACTAGATCGGTAATCACTATTGCAATTCTATTTGAGGGAGAGGCATAAGCTAACATACTTTCTCTACTTGGATCATATGCACTTATGACTGGAACTCTAGCAAGCATCCGCAACTACTAAAGATTCATTAAGGTAAAACCCAACCATAGAATTAGAGCATCAAGTCCCCTTTTATCCCATACGCAAACAACCTACTTACTCGGGTATGTGCTTCTGTTCACTCACGCTACCCACCATAAGCAAATCATAAACATATTGCAAACCCTACAGCGGGGATCCCTCACGCTTGCGCGACACGGAGAGCACCATAGGACAGCACCAATGATAAAACATGCAACTCAAACCAATCACGATCATCAATTAACCCATAGGACAAAACGGATCTACTCAAACATCATAAGATAGCCATACATCATTGGGAAATAATATATAACGTTGAGCACCATGTTTAAGTATAGATTACAGCAGGTAAGAGAGAGGTTACACAGCTGCATAGAGGGGGGGAAGAATTGGTGGTGAAGGCGGTGAAGTTGTTGGTGAAGATCGCGGTGATGATGATGGCCCCCAGCGGCGTTCCGGCGCCACCGAAAGCAAGGGGGAGAGGGGCCCCCTTCTTCTTCTTATTCCTTGACCTCCTCCCTAGATGGGAGAAGGGTTTCCCCTCTGGTCCTTGGCTCCCATGGCTTGGGAGGGGCGAGAGCCCCTCCGAGATTGGATCTATCTCTCCGTTTCTGCGTTTTTAGATTCTGCCCCTTCACCGTTTCTTTTATATCCGGAGATCCGTAATTCCGATTGGGGTGAATCTTTCGCCCAGATTTTTCTCATAAAATTAGCTTTCTTGCGGCAGAAGAAGAGCATCAACCGCCTTATGGGTGGCCCACGAGAGTGCCAGGCGCGCCCAAGGGGTGGGCGCCCCCCCTGTCTCATGGCCACCTCAGACATCGTTTCGCATTGATTCTTCCTCCGGGAAATCCCAAATATTCCAAAATAATTCTCCAACCGTTTTTATCCCGTTTGGATTCCGTTTGATATTGGGTTTCTATGAAACATAAAACATGCAACAAGCAAGAACTGGCACTGGGCACTGGATCAATATGTTAGTCCCAAAAATAGTATAAAAAGTTGCCAAAGGTATATGAAAGTTGAAGAATACTGGCATGGAAAAATCAGAAATTATAGATACGACGGGGACGTATCACCATCCACCCCCAATCTTGGTGTTCCGTGCAATGCACGGGCATCTACGCACGGGAAATTATGTCGAACATGGCTAGTTGTAAGCAAGCTAGCTCTACAGCCATGATGAAAGTGACTGCAGATGGTTAGGCTGACTATGGTATGCCGAACATGGCGCCTATACTCAGGTGTCATCTCCGGCGTAGGGTCTTGTCACTTCACTATGAGGAGCAACACATAATAATTTGACGAATAGGTAATACATTGCTACTACATTGGTAGTACTACTACTAGTACTACTAGCACCACCGTCTGGATTTAGGAGTACTACCACGTCCATCTGGATTTTAGTATTTGACTAGCAATATCTAGTAATGCATGTCACAAAAAATGTACTACTCCCTCTGCAAATAAATACATGGTGTATTGTTTTGTTCCTATCGGTGAGAGAACTTAATGTCTTTTTGGTAATTAATAGGATTATATGCAATGAACTAAACACTGCATGTCATGTTTGGTAGTCTCAAGTCATTGAAAGCATGCACGGCCCACATATCTCATTGGTTGATATGTCACAAAATAAGAAACAAGGAGGGAGTTAATGTACCATGCCTAAGTGTTTTGGGATTATTTGGTTTTCGTAAGGTGACTTACACAACATTTTTGTTTACATGCATTAACATTTTATTAGTTAAATCAAAGGTCAGAACTTGGTGCAAAATGCAAAGGGGACCAATAAACCAGTAAACATCAAACTTCTCTCATTTGGCCCCAACTAAAGGTCCGGTGAGATGACTATACTGCACTGGCACGGAGGGGGGGCGCAGCTTCATTGACTTACTACAAATGCTTTTGGGTGAATGACACGTGGGCCCAATGGGTGGTTGGCCCACCTGTCATACAGCCAAAGGAAGGGTGCAATAGAGGGCCGAGGAGTAGATGGCCAACACGCACGTGAATTCAACGCAGTCTGCACTTCTCATATAAAGGCTCCCCGCCAGTCCAATCTAGTACGAAATTCTACACACCTACGCATGCCAACCAAGGGCAAGAGTGATCACTCAAATCGCAAGATCAGTTGACTAGAAGTCCCTTGGATCCAAGCACCCTCTAAGCTAGACCCATGGAGGCGATGAGCGCGAGCATCAGCCGGCTGTGCCAAATGGTCCACGACGCCGGCCCGCGGCCCGACAGCGAGGAACGTCTCCAAGTAGTGCTTGAGGCCGCCAGGGCGAGGGGCCTCTTGGACGACAGCTTCATCTCCTTGTTCGATGAGGTCCTCGTCGGTTTCCTCGACAAGTTCACCCTCGTCAAGAAGCTCGCGGACCACCTTGACGTACGCCTCGAGCCGACACGCCCAGGCTCTGTGATGCCCAACACCCTCAACAGCCACTATGGTGACAACCTCTTTGACGCACTGGTGGCCCTGCGACTGCCCGACGTCGCCTCGGAGAATGTCCACCTCGAGGTCGTGCTCGCCGTGTAGCGCCTAGCGTAGCAAGACACCATCGACATAATCACCCACGTCTACGCGCAAATCATCCACAAGGACTACTACATGCAAGAGGAGGATGATAGGACGCTGGCCTTCTTGGACCGCATGGCAACCTTGGACGACATTGTTCAGAAGCACGTTGAGCTTGCCGCCAACGCCGCTGCCCCTCACACGTCGGTTGGTGACCCGGCGCACTAGGGCGTGAGGATGTGGTTGATGGATCCGTATGTATTTTTATCTTTTTGTCAAATCCTGGTAGTTGTATATAGTACTACTAGTAATTATCTTACCTTCCGCATCAACTTCATAATTTTCGTACGTACTCCATGCATGAACCGCGCTAGAACCAAACTTCTCATTACTCTAGGGAAGATCGTTATTTCTATCTATCGGTTGCGCCATGGAGCAGAACCAAATTTTAAAGTTACAAGTTCAAAAGGAAAAGCCTACACGGTTGGTCCGGCACGCCGCTCAAGGGGGAATGCATGCTATGTTGCATTTTCACTTACAAGTGGGCCGCAGTTGAGCAAACCGACTATCGGCAAACCCCCACCCCGCCCACCGTGCGATGGCTGAGAAAACAGGAGCGAGAAGAGATGGATGTAGCATGGACTCCAAGAAAATTGGTGTCGGATGGGACTCGTGTGGGTGGCGTGTGCCGTACTGCTAGACATGAATGCTAGTTATGGCCCATGCCACCTGTCACGCCCCATATGCGACCCTATCCAAGAGGAACTCGAAGGTCCCACCAAGGATAGACCCACATATTGGAACGCTTTTGCAAGGTGGATATCATTACGGCAAACCATTACATAATAGTTGGTGATACATACAAGAGGCAAACAATGCCACATGAATACAACATCACAATACATAAGAGCATCATCCCACTACGGATGAAACACAAACATAAACTCAAACGACATCCACCCTGCTAGCCCAGGCTGCCGACCTGGAACCTATCCCCTGATCGAAGAAGAAGAAGAAGAACAAGAACTCCAAAACAAGTAACATCGCTCTCGCGTCATGATCATCGCAAAACCTGCACCTGCAACTGTTGTTGTAGTAATCTGTGAGCCACGAGGACTCAGCAATCCCATTACCATGGGTATCAAGACTAGCAAAGCTTAAAGGGTAAGGAAGGGGTAAAGTGGTGAGGTTGCAGCAGCGCCTAAGCATGAGATGGAGACTAACATACGCAAATAAGTGCGAGAAGAGAAGCAAACGGAATGGTCGTGAAGCTAGCAATGATCAATAAGTGATCCTGAACTCCTACTTACGTCAAACATAACCCAAAACCGTGTTCACTTCCTGGACTCCGCCGAAAAGAGACCATCACGGCTACACACGTGGTTGATGCATTTTAATTCGAATCTGGTGTCAAGTTCTCTACAACCAGACATTAACAAATTCCCATCTGCCACGTAACCACGGGCACAACTTTCAAAAGTTTATACCCTGCAGGGGTGTCCCAACTTAGCCCATCACAAGCTCTCACGGTCAATGAAGGATATTCCTTCTCCCAGGAAGACCCGATCAGTCTCGGAATCCCGGTTTACAAGACATTTCGACAATGGTAAAACAAGACCAACAAAGCCGCCCGATGTGCCGACAAATCCCGATAGGAGTCGCACGTATCTCATTCTCAGGGCACACCGGATGAGCCAGATGTCAGGTTGGCATAGACTCTGGTTGCGCAGGGAGCGCCGGACATCGCTCGGTTTGGACCAGCACTCGAAGGAGAACTGGCCCGGGGGGTAAATAAAGATGACCCTCGGGCTCTGGAAACCCAAGGGAAAAAGGGCTAGGTGAGGCAAAAGGTAAAACCAAGGTTGGGCCTTGCTGGAGGAGTTTTATTCCAAGTGAACTGTCAAGGGGCTCCCATAGATCACCCAACCGTGTAAGGAACACAAATCAAGGAACATAACAGCGGTATGACGGAAACTAGGGCGGCAAGAGTGGAACAAAATGTCAGGCATAAGGGAGAGCCTTCCACCCTTTACCAATTATATAGATGCATTAATTAAATAAGAGATATTGTGATATCCCAACATAATCCTATCCATCATGTAGCAATCTTCAACTTCACCTGCAACTAGCAATGCTATAAGAGGGGCTGAGAAAAGCAGTAACATAGCCAAGCAACGGTTTGCTAGGAAGGATGAAAAAAGGTTAGAGGCTGACATGGCAATTTGGGAGGCTTGAAGAACAAGTGATAGGTAGCACAGCATAGCGATAGAACGAAGCAACTAGCATAGCAATGATAGTAGTGAGATCCAAGGTGACGGTCATCTTGCCTGACATCCCGCTAGGAAGAAGAACGAGTCGATGAAGAAGATGAAGCCACGAAGACAAACCAAGCGTAGACGAACAAATCCTCACGGTCGCAACAAAACAGGAACTATCGAGAAGAAGCACACAACATGGAAAACACGCCACACATAGACAAGACATGATGCACTACCAATTATGATGCAAGACAAGACTACATGAAGCTACTCATGGCAAGAGATGATGCATACAAGAACAACACATCAAAGCAAGTTTAAATGAGGCCAGAAACAACATATAACAATTCCAGAAAATCCCCATATGCATATTTCAAAATTGGTCCAGAACTGAATAAACCTTATGTTCAAGTTGTTAAAAAGCAAGTTAAAATGCACCAAGATGATCTACACGAAATTCTAGTCAAGTTACATATAAAGTTCATTTAGTTCGGAGCTACGGCCTAGAAGATATGAGCAAAAGAAGTTAAACATGGCATTGATGCAAAATACATTCAAACATCCAGAAAACACTCTCAAAACAAGTATGCAACATGATAATATGAAACTACATGTAAAAGTAAGCAAGTTCCATATAGAACATGCCCAAAATGGAGCAACGGTTCAACACATACACCCTATACAAGTTTAAAGGACAAGCTGTCCAAAACAGCAACTAGGCATCTAGCAAGCATCAAAATAATATGCTATAACACCTCAACATAAGAAAAAAAAAGGCATGGGCATGAAGTACAGGTAAAGCATGAAAAAACATGAACACTAAGCTATCTCCAGAAATCACTAGAACATGCTCAAAAGGACATGGCAAGATTGCAAATAATAACAGTTTTCAGACTTAGCAGAAATAACATCAGGTTGCAATGTTTAGAGCTATCAAACAACATGCTAGAGGAACCAAACATGGCAAACAAAGACATGGCACGCTACTACTAAATACAAAGAACAAGTCTCCTTTATTGAACTAATTCCAAATATCAACAGAAAAGATGGTAGCATCCATGCAAACATGGCAAATGATATGACAGATTCAGACATGGCAGGAACAACAATAAGTAGGCATGTTGGTGAGCTTGTACAACTCACCATAGAGTTATACATGGCATGAAAAGGTGACCAACAGTAAGAAGACATATTTGTGAAGCTAATCATGGCAAGAGCAAGTTCATATGGTGCATGTATCACTAGAAAAACACATGGAAAAACTGAACTTCATGTTAACAGGCTGACAGCAACATTATTTAGCAATTTTAGAGCAAGATCACAACAAGCTACAGCAGGCTATAAATTCAACCAAGGACATGGATGGATAGAGAATGACATGGGTAACAAAACATCCTTAGTGAACATCTCCATATTATGCATAGAATGACTTGTAGCAGCAGGTTTACATAGCATCATAATATAGCAGTTCAGCCTAGCAAAACAGTAATAGCAAGTACCCTACTTCACGAGCTTGATGCACTTACTACAAGACTCACAAAACATGGATTACACCACTGTAAAGATGGCATGATATAGTTCAAAACACATGTAGAGCTCATACTCATAGGATGCACACACAAAATGCAATGAAAATGACAAAACAGCAAGTTCTGTTAACAGACAACAGTTAACAACATATAGCACTCTTGCAACGATGATTAGGGCATCAATATGAAATCATACAAGCATGGCACAATGGAACAAAATGAAGAGCATCTCACAGTGAACATTTTGATATATCATATGTACAAAACGGAGTAGCACACATGAAGTTACGGCATGTCAAACATGGCACCAGAATGCAAAATTACAGGGACTTAGTGGAACTTCTCACCCTCTGGAAAAGTCAACGGGACGGAGAGATCCGGGACGGCGCAGTACAGGACGGGGACGAGGGCGCGTTTGGATGGCCGGGCGGGTGGATCTCATCCCACCCGTCGAATCCGGCGACGAGGCGGCTAGCGACGTCGGCGGAGGCGGCCGGCGACAACGGAGCTCGGCTCCGGCGATGGAGACAAGGGTACGGGGCGGAGCCGCAGTGAGGGGCGGCGCCGGCGGACGACAAACGGCGGCGGAGCACGGAGGCCGATGGCGTGGGGCGGTGGCGGCCCGCCGGTGACGGTGGCGCATGGCAGCGACGGCGGCGGAGGGTGCGGGAGCTGGGTGCGGTCGGCGGCGAGGGTTGACGCGGCGGCGGGGAGGCGAGCTGGATCCTGGTGGCGGCGTGATTCCCGGGCGGCGGCGGTGGAGATCTCGGGCGGCGGGCGGCGATGCTGGGCCCGCGGGGGACGGACGCGGGCCTGGCAGGCCGCCGTGGGCGCGGGGAAGAGAGAGGGTTGGCGGGGCGATGTGGCGGCGCGGGATTGGCGGACGGGTGGCGGCTGGACATATCCGGCCGATCCGGACGTGTCTGGCGGCGGAGAGGGCTAGGTTAGGGTTTGATCTGCGTGAAAAATTCGGGGAGGGGCACCTATTTATAGGTAGAGGGAGCTAGGAGACTCCAAATGAGGAGCGGTTTTCGCCCACGCGATTGTGATCGAACGGCGAAGAGCATGGAGAGGAGTTAGATGGGCTAGGTGGCCTGTGTGAAGAGGTGTTGGGATCCAAAGAGAAGGAGGGTCTCGGTTAGCTCGGTTAACCGTTGGGGCATCAAACGATCTCCAAATGGAACGAAATTTGACGGGCGGTCTACCGGTGATATACCAAGTCCACTCGGCAAATCTTGGTCCATTCCGAGAACATTTTTCAGCAGCTCACAAAACAAGGACTGGGAGGGGCGATGGGGGCGTGCGAGTGTGGCTGTGCTCAGAACGGATAACGAAGAGAATCAGGGAAACCCGAACGGATGCAAGTTTTGAAAAACATGCAGATGCAATGCGGATGATGCTATGAGATGAAATGCATGACATGAACAAAATGCAAAACAAAAGACAAAAACCCAACCACGAAGGAAATAACACATTGCATCTCCGGAAAAGGCAAGAGTTGGAGTTACGAACAAATTTCCTGGAGTCCGTGCTCAGCCCTCCCTCTATCTCTCTTCTTAACCAGCCAGCGGACGCGCAGAGCCCATTGTCTATTTGCTCATATGCGGCCCCACATGTCAGTGAAATCGCAAGAGGACCCACTAAACATGCACATCTTTCACCTCGATGTGCTGGTGATGAAAAACAAATCCAATGATCTTTGGTGGCCTCTTTTGGAGTTACTCAAGAGTAGTAAGATTCTATTTATAGTTTAACCCAAGATGCACATTACCTGACTTCAACTACCACTCTATTTTCTTGCATGACACGACCTGGATGCTGGATGTCCCACGTGTTGGCGAAAGGAGGAAGAACCCGACCAAATCTTGGGTTGTGCTCTCGGATTAGACTAGTTGTGCTAACTTAAAATTTTATTGTGTAGAATGGATGCAACTTTTGGTATTGGGAAGAAGAGCACGTCCACCGTATCCGAGAAATGGCCCGTACACGATCCCATTGCCCTACCCAAACAGACAGAATCCGGGCAAAATGGAGGTCTATTTGGGGTCGTGTGTTGGAGTTGGCCTTACAAGTGGGACCACAGTTGAGGAAACCGACTATCGCAAACCCCCAGCTTGCCCGTCGCGCGAGGGCTGAGTTAGAGAAACGATGAGGTTGAAGAGATTTCTCTACCAAGGACTCCAAGAAATATGGTGTCAGAGGGAAGTCGTGCTGGTGGCGTGTGCCGTACTCCTGTACGTGAATGCTTGTTCTGGCCCATGCCACCCGACTACTCCTACTACTTATAGTAGTACTAGTATCAAGGATTTGAGGTGCTAGTTATATACAGCAAACACATTAACCCATGTCCCACCTCACACTGTGGCCAAATTTCCTGGAGTCTGTGCTAGGTTAGAAAGTGTTAGTATTTGTGAGGCTAGGCGGCTTGTCTCAAGTTTAAAACGTGTTGTATTACGTATACGTAAACATAGAGATAGTGCAGCAGTTCTGAAAGTTTGAACCCAAACATCAGAATGCAATTTCTACTGGACTCATCCGAGGACCTAGGATGATGGGATTCGCAGCTACAGTAAAAACACCCGCCCAACGCACGAAGCATGTGAAGCTAGTACAAATAGTGTACTACTATTGTTGATTGGCCTCATCTGATAACCTGTTGCAATGCACATACAATTATGTAAGATATGCTCCTTCTCGGTCGTCGAGAATCTATGTTCTTCCACTCTTTCTTTTAAGACATGAGCTTTGTTCATCCTTTTGCCGACACGCGGGACATCTATATGCCTCCATTTTAAAAAGCATACTATATGCCTCCATGACACACGAGACACCTAGAATCAAGGTGGCGTGTCATGCAAGAAAATGGAGATATGCAGTGTGTAAGTGAGTCATGCACTTCGATGGCACCTAGTAATATGCAATATTTTTTCTCCTCGATGGCACGCGAATAGTGCACGTACTCAATGACAGAGCACGGATGGTAGCCATGGACATGGTCGGCCCTTTTTGAAGAGAGTACTAATAAATAACTTTGATGTGTCCCATCAACTCACAGAGCAACGAGAAGCTTGCTTACCTTCTCCCTCGCCAACACATGCGTGGTGGCTCGCAGCACAAGGAGAAACTTTTGCTTACAAGCGGTGGACGTGCAGTAGTTCATTTGGTGTCAGATTGCCAGAAGTTCTACTGTAGTACCATCATTATTCTTCGACTTCCAGAAGAGGAGAAGAGCCAAGTGCAAGGTCACCTACTAACCTAGTACATTGCTACTATAGCCAAAGTTGGTCTACCTTTTTAGAGCATGGTTATTTAATATAGGTGGCTCTTGCAACGACACATCATTTAGAGCAAGTACCCTCTTTGTAGGAACAAAGGAAGTGAAACAAAAGTTGGAGTGGATGCTAGATTGCCAATTAAAACATGATTACATATAAAAAAATCCTATAGCATTCTATCCTATGAATCAAACGACCAATGTAGGAAAATTATGAGGGGGGTCTCTCCAACAGTGTTCCTCGGCTCGCACCTAGCATCACGGTGGTCGAACTTGGAGTCATTCATCTGGTACACGTGGCATCTCAGATCTGGACACAAGGTGACGCGACCTCTCACTTCGTCCTCCATTTGAAGCGGCGCGTCGGTGGAGGAGTAGCATACTCCAATATTAGGTTGGCTCTAGGTGATTTGGCAACTTCATATACTAACCGGATGCTGGCTATGCTACTATGGTACTCACACTCCAAGAAGTGACTCAAAAACCATCCATAAATTGAGCCTATGACATGCATTTGCAAATGTACCATTCGTTACATACAACAAGTCATCAACACACAACGACAACAAGGATACATGTTGGATTATAGATTATTTCCAACAAACATTCTAGTAAGTACTGAAGTTTTCATCACACAACAAATAACAAGCAATGAAATGAATTTCAACTCAACCAATCCTCGGCGTTGGAAACACTTGCTTTGAACCATAGGTGCTCTGGGAAGGGCCAGCTATTGTCAATATCGAGAGCAACGCAGGACTGATCATCCAGGCAGAAGCAACATGTATCAGGAGCAGCATAGGGAACCACCGCAATGTCTGAGGTATAGATACAATTGCTTCTCATAAATGGTAGTAACGTTGTGTCAATAGCAGCTGGATCGCCTTTAACCATCATTAGATAGTTTGGTCCAAGGAAGAGCGAGTTTTCTCCAAGACTATCAATATTGAACCAGGGAGAAGGTGTTGGCGCTAGCACACTAGTATCCACCCCGAATACCCTGCAACGGGTGTTGGAATAGGTCCAGAGAGGGCGCCGTGGGAGACAACACGTGCTCCCTCAGTAGTAACAATCTCAGTGCACTGTATACAGACAAGAAGAGGTGATCCATCGAAATTAGTTGCCAGGTGCCACTTAGTATATAAGTCCTGATCGTCCTTGACGATGGTGATGATCGTGATCATCACCATCGTCATCTCCCCCTTGGTTATAATTTTTTTCAAGTATAGGTGGTGGAATGTTCACAGGACCTTGGAAACACAAGAAGAAGGTTAATTAGTAAAGGGAAACTTGCTAGCCCGTAGGCATGTGGATGAAACAATTATAATTACGGTGGAAGACAAATGTACCGGAACTACGAGGATCCCATGCAAAAACAGTGCCACGAGTGGTGGAAGCAAACATAAGATCCTCGTACTCAACTGCATCATAGTACTCATCATCCGTGTACAGAAAATGATTTTTGAGCTATATCCATGGACGAACCATGGAATCAGTAATGACGGCAACAAGCTTGTTGAAGATAGCAACAACTTCATAGTTCTTGTAATTCCAAGAGTGGTTGGGAACTCAACAAATTGCTATCTTCCGTAGACGACAACCACCATGATCGTATTTGAACGTACGTAGATCATCCTCAGGGCACTCTAAGATTTTTGGAAGTGGAATCCGCTGACGAGTGTACACATTCACAAGTTCCCACTCGCAATTGTACCCAATATAAACAACCCAATCTCCATTTGCGCCAGCCCAGGCCTTACCCTTAAGCGATGGAAACTTGACATCACACGTAACATTATCAAGCGGCATCAACTTGCACAAGGCGAGGCATCTGTCGTCCGCGCCCATGCGAACAGGCTTGTAGCAAAGAATATAGGGGAGATCAAACCTCTCCTGGGCCCTTGGGTTCCTTGTAATGATGTTATTAGTTGAGTCGAGAATGGTCTTGAACGAACCTGCCATGCTAGCCAAGATGATGACGTCGCACCGATCAATGAGTTCCTCCACCACGTCATCTTTCAGATCGGGGCAAGAATAATAGGGTCGTTTCTGGCCTGTTCCCACGATGGAGAAGACGATCGAACAATGGCAGAACGAAGGGTGAAGGCAAAAGGAAGAGGGAGGAAGAGCATGCGATAGCAGTTCAGAATCGAGAGGGAAAGGGGAAGAGTCGGTGGACCGTTGCCAGTTTGCCACGATACACGAAGAGGCCCCCCCGGCCTACACGTCCGTTCAGAAATACTAGTAGAAAAGGACTCGTTGTTGTCTCACCGACATGTTGGAACGGGACCACATGTCAACAAAACATGGTGTGTAATTTCTCGTGCAAAATGCGATCTGGCCACGTTGGCCCGAAGTGTTGCATTAGTTATCGACCTTTATTTTTTAATGGCGTGCCATTCAGTTTTGAGGCATACAAACTGGTAGTGTATATGCAGAGAAAATATAAACTACTCTACTACTACTCCACCTCTAGTACTAGTAGTATAAAAAAGATATATAGGCTGGAGCTTCAGCGCTTTCTTTGCTAAGGGCTGACCACTTGCTTCTGACACTATCACCCTCTCTCCAGATCTAAAAAAGACGGCCTCCCTCTCCCTCCTCACCGGTGGTCACAGATCCGCCGAGAAAGAAAAGGACGTGCAAAGTTGACGCACTCGTCATCGGCGAGCGAGGTCACGCACTGACGACAAGGTTGTCCTCTCAGACCTAGCGCCCGCACGGGATGGCCTCCGTCCCCAAGCTCACTTCCGTAGTGTGTGCGGAGGACGACAACCACGAGCGAAGCCACTTCCCGCCGACCCTCAGGTATGCTACCTCTTTTTGAACCATACCCTTGTTTTATTGCCCCATCTGCCACATCGCTGCATGTGGATCTTTTTCCACTCCACCATCTTCCCAATTTGCTATCCTCTGCTCTGCTGGTCACGCAGACAAAAACCTTAATTTGCTCTATTAAAGGAAACACTACTTCATGCAGACTAATCCATGTCTGGGTTGAATAAGGAAAGGAAGGGAGACTGTACTATCCAAGAGAGTAGGCATCGAACCCGCATCTAGGTTGAAAAGGGGAAAATCAGTAGCTAATGAACGAGTCTCGTGTCTCTTGGTTGAAGAAGGGTAGAAAGGCATGACAATGCAATAAAGAATGACCAGGTCGATCGGTTTGTTGTCCTCACATAGGAAAAAGGTGGCTAAAGAGAATAAAAATGGGACGTAATCCACATATGCTACCTGGATATTTGTTGCTCCGGGCAACCATACCTCCGCCACCACTCTATGCATCCGTGGAGGTCCATCGTACTGGTGCGCCCACTGTCTGAATGGGCCTCCCATGCTCTTATCGCCACTTTTTGTTGTTAGTATAACCCCAGCAGTCAAGTCAAGCAATGCTACTCCTAAAGTGGTGCCACATTTAATTAATGTTGCACTCAGTCTAATGCCACCGATAAATTTAAGTAATGCCATTTAATGTCACTGGATTATTTCAGGGTTAGTTGTTGATTGTGGACGTATTAAAGATTTTTCAGCTAAGGCATTCTAATGTTGTTGCACAGCCAGTATACCAACGATGACACTTGTTACTACCTTCATATTTTTGCACTATTAAAGCTTATAGATTACATACCTCACTTTCATGAGATAAGTTAATTTTTTTGTACATTGTCACCAAAATGCCAAGGCGCTGATGTCATTTTATTTTGGTTAAACTGCACAAAAAATTATGAAGAGAAGAGGAAAGGTCAAGAGTGGGTACCTCCTCCTCCGGCTGCTCTCTCGATTCGTTCGATCAAGTTTTTATGTTTTATCGATTATCAAGATTGGAATAGCAATTTTTAAGGTACCCACGAGCTCGAAATGATATTTACCTTGGAGGTACATGGTTTGCAATTTTTTATACTGTAATTAGTTAATAATGCTAGTTACCTTCAGACTTTTGTATTTCGTTTAATGCTCATGCACAGCTAGTATACCAATGCTGAAACTTATTACCTTTACATTTTGTATTGTTAATTCTTATAGAAATCTTCTAGTGCTAGAGTTTATTGAAATCTGTTCAGTAAAACCATTGTACTGTACCAATGGATTAGTGTATATTTGTAGTATTCGAATGGTGTTGCATTAGCGTATAGACATAAATAAAGTGTGGGAAGCTTTCCGAGATATGTGCTCAAGAAAACTACTACCTGTTTTTCTAAATACTAGACGTTTGGGTACTTTAAATTGAACCACGAAAACGTCTTATATTAAGGAACAAAGGGTGTAGAGTTCACTCAAATTATCCCGGTAAAGCTAGTCACACCTTTGTTAAAATTAATATTCATTATGTTATCGGAGGAGGTCTGTATGTTTGTCTCTAATGCCTGTCGACTACATACCTGACATCATGATGTAATGTTAAGTCATTTCCTTTTGTACAGTGTCACTAAATTGTCAAGGCGGTGATGGCATTTTATTTTAGTTGAACTGCACAAAATATGCTTAAAAGAAGAGGAAAGGTCAAGAGTCGATCATTCTTTCAGAAAGAACTATACATGCCTTTCTGACATCAGCCGGTATTGCCTTATTTATTCCTTCAAACAGGTGGTTAGAAACAGTCTTGGTACCTTTTCCCGTTAAGAAATTGGAATGCTTATATTTCTGAGTCTATGCTTCAACTAGTGTAATTTTTACAGTAATCACACTTTAAATATCTATGCAAAAAGGGATGCTCAATTTTAGTGGAACTGCACAAAAAGTCCAACTGGTTCAACATTAGGAGCATGTTTTCTTCCAAACCTTTATATCCAATTGGTGGCTCTATGAGCTGTTCATTATGAAGGTACATGGTTTTCTACTATCTTGCTACTCTTTTTGTACTGTCATTAGATAGTAATACTAGTGGTTTGCATGTGAATTTATTGGCAGGGTGGACCTACATTGGAGGTGCAGGACAGGATTCAATGATTGGTTGCTCAATTTTGGTTGTATCGATGTCACCTCTTCCATCACTACGAACATGGATATCCTTGGTCTGATGAACAATAGGTGCTATATTTATGCTCTGAACCAGCAAATCAATTCAGTATGAAATTGTCCAGGGCAAAACATGACTGTCTCAAATTGTCCAGTGCAAAACATGACAGATGCTAAGTGGAAGAGACATGTTTAAACCAAAAATACAAGGTGGGGTATCTGTTTACTAGCTACTTGATATTTGTGCAGACAGAGATGTCTACCCGTTGCTATTTGGCAAACAAACAAAGTGTCCACAATTTTGGTTGAACTGCACAAGAGAATTGTATAGTCACTGCATGTAGTGCCATTTGAAAATAGACACAGAAAGATTGGATAGTCACTTCATGGACTGCAGAAAAGTAGTAGTGTACTATTTATTGGCCAACACTAGGTGCTTCATTGCTTTGGTCTGATTATACAATGGGCATCATTTTGCCTAAGTTAAAGTTTGTATTCTGAAAATAGTCTCACCGTGTGATCGAGAGAAGACCAAATCATATTGCAGTGGATGTTCCTCCATCATGTGTGGTTCATTCTCATGGTTCCAACTGTTGGTGAAACCACTTAAGTTTGCAAGAGGAATTGTAGACTTCACAAACAAATTTGTCTTTCAGTTTGTACAGAATGTTGGCCAAGAGAAGCATCCATGTTAGTAGGAAGAACAAATGTTTTTATAGATCTTTGCTTTCGGAGCAACATATTTGTATATGATCTGTGAATCATTGAGATGCATTAACATGTTGATCTTATGTATGAGAATCGTACTAGTTGGTTTTAGTTGCAACACAAGATCTGAAGTGGATGATCTTTCCTTGGAGCTACATATTTGTATATGATGTGAATCATTGAGATGCATTAACAGTTCCTTATTTTTGTTCGCTCAGTGTTTACAAGTAACTGATCGATCACTAGCTAGCCTACTAATGCATTCCTGGTAGTTTTAGTTGCGAGGCAAGATCCGAAGTGGCAGTTTTTTGAATAAAAATGCCTACCTCTGAAGAAACCGACAAGCTTCTCTGAAGAAAATGCCATGCGAATCTGAAGAAACTGCCAGCAAAAACATTCGCAAATGCCTTATCTCCCAGCTAACGTTCATCAACTAATGCGATCATACACGTACACCATCCGCCATACTCGATCCCACACGTACACTATTCGACCTACTCGATCCTACATAGATAAATAGCGGATCACACACGTACTACCTCCTTTCTGGTTTGCAGGGCTCAATTCAAGAAACCACCTACTCGATCCTACACGAAAAAATAGCGGATCACGCACGTACTAGTACATCCTTTCCGGTTTGCAGGGCTTAATTCAAAAAATCACACCAACCAAGGTACTCCCTCCATCCGGGTTTATTAGTCCCGCATGCAAAGCAGCAAGACCAAGGCATGGCAATAATTAGCTGCATGCAGAAGTTTAAGCCTAATTAATTCCAGCAATTTAAGTGGCTGCATGCGTGCCCTCGGTTGCGACTCGTTGCATGCTGCTCCGTGTACTGGCTGCGAGCGATTCTGAGTTCTTGCATGCAGCCAGCCGTAATTAAGGCAGCTAACTGATGCAAAAAAAATATGCGCTTTAATTGTTGCGGGCCTTTTAAATCCGTGGAATCATTATTGACAAGGAGGGAGATGATTGGAGTGCAATCGTTTGACCGTCATGCCGGTGTGCATCCCAGCACAAATGGGACGGGACGACACAACCATACTTTCAGTGTCTCTAGTTTTCCATAGCAAGCTGGCGCGCTAAGCCACACCTGCTTATGCATTGAATCCCGATGACCGTCGCGCAACCTCCTGCCTATAAGTACTGTTTCCTGGCCTTATCCGGTGGCACCGTGACCCAACTTGACATATCCTCATAAGCCCCCACCGGCCCTACGTCGCTCGCCACTTATCCTCGCTCTCGCCACGTCCGCTATGCCCCCGGCCGTCCGAAATAGGTGAGGCCGGAGGAGGTCATCACCGGAACTAGTGTTCGGTTTTTCACCGGAAGGCAGACGGAGGGAGGAAGCATTCTATCGTTCTTTAGATGGCAATGCGGAGATCGAGGACTTGTTGGAGCTCGATCGCCTGGCGGAGGAGCACGAGTTGTTGGAGCACGACCGCCTGGCGGAGGAGCAGCGTATCGCCGATTTCCTCCGCGAGCGGGACATGGAGCAGCAGCGCATCGACGCTCTGAGTCGCGAGCAGAGCGCCCTATAGCCCTGGAGGCTGCCAGGCAAGCACGCGTTTGTGACGCCGATTTTTACTACCAGCCCATCAAGTGGGTTTCCCGCTTAGAAGCCGAAACTTCGGTGGACCACGCCGGCATGGAAAGGGCCAACGCACGCGAGCAATGTGCCCTATCGCACCTCTGGCAAGTTCGAGGCGAGGCGGAGGACGCCGGTGCCGGCGTTTAGCATGTGCCGCAGACGGCGGCCGGCATTGTCTAGTTATCTAAGAGTAAGTTAGTACTTGTACGCAACTAGACTATTAGTGGGAGTAGGTAGTTAACTTGGCTATGATGGTTGTCAACATGGAAGTTCAGTACTCTATATGTGGATCAGGCATGTTACTTTGCTCTGAATGTTGAACTTTCCGTTTGAATGTATGGAATGGGTTGTAATTTTTTTTAAATGGGTTGTATTTGTCCTTCATGGGTTTAGAGGCTGACTTGTGGGCCTACCAAGTTGATGCGTACACAATTAGGAGATGATTGTACGTGGAGAGGATGACAGCTGGGACCCGCCAAGGTCATGGAAGTACACAAGCAAGTGCCTCCTTATTTCTAGCCAATAAAAAAATGGCTCCTCCTAATGGATTTCTGACATCTGGGTCCCATGCCATTGTCAACGTAGTCAATAAACGAGAGAATTGCACAACGGACGGCTGACACTAGGGACCCAACAGCTCGCCCAGTTATTTTTGTTTTGGGTTAATTTGATAAATGCCACTCCAAATCTGGTGTTTCTAAGAAATGCCACTGCAATTTCCAAACTTTGAAAAATGCCATTTCATGCAATTTCCACAGGCATTTTTCGAAGTCTGGAGTGGCGTTTTTCAAAGTTTGCAAATTGCAGTGGCGTTTTTCAAAGTTTGCAAAAATTGCAGTGGCATTTTTCAAAGTTTGGAAATTGCAGTGGCATTTTTATGATTCTCCATAATTGGAGTGGCATTTATCTAATTTGTTTTTGAGACGGAAGCAGTGTGTCAAATGGGCTGTGCGGGGCACTCTGGCCTATCTAGACAGCCTTTTCTTTTATGTTTACCACACACCAGCCCAGTAGTTTTTTTTCTTTCTGAAAATGGCTAGCCCAGTTTTTTGTGATTTGTCAAGTAAGTCGCTTTGTCAGGCCTGTTGGGCTGCAAATCTTTCAAGACGAGGAGAGCTTCATTCGATTGGCCAAGAAATTGGCCTATCAGTAATGAGAAATGGGATGTACATTTTTAAACACATCAAACCGAAAATTAGTTTCAAATTTCTTTTTTTCATTTCAAGATTTTAAATTGCAATCAATTTTATGCGTGGACAATTTATAGGATTTTATATTTATATACATTTATTTTTAAAATCAGTTTGAATGTGACTCAAAATTTCGGGATTAAAAACAGTTCGGACCGCACCGAAATATGGAAAATTTCATATAATTTTTTAACCGTGGCCACAATATAGGTTGTAATGCTAACAAAAAGAATATGGGCTCCAAAAATGCTTAAGAATTAGCAAATGGAATGTAAATTATTAGAAATAATGGCAGATGGGCTGTATGCTATTTTCCATCGATTTGAGGCTTTCATCAAAAAAGGTTGACGCACAAGCAGTGACTGTTGGATGTCCATCCAATGGCCGTAGTGCTTCTTCAATCTCTGCTCTTCCTACTCCAGCCGCTCAAACAAGCGCCGGCGGGAATGCTTGCTCCCTCCTCCCCGCGGCCGGCTGTGCTGCCGCGGAGGCCTCACCGCCCCACCGTACTCCCATTGCTGGCCTAGCCATCCCTCTACTCACCCACACCTGGTGTTATTCTCTGGCAACGGCAGACGAACCAGTAAACCCTCGTACAGTCGTACTCCCCTCCATGTGGGAAACAACTGTCGAGTCTTCCCTTGCACTGTGTCGTTCCCTTCCTAGGCGTCGCCGTTGTCCACCGCCCTGGTGCTCTCGGCGAGGCACGGTCAACATGGTCAACGACTGACATGCATCTGAAGTGGACTGTACGTGGAGAGGCTGACAGCTGGGTCCACGACCGCATGCAAGGAAATGCCTCCTTATTATGCGCAAAGTAATGATTCCTCCACCTGACATCTGGGACCCATCGAAAGGGCCTCTGTATTTCGTGAAAAAACATTATCGTCGTTGACAGCTTGGACCCACCAGCTATATCTTCGCACGCAAGGAAGTGTCTCCTTATTACGCACAAAAAATGAATACTCCCCCTGCTAGCTGGGACCCGGCATAGTGGGCCTACTAAGTTGACGGGGACGAAGGGCTTTGTCAACTAAGTCAATATGCACGATTCTAGCTCCAGTGACCATACGATGTCATCCAACGGCCATAGTGCTTCTTCAACCTCTGGTCTTCTTGCTCCAGCTGCCCAAAGCAGCGCCGGTCGTGCCGCCTGCTCCTGCCCCCCGTGGTCGGCTATGCTGCTGTGGAGGCCTCACCGCCCCCATACTACTCCCACCGCTGGCCAGGCCATCCCTCCAATCACCCATACCCCCCTGTTATTCTGCGGCGACGGCAGCCTCACACCGCAGCCGAACCAGTGAACCCTCGTACTCCTCTCCGTGTGGGCACCCGCTGTTGCATCTTCCCCGGCGCCGCGTCCTCCCCTTCCTAGGCCTCGCCATCGTCCATCGTCGTGGTGCTCTCGACGCAGCATGGTCAATGTGGTCAATGACCAACTTCCATCGGAAGAGTACTGTATGTGGAGAGGCTGACAGTTGAGTCCATGGCAGCCACAAGGAAGTGTCTCCTTATTACGCGGAAAATAATTATTCCTCCACCTGACAGCAGGGACCCACCGGACGGGACACCCTATTTCGCAAAAAAAGGTTTCCCCCTGACTGCTGGGACCCACCGGACGGGACACCGTATTTTGCGAACAAAACGTTCCCCCTGCTGTCAGCTCGGACCCACCGGAAGTGCCTCCTTATTACGCACAAAAAAATGAATACTCCCCCTGCTAGCTGGGACCCACCTTGGTGGGAGGCTGACTTCTGGGCCTAATAAGTTGATGGGGACGGAGGGCTTTGTCAACTTAGTCTATATGAACGATTCTAGCTCCAGTGACCGTACGATGTCCATCCAATGGCCGTAGTGCTTCTTCAACCTCTGGTCTTCTTGCTCCAGCCGCCCAAAGCAGCGCCGGTCATGCCACATGCTCCTGCCTCCCATGGCTGACTCTGCTGCCGCGGAGGCCTCATTGCCCCCTACTATTCCCACCGCTGGCCAGGCCCTGCGGCGATGACAGCCTCACACCACAGCCGAACCAATGAACCCTCGTACTCCTCTCCGCGGGGGCTTCCACTGTCGTGTCTTCCCCGGCTCCACGTCATCCCCTTCCTAGGCCTCGCCATCGTCCAGCGCCTTGGTGCTCTTGGTGCAGCATGGTCAACTTGGTCAAGGAATGACTTCCATCGGAAGAGTACTGTACGTGGAGAGGAGGACAACTTGGTCCACAGCGGCCGCTAGGAAGTGCCTCCTTATTAGGCGCAAAATAATTATTCCTCCACCTGACAGTAGGGACCCACCGGATGGGCCACCGTATTGCACGAAAAAACGTTTCCCCCCTGACTGCTGGGACCCACCAGTTACATCTTCGCATGCAAGGAAGTACATCTGAAAAAAAACGATTTCCCCCCCTGACTGCTGGGACCCACCATCTACATCTTCGCACGCAAGGAAGTACCTGACAGTCGGGACCCACCAGGTCGAAGCGTATGTAGCGTTGTCATTCTGGTCGTGAATGTGCACGTACATACTCGTCGATGTAGAATCGCGCACGTGTCGTAGTAGAGGCACACATGTAGCATGTACACGTACATACAGCGGCCAGTGTGCAAGAAAGAAAATACGGCCACGTACTTACATACGGGCGGGGTCTCTAACGCCTACTCGCGCATACGTATGGTCAGGGCTCATGTACATGGCTGGGTTGGAACGGAGATACAATGTTGTCGTCGTGTTCATGGGGAGCCAACAAGCTAGGTCGGAACGGAATGCATCGTCGTGTTCATCGGGAGAGCTTGGACGGAACATGCGATGGAAACAAGGCCTGGCGTACCGCAGAACGGAGGAAACGACCTTTTGTTCGACCGGCCACGTTCGAAACGGGATCCTATTCATCGGGAGGGGTCTGGCTTACCGCAAAATGGAGGAAAAGGACTTGTGTTGGACCTCCTACGGTCGAAACAGGGTCCTGTTGATCGGGAGGGGTGCGGCATATGGCAAAACAGAGGAAACGGACTTGTAATGGAGCGCTACGGTCGAAAAGGAGGTCTTGTTCATCGGGAGGGGTGTGGCGTACCGCAAAACAGGACTCCACGGGATACTGTTCATCTCCACCGTCGACCTCCTCCAGCCTCCACGGGCTACTGTTCATCCACCGTCGACCTCCTCCAGCCTCCACCTGCGACTGTTCATCCACGGGCTCTTGTTCATCCAGCCTCGACCGCGCGCTACTCCATAGGCTATTGTTTAACCACCTCTCTCCACGGGCTCCTGTTCAACCACTCCTCCATGGGCTACTATTCATCCACCCCTCCATCGTCTACTATTCATCCAGCCCTCCACGAGGTTGTCCTGTTCATCCAGCCCTCCACGGGGTCCTGTTCATCCAGCCCCAACCGTCTCGATCGATCGGGGTCCTGTTCATCCAGAGGCAACCCCACGGGGTCCTATTCATCCACCCCCACCGGGAACTGTTCATCCAGATCCCCCTGCAACGCTCACTCTTCATCCATAGGCAACATCGATCGGCTTCAGTTTGTAGCAGTAGCGAAGGAATCGCTCGATCGGGTTGAGTTAACAACCATCGATCGATCGCTCGGGTTCAGTAACGCGTAGCCTGCAGTGCAATGGCTTGGGTTCAGTAGGCGAACGCCTCGCTCGGGTTCAGTTAGAGCCCAACGCCTTGCACCCACGCGCGTGTGTGTATGAGAGAAACATGCAAACCTCCGTGCATCGCTCAGTCCTGACCACCCACCGTAACCGGGAACACCCCGATATTTTCCTCGCCCTCACTTCTACCACGGTTTTTTTCCATCATGGACGGCCCAAAGAATGTCATGCAACTGCATCTCCGGCTCGCCCAGGATGAAAAGCCCATTTTCTGTCATGATTTTTTGTCATATAAGTAGGATCCTGCCACATCTATGATGATACCGGGTTTTGTCACAGTTATCATCATAAAAGTGTCATAAGTATGACAGAAAAAAAATTCTTCGGCCCAAAATGTCACCGATGTGTCTTTTTTTTGTAGTGACATTGATGAATTGGAGCTAGTTCTGTGTCACCCTATGTTATAACTATTGCATGAGTAATCGCATCCGACATAATTATCCATCATTGATCCATTGCCTATGAGCTTTTGACATATCGATCATTGCTTAGTTACTTCTCCGTTGCCACTGTTACCATTGCAACAAAACTGCTACTGTTACTTTTGCCACCGATACCGTTACTTCCATACTACTTTTCCACTAAATATTTTACTGTAGATATGAAGTCTTTCAGGTGTGGTTGAATTGACAACTATGCTGCTAATACTTGAGAATATTCTTTGGCTCCCCTTGTGTCGAATGAATAAATTTGGGTTGAATACTCTACCCTCGAAAATTGTTGCGAGCCCCTATACTTGTGGGCTATCAAGACTATTTTCTAGCGCCATTGCCGGGGAGCATAGCTATATTCTTTGAGTCACTTGGGATTTATATCTGCTGATCACTATGAGGAACTTTAAAGATGAAAGAACCAAGATTTTTCCCTCAACTATGACGGGAGGTAAGGAACTACCATCTAGCTCTCCACTTGATTCACCTTCTGTTATGAGTAAATTTGTGACACCTACACCTGCTATTGATTCTGATATGTGGCATGTTATTGATGATGCCACTTCTGCTATGCATGATGCTTATGATGAAACTACTTCTATGCTTGATAATACTATGCCATTAGGTGAATGTCTCGATGAACAACTTGATAGGGTTAGAGAGAATGAAATTAATGAAACTGATAATATTGATGAAAGTGATGATGAAGATTCTCCCCCTAGATATGAATTGCCTGATGTGCTTGAGGGTTATGTTATGGATGAAGAAACTACTAGATACCTTTTTGCTTGCAAAGATAGATATGATCTTAAGAAACTATTAGCTAAGCTGAAAGAAAAGTCTTTGAATGATAGAATGAAATATGACCCTGCTTTTTCTACTTCACCTATCTGTATTTCTGATAAGGATTATGATTTCTCTGTCAATCCTGAGTTAATAACTTTGGTTGAATCTGATCCTATTCATGGCTATGAATCTGAAACTGTTGTGGCACATCTTACTAAACTGAATGATATAGCCACCCTATTTACTCATGAGGAAAAAATTCGTTACTATTATATCCTTAAGTTATTTCTGTTCTCATTAAAGGGTGATGCTAAAACATGGTTTAATTCTCTTTCTCTGGTTGTGTGCATAGTCCCCAGGATATGATTTATTACTTCTCTACTAAATATTTCCCCGCTCATAAGAAACAAGCTGCCTTAAGGAAAATATATAATTTTGTGCAAATTAAAGAAGAGAGTCTCCCACAAGCTTGGGGGAGGCTTCTCCAATTACTTAATGCTTTGCATGATCATCCTCTCAAGAAAAATGAAATACTTAATATCTTTTATAATGGACTAACTGATGCTTCCAGAGACCACCTGGATAGTTGTGATGGTTGTGTTTTTAGGGAAAGAACTGTTGAGCAAGCTAAATTGATATTGAATAATATATTAAGCAATGATAATGATTGGACACTTCCTGAACCAACTCCTAAGCCAACTCCGAAGAAAAGGGGTATACTACTTCTCAGTATACAAGATATGCAAGAGGCAAAGAAATCTATGAAAGAAAAAGGTATTAAAGCTGAATATGTTAAGAATTTACCACTTATTGAAGAAATACATGGTCTTGATAAGCCGACACAGGTAGTAAAGGTGAATTCTCTCTATATATTTGATGAAGGTGATATCCCTTGTTATAAGTCTTCTAGCCAATGCTTGGATGAGTTCGATAATTTTATTGTTAAACAAGAAAACTTCAATGCTTATGTTGGTAGACAATTTAAACATAATGCTTATATTATTGAACACTTGAGTCATTATATGTCTAGAGTTAAAGGTGACCTTAAGCTTATTAGCAAACATGCTTCTATGGTTACCACTCAAGTAGAACATGTACTTAAGGCACATGATGATTTGCTCAATGAATTAAATAATAAGAATAATGATAATGTTGTTAGAGTTATGACTAGAGGTGGTAGAATGACCCAGGAACCTTTGTATCCTGAGGGCAATCCTAAGAGAGTTGAGCAAGATTCTCAGAGAACTAATGTTGATGCACCTAGTCCTTCTAAGAAGAAGAAAAAGAAAAATGATAGGACTTTGCATGCTTCTAGTGAACCTGTTCTAGACACACCTGAGAACCCCAATGATATTTCTATTTCTGATGCTGAAACACAATCTAGTAATGAACATGAACCTACTAATAATGTTAACGATGATGTTCATGTTGATGCTCAACCTAGTAATAATAATGATGTAGAAATTGAACCTGTTGTTGATCTTGATAACCCACAATCAAAGAATCAACGTTATGATAAGAGAGACTTTGTTGCTAGGAAGCACAGTAAAGAAAGAGAACCATAGGTTCAGAAACCCATGCCTTTTCCTCCTAAGCCATCCAAGAAAAAGGATGATGAGTATTTTGAGCGCTTTGCTGAAAGGATTAGACCCATCTTTTTGCGTATGCGTTTGACTGATATGCTTAAAATGAATCCTTATGCTAAGTATATGAAAGATATTGTTACAAATAAAAGAAAGATACCGGAAGCTGAAATTTACACCATGCTTGCCAATTATAGTTTTAAAGGTGGAATACCAAAGAAAATAGGAGATACAAGAGTACCAACTATACCATGCTCCATTAAAAGAAACTATGTTAAAACTGCTTTATGTGATCTTGGAGCCGGTGTTAGTGGGTTTTTTTACCATGAAAATAGCAGGAGAGCCTCCTACTGTTGCTTTTTCTTTATTAAAACAATCATAATGTTAACCAAAGGTTAACATTAGCTAGTAGTGTATAATTTACATAGCTAAAAACCTTTATGTGATCTTGGAGCCGGTGTTAGTGTTATGCCTCTCTCTTTATATCATAGACTTGATTTGAATAAGTTGACACCTACTAAAATCTCTTTGCAAATGGCCAATAAATCAACTGCTATACCAATCCGTACTTGTGAGGATGTGCCTGTTTTGGTTGCTAACGTTACTATTTTAACAGACTTTGTTATTCTTGTTATTCCCGAGGACGACAGTATGTCAATTATCCTTGGTAGACCCTTTTTGAATACTGTAGGGGCTGTTATTTATTGCAACAAAGGCAATGTCACTTTTCATGTTAATGGCAATGAGCATACGGTACACTTTCCAAGGAAACGACCTCAAGTTCATAGTATAAATTCGATTGGAAAAATTTCAACAATTACTATTGGAGCTTTTGAATTCCATCTCCCTACTGTCAAAAAGAAATATGATATTCTTATTGATGGGGACATGCATATCCACGTTGAGGTAACCAATGTTATATGAAAATTCTCCGATTTTCTGTTATTCGAAAGAAGTTTCTTAACAAGACCTGATCAACCTTGTTAGTGGATTCCTTTTGATGAGCATGAGATGAATGAAGTTACAAAGCACAAATCTCTGTACCCTCCTTTTACTTTCTGTTATTTAGATTAAATAAAGCAAAAATAGTTTTTTTGACTGTTTTCTGAATTATCTGTTGGCGTTCTGGGAACGGGGGTCCCCAGACTTGCCTGCCTGCGGCCTGCGGCGTGGCTCAAGGGGCGGCCCAGCATGGCCCATCTTCGTCAACACGAGCTCAAGACCCTCGCGAGGGGCCAAGCCTTGTGGGGCGGACGACAGGAGGCTTGCTCAGGCATGGCCTCGTCAGGCTGGCTCACGAGGAGGCGGAGAGATCAAGGCAGTGTACCTCGCGAGGTGCCCATGACGCAAGCCATGACGACCAAGGGCGCCAGGCGGGCCCCAGCCCACGCAGTGTCCTCTTTTCCTCTTTGGTGCAAAGGGGGCAAGTGCAGGCAAGAGCATCAAGCAAAGGCATCCATTTCGGTGCAACAAGACCAAGACCAGCAGAACGGCAGGATGGAAGTCATCGTGGAGCCCAAGCCAGCGTCACTACCAGAGCCTTTGGCAGGCGAGGACCAACTTTAGTCAGGATAAGTGTACTAGATGTTCCCCTTCAAAATGGCCAATTGTTGGCGCCCTTCCTGATCAATATTTGGGAAGAGGCCCAGGGCCTTTGCCTATAAATAGGACTAGCCACCCACAAGGGAGGGGGGACGGAGAGATCAATCGGATCCTCACCTAGAACCCAGTAGAGAGAGCGACTGAACTCCCCTAGCAGTTCATCGCACCAGCCAAGAACAGACCCTCGCGAGGCTGTTCTTCCTTATACTGTTTATCATTAGCCCAAGAGGCAATCCACCACACACACACTCGAGTAGGGTATTACACCATAATGGTGGCCTGAACTAGTATAAATCCTGTGTCTCTTGCGTTGTCCCTTTGATTTCTTAGTTCATAGCGAGGCGGTGAGGAGCAGGTAGGCAGAGGGCTAAATCCCCGCGCGCACCCCAGTGTCCGAATCTAGAGGGTCTGCCGGAACCCCAAATCTGACATTTGGCGCGCCAGGTAGGGGTGCGCCGGAATCCATCCTCTGCCGCTTCGCGTCCCGTCGCATCGTCATCATCATCTCCGACGACCAAGCACGCAACCCTGACCCCTGGGCGGCCTAGCCCGCCCACGCAGAGCCGCTCGACTCGGGCAACCCCGCGCCCCAGGCAGCTCGTGGTCCGCAGGGCGCTGCGGGCCGCGAGCGGCGCGGACAAGCGGCGACAGCTCTCACGACGCGGCAAGCACAGTCGGCGGCGAGGGCCTCCCACCACGCTACGACCGCGACGCCGTACACATGACGGGAGCAGGCGAATCGAGGGCCGCGCTCACGGTGGCCCGAGAGCTACTGCAGTGAAGGCTGCTGGAAGGCGGTCACGACGTGCTGCTAGAGCGGGTGGCCGAGCTCGTGGGCTTCGCCGCCTCGGGGGCTCCCCCCTTCTGCACCCAGCTCCCACATCATGTCTAGGGTGGCCCGTCCGGGGTCTCCATGCACTCCCGTGCGGCCCCTAGAGGACTCCAAGGGCACCCCAACGCCGGCCAGGCTGTCAGAGGCGAGCCAGCATCGGTGCTACCTCCACCCCCGGCCGTTGAAGAAGGACTCGCCACAACCCACGGCCCCGGCGGGCCTCCGCGCTACCACCCTCAGGCGGGCGCCTCAAGCAGCACTGCGTGGCACGCGGGGCGCTGCGGCGCGGTCTTTGTGATGGCGGCCCCAGAAGAGTACGTGCCTCACATGATGGGCCAAGGGCGCGCGCATGAGGACGAACAAGGCTCGCTCCTCGGCCCAAGCTGGGGGGACGAGATGCCAGAAGCTGAGCTCTTCCATGAGCCTCGGGAAGGCCCTGTCAGCTATGCTGGAAACAACGAGTATCAGGTACCACTAATCCCCCAGGAGCAGGCATACGCCAGCCGTGGATCGCAGGAAGTGCAGGTCACGACAATGGGTGGCTGCCCCACTCCCGCAGTTTCCTACCCCTCAGGACGAGGGCGCCAGGGGCTGCAGGAGAGGGGCCAAGATCCTACATCACCACCGCGGTGTTCGGAGCAAGGCGTCCTCAAGAGGTAGGCCCTCTGCTGGGGAGGTGCCCCAAAGCCTGCCCCTGATAGAGGACCCATGGTCGTCGGGGGAACCGCTGGCAACCGCTCTACCCCATCGGCGGCGTCCTGGTTTCCAGTCATCGTCGGTGGCACTAGAGTGTGGCACAAGGCGGGGCCCTCATCTGGTGATATGAAGCAAGGTCAGTACTTGTGAAGAAGGCCCAGTGCCTGTGAGGCTCGCCGCCCCGTGACACTCTCACGTAATAATGAGTGGGGCTGTACACGCCCCAGAGTCTCAGGGGTGCCGGCCTCAGGCCCTGGGGCTCCCTCCTACGTGCAGTAGCAGCACTTAGCTCCGCGTTGGTGAGAAGACGTCCAAAACTAGACTAGGTGCCGGACACGGCCTTTTTTCTGCCTTCTTTGCTTTTCTCCTTGGCTATTGTTTTCCCCTATTGAATTTAAGTTGGATTTGAGCTTAAAGGTTTGCATGTGTTCGGGGAAGGGGTGCTTAGTCTCGTTCGAGCAATCTCTCGCATTCTGGTTGCCACTTCGCCTCAGCTGCCTCCCCTCATGAGCCCCTCGCGAGCCGAGCCAGGCCTAGCTTGCGTACAGCCCGGACTGCTGTTGCTGCGCCCTCTCATGAGGTTTTCATTACAGGGTCAGTAGGCTCGGCCCTCCGCAGGTTGACAAAAGGCCCAGAGCCTGTGAAGAAGGCGAACGCCTATGAAGCTATTGCATTTTGGATAAGGCCCAGAGCCTGTGAAGAAGGCGAACGCCTGTGAAGCTATCGTGTTTTGGAAAAGGCCCAGAGCCTGTGAAGAAGGCGAACGCCTGTGAAGCTATTGCATTTTGGATAAGGCCCAGAGCCTGTGAAGACGGCGAACGCCTGTGAAGCTATCGCGTTTTGGAAAAGGCCCAGAGCCTGTGAAGAAGGAGAATGCCTGTGAAGCCATCGCGTTTTGGAAAAGGCCCAGAGTCTGTGAAGAAGGAGAACGCCTGTGAAGCTATCACGTTTTGGAAAAGGCCCAGAGCCTGCGAAGAAGGCGAACGCCTGTGAAGTTCATCCTCTCGAGAAGGGCCCGGAGCCTGTGAAGAAGGCGAACGCCTGTGAAGCTATCGCATTTTGGAAAAGGGCTCAGAGCCTGTGAAGAAGGCCAATGCCTGTGAAGCTCGCCTCCTATGACACCCTCACGCAACAATAAGTTTGGGGCCGTGCATGCCCCAAAGTCAAGCCACTTGGCGCAGGCATGCCGGTGATGTTGCATCTACTAATACATTGAATGCAAGTTTTTACATGAGGGGCTACCCCTCCCAAAATGCCCTTACAACCTTCGGGGCAAGACCCGAACTCTATTCGCGCAAGTTAAGGAAGCAGGGACAACACGCGGTCAGTCGGATAAATCCCCCAATGCATCCCCAGGGGCGCCTCCTAAATCATCGCTGGCGTCGCTGGCCTCGCCATCGTCCTCCACGTCACTGGCAGCAGCACCAGGGCCGTTCACCACGTCACCTTCATCAGCAGCCATGACCACGTTGTTGTTATCAGAGGTGAAGGCCCTGACGAGAGCATGCACGTTGTCTTCCACCTAGCGCGCCAGGTTGTCCCGGATGACCTGGGGCACTGGAGCGATGGCGGCATCAATGTCAAAGTTGGGGAACTTGTTCTAAAGGTGGCTGAAGACACGAGAGAAGGCACGTCCGAGCAGGGCGCGGCTCCTCTCCTCTACCAGCCTGTTGGCACCGGCCGACTGTGCCTCCAACTGCGTCACCACGTTGGTGAAGTACTGAAGATTGCCAGCATAGTTGAGTGCGTGGGGCTGGTCGACAGCCGCCTCGCAGATGTTGCCCAGAGCCGCGTTGGCTCTCTCCCGAAGCCTGGTGAGCATGAGGCCATGCTCGTGCTCCAAGATCCGCCGCTGGCGTATCTCGTCCTTGTTCTGCTGCGCAACGGCCTCGGCCTCGTCCACCCGCTGGCAAAGAAGGAGCGCCTCGGCGCGGGACGTAGTCAGTTCCTCCTGCGCTGCATTGAGGGCAGCTCGAGAAGCGTCGGCCCGCCGCGCCGCTTCCTCCAGCTTGGCCCTTAGGGTAGCGGTCCTGCCTTCACCCTCGACCCGGATCAACTCCAGCCTCTCCTCGAACTCGCGCTGAAGGTCCAATCGGGCTGTTGTCACCCCGCGCTCAACCTCTTCCAGGACACGGGCCTCGCGCGCAGCGATGTCATCCTCTGCCTATGACACCAGGCGTTCTCTCGTCTCCAGACATTCAAGATCGCGTGCACGCTCAGCAGCTTCCAGTGTCAGTGCCTCCTCACGTCTCAGGAGCTCTGCCTGATCGACTGAAGCCACCTTCATTGACGCAAGGGCCGACTCACGCAGCTCTACCTACTGCACCAAGGAGTGGCACCGCGCAAGGAGTTCCCGTGACCGCTCATCCACCGCCTCACGCCGCTGATCAGCCTCTGGGGTCTCCTCGACGGCCCGGGAACGGGCCTCCCATGAGGCCGCCAGCAACTCCTCAGCCTCCTCATTGTCGAGGTCACGCTGGCGGCGCGCAAGGGCAACTGCCGCCTCCAGCTTGCGCCTCTCTTCACCCAGGCATAGGCCCTCGGCCTCAAGGCGCGCATCTTCATCATCAAGCTCTTCACCAAGCTGGCTCACTGCGTCAACCGCCCTACGGAGAAACCCTCGGCGAAGAGCGCGACGCCTCTGGGTGCGCTCGAGCACCTCTTCTGCGTCGTCATCCGCCCCAAGTAAGCGTCGGGGGCCTCGAATTAGCGCTCCCCCTCTGGGCAGGGGGCTGGGGGCTGGCTCCCTCGTGATGGCTGGGTAGGCCTCGCCAGAAGCCCAGCCACGGGTCAGCCCCTCCCCAAATGAGGAGTGCAGGGCCGACCTCAGCCAGTCGCCATCCATGGTCAGACGCGAGGCCCATGGCAGGTTGGCTAGGCCACGAGAAGGCTCGCGAAGGAGGGTCGCGAGGTGCGCTGGGCCACGATGCACCGTAGGATGCCTCACCTCTCTGGCCGGCCTCACCGTGAGGGCTCTGCTGGAACTCGGGGCGCTCGAAGGCCGTGGAGAGGACGGAGCTGTGGGGATGGCTCCCCAGCCATCTCCGTGAGCTCGGCAGGAAGGGGCCTGCGGAGTAAGGATCAGCCAAAGCGACAGGACAGCCAAGAGCTAGGAGAAGGGAAGGCTTACTCATCAATGGCGAAATACTTCTGGCGCTTCAGCAGGTGGTAAGGGTAGTCATCACCCAAGGCCTCCCTTTTCTTCCGGAGAGCCTAGAAGTCCACGCAGAAGCGACCCAGGAGCTGAGCGCAGGGGTCAGCCCGCGACAAGGAAGAAGCGGCAAGATGCCCAGCGCCTGGTGCGTCGTCCCGATGCACGCCACTGGTCGGCTCACCAGGAAAGATAGCTGGGGCCCAGGTGCCTCAACCACAGGTGCCGTAGGCCGTGGTTCCACACCCCCAGCCGCAGCAGTGCAGGCCTTAGGAGACGCCCCCTCTGGAGTGCCGCCAGGCGTCGTCGCTCCGACGAGGGCCCCCTCAGCCTCTGGCGGTTCATGCCTCCCTGCCCCGCCACTTGAGGAGGGACCGCCGTGGACGACTGGGAGGGCAGTCACAATTACTGGGTTCTCGCGAGGACCCCTAAGGCCGGCGGGGCGCAGCCCCCATTCGTCGAAGACGGGCATCTGCTTCACAAAGTCGCCCCTGTTCAAGCAGAGGTACAGCAAAGCCCCTCCATGCCGGATGCTGCCGGGGGAAGGGTCCCCGGTCAAGACCAAGAGCACCTTCCTCAGTGCTTCGGGCGTAAGGTCCTCCTCCTGGAGCCTCATGCAATCTCCACGCCCGCCGAAGGACCACATCCGGCGGGAGTGGCGCTGGAGAGGAGCAATGTGGTGTAGCAGGAACTCCTTCACCACCTTGGGCGCCATCACACCAAGCTCCCTCAAGAGCGCGAAGCGACGCCAGACGAAGATGAGTCGGGGGCTCGTGAGCGTCTCCTGGCCCCAGTCGGAATTGGGGACAGCAGGCGACTTTGGCTCCGAAAGCAGGGGGATGGGTACCCCTACATCCACGTACAGCCACCGCTCGCGGAACCCAGGCGTAGACAGAGGAAGGCTGAAATCGATCCCTGAAGCTGCTGCCTCTGGTGCGGCGATGAAGCTCACACACCCTGAGCATTGGGTGGGATCGATGAGACGCAGAGAGAAGAAGTGGCGCAGCAAGGCAACCGAAGGAGGGATGCCCATCATCGCTTCGCAAACAAAGGCGAAGACGGCTAGGAGAGTAATGGATTCAGGGCCTAGGTGCATCATATGGATCTGATAATGGGAAGGCACTGCGTTGAAGAAATCGGAAAAGGGGGGAACCAATCCTGCCCACAGGGTGTCGGCAAAGAACTGAACCTCGGTGACCACTCGGTCGATGGAGAAGTGGGATGCGGGCCAAGCCGTCGTCCTCCCGCACTCGTTAAAAATGGTAGCCAGAGCAGAGCTGACCTTGCCCAAGCCTTCACGGTTGAGTATGATCGATCGATCGACGGCAGGAGCCGCCGCCAACGGTGAGCGAGGCGGAGGCATCTGTTTCCTCCCTTTCCCTTCTTCGTCGGAGCCATGGCGATGGAAAGAGGGAGGATTCAAGATTGGGTTGGAAGCAGAGGCTGGAGCACAAGAGGAGGAAGAACAGGGGATGGCCGAGCGGCGAGAAGAGGAAAGACTGTGTGCAACCACGGGTCTGCCTAGCTGGGCGCAAAATAAGGAGGCATGGGGAAGCGGGGCCACCCACGTCCAATCAACCGCCACGTGGCGCCTGAGGCCGCAGACTGTTAGGGCCCATGGTGCTTCGCACTTACCCCTTCGCCTCTCTGCTCAACCAAGTCCGGGCTCGCCTTGGGCCCTGGGGCTACTGTCGGTGTTCTGGGAACGGGGGTCCCCAGACTTGCCTGCCTGCGTCCTGCGGCGTGGCTCAAGGGGAGGCCCAGCATGGCCCATCTTCGTCAACACGAGCTCAAGACCCTCGCGAGGGGCCAAGCCTCGCGGGGCGGACGATAGGAGGCTTCCTCAGGCACGACCTCGTCAGGCTGGCTCGCGAGGAGGCGGAGAGATCAAGGCAGGGTACCTCGCGAGGTGCCCATGACGCAAGCCATGACAACCAAGGGCGCCAGGCGGGCGCCAGCCCGCGCAGTGTCCTCTTTTCCTCTTTGGTGCAAAGGGGGCAAGCGCAGGCAAGAGCATCAAGCAAAGGCATCCATTTCGGTGCAACAAGACCAAGACCAGTAGAACGGCAGGATGGAAGTCATCGTGGAGCCCAAGCCAACGTCACCACCAGAGCCTTTGGCAGGCGAGGACCAACTTTAGTCAGGATAAGTGTACTAGATGTTCCCCTTCAAAATGGCCAATTGTTGGCACCCTTCCCGCTCAATATTTGGGAAGAGGCCCAGGGCCTTTTCCTATAAATAGGACTAGCCACCCACAAGGGAGGGGGGACGGAGAAATCAATCGGATCCTCAACTAGAACCCAGTAGAGAGAGCGACTAAACTCCCCTAGCAGTTCATCGCACCGGCCAAGAACAGACCCTCGCGAGGCTGTTCTTCCTTGTATCGTTCATCATTATCCCAAGATGCAATCCACCACACACACACACTGGAGTAGGGTATTACACCACAATGGTGGCCTGAACCAGTATAAATCCTATGTCTCTTGCGTTGTCCCTTTGATTGCTTAGTTCATAGCGAGGCGGTGAGGAGCAGGTAGGCAGAGGGCTAAATCTCCGCACGCAATAAAAAATACCCCAAAAATAGAAGTTCTCCAAATGTCCTGAAAATGAAGTATGATTTTTTGTAGAATATTTAAGAATTTCTGGCACTGAGAACACACCTGGGGGGCCCACCATTTGGCCACGAGGGCATAGGGCGCGCCCCTGCCTCGTGGGCCCCTCCACTTATTCCAGCACCCACTCACTTCGTATTCCTCCAGAAAAAATCCTCCCATAGCTCAAACCCGTGTTCTAGCTCATTTTGCTACCATTTCGATCTCCTTGCTCAAATCTCCATTCATAAAGCTGTTTTGGGGGATTGTTCTTTGGTATGTGTGACTCCTCCAATGGTCCAATTAGTTTTTGTTCTAGTGTTTTATTTATTACAATTTTTTGCTACTGAGGTGACCCTGTTCTTGAGCTTGCATGTCAAATGTATATGGTCCAAAGTAGTTTTAATGCATGATATAGCCTCTAGGCACTTGTGGGAGTATTTGCTATCAATCTTGTTGAGTTTGGTTCACTTTTATTTTGAGTTACTAAAAATTTCAGAAATTTTTCAGGAGAAGAAAAATGTTTAGGAAAATGTACCAAGGTGGTTCTTCAAGGAAACAAGAACCAAGGCTCGCGATACATGAGTCGGACGATGAACCACTGAGGGAAGCTCAAGTGTGGCCTTGTGAATGGTCGTCGAAAGAGTTTATGGCCCAAGCATGCTTCAAGGATGAATTTGACGCGTATGTGCGTAATGCTAAGCTTGAGGAATTCGTGTCAGATAAGTGCCGACAGTACTACTACCTCACTGATTCCTTTGTGAGGAGGTTTAAATTTTCATCCACATGCAAATCTCACACTGTTTTATTTGATCTTGATGATAGATCTTATACTTTGGACCTAGAAGATTTTAATACTGCTTGTAAAATCCCGTAGTGGGGCAATGTTAGTGAACCTCGCAAATCTGAATATAAAGACTTTCTTGCTAGTATCACTGTGGGGGAAACTAGAGAAATCGCACAAGCTACCATACGGAGCATTCATTTCCCTTCCATACATTGTTTTGATCTCTTTATAGGTAGATGCATCAACGGTAAAGATGAGGTTTGTCACATGTGCGATCCAGATCTTAGTGTCCTCAAGAGTGCAGTATTACGTGATCAACAATATAACTTGGGGGCCATTGTTGCATGGAGGTTGCATCTTAATGGTACAAGTGGAGATTTGTTTGGTGGAATTTATGCAACTCATGTAGCTAATTATCTTGGTGTACCCCACCAGCCTACCTAGATTATAGTGTTATGGTTCGCCATCAGTTTCTTGAGAAGAATGAATAGTTCCTTCAGTACCGACTAATCTTTGACAGACGGCGTACTGTCCATGTTGCTCTCCCTGCTCCTACTTTCTTTAACTTTCAGGTAAAAAGGAGATATTTTATAACCAGGGAGGAGGCGAATGAATATGAGAGGAGGACGGAGGCAGCTCGCCTCCAAGCTGCAGCTCTTCACGCAGTAGCTGCTGCATCTCAGTACAACCCCAACTACGACTTTGGATATCCGCCAGGCCTGCCATGGACATAGACCAACTTAGGCCAAAATCCTAAGCTTGGGGGAGTACGTATTTCTCACCGACATTACATTCATGTTCACATACTCATGCTAGTTGTCGGTGCTCATACTTTTTCATTGTACTATCCTGTCACATCCCTAGTCTGGTATGACCTAGACTAGCTAGTCATTTGTGCATCATGTTTAAATTTCATTTAAAATTGAAATGAGGATTGGTGGAACCCTCAGAATCATTTTTGAAAATGACCCAAATAAAAATTTCTCCAAAAGGGTCCAAGAAAATGCTCATGTTGCTCTCTGAAAATATTGGACAGAGATAAAAATCAAACCAATATTTTTAGGAGCTCATGGATATTTATTTTGGCCATTTGGATTAATCCGATAAATATTTGCATTGGAAATATATTAGTTATATATATTAATATATGTCCAAAAATTATGCCATTTATAAAGGAGCTCTGGATTAATATAACTAGCTTCCATAAAAAAAGGCATAAGTAAATAAATTGATTTAGTATTATTACTAAATCAGAACAAATGTCAGAAAATTTAGAAAAAGAAATAAAACAGGAAAAACCTTACCTGGGCTTCTGCCTGGCGCCTCTGGCCCAGCAGCAGCAGGCCGGCCCAGCCAGCAGGCGGCCCAGCCCGCCTCCTCCTCTGTCGTCTTCGTCCTCGACAGAGGGAGGGGAGCGTGCCCGGCGCGCGCGCGCGCCACCGCGCCACGCCACCAGCCTCTCTGCCTGCCTGCCCTCTCCCCTCCTCGTCTGGATGCCCCGGAGACGCCACGCAGCCACCCCGACCTCTCTCGCACTCTCCCTCGCCCTCCTCCTCTCCCCCTGCTCTCTCCCTCGCACACCCGAGCGCCATCGCCGCCGCCGCTCGCCGTTGCCGTGGCCACCGGCCTCCCCTCGCCTCCCCGACACGCTTCCCAGCTCCGCCACGACCCCCTCTACCTCCTCGTCAAGCCACGCACCTCCGGACGCGCTCTATCGCCGACGCCGTTGTCTTCTTCACCACCGACGCCGGAGATCCACCTCACCGCCATCGCCGTCGATTCGACGGACGCAGGATGTCCCCGAGCACACCGGCCTGCTCTGCGAGTCCGCCGTGAGCCCCTCTTCCTTTCCCCTCACCTCTCTCTCTCGCGCGTGCCCTGTAGCCGCTGCCCCGCGAGCGCCCGAAGCCGCCGTCCACCATGGCCGGCGAGCTCCGTGCCCCCGAGCACCTCCGCCTCGCGTAGTAGCTCGACGTGCTCCTGCTGCCTCGTAGCTACCGCCTGTGCCCTTCGTTTGCTCGAACGCGAGCTGCAGCCCCACGCCCGCGCTATCCCGAACTCCGGTCGCCGCCCAAGTGGTCGCCGCTGGCGATATAGACCGTCTCCGGTGAAACAGAGGGCGCCACTGGATGCGCGCGAGCCTGGGCTTCGCGTAGGTGCTCTCCGCCGCGCGATTGGTCGCCGGAGAGACGATTCCGCAGCCCTCCGTCGCGTTCAGGCCTCGCCGGCGACTAACCGCCGGCGGGTTTGACTTGTTTGACCTGGGATTTGACCCCCCAGGGTCGCTGACTAGTGGGGCCAGGCCCTGCTAATTTTAGTTAAAAAATAACTAAACCTAATTAGCCACTAACACTGACCAGTGGGCCCGACCCCCCCTAATCTGTTAATTAAGTTAATCTAACCCTGTTTAACCCCCTGTCACTGACGTGTGGACCCCACACGTCAGGTTTGACCCCAGTCAGCCGCAGTTGACTGCTGACGTCGTGCTGACGTCATGCTGACGCAATAATATATTTCTGGATTTAAATTAAATCAGGAAATTCCAGAAATTGATTTAAACTTCAAAAATTCATATCAATTCAACCGTAGCTCAGATTAAATAATTTATATATGAAAAATTATCAGAAAAATGCAATCTTTCCATCTGTACTAGTTTCATGCATGACAAACCAACTTATACATGCTGAATATGAGAAAACACATTATGGCATATATAAGAGACTTAATTTAGAATTGCATTTGAGCTTTGGTTCAAATGGACTTCAAACCAAATGAGTACTAGTTGCATTAGCTCAATCAGCATCACATCTTCATGCCATGTTCATGCATCATTGTGTTGCATATGCTTGTGTTTTGATTGTTGGCACCGTTCCTTCTCGTTAGGCCCTGCTCCGGAGCTGTTCCAGAGTACCTGTCGGTGAAGCAGTGCCTCCTCTGTTGATTTACCAGGCAAGCAAACCCCCTTGTTCATTTCGATAAAACCCTACTCTCTCTCTCCTGCTCTCAGTTATTGCATTAGGACAACAACGGTTCATCTGCTACTTCGTGCTGCGGTAGTTGAACCCATTCCTCTGCATGACCTGTCATTGCCACAGTAAATAGTTGAAACCCACTAGCATGTGTAGGAGTTGATTGAGCCATTGTTGTGTTCCTACCATGCTATGCCTGCTATTGCTTAGAGTTGTGTCAGGTCTGGTTCATTGGGAATGAATTGGAGTGTTATGATATGTTCTGATGCTGAGAGTGAAGTGTGTGAACACGATTTGGTAAAGGTAGCGGTGAGAGGCCATGTAGGAGTACATGGTGGGTTGTCTCACTGGAACCGTCCTTAAGCACCGAGTTCTATGTATGTTGTCCAATGACTCGATACTACCACACATTGGGCTCCGGGCGCTCCAAGCCCTCTCGACTTATTAACCAACTTGATCTCTGTCCAGGAGTCGCAACTAGTTTCTGGTGTTTGTAGGTAGTGCTATTTTTCTACCAAGTGGCACCCGGCAGGGTGGGCTTGGGACAGACTAGGCACACGTGGCACGGTGTACCAAGTGGCACCCGGATGGTGGGCTTGGGAACCCTGCTCACATCGTTTGGGGCCGTGAGCGACACCCCGGCCGGATCTCCTTGCGGATGGAACCCGAATAGGCGATAAACCTGGACTAGAGTCTTGTGTGGTTAGTCAGGTCGTGGCCGACACCCTCGCCAGGCTTCCGCTTGAAGGTTGCCGAGATACATGACGTGTACATGGCGGTAAGTGGCGAGAGCGTGTGTGAAGAAGTACACCCCTGCAGGGTTAACATGATCTATTCGAATAGCCGGGTCCGCGGTTATGGACTTCTTGGATGCTTACATGGTACATAGACAACTTGAAGTGGATACCTAAAATGCTCAAGACAAGTGTGAGTGCTATGGATGGCCTTCTCGTAGGGAGACGGGGATGAATCCATAGTAGTGTATTGTGTGGTGATTAGTGGACTCGTGTACGTTGTCTCACCTCAAGAGTTTCTGGTAGTCGTAGAACAGGATAGCCACAGAGTCAAAGCTGGCTTGCTGCAACTAAACCCCACAGTACCCTCTTGATACAAATGCATGTATGCTAGGATCTGATGTAAGTCTTGCTGAGTACCTTTGTACTCATGTTGCTTCATTTATGTTTTTGCAGCGGAGACTTCGGTCTTACTAGTGTTCTCGTGGACTTCGACTAGTAGCTAGTACCTCAGCTACGATCTTGATCGGATGTTGTAGATAGTCAGGCTTTCAGCCTTTTTCATTTGTAGATGTCTGTACTCAGACATGTAATGCTTCCGCTTGTTGCTTGTATGCTCTGTATGATGGGTCATGTGACCCCTGTTTGCAATAATTGCTATGATGGCTCTTCTGAGCCTTTATCTATATGAGTTGTTGAGTTATGCTGTGATGCCATGTTGTACAGCACATACTTGCATGTTATGCGTACGTGTAATGTGTATTGCTATGTGTGGGATCTGACTATCTAGTTGTTTATCCTTAGTAGCCTCTCTTACCGGGAAATGTCTCCTAGTGCTTCCACTGAGCCCTGGTAGCTTGCTACTGCTCCGGAACACTTAGGCTGGCCGGCATGTGTCCTTCTTCGATCCTGTGTCTGTCCCTTCGGGGAAATGTCACGCGATGAATACCGGAGTCCTGTTAGCCTGCTACAGCCCGGTTCACCGGAGTCCTGTTAGCCCAGTGCTACAGCCTGGATTCACTCGCTGATGACCGACACGTTCGATGCTGGGTCATGGATGCCTGTCCCTGTAAGTTAGTGCCACTTTGGGTTTACGACTAGCCATGTCAGCCCGGGCTCTTTATCATATGGATGCTAGCGACACCATCATATACGTGTGCCAAAAGGCGCAAACGGTCCCGGGCAAAGGTAAGGCGACACCGTGGGGATACCGTGCGTGAGGCCGCAAAGTGATATGAGGTGTTACATGCTAGATCGATGTGGCATTGAGTCGGGGTCCTGACAGCACTGGTATCAGAGCCTGACTGCCTGTAGGATTGCCAAGCCAAACTGGTCGAAGTTGAGTCTAGAAATTCTTTAGTTATGTAAGGGAATTGATTGTGGGAAGGAACGTAAGGCTCTTTTTACTCCTTTACCTCATGGCCTTCTGATCTGAGTCATCCTATCTTTCCTACGGGGTTAAGGAACTAGGCTTTCTCTTCCGTCTATCAGGATCACGTGTTACTACTCCGTAGTCCCATAGGATTGGTTGATCAGAGTCATACCCCAGTTTTCGAGTATTTCCGGTGTAGTCTGTTTAGTATGATCTCAGAACCTTGAGTAATGCTGATGAGTATGTTACCACCCCATTTTTAGTAGGATGTCTCATTCTGAGCATTTTACTGCCGTTATGCTGCCGGAATTTCCCTAGGAGTTCGAGAGATACTAATTCCTTGTCCTACATTCTACAGTCTATAGTTGATGCTGATTCCGTCCCTGGTTTCGTTTCTCAGGATGTCATCAAGTTCTATTGTTCGTAGCCAGAACCATGGAGATGGTAGGGATGAGGATCCTCCCGACCCGCCTTCGTTGACAGAGTTCATGCTAGAAATGGAGAGGAACAAGCGTGAGTCTAACCGTTTGTTGGCACGTATCGAGGAGAACACCGCACATCAGTCCAATAAGTCTGCGACCATTCATGACTTCATTCGCTTGCACCCACCTACCTTTCATCATTCCATCGAGCCACTCGATGCAGATGACTGGCTCCGTAGCATCACTCATAAGCTGCGTTCCGCGAGCGTAGCTGAAGATGACAAGGTCACTTATGCCACATATCACCTGGAAGGTCCTGCTAGTCTTTGGTGGCAGAACTATGAGGCTATGCTTCCAGCTGGCCAGATTCCTACCTGGAGGGATTTCACTGAGGCTTTTCGCGAGCATCACATTCCTGAAGCCCTCATCGATCGCAAGAGAGAAGAGTTCTGTAGTCTCACCCAGAATAAGATGGCTGTTGATGCTTATAGCAGAGAGTTCGAGAACCTTGCCCGCTATGCCACAGAAGAAGTGTCCACGGACGCCAAGAAGCAGGCTAGGTTCCGGAAGGGTCTCAACCCCAAGTTGCGTCGTGATCTCCACCTGCATCATTGTGATACATTCCAAGCCCTTGTGAACAAAGCCATCAATGCAGAGACAGCTCAACTCACTTACGAGGAGTCTCGTAAGCACACCCGTGATTTGGGATCTTCCTCTGGCTCTAGTTCCCAGAAGCGCCGGATTTGGGTTCCAAACTCCGCTCTTCCTTCCGGATATACACCGAGGCCATCCCATGTGGTGCCTCCCCAGCTCAGTCGTATGTTCCACCCAGGCCTACTGGTAGACCGCTTGTCAGTGCGGGTCCACGTCCAACCTCAGGGACTTGCTTCACATGCGGGAAGCCAGGACACTATGCACGTGACTGCTCTCAGACTAGTTATGCTCCACCCCAGCCCGAGAAAATTGTTGGCTGTGTTAAGCCATCACGCAAGATGATCAGTGTCAAGTCAGCCCCCACTGAACGTGGACGTGTGCATCACGTCTCAGCTAAAGACGCTCATGATGATCCGGATGTCGTTCTTGGTACACTCCTTGTCAATTGTCACCCAGCATCAGTTCTATTCGATACTGGAGCATCTCACTCCTTCATTTCTGAAGCTATGCTAACTTGCACAACATGTCATTTTGTGATATGCCAACTCCGCTAGTCATCCAAACTCCTGGATCCAAATGGCAAACCTCTAGTGTAAGCCATGGTAACGAAATCCTTGTTGACAGACTTGTATTCCTTGCATCACTTGTAGCCCTCAAGTCCTCAGATATTAACATCATCTTGGGTATGGACTGGATGACAGCTCATCATGCCAAGATTGATTGTTACACCAGATCTGTTCAGCTTACACACCCATCTGGCAAGATAGTCACTGTCTCCACTAGAGTTGCAAAGCGTCAGCTCTATTCTCTTAATGCCAGCCCTCTTCCAGACCTTGAAGATATCCCGGTAGTCCGTGACTTTCCGGATGTCTTTCCAGAGGAACTGCCAGGTGTTCCACCTGACAGAGATGTAGAGTTCGTCATAGATCTTATCCCAGGAACAGCTCCAATCTCTAGGAGACCTTACAAGATGGCACCCTTAGAACTAGCCGAGCTTAAGAAACAACTCGATGAGTCCTTGCAAAAGGGTTTCATCCGTCCTAGTTCTTCTCCTTGGGCTTGCCCCGTCCTCTTCGTCAAGAAGAAGGATGGTACGGACCGGATGGTTGTAGATTATCGTCCCGTTAATTTGGTCACGATAAAGAACAAATATCCGCTCCCCAGGATCAACGACCTGTATGATCAGCTCGCTGGATCCTCAGTCTTCTCCAAGATGGATTTAAGGTTAGGCTACCACCAAATCAAGATCAGAAACGGGGACATTCCCAAGACAGCCTTTGTCACTCGTTATGGTCAGTACGAGTACACCGTCATGTCCTTTGGCCTAACCAACGCCCCAGCCACATTCTCCCGCTTGATGAACTCGATCTTCATGGAGTACTTAGATAAGTTCGTCGTGGTTTACCTCGATGATATCCTTATTTACTCGAAGAACGAGGAAGAGCATGCCGAACATCTTGGACTTGTGTTAGAAAAACTCAGAGAGCACCGCCTTTATGCCAAGTTCTCCAAGTGTGAATTTTGGTTGCCAGAAGTGACCTACCTAGGCCACGTAATCTCTGGTAAGGGCATTGCTGTCAATCCCGAGAGAGTTCAGGCCGTTCTCGATTGGACTCCACCTGAGACCGTTAAACAAGTTAGGAGTTTCCTTGGTCTAGCCAGCTATTGTCGCCGCTTTGTTGAAAATTTCTCCAAAGTAGCCAAACCCCTCACGGAACTTCTCAAGAAAGATAAAAAGTTCGAGTGGTCCCCACAGTGTGAGTACAGTTTTCAGGAACTGAAAAGACGCCTGACTTCTGCTCCCATACTTGTGCCACCGGATTTCACTAAAGACTTTATTATCTACTGCGACGCCTCACGACAGGGACTAGGTTGCATTCTTATGCAGGATCGTCATGTGATTGCCTATGCATCTCGACAGTTGCATCCACATGAGGAGAATTATCCTACACATGATCTAGAGCTTGCAGCCGTAGTCTATGCACTCAAGACCTGGCGACATTACCTCCTTGGTAAACGTTGCGAGATCTACACCGATCACCAGAGTCTCAAGTATATCTTCACCCAACCGGATCTGAACCTTAGGCAAAGACGTTGGTTGGAGTTAATCACAGATTATGATCTAGGGATTACCTACACCCCAGGCAAAGCCAATGTCATGGCTGATGCTCTAAGCCGTAAATCCTATTGCAACAATCTCATGTTGCAGCAAGGCCAACCACTTCTCCATGAGGAATTCTGTAAGCTTAACCTTCACATTGCTCCTCACGGATTCCTTTCTACCTTGGTGGCGAAACCTACCCTTGTGGATCTTATCATAGAAGCCCAGAAGCATGATACGGGGATTACCCGGATCAAGAGAAACATTAAGAAGGGAGTTGGTGGATGTTTCTCTATGGATGATCGTGGTGTTGTTTTCTTTGAGAATCGCTTGGTGGTTCCCAAGAAGCAACATCTGCGACAATTGATTCTTAAGGAGGCGCATGAATCTCCTCTCACGATTCATCCCGGTAGTACTAAGATGTATCAGGACCTACGCCAGAGGTTCTGGTGGACTAGGATGAAGAGAGAAATCGCTGAGTTCATTGCTAAATGTGACGTTTGTCGTCGCGTTAAGGCAGAGCATCAAAGACCTGCTGGCACCCTTCAGCCTTTAGCTATTCCTGAGTGGAAATGGGATAAAGTTGGTATGGACTTCATCACCGGCTTTCCCAGGACCAAGAGAGGGAATAACGCTATCTTCGTAGTCGTTGATCGTCTTTCCAAAGTGGCTCACTTCCTTCCTGTTCGAGAGAGTATCACTGCTAGTCAGCTTGCTGACTTATACATTTCTCGAATAGTATCACTCCATGGTGTTCCACTAGAGATCAATTCAGACCGTGGCAGTCTTTTCACTTCTCATTTCTGGGAGAGTTTCCAAACTGCCATGGGAACCCATCTTTCCTTCAGTACCGCTTTCCACCCTCAGTCGAGTGGTCAGGTGGAACGGGTCAATCAAATTCTCGAAGACATGCTTAGAGCTTGCGTTATCTCATTCGGTATGGATTGGGAGAAATGTCTTCCTTTTGCCGAGTTTGCTTATAACAATAGCTATCAATCCAGCCTCAAGAAAGCTCCTTTTGAGGTTCTCTATGGACGAAGATGTCGAACACCTTTGAACTGGTCAGAAACCGGTGAAAGACAATTCTTTGGACCGGACATGATCCAGGAGGCAGAAGAGCAAGTTCGCATCATTCGTGAGAATTTGAAAACAGCCCAGTCTCGTCAGAAGAGCCAGTACGATCGTCATCATAAGGATATGACTTATGAAATTGGCGACCAAGCTTACCTTCGGGTTACTCCTTTGAAGGGTACCCATCGTTTCGGTATCAAGGGCAAGTTGGCTCCTCGTTACATTGGTCCTTTTCGTATTCTCGCTAAACGAGGAGAGGTTGCCTACCAATTGGAACTACCCCCACATCTTTCTCGAGTTCATGATGTCTTCCACGTCTCTCAACTCAGGCGTTGCTTCTCGGATCCTATCCGCGGAGTGGACCACGAAACGCTTGATCTCCAAGATAACCTCACATACCGAGAGTACCCGGTTCGCATTCTTGATCAAGCCGAGCGTGTTACCCGACGTCAGAACATCAAGTTTCTCAAAGTTCAGTGGTCTCATCATTCCGAGAGAGAAGCTACTTGGGAGCGAGAAGATCGTCTTCGACTGGAGTACCCCGCTTTCTTTCCGTCGACCCCTGAATCTCGGGACGAGATTCTTTCAAGTGGGGGCGAGTTGTCACATCCCTAGTCTGGTATGACCTAGACTAGCTAGTCATTTGTGCATCATGTTTAAATTTCATTTAAATTTGAAATGAGGATTGGTGGAACCCTCAGAATCATTTTTGAAAATGACCCAAATAAAAATTTCTCCAAAAGGGTCCAAGAAAATGCTCATGTTGCTCTCTGAAAATATTGGACAGAGATAAAAATCAAACCAATATTTTTAGGAGCTCATGGATATTTATTTTGGCCATTTGGATTAATCCGATAAATATTTGCATTGGAAATATATTAGTTATATATATTAATATATGTCCAAAAATTATGCCATTTATAAAGGAGCTCTGGATTAATATAACTAGCTTCCATAAAAAATGGCATAAGTAAATAAATTGATTTAGTATTATTACTAAATCAGAACAAATGTCAGAAAATTTAGAAAAAGAAATAAAACAGGAAAAACCTTACCTGGGCTTCTGCCTGGCGCCTCTGGCCCAGCAGCAGCAGGCCGGCCCAGCCAGCAGGCGGCCCAGCCCGCCTCCTCCTCTGTCGTCTTCGTCCTCGACAGAGGGAGGGGAGCGTGCCCGGCGCGCGCGCGCGCCACCGCGCCACGCCACCAGCCTCTCTGCCTGCCTGCCCTCTCCCCTCCTCGTCTGGATGCCCCGGAGACGCCACGCAGCCACCCCGACCTCTCTCGCACTCTCCCTCGCCCTCCTCCTCTCCCCCTGCTCTCTCCCTCGCACACCCGAGCGCCATCGCCGCCGCCGCTCGCCGTTGCCGTGGCCACCGGCCTCCCCTCGCCTCCCCGACACGCTTCCCAGCTCCGCCACGACCCCCTCTACCTCCTCGTCAAGCCACGCACCTCCGGACGCGCTCCATCGCCGACGCCGTTGTCTTCTTCACCACCGACGCCGGAGATCGACCTCGCCGCCATCGCCGTCGATTCGCCGGACGCAGGACGTCCCCGAGCACACCGGCCTGCTCTGCGAGTCCGCCGTGAGCCCCTCTTCCTTTCCCCTCACCTCTCTCTCTCGCGCGTGCCCTGTAGCCGCTGCCCCGCGAGCGCCCGAAGCCGCCGTCCGCCATGGCCGGCGAGCTCCGTGCCCCCGAGCACCTCCGCCTCGCGTAGTAGCTCGACGTGCTCCTGCTGCCTCGTAGCTACCGCCTGTGCCCTCCGTTCGCTCGAACGCGAGCTGCAGCCCCACGCCCGCGCTATCCCGAACTCCGGTCGCCGCCCAAGTGGTCGCCGCCGGCGATATAGACCGTCTCCGGTGAAACAGAGGGCGCCACTGGATGCGCGCGAGCCTGGGCTTCGCGTAGGTGCTCTCCGCCGCGCGATTGGTCGCCGGAGCGACGATTCCGCAGCCCTCCGTCGCGTTCAGGCCTCGCCGGCGACTAACCGCCGGCGGGTTTGACTTGTTTGATCTGGGATTTGACCCCCCAGGGTCGCTGACTAGTGGGGCCAGGCCCTGCTAATTTTAGTTAAAAAAATAACTAAACCTAATTAGCCACTAACACTGACCAGTGGGCCCGACCCCCCCTAATCTGTTAATTAAGTTAATCTAACCCTGTTTAACCCCCTGTCACTGACGTGTGGACCCCACACGTCAGGTTTGACCCCAGTCAGCCGCAGTTGACTGCTGACGTCGTGCTGACGTCATGCTGACGCAATAATATAATTTCTTGATTTAAATTAAATCAGGAAATTCCAGAAATTGATTTAAACTTCAAAAATTCATATCAATTCAACCGTAGCTCAGATTAAAATAATTTATATATGAAAAATTATCAGAAAAATGCAATCTTTCCATCTGTACTAGTTTCATGCATGACAAACCAACTTACACATGCTGAATATGAGAAAACACATTATGGCATATATAAGAGACTTAATTTAGAATTGCATTTGAGCTTTGGTTCAAATGGACTTCAAACCAAATGAGTACTAGTTGCATTAGCACAATCAGCATCACATCTTCATGCCATGTTCATGCATCATTGTGTTGCATATGCTTGTGTTTTGATTGTTGGCACCGTTCCTTCTCGATAGGTCCTGCTCCGGAGCTGTTCCAGAGTACCTGTCGGTGAAGCAGTGCCTCCTCTGTTGATTTACCAGGCAAGCAAACCCCCTTGTTCATTTCGATAAAACCCTACTCTCTCGCTCCTGCTCTCAGTTATTGCATTAGGACAACAACGATTCATCTGCTACTTTGTGCTGCGGTAGTTGAACCCATTCCTCTGCATGACCTGTCATTGCCACAGTAAATAGTTGAAACCCACTAGCATGTGTAGGAGTTGATTGAGCCATTGTTGTGTTCCTACCATGCTATGCCTGCTATTGCTTAGAGTTGTGTCAGGTCTGGTTCATTGGGAATGAATTGGAGTGTTATGATATGTTCTGATGCTGAGAGTGAAGTGTGTGAACACGATTTGGTAAAGGTAGCGGTGAGAGGCCATGTAGGAGTACATGGTGGGTTGTCTCACTGGAACCGTCCTTAAGCACCGAGTTCTATGTATGTTGTCCAATGACTCGATACTACCACACATTGGGCTCCGGGCGCTCCAAGCCCTCTCGACTTATTAACCAACTTGATCTCTGTCCAGGAGTCGCAACTAGTTTCTGGTGTTTGTAGGTAGTGCTATTTTTCTACCAAGTGGCACCCGGCAGGGTGGGCTTGGGACAGACTAGGCACACGTGGCACGGTGTACCAAGTGGCACCCGGATGGTGGGCTTGGGAACCCTGCTCACATCGTTTGGGGCCGTGAGCGACACCCCGGCCGGATCTCCTTGCGGATGGAACCCGAATAGGCGATAAACCTGGACTAGAGTCTTGTGTGGTTAGTCAGGTCGTGGCCGACACCCTCGCCAGGCTTCCGCTTGAAGGTTGCCGAGATACATGACGTGTACATGGCGGTAAGTGGCGAGAGCGTGTGTGAAGAAGTACACCCCTGCAGGGTTAACATGATCTATTCGAATAGCCGGGTCCGCGGTTATGGACTTCTTGGATGCTTACATGGTACATAGACAACTTGAAGTGGATACCTAAAATGCTCAAGACAAGTGTGAGTGCTATGGATGGCCTTCTCGTAGGGAGACGGGGATGAATCCATAGTAGTGTATTGTGTGGTGATTAGTGGACTCGTGTACGTTGTCTCACCTCAAGAGTTTCTGGTAGTCGTAGAACAGGATAGCCACAGAGTCAAAGCTGGCTTGCTGCAACTAAACCCCACAGTACCCTCTTGATACAAATGCATGTATGCTAGGATCTGATGTAAGTCTTGCTGAGTACCTTTGTACTCATGTTGCTTCATTTATGTTTTTGCAGCGGAGACTTCGGTCTTACTAGTGTTCTCGTGGACTTCGACTAGTAGCTAGTACCTCAGCTACGATCTTGATCGGATGTTGTAGATAGTCAGGCTCTTCAGCCTTTTTCATTTGTAGATGTCTGTACCCAGACATGTAATGCTTCCGCTTGTTGCTTGTATGCTCTGTATGATGGGTCTTGTGACCCCTGTTTGCAATAATTGCTATGATGGCTCTTCCGAGCCTTTATCTATATGAGTTGTTGAGTTATGCTGTGATGCCATGTTGTACAGCACATACTTGCATGTTATGCGTACGTGTAATGTGTATTGCTATGTGTGGGATCTGACTATCTAGTTGTTTATCCTTAGTAGCCTCTCTTACCGGGAAATGTCTCCTAGTGCTTCCACTGAGCCCTGGTAGCTTGCTACTGCTCCGGAACACTTAGGCTGGCCGGCATGTGTCCTTCTTCGATCCTGTGTCTGTCCCTTCGGGGAAATGTCACGCGATGAATACCGGAGTCCTGTTAGCCTGCTACAGCCCGGTTCACCGGAGTCCTGTTAGCCCAGTGCTACAGCCTGGATTCACTCGCTGATGACCGACACGTTCGATGCTGGGTCATGGATGCCTGTCCCTGTAAGTTAGTGCCACTTTTGGTTTACGACTAGCCATGTCAGCCCGGGCTCTTTGTCATATGGATGCCAGCGACACCATCATATACATGTGCCAAAAGGCGCAAACGGTCCCGGGCAAAGGTAAGGCGACACCCGTGGGGATACCGTGCGTGAGGCCGCAAAGTGATATGAGGTGTTACATGCTAGACCTATGTGGCATCGAGTCGGGGTCCTGACATATCCATGCTAGTTTACTTTCTTTTCTTACTTTCTTCTTGTGCGTTTGAAAAACCTTAAGAAAAACCAAAAAAATAGTTGTAGCTTTTAGCTAGTTTACTTTCCATGCTTGTAGTAGTATTAAAAGAAAACCCAAAACGGTTTCTTATTCTTCTTTTGCTTGTTGGGAGCTTTCTCATGTAAATAGTTTTAGTTCTTTTCTTTTCTTTGGGGGTCGAGAGGAGAAGACCGCGATGAAAATGTTGAGTGGCTCTCATATGCATTATTGTTGATCTAACCAAGAGCCCATATTACCTTTTCTTCTCCTTTGTATTAAATGCTTGCAGATTCCAGCATAGTCCAATGCACATGAACTATTATTATTATCCATGCCATTCGGTTGTGCGAGTGAAAGGTAGTAATGACGATATATGGTGGATTGATTGAGATGAGAGAAGCTGGTATGAACTCGACCTATCTTGTTTTTGTAAATTTGATTAGTTCATCATTCCTGATTCATCCTACTATGAATGAAACATGTTTGCAATGACAATTAGAGATTATAGTTGCTCATGCCATGCTTAATTAGCTAGGAGTTTAGAATGGTTTACCTTGCGTGCCAACATGCTATTAAAATGGTTGTGATGTGGTATGATAGGGTGGTATCCTCCTTTGAATGATTCGAGTGGCTTGACTTGGCACATGTTCACGCATGTAGTTGAAAAATAATCAACATAGCCTCCACGACATTTATGTTCATGGTGATTTATATCCTACTCATGCTTGCACTCATTGTTGATTAATCTTAATGCATGTTCATGATTGTTGTCGCTCTGTAGTTGGTCGCTTCCCAGTCCCTTTCTAGGCTTCACTTGTACTAAGCGGGAATACTGCTTGTGCATCCACTTCCATAAACCCCAAAGTTATTCCATATGAGTCACCATACCTGCCTATATGCGGTATTTACCTGCCATTCCAAGTAAATGTGTATGTGCCAAACTCTAAACCTTCAAATGAAATTCTGTTTTGTATGCTCGAATAGCTCATGTATCAACTAGGGTTGTCTATATCTTCCATTCTAGGTGGGTTATTCTCACGATGAGTGGACACCGCACATCGTTCACGAGAAAATGGCCGGTAATCGGGATGCCCAGTCCCATACTCAAATCAAATCAAAATAAATGCAAACAAAATTCCCCCAGGATTGTTGTTAGTTGGATGGCACCCGTTGTTTCGGGCCAGCCATGAATTGATGTTTGTTGGTGGTGGGGGAGTATAAATTTTACCATTCTATTTGGGAAGCGCCTATAATGTTTGTAGCATGGAAGATATCAAGATCTCTTGGTTGTTATGTTGACAATGAAAGTATGCCTCTCAAAATATGATTTATATCCGTTTCAAAACTCGAGCTCTGGCACCTCTGCAAATCCCTTCTTCCCTCTACGAAGGTCCTATCTATTTACTTTTATGTTGACTCATCATCTTCTTATTAAAAAGCACCAGTTGGAGAGCACCGCTATCATTTGCATGCATTGCTATTAATTTACATTGAGTATGACTGTGACTGGATCTCTTTTACCATGAATTACAATGTCTAATTAGTTCTTGATCTTCAGGGGAGCTCTGCATTTATGTTTTGCGGGCTCTTAAAGGACTAGCAAGATACCATCTTGTTATATCATATTATGATTGTTTTGAGAAAGTGTTGTCATCCAAGATTTATTAGTATTGCTCTCTAGTGGATTATGCCATTGATATGAATAAACATGAGGCCTAAATGTTATTGTGAATATGGTTAGTTCATAATCTTTGCTGAAAACTTGAATGCTGGCTTTACGTATTTGCAACAATAAGATTAAAAAGAGTTTGTAAAAGTTTTTATTTATCACTTTCGGTTTGTCAACTGAATTGCTTGAGGACAAGCAAAGGTTTAAGCTTGGGGGAGTTGATACGTCTCCAATGTATCTACTTTTCCAAACACTTTTGTCCTTGTTTTGAACTCTAACTTGCATGATTTGAATGGGACTAAGCCGGGCTGACGCTGTTTTCAGCAAAGCTGCCATGGTGTTATTTTTGTGCAGAAATAAAAGTTCTCGGAATGACCTGAAAATCCACGAAGATACATTTTGGAATTAATAAAAAATATTGGCGAAAGAATCAACATCAGGGGCCCACACCCTGTCCACGAGGGTGCAGGGCGCCCCCCCCCCCCCCCCCCACTAGGGTGCGCCCCCTGCCTCGTGGGCCCCCTAGAGCTCCACCAACCTCAACTCGAACTCCATATATTCACTTTCGGGGAGAAAAAATTCAGGGAGAAGGATTGATCGCATTTTATGATACGGAGCCGCCGCCAAGCCCTAATCTTCCTCGGGAGGGCTGATCTGGAGTCCATTCGGGGCTCTAGAGAAGGGAATCCGTCGCCATCGTCATCATCAACCATCCTCCATCACCAAATTCATGATGCTCACCGTCGTGCATGAGTAATCCCATCATAGGCTTGCTAGTCGGTGATGGGTTGGATGAGATATACCATGTAATGGAGTTAGTTTTGTTAGGGTTTGATCCCTAGTATCCATTATGTTTTAAGATTGATGTTGTTATGACTTTGCCAGCTTAATGCTTGTCACTAGAGCCCAAGTGCCATGATTTCAGATCTGAACCTATTATGTTTTCATGAATATATGTGAGTTCTTGATCCTATCTTGCAAGTCAATAGTCACCTACTATTTGTTATGATCTGGCAACCCCGAAGTGACAATAATCAGGACCACTCCCAGTGATGACCGTAGTTTGAGGAGTTCATGTATTCACTAAGTGCTAATGATTTGGTCAGGTACTCTATTAGAAGGAGGCCTTAATATCCCTTAGTTTCCAATAGGACCCCGCTGCCACGGGAAGGTAGGACAAAAGATGTCATGCAAGTTCTTTTCCATAAGCACATATGACTATATTCGAAATACATGCCTACATTACATTGATGAACTGGAGCTAGTTCTGTGTCACCCTATGTTATAGCTGTTGCATGAGGAATCGCATCCGACATAATTATCCATCATTGATCCATTGCCTATGAGCTTTTCACATATTGATCTTTCCGCTGCCACTATTACGATTGCTATAAAACTGCTACTGTTACTTTTGCCACCATTATCGTTACTTCCATACTACTTTGCTACTAAATATTTTGCTGCGGATATTAAGTCTTTCACGTGTGGTTGAATTGACAACTCAGCTGCTAATACTTGAGAATATTCTTTCGCTCCCCTCGTGTCGAATCCATAAATTTGGGTTGAATACTCTACCCTCAAAAACTGTTGCGATCCCCTATACTTGTGGGTTATCAGTCCTTGAAGAAGGTTAAAACGACAAACTTGTTAAATTACCGTTGTGGTTTTTGTCGTAGATAAGAAAGGTACTTGGAACCACAAAGTAGAGGACGTCTAACTTGTTTTTGCAGGGCATGTTGTGATGTGATATGGTCAAGACGTGATGTGATATACTTTGTTGTATGATATGATCATGTTTTGTAATATCGACAACCGGCAAGAGCCTTTGGGTTGTCTCTTGATTATTGTATGAAATGCAATTGTCATGTAATTGCTTTACTTTATCTCTATGTGTTAGCAATAGTTGTAGAAGCAATAGTTGGCGAGATGACCCCGGCGCAACGATGGATATCAAGGTGTTGAGCTGGTGACGATGGAGATCATGACGATGCTTTGGAGATGGAGATCAAAAGCACAAGATGATGATGGCCATATCATGTCACATATTTTGATTGCATGTGATGTTTATCCTTTATGCATCTTATTTTGCTTAGAATGGCGGTAGCATTATAAGATGATCCCTTCACTAAATTTCAAGATAAAAGGGTTCTCCCCGAGTATGCACCGTTGCCAAAGTTCGTCGTTTCGAAGCACCTCGTGATGATCGGGTGTGATAGACTCTACGTTCACATACAACGGGTGTAAGACAGTTTTGCACATGCAGGATACTTGGGTTAACTTGATGAGCCTAGCATGTACAGACATGGTCTCGGAACACTGGAGACCGAAAGGTCGAACGTGAGTCATATAGTGGATATGATCGACATAGAGATGTTCACCGTTGATGACTACCCCATGTCACGTGATGATCGGACATGGGTTAGTTGATTTGGATCATGTATCACTTAGATAACTTGAGGGATGTTTATTTAAGTGGGAGTTCATAAGTAATTTGATTAATTGAACTTAATTTATCATGAACTTAGTCCTGATAGTATTTGCAAATCTATGTTGTAGATCAATAGCTCGTGATGTATCTCCCCTCTTTTTGATACGTTCCTAGAGAAAATTAAGTTGAAAGATGATGGTAGAAATAATGCGGACTGAGTCCATGATCTGAGGATTATCCTCATTGCTACATAGAAGAATTATGTCCTTGATGCACCACTAGGTGACGGACCAGCTGCAGGAGCTGATGCAGTCGTTAGGATGTTTGACATGCTCAATTTGATGACTACTTGATAGTTTAGTGCGCCATGCTTTACGGCGTAGAATTGGGACTTCAAAGACATTTTGAACGCCATAGAACATATGAGATGTTCCAAGAGCTGAAAATCATATTTCAAGCTCATGCCTGTGTTGAGAGGTATGAGACCTCTGACAAGTACTTTGCCTACAAGATGGAGGAGAATCGCTCAGCCAGTGAGCATGTGCTCAGAATGTCTAGGTGCTACAATCACTTGAATCAAGTGGGAGTTCATCTTCTAGATCATATAGTGATTGATAGATTTCTCTAGTCACTATCACCAAGCTACTAGAGCTTTGTGATAAACAATAATACACAAGGGATGAAGAAAACGATTTACAAGCTCTTCGCGATGCTGAAATCAGTGGAGGTAAAAATCAAAGAAAGAGCAGGAAGTGTTGATGGTTAATAAGACCAATAGTTTCAAGAAAAAGGGCAAGGGAAAGAAAGGGAACTTCAAGAAGAATTGTAATTAAGTTGCCGCTCCCATGAAGAAGCCCAAAGTTGGACCCAAGCCTAAAACTTAGTGCTTATACTGCAAAGAAAATTGTCACTGGAAGTGGAACTGCCCCAAATACTTGGTGGATAAGAAGGATGGCAAAGTGAACAAAGGTATATTTTATATTCATGTTATTGATGTGTACCTTACTAGTGTTTGTAGTAACCCCTAAGTATTCAATACCGATTCAGTTGCCAAGATTAGTAACTCGAAATAGGAGTTGCATAATAAACGGAGGCTAGTTAAGGGCGACGTGACGACGTATGTTGGAAGTGATTCCAAGGTCGATATGATCACCATCGCACACTCCATCTACCTTCGGGATTAGTGTTGAACCTAAATAAATGTTATTTGGTGTTTGCGCTTATTGTTTCTCCGTTTACATGAATAAGACCTTCTATGGTCCTACAGCCAATGTGAATGGTTTACTGAATCTCAATCCTAGTGATACACATATTCATAATATTGATGCCAAAAGATGCAAAGTTGATAATGATAGTTCAACATGCTTGTGGCACTGCCGTTTAGGTCATATTGGTGTAAAGCGAATGAAGAAACTCCATGCAGATGGACTTTTGGAATCACTTGAATATGAATCATTTGATACTTGCAAACCATGCCTCATGGGAAGGATGACTAAAATTCCGTTCTCTGGAACAATGGAGCGAGCTAATGACTTATTGGAAATAATACATGCCGATGTATGCGGTCCGATGAGTGTTGAGGCATGCGACAAGTATCGTTATTTTCTGTCCTTCACAGATGATTTGAGTAGGTATGGATATATCTACTTGATGAAACACAAGTCTGGAACATTTGAAAAGTTCAAAGAATTTCAGAGTGAGGTCGAGAATCATCGTACCAAGAAAATAAAGTTTCTACAATCTGATCGTGGAGGCGAATATTTGAGTTACAAGTTTGCCTTCATTTAAAACAATGTGGAATAGTTTCACAACTCACGCCACCTGAAACACCACAGCGTAATGGTGTGTCTGAACATCGTAATCGTACTCTATTGGATATGGTGCGTTCTATGATGTCTCTTACCAATTTACCACTATCGTTTTGGGGTTATGCATTAGAGACAGCAGCATTCACGTTAAATAGGGCACTATCTAAATCCGTTGAGACGACACCGTATGAACTATGGTTTGGCAACAAGAAACCTAAGTTGTCGTTTCTTACAGTTTGGGGATGCGACACTTATGTCAAAAGGCTACAGCCAGATAAGCTCGAACTCAAATCGGAGAAGTGTGTCTTCATAGGATAACGTAAGGAAACAATTGGGTACACCTTCTACCACAGATTTGAAGGCAAGATCTTTGTTACCAAGAATGGATCCTTTCTAGAGAAGGAGTTTCTCTCGAAAGAAGTGAGTGGGAGGAAAGTAGAACTTGATGAGGTAGTTGTACCTTCTCTCAGATTGAAAAGTAGCACATGAGAGAAAACAGTTCCCGTGATGCCTACACCGACTAGAGAGGAAGCAAATGATAATGATCATGAAACTTTAGATCAAGTTACTACTAAACTTCGTAGGTCAACCAGAGCACGAGCCGCACTAGAGTGGTACGCTAATCCTGTCCAGCAAGTTATGTTATTAGACCATGGCGAACCTACAAACTATGAAGAAGCTATGATGAGCCCAGATTCGGATAAATGGCTTGAGACCATGAAATCTGAGATAGGATCCATGTATGAGAACAAAGTATCAACTTTGGTGGACTTGCTCGATGATCGGCAAGCCATAGAAAATAAATGGACCTTCAAGAAAAAGAATGACGCTGATGGTGATGTTACTATCTACAAAGCTCGACTTGTCGCGAAAGGTTTTTGACAAGTTCAAGGAGTTGACTACGATGAGACTTTCTCACCCATAGCGATGCTTAAGTCTGTCCGAATCATGTTAGCAATTGCCGCATTTTATGATTATGAAATCTGGCAAATGGACATCGAAACAACATTCCTGAATGGATTTCTTAAAGGAGAGTTGTATATGATGCAACTAGAAGGTTTTGTCGATACTAAAGGTGCTAACAAAGTGTGCAAGCTCTAGCAATCCATTTATGGACTGGTGCAAGCATCTCGGAGTTGGAATATATGATTTGATGAGGCAATCAAAGCAGTTAGTGGGAGCTCTATAGCATTTCTGATTTTATAAGTGGATGACATATTGTCGATTGGAAATGATATAGAATTTCTGGATAGCATAAAAGGATACTTGAATAAGAATTTTTCAAGGAAAGACCTCGGTGAAGCTTCTTACATATTGGGCATCAAGATCTATAGAGATAGATCAAGACGCTTGATAAGATTTTCAATGAGTACATACCTTGAGAAGATTTTGAAGGAGTTGAAAATGGATCAGTCAAAGAAAGGGTTCTTGCCTATGTTACAAGGTATGAAATTGAGCAAGACTCAAAGCCTGACCATGGCATAAGATAGAGAGAGAATGAGAGTCATTCCCTATGCCTCATGAAGGAAATATGCCCTAGAGGCGATAATAAAAATTGTTATTTTATATTTCCTTATTCATAATAAAGATTTATTATTCATGCTAGAATTATATTGATCGGAAACTTAAATACATGTGTGAATACATAAACAAATACCGTGTCCCTAGTAAGCCTCTACTAGACTAACTCGTTGATCAAAGATGGTTAAGGATTCCCAACCATAGACCTAATCAACACAAGATCATGTCATTTTCATCCTTGACCTAATCTAATATTCTTTTTCTGGGGAATATTCATTTTCTGCTAAGGGAATAACCCTTTAAACCGTAGGTTGTGAAGCAACCATCTTTCGGTCACTCCATAAATCCCCAAATAATTCTCATAAATTGTTTGGGTCCTATCTTGCTCAAATATGGCAAAATATTTCATTGCCATGTTCAAAAATAATCCATTAATAATTCTTCTGCCCTAAATGGCACTTTGTGAAGCAAGTGTTATTTATCGTTGCTTGATTGACTCCAAACTTTTTGGACACCTTCTTCTGTCCATATCATTGCCTCCTGCCAAAATTCAACTCAATTTTCCAAGTAGATATTCCTGAGCAATTTTTCAAAGTTCCTGTCTGAGGAAAGCCATTGTGAAGGAAGTACTAGCCTAGAGTAATCCAAATGAGTTGAAATTTTGCAAGATCCTTCATATGACCAAATCATGACTGTTCGCAAGATTTGAGCTTATTTCATCAATCTACGTGATCTCAGCATCAAATCTTGGTTTCTGGTCAGAATTTCAGATTGTCAACCAACTATATTTTATATTGCTTCAATTAAGTTGAAAATTTACGAGGGCATTCTCCTATCCTTATAAACTCTCTCCACTAAATTTTGGATCAATTCATCAAACAATTTTCCCTGTGCAATTTTTCCAAGTTTCTGGTCAGAATAAAGCATTGTGAAGCAAGTACCGCTTTGGTGTCTCCAATTGGTATGAAACTTTTGTAGTGTCTTAAGATGATCAAATAACCCACCTCCTCCATATTTCAGCTCATGAAAATCCTTTATATGAGTGCTACTTCATAATTCCCAAATATGACTAGTAGGGCCCTTCCTATAGCAAGTACCATCTAGAGAGCTCCATTTCGTCTGATATTTGTCCACCACAGTCACGTTAGCTCGTGATAAAGCTAGGCCAAAGTCCAGGGTTAGTCTCATGTTCTAGCTCTCGCAATTTGTATCAAACACTTTGTTGTTGAAATGTTTTGGAGCCTCCTGCCTATCTCTTCTTTGCCCCTGGACCGAATTCTTTCTTCATTTGGACTGAGGGCGGTATGGACTATCTTCTAGACATGGTCGGTCTAGCCAAAACTCATTGTTTGCACCAGTACACACGGTGATCATGCTTGCGTCATGCAAACTCGCGCTCTGGCTCGTTCCGGCAGCTGTTCTAGTCTGCTCCCTCTTCGTCTTGACCTCCATTCATGTCTAGTAGCTCTCCCGTGAGCCTCTTCATCGACCCGTGCCTCTGCCTCATACTAGTTCACCATAAATGCACTGCAAAGGCCATGCACGTGCCGCGTCCAGCCCCTGTCCTCCATTAGAGCACAGCTCGAGCTCGCTCGTGTGCTCCAGAGACTTCCCCCGGGCCTATATATAGCACCCTCGACCCCTCTCGCAGCTCCCAAGCCTCTCCTTGTTCCTCCCCGACCACCAGACTGGTTTCACCGTGCCTCTTTCCGTCGCGGTTGCTCACCATAGTTCAAGCAACCGAGCTATCCTGTGCCTCTCTTGTCATTCCATCGCCACCGTTGTCTTCTCCTCACTCCAGCGACTCTCCCCCGCCTCTCATTTTTGCCCCGTAATGCCCGTAGTCGCGGCCCCGAACTCCGACCGCCGCCCGTTCCTCTCGGCCACTAGTCCGTCCGGTCATCCCGTGCTCTCCTGCTCCCTCCCCCCCGACCACCTCACCACCTCCTCCACTCTCTGGCGAACCTCCTCACACCCTCCACCCCGCCTCCCCGTCGCCGGAGTACTCCACCTCCAAGAAAACGGCTGCCAGAGCCCACCTCTATTCCTCCATCGCCGCGGTCATTCCGCTCCTCCCCAACACTCCCTCTTCCCGGGGATGGGTGCGGCAGGCTAGGCCTAGCCCGCCGGTGGTCGCACCTCGACCATAGACAGCTCGAGCCGGCCAGGCCCGCCGTCGGATCACCTCTGCCTTGCTGCCTCCTTTGTTCTCCGTCGGGGAGACAGAGGTAGAAGTCGATGACGCCCAATGGCCCCCTACATGTGCCCTACACCTACCCCGTCCCCACACATCAGTGGCACAGCCCTGCCACGTCATGTAAGTGGAAACATATTTTCTCATAAATACGTTTTCTAATTATAAAAGTGCATTCCTTCCTCTTTTGGCTAAAATGCGTTTTCTAAGTCTTCTCACTTCTGCAGCTCAAAATATGCTTTCTAGTGCAAGAAACGTATTCGGCCCGAAGGCACTTTCAGTTTTTCCTCCCAGGGACTTGTTTGAAGTAGTTCTTATTACAGATTAGTCCATTATCTCTACACCTCATAACTCTGCAACTGTAATTCCGATCGAGGTGAAACCAACGCCCACTTCTTTGTCTCGTCGAGACCTTTCTATTGGTACAATTTTCTCTAGGTGGTCCCATAGTAAAAATGACCATTTTGCCCTTGCTTCTAATCAGCCCTCTTCGAGACAGAAGAACATCCGACAAATCATTCTGCGGCTTCACCGCACTTCTCCCCAGAGTCTCCGGCACCCCCAGGCAAGCCACAATAGCCACTTTAATGATAGCCATGCAGTAGCCAATGTTTCTACGTCAATATTTAATAAAAGTTTGCCTGTTATCTGCCTGCTTGTTTGCTACTACTGTCGTTGTTTCAGTTTTACTCGTGGATTTGTGTCCGCCTTCATGCTATGTTCCGATGCATCTTGTTATCTTGTACTACTTACTAGTCTCATGTTCATATGTCATGATTGGTAGTAGTAGTAGTAGTACATGCTGGTAGTAGTGATGCTCGTTCTGCTGCATGCTTATGGCCTGTTATCCAATACTGTTGCTATGCATGTTCCGTTGCATCTAGTTGGTTACATGTTTTTTGGTAGTATTCTTGTCATATTCTTGCATGGTGTTTCCTTATGATGCTAGTGGTTATACTATGCTCGTGTGTAGTGCTATACTTATGTTTGTCAGTATGCCATGCTCATTTGGTTAAACGGTTCATTGTTCTTATGCTAGACGATTATGTTGCACCTCCATGATTATAATGATGTCATGCTCATGCATTGTAGTTGCATCATGTTATTTTAATATGACTCAGCTTATTGCATTCAAGTTTAACCGAATAATAATGAACTTGAACAACTGTTGGCTGAGTCATGGTGCCACCTAACCAAGCTGACCAGTGCAGCCACATTTGCCTTTACGCGGGGGGGGGGGGTCCTAACATGGGTCTATTGCCATGCCTCTCGGTGATGTCTCCAATGAGGGAAGGTTATGGGCGCACGCTACCCTAATCAGGTAGGCGGACATAAACCTTGTGTGCTCTTTGTTGTTGTAAGGATCCTTGTCCCTATTTGGGACCGTTTATGTTTTGTCACGATGGTGGTCGTAGGATGTCACGGGTTGACATCAGGGCCACCCAGGACTTAGCCCAAAGGGGAGTTTGTGGAGTTGCTGGGAGGGTGTAATGGCAATAGATCGGTTTTGTCGGAACACCATTGGTCCACTCGAATGGGAGCTCGAGGCCATGGGTTCTGTGGTGTGGGTACAGTGTCTAACCTCTACAGAGTGTGTGTTTAATCTATCGATAGTCGCGCCCATGGATATGGGCACAGTTCGTAGTCGGTCACACTATGAGCCAACTATAATAGTAAATTGATTAATAATAACCCCGGTTCGATGATGAGAAAGAGCTTGGTTGTGATCGAGAGAGGATTAGGGTGGTATCATGGATACCGAAGCTGGTTGATCTTTACGTGATCGCAAGATGATCATGGTGGTATCGTGGATACCGAGGTTGGTAAGTTGATGCATGAGATGGTTATGAGGTAACCGTCGAGCAAGAGTAAGTTGGTGCATGAGAATGTTAACATGTTGCATGTAGTATCATCATGTTCATATGCTCATGCTATGCTTGTTCTAGTCGTATCATGTTCAGTTTGTGCATGCCATGTTGTTCTGTTAGTATCATGCTCATGATTGATTTAACCTGCTAATGCTATGTTGTTGTTTGTCTTGACTTCTTTTGGTTATTGTGAGCTTGCAAGTATATTCAATGTACTGACCTGGCATGTCATGCCAGTTTGCAGGTCAGGCCTGGATTGCTTGCTTTTTTGGTGTGGTTCCTATGATTGCGAGCTAGGATAAACATTCCAGCCAGAGTCCCTATGGATTGGAGTCCATCATCGTCATTCGTTGTTCCGTTGCTAGTAGTTATTCTGCTGCCTCGAGTTGTTATGTTGCTTGCATAGAGCAACTATGGTTGGCGTAGCATCACTGTGCTGATGTTATTCATTGTAATATCAGAGACCTTGTATTCGTATTCATGCTGTAATAGAGAGCTGATTTGTGCTATGCAAAGCATTTCCGTATTCCAGAAGACTTCACCTCGATCTCTCGGCTGGAATACGGGGCGTTCCGGTTTCTCTGAGACGGGGTACCACAAAAGTTGATAATGATAGTGCAACATACTTGTGGCACTGCCGTTTAAGTCATATTAGTATAATGCGCACGAAGAAACTCCATGCAGATGGACTTTTGGAATCACTTGATTATGAATCATTTGATACTTGCAAAGCGTGCCTCATTGGCAAGATGACTAAGACTCCGTTCTCCGGAACAATGGAGCGAGCTAATGACTTATTGGAAAAATTTTGTTCAAGCTATCTTTCGATATTCCAATAAATCATCCAATTTATCGCTTATCGTTGTCTGACCGGTAAGATAAATCGACCAATAAATTAGCCGATATGGCGATAAATCAGCCGATATGCCAATAAACTGGCCGATTTACCCCTTATCTTGGGTCGACCGATAAGTTCTCGATAAGCAATATCCCCAACATTGATACATACCAATGTATGCAGTTGATGACCCACAAGTATCGCGGATCTATCGTAGTCCTTTCGACAAGTAAGAGTGTTGAACCCAACGAGGAGCGGAAGGAAATGACAAGCGGTTTTCAGCAAGGTATTCTCTGCAAGCACTTAAACTATCGGTAACAGATAGTTTTGTGATAAGATAATTCATAAAGGGTAAGAAGTAACAAAAATAAACAAGGTGCAGCAAGGTGGCCCAATCCTTTTGGTAGCAAAGGACAAGCCTGGATGAACTCTTATATAAAGCAAAGCACTCCCGAGGACACATGGGAATTATTACCAAGCTAGTTTTCATCATGCTCATATGATTCGCGTTCGTTACTTTGATAACTTGATATGTGGGTGGACTGGTGCTTGGGTGCTGTCCTTCCTTGGACAAGCCTCCCACTTATGATTAAACCCTCTCGCAAGCATCCACAACTACGAAAGAAAAATTAACATCAATCTAACCATAGCATGAAACTTATGGATCCAAATCAGCCCATACGAAGCAACGCATAAACTAGGGTTTAAGCTTCTGTCGCTCTAGCAACCCATCATCTACTTATTACTTCCCAATGCCTTCCCCTAGGCCCAAATAATGGTGAAGTTTCATGTAGTTGACGTTCACATAACACCACTAGAGGAAAGACAACATACATCTCATCAAAATATCGAACGAATACCAAATTCACATGATTACTTATAACAAGACTTCTCCCATGTCCTCGGGAACAAACGTAACTACTTAGAAAGCATATTCATGTTCATAATCATAGGAGTATTAATTATCATTAAGTATCTGAACATATGATGTTCACCGAATAAACCAACTAGCATCAAATACAAGGAGTAATCAACACTACTAGCAACCCACAGGTACCAATCTGAGGTTTTGACACAAAGATAGGATACAAGAGATGAACTAGGGTTTGGAGAGCAGATGGTGCTTGTGAAGATGTTGATGGAGATTGACCCCCTCTCGATGAGAGGATTGTTGGTGATGACGATGGCTTTGATTTCTGTAACGCCCCGAGACCGACGCTCCAGAAGACTTCCAGCTGTTCCGAGTTTCCCGTGTGTTTCTTTTGTGCTTGCTCTTTTATTTTTGCATTGCATCATGCCATCATGCCATTTAATTTTAAAACTCAACTAAATAAATTGCATAGATCTTTTGATCTATTTAAACTGAGGGAACTCACATGGTGACTTCTCTTTATAACATATCCTCCAATATTAGGGAGCTATATTAAATATTTCTTTATTTCGGAAATCACCAAAACACACTTGCAAAATAATTTCGTTCCTTTTCTGCTTCAAGTTTGGTCTCCAACTCTGCCCATAAATTCTTTCGTCATTTTTCTGGAGCTCCACCAAAAATCCGAACATTTTTGGACCTTCCCAAACCCTCACTTGCATTCAAATCATTTGAATTTAAATCAAATGAATTTGAATTTAAATTTTTCAATCGTGGCCTTTCTATTTTTCTTGGAACGAGCATATTTTTGCGAGTCCGGGAAATTACCCTCATGCCCTAATTCTTGTCCACTCATTTCTTTTCTCTTCCTTTATTTCTTTGCTTTTCTGTTTTTGGAAGAGTTTTGAAGAGAGAGGGAGAAGAGAGCCTAGCAGTCAGGTCCCTGGCCATTCTCCTCCCCACCAGGCCGGCCCAGTCTCCCTAGGCCCAAGGCCCAGCCGCAACCGCTGCTCTAACCCTAGCCCCAACCGATCCAGCCCCCCCGCATCTCTCCCTCGATTCCCATCTCTCCCTCTCGTTCCCATGCGCGCCGCCAGACCCATCCCCTCGATCCGCTCCTCCCTCCTTGCGCGATCCCCTCCTCTCGAGCACGCCTCTCATGGCGCCCGCATCAGCCGGCCTCCTTCCTCTCCTCCTCCATGGCGCCTCCCCTCCTCGTAGCGCTGCCGCCTCGTCTCCCCATCGCCATGGCCAGCACCACCGCACCCCCTACCACCACCGCACCACGAGGACCTCCACCGTTTGCCTCCTGCAGCTCTGCCTTCTATCACTATGCTGCCCTGCGGCCTCCTCCCCCTCGCTCCTCGACCGCCAGTGCCACAGCCTCCGCCTGCAGGCGCAGAGCCCCGAGGTCGCGTCCCTGTCGCCCGAGCGCTCAAGGAGAGGAGCTCGTAGAGCACCTCGCCCGCATCCCTCGTCCTCCGCCGCCCGGCGACCCTCTGCATCCACCTCGAACAGCTCTCCCTGCGACCTCATCTTCATCACCGCCTCGTGCGTCCCTACCGACTTCGACCGGGAGCCCCGCCGCTCATTTGTACATGGCATCCGCCTTCCTGCACGCGCGTTGTTGCTGCTTCGCCCCCCCCGCCTCCCTTCGTTAACCACCAAGACCCGAGGCATGTGTGCTCCACTGCTAGTTTCGTGGACGACGAGTACCTCTACGATGACCCTGGATGTCTACAAGCGTCAAGTACCACCACAACCCATGTTCGACTACGTGGATTCGCCAAGTACACCACCACCAAGTCCGCACGGGAGGTCGAACGACTACTTCCACGATGATGCGAGTACAAGTACCCCTTCGGATCGCCAAGTACATCTACGGCCGTGTACCACTACTTCCTCTACCAACGACCCCGGACATCTACGAAAACGTGTACAACTACCGTCGCCACGTGAACAACGACTTCCACTACGTCGTGTACGACTACTTCCACGATGTTCGAGAACAACTACTTCCACTACATCACGAGAACGTCTACTTCCTCTACATCGTACCGAACCCGAACCGCTCCGAAAATGCACGCTTCGAAGGTATAAGTCCCGAGACGATCAACCGTGGACCGAATGAATGTGTGTTGTATGAGATGCTTGTGTGTGCACCGCGTCCGAATTGTCGCTCTTTGCCATGCCACCGTCCCGTGGGAACCCGGTAGTCGGGAGCACCCCACCATCTCTAGCATGTTGCGCACATCCGCCCACTTCCTGTTGCACCGGTACCTCCTCGAGTTATCGGATCATCGAAATGTTGTCGTGGCATCATTTTCGGATATGTTGCCGTGGCACCATTTCCGTTTCACCGCCGTGGCACCTTTTTCCTTCCGCCATGGCGACAAATGCCTCGTATCATGCTCATGTTAACGTTTTCATAAAATTGCATAAACTTGCATATGTCATCCGCATCATGATAAAAACATTTAAAATGTTTAAAATTGTGTTTGCATTAAACTACTAAATGACATGGGGATTTTACGGAATTGTTGTTTCTTGCTTCCAGCCTCATCTAAATTGCCTACCTAGGTAGTTTAATTATGTTTCACCTCTTGCCATGTTTAACAACATTAAATATTGTTTGTTAGCCTAAACGAGAGAGAACTAAATAATTGTTGTGGTGTTCCGTCAATATGCAACTCGTTGCATATTGAGCTCCACTTAACTTGTAGTGTTGTTTGTGCATATTGCCATGCCATGCCTCATTAAACCGGACATGCATCATACTTGATTGTGCATCATGCCATGACTATGCTTGTGTGTTTACCGTGTTGTTTGCTTCTTTCCGGTTTGCTTCTCTCGTTAGCTTCGGTTTCGTTCCGGAGTTGTGAGGATTCGTTCGACTACGTCTGTTTGTCTTCTTCATGGACTCGTTCATCTTCCTTGCGGGATTTCAGGCAAGATGACCATTACCCTCGATATCACTTCTATCTTTGCATGCAGTCGCTCCATTCTATTGCCATGCTGCGCTACCTATCACTTGTTTACCATGCCTCCCATATTGCCATGTCAGCTTCTAACCTTTTTCACCCTTCCTTGCAAACCGTTGTTTGGCTATGTTACCGCTTTGCTCAGCCCCTCTTGTAGCATTGTTAGTTGCAGGTGAAGTTGAAGATTGCTCCATGATGGACAGGTTTATGTTGGGATATCACAATATCTCTTATTTAATTAATGCATCTATATACTTGGTAAAGGGTGGAAGACTCGGCCTTATGCCTGGTGTTTTGTTCCAGTCTTGCCGCCCTAGTTTCCGTCATACCGGTGTTATGTTCCCGGATTTTGCGTTCCTTACGCGGTTCGGTGATTTATGGGACCCCCTTGACAGTTCGCTTTGAATAAAACTCCTCCAGCAAGGCCCAACCTTGGTTTTAACATTTGCCTACCTAAGCCTTTTTCCCTTGGGTTCTGCAGACTCAAGGGTCATCTTTATTTTACCCCTCGGGCCAGTGCTCGTCGTGAGTGTTGGTCCAACCTGTCAGCTGCCGGTGGCCACCAGGGGCAACTCTGGGCTGGCCTACCGGAAGTTTGGACAATCCGGTGTGCCCTGAGAACGAGATATGTGCAGCTCCTATCGGGATTTGTCGGCACAGCGGGAGGCTTTGCTGGTCTTGTTTTACCATTGTCGAAATGTCTTGTAAACCGGGATTCCGAGTTTGATCGGGTCTTCTTGGGAGAAGGTCTATTCCTTCGTTGATCGTGAGAGCTTATCATGGGCTAAGTTGGGACACCCCAGCAGGGTATATTATCTTTAGAAAGCCATGCCCGCGGTTATGAGGCAGATGGGAATTTGTTAATGTCCGGTTGTAGATAACTTGACACCAGATCTGATTAAAATACATCAACAGCGTGTGTAGCCGTGATGGTCTCTTCTCGGCGGAGTCCGGGAAGTGAACACGGTTTTTGGGTTATGTTTGACGTAAGTAGGAGTTCAGGATCACTTCTTGATCATTGCTAGCTTCACGGCCGTTCCGTTTGCTCTCTTCTCGCTCTTATTTGCGTATGTTAGCCACCATATATGCTTAGTCGCTACTGCAACCTCACCACTTTACCACTTCCTACCCTTAAGCTTAAATAGTCTTGATCTCACGGGTGTGAGATTGCTGAGTCCTCGTGACTCACCAGGTACTACCAACAGTTGCAGGTGCCGATGATACCAGTGCAGGTGATGCAACCGACCTCAGATGGGAGCTCAAAGAAGATCTTAGTTGTTGCTATGTTTTGTTTATTGTTGATCAGTAGTGGAGCCCAGTTGGGATGATCGGGGATCTAGCAGTTGGGTTATCTTCTTTTCTTTTGGCTTCGTCCGTAGTCGGACTATGTGTGTACTCCGAATGATGTATGAATTTTATGTTCATTGTGTGAAGTGGCGATTGTAAGCCAACTCTTTATCCCATTCTTGTTCATTACATGGGATTGTGTGAAGATGACCCTTCTTGCGACAAAACCACCATGCGGTTATGCCTCTAAGTCGTGCTTCGACACGTGGGAGATATAGCCGCATCGTGGGTGTTACAATTTCCCCCTCTCGGAGGCAAGTTTCCCTGCAGAACATCTCCGCCGGAGGCCTAGATTGGTTCTGCCCAGATTCTACCTCGACACAGCGGTGCTTCATCCCGAAAGCGACCTTCTCATTTTTTTCCAGTTCAAAACACACTATATAGCAGAAGATGGGCATCGGGGGCCTGCCAGGTGGCCCACAAGGTAGGGGCGCGTCCAGGGGGTAGGGTGCGCCCCCACCCTTCTGGATGGAAGGTGGCCCCCCTTTGGTGCTTTCTTCGCCCAATATTTTTTATTAATTCCATAACGACTCTCCATGAAGTTTCAGGACTTTTGGAGTTGTACAGACTAGGTCTCTAATATGTGCTCCTTTTCCAGTCCAGAATTCCAGCTACCGGCATTCTCCCTCTTCATGTAAATCTTGTAAAATAAGAGAGAAAAGGCATAAGTATTGTGCTATAATTTGTAATAACAGCCCATAATGCAATAAATATCAATATAAAAGCATGATGCAAAATGGACGTATCAACTCCCCCAAGCTTAGACCTCGCTTGTCCTAAAGCGAAAGCCGAAATTAAAAAATATGTCCACATGTTTAGAGATAGAGGTGTTGATAAAATAAAATATGGACATGAGGGCATCATGATCATCTTTAGAACAGCAACATATAATGTCATATAATTTCTTATGCAAAAGTAAAAATTCGTTCACAAGGTAAAGTATGAATAAAAAACTTCATTGAAAACTAACAAACTATGATCTCAGTCATTGGAGCAATTTCAATTTATCATAACATCGGAAAGAGTCAATACAAGAGCTTTTCAGCAAGTCCACATACTCAACTATCATTTAGTCTTTCACAATTGCTAACACTCACGCGATACTTATGGGTTCAAAGCTTCAATCGGACACAGAGAAAGATAGGGGCTTATAGTTTTGCCTCCCAACCTTTTACCTCAAGGGTAATGTCAACTATAATTCTTTATGAAAACCAACATCCGAGTGGATATATATATATATATATATATATATGGATCTCTCCAACACATAGTGCTTGCCAAAAGGAAAAAGTGTAAAAAGGAAAAAGGAAAGGTGAAGATCACCATGACTTTGTATAAGGGTAGAAGATAAAAGTAAAAGATAGGCCCTTCACAGAGGGAAGCAGAGGTTGTCATGCACTTTTATGGTTGGATGCACAAAATCTTAATGTAAAAGAACGTCACTTTATATTGCCGCTTGTGATAAAGAACTTTATTATGCAGTCTGTCGCTTTTATTTCTTCCATATCACAAGTTCGTTTAAAGCTTATTTTCTTCACACTAATAGATCATACATATGTAGAGAGCAATTTTTATTGCTTGCACTGATGACAACTTAGTTGAAGGATCTTAGTCAATCCATAGGTAGGTATGGTGGATTCTCATGGCAAAACTGGGTTTCATAATGTTTGGATGCACAAGTAGTATCTCTACTTGGTGCAAAGAATTTGGCTAGCATGAGGTGGAAAAGCAATCTCAACATGTTGGAGGATCCATGAGAATATAACTTCTATTTGGATATAAGAAACCTAACCCATTATATTGTCTTCCTTGTCCAACATCAACTTTTTAGCATGTCATATTTTAATGAGGCCTCACAATTACAAAAGATGTCCAAGATAGTATACTTATATGTAAAACCTCTCTTTCTTTACTACTTCCTATTAATTGCAACAATGACCAAAACCATGTTTGTAAACTCTCAACAACTTTAATTCATTATACTCTTTATATGTGAAGTGATTACTCTCCACAAGATCAATATATGATCTATTTGTTATTTTATTTAATTCCCTCAAGATCATAGCAAGAAAGCAAAGCCCTCAATTCAAAACTACTATTTATTATATATAACTCAAGAACTTGATTACATAGATAGAGATCAACACAAAACTCACTGCTAGATCATGCTAAAATGTTATTCTACTAGATCGAGACATAACCAAAAGGATTGAACTAAGAAAAATGATAAAAGTAAAGGTGTGATAGTGATACAATATGGGGCCACCTCTCCCAAGCTTGGCAGTTGCCAAGGGGAGTGCCCATACCCATGTATTTATGTCCTTTTCTTTAGAGGTGGTGATGATGGAGTTTTTGATGTAGTAGTGCCACACTTCGAGTGTAGGAGATACTCCAATCTATGAATGATGGTATGGAGGGTGATTATATGCTCTTGCAACAGAATATTTTCACGAGTGAGATATTTATTTTGCACATGAACTATTTCAATGATCTTAAAAGCTTGAATTTCAGCAGGGGTAATATGATTGTAGCATGGTTGAAGGATGTCTTCTTCTTCTACTGTCGGAACTTGATATCCCGCGTCCTTCTTGATCTTATCACCCTCGTTGGTCAAGTTCCTCTCTCTTCATCTCCATATTCATTAGCCAAGCATCATCGCCACATTGTTGGAGGAGGGAGACGTCATGATGCCTGGCCTTGAAAATTCTGACAGAAAACAGCTCGAAACAAGAACAGAGGATTTTGTCGTGGTACGGTGGTCAAAATCTCTGGGGATTATATAAAGAATTTTTACCGACTAAAAGAAGTAGCGTGCAAGAAAACAAAGTCCAGAGGTCACACGAGGTGTACACAAGGCAGGGGGCGCTCCCAGGGGGGTATGTCGCGCCCTCCACCCCCCTGTTTTCCTCGTGTCTCTTTCGGACTACTTCTAATTTTCCTAGTTTTTTAAATATTCCAAAACGGAGAAAACATGCCATTAGAACAGTTTTGGAGTCGGTTTACTTACCGTACCACATACCTATTCCTTTTCGGAGTCTGAAACATTCTGGAAAGTATCCCTTATGTACTCCTCCGGTGTCAAGGTATTAATTATATGGGTTTCAACATTTATGGGAGTACCTGAGATATAGTGTTTGATTCTTTGACTGTTTACCACCTTCGGATTTGTGCCTTCAACGTTGTTGATTTTGATGGCACCGGAACGATAGACATCCTCGATAATCTAAGAACCTTCCCATTTAGAGAGAAGCTTTCCTGCAAAAAATCTTAAACGAGAGTCGTATAGCAAAACATGATCACCTCCATTAAACTCACGCTTTTGTATCCTCTTGTTGTGCCATCTTTTAACATTTTATTTAAAGAACTTGACATTCTCATAGGCTTGGGTCCTCCATTCATCAAGAGAGCTTATGTCAAACAACCTCTTCTCACCGGCAAGTTCGAAATCATAGTTGAGCTCTTTGATTGCCCAATAAGCTTTATGTTCTAGTTCAAGAGGTAAGTGACACGCCTTTCCATAAACCATTTTATATGGAGACATACCCATAGGGATTTTATAAGCAGTTCTATAAGCCCATAACGCATCATCAAGTTTCTTAGACCAATTATTTCTAGATCTATTAACAATCTTTTGCAAAATCAATTTAATCTCACTATTGCTCAATTTTGCTTGACCACTAGACTGAGGATGATAAGGAGATGCAATTCTATGGTCGACATCATATTTAGCAAGCATTTTACGGAAAGCACCATGAATAAAATGTGAACCACCATCGGCTATTAAATATCTCGGGACTCAAAACCTTGGAAAAACTACTTCTTTAAGAATCTTAATAGAGGTGTTATGATCAGCACTACTAGTTGGAATAGTTTCTACCCACTTAGTAACGTAATCAACAACAACTAAAATATGTGTATACCCGTTGGAGGAAGGAAAAGGTCCCATATAATAAAGCCCCAAACATCAAATGGTTCAATAAAAAGTGAATAATTCATAGGCATTTCCTGACGTCTACTAATATTACCAATTATTTGGCATTCACCACAAGACAAGACAAACTTACTAGCATCCTTGAAGAGAGTAGGCCAATAAAACCAGATTGCAATACCTTGTGTGCAGTTCTATCTCCAGCATGGTGTCCACCGTAGGACTCAGAGTGGTACTTGCATAGGATCTGTTCCTGTTCATTCTCAGGTACACAACGTCTAATAACACCATCTACTCCTTCTTTATACAGTTGTGGGTCATCACAAAAGTAATGTCTTAAATCATAGAAAAACTTTTTCTTTTGCTGGTATGTGAAACTAGGTGGTATAAATTTTGCAACAATGTAATTAGCACAATCAGCATACCATGGAGTATTATGAGAAGCATTTATGACAGCTAATTGCTCATCAGCAAAACTATCATCAATAGGCAGTGGGTCATCAAGAATATTTTCTAACCTAGACAAGTTGTCTGCAATGGGGTTCTCAGCTCCCTTTCTATCAATAATATGCAAATCAAATTCTTGTAGCAAGAGAACCCATATAATAAGTCTAGGTTTAGTATCTTTCTTTTCCATAAGATATTTAATAGCAGCATTATCAGTGTGAACAGTTGCTTTGGAATCTACAATATAAGATTTGAACTTATCACAAGCAAAAACAACTGCTAAAAATTCTTTTTCAATAGTAGCATAATTTCTCTGGGCACTGTCTAGAGTTTTACTAGCATAATGAATAACATTCAATTTCTTATCAACTCTTTGTCGTAGAACATCACCAACAACATAATCACTAGCATCACACATAATTTCAAAGGGAAAATTCCAATCAGGTGGCTGAACAATAGGTGCAGAAATCAAGGCGTTCTTAAGTATTTCAAATGCTTCTACGCAATCATCATCAAAAACAAAAGGAACATCTTTTTGCAAGAGATTACTGAGAGGCCTAGAAATTTTATAGAAGTCTTTAATGAACCTCCTATAGAAACCAGCATGGCCAAGGAAACTTCTTATACCTTTGATATCTTTAGGACACTGCATCTTTTCAATAGCATCTACTTTAGCTTTATCAACTTCACTACCTCTTTCAGAAATTTTATGCCCCAAGACAATACCTTCATTAACCATAAAATGGCACTTCTCCCAATTCAAGACGAGATTAGTTTCTTCACACCTCTGCAAAACTCAATCAAGGTTGCTTAAGCAATCATCAAAAGAAGTTCCATAAACGGAAAAATCATCCATGAAAACCTGAACAATCTTTTCACAAAAGTCAGAGAATATAGTAGTCATACGTCTTTGAAAGGTAGCAGGTGCATTGCACAAACCAAAAGGCATACCTCTATAAGCAAAGGTACTAAAAGGGCAAGTAAAAGTGGTCTTTTCCTGATCATCTTTTGACACGGGTATTTGAGAGAAACCAGAATAACCATCTAGAAAACAGAAATGTGTATGTTTGGATAGTCTTTCTAGCATTTGATCAATAAAAGGTAGAGGGTAATAATCTTTTCTAGTACCTTTATTTAATTTGAGAAAATCAATTACCATTATTCTATAACCTCTAACAATTGTTTGTGAATCAATTCATTATTATCATTAGGAACAACAGTAATACCTCCCTTCTTAGGGACACAATGAACGGGACTTACCCACTTACTATCAGCAATATAATAAATTATTCCTGCCTCCAGAAGCTTTAGAATTTCATTTCTTACCACTTCTTTCATCTTAGGATTTAACCGTCATTGATGAACAACTGGTTTAGGATCAGGCTCCAAATTAATTTTGTGCTGACATAGAGTGGGACTAATGCCCTTAAGATCATCAACAATATATCCAATAGCGGCACAGTGCTTCTTCAGAGTTTTCAATAATTTATTTTCTTCATGCTCTGAAAGGTTAGCACTAATAATAACAGGATATGTCTTCTTTTCATCAAGATAAGTATATTTGAAAGTATCATGTAATTGTTTAAGTTCAAACACGGGATCACCCTTAGGTGGAGGAGGATCCCCAAGGATTTCAACAGGCAAATTGTGTTTCAAAAGAGGCCCTTGATAAAATAATATTTCATCGATTTCCCTTCTTTCATTCATAAACATATCATTTCCATAGTCTAGCAAATATTGTTCTAAAGGATTAGTAGGAGGCACGGCAATAGACGCAAGACAAATAATTTCATCCTTACTAGGCAATTCTTTATAATGGGGTGGTCTACGAAATTTGGAGAAATTAAAATCATGAGACATATCCCCTAAACTGACTGTGAGAATATCTTTCTCACAGTCTATCTTAGCATTAATAGTATTCAGAAAGGTCTACCAAATATAATGGGACAAAAATCATCTTTTGGGGAAGCAAGAACAAGAAAATCACACTACAAAAAAAGACACATCCGTGACATTTTGGGCCGAACGAAAACAATTTCTGTCATACTTATGACACTTCTATGATGATAATTGTGACAAAACCCGGTATCATCATAGATGTGGTGGGCTCCTACTTCTATGACAAAAAATCATGACATAAAATGGGCTTTTCGTCCTAGGCGGGCCAGAGACGCAGCTGCATGACATTCTTTGGGCCGTCCATGACAGAAAAAACCGTGGTAGAAGCGAGGGCGAGGAAAATATCAGGGAGTTCCCAGTTATGGTGGGTGGTCGGGGGGGCAAGTGATGCGCGTTTCTCTCGTACCATACACGCGTGGATGTGAGGCGTTGGGCTCTAACTGAACCCGAGCCAGGCGTCGCCTAACTGAACCCGAGCGATTACACTACAGGCTACGTGTTACTGAACCCAAGCGATCGAGCGATTCCTTCGCTACTGCTATTAACTGAAGCCGGTCGATGCTGCCTTAGGATGAAAAGTGAGCTTTGCTGGGGGGTTTGGATGAACAGTTCCCAGTGGGGGTGGATGAACAGGACCCTGTGGTGTTGCCTCTAGATGAACAGGACCCCGATCGAGCCGGTTGGGGCTAGATGAACAGGACCCCGTGGAGGGCTGGATGAACTGGACGACCCCGTGGAGGGCTGGTTGAACAGTAGTTAGTGGAGGGTTGGATGAACAGTAGCTCGTGGAGGGGTGGTTGAACAATAGCCCGTGGAGAGGGCTGGCTGAACAGTAGCCGGTGGAGTAGCGCGCGGTGGAGGCTGGATGAACAGGAGCCCATGGATGAACAGTCACAGGTGGAGACTGGAGGAGGTCGACGGTGGATGAACAGTAGCCCGTGGAGGCTGGAGGAGGTCGACGGTGGAGATGAACAGTATCCCATGGAGCCCCGTTTTGCGGTACGCCACACCCCTCCCGAGGAACAGGACCCCCGTTTCGACCGTAGCACTCCACTACTAGGGAAAAGCCTAGCAGCAGCGCGGGTTTTGGGCCTATTAGCAGCGCGGGGGCCGGCGCTACTAATAAGGCGCTACAGCTAACGTATAGCAGTAGCGCGGGTGGCACCCGCGCTACTACTATGTCCATTAGTAGTAGCGTGGGTAAAAACCCGCGCCACTACTACCAGCGCGGGTTTTTTTCGAAAAAATATTTCGATTTTTTACCTAATTTTCAAATTTCTGAATTATTTTAACCTCAAATCTCTAATCACTCCTCATCGCTGCTCAATTTAATCTCTAATCATCCCTCATCATTCCAAATCATCTAACTTCCCGGACGGTCACCCATCCTCTCACTACTCCAGCCTGAGCACGCTTAACTTCTGGGTTCTATTCTCCCTCGTTTCCAAGTCTGCACTTGCTGTTTTCCTGACAATAGTAAGATGTCAATCCTATTAACCTCAGGAATTTAGCTTGAGCATGAAGTCACACATTTCACTATTTGAGTTTGAAACTATTGTTCTAAAAAATTAGTAACACTAATATTTCTTTAATAATTAGTTTGACCACAGTTTGACCACAGTTTGACCACAGTTTGGCCATAGTTTGACCAGATTTGACCAAAATTCAAAAAAACTAAAATAATTATTTAGTAACACTAATATTCTAGAATAATTAGTTTGACCATTGTTTGACCACAGTTTGAAATTTTTTCAATTTTTTCCACTCTAGATCTTAAAAGCCCCGTAACTTTTTTCTGTTAGGTTTTTGAAGATTTTGAAAATGTTTAACGAGGTTCCCCCCGTTAAATTCGGATGTACCTTTTCGAGTAGATGATTTTTCATATAAAAAACTTTTTCATCCAAGTTAGTATGCAAAAGTTATGCCCATTTTTACAAATTCTCGAGAGATTTTGCAAATAAAGTCGAAATTCATATTTGCAAATTTTCGCAACAACTAGACCACATATCACATGGGAAACTTATTTTCTTTTACTTTTTTGACATTTTCATCATTTTCTTTTATTTTTTTTAAACTGAAAAGGCGATCCACTGGGGGGAGGTAGAGTTTGAAAATGGGACCTTTAGTAGTAGCGCGGTTTTTTACCGCCTCGCTACTACTATGGCACCACTTAGTAGTAGCGAGGGCTAAAAACCAACGCTACTGCTATCAAACTTAGTAGTAGCGAGGTTTTAAAAACCCGCGCTACTACTATGGCATGTCCCGGGGGGCACGGTAGAGACCGCTTAGTAGTAGCGAGGGTTAAAAACCCGCGCTACTGCTATCAACTTAGTAGTAGCGAGGTTTAAAAACCTGCGCTACTGGTAAGTAGCAGTAGCGAGGGTTTTTAACCCTCGCTACTAGTAACTTTCTGTGTATAGGCTTTTCCCTAGTAGTGCTCCAACACAAGTCTGTTTCCTATGTTTTGCGGTACGCCACACCCCTCCCGATCAACATGACCCCGTTTCGATCGTAGGAGGTCCAACAGAAGTATGTTTCCTCCGTTTTGCAGTATGCCAGACCCCTCCCGATGAACATGATCCTGTTTCGACCATGGTCGGTCGAACATAAGGCCATTTCCTTCGTTCTGCAATATGTCAGGCCTCGTTTCCATCGGTTGTTCCGTCCAAGCCGGTTGGCTCCCACGCGTTCCATTGCCTCCCGATGAACACGACGCATTCTGTTGCCTCCCCATGAACACGACGACGACGCAGATTCTCTGTTCCGACCCAGCCATGTACACAAGACCTGGCCGTACGTATGCGCGAGTAGGCGTTCGAGACCCCACCAGTATGTACGTATGTGGCCGTATTTTCTTTCTTTCACACTGGCCACTGAACGTACATGTACATGCTACGTGCGCGCCTCTACTATGACACGTGCATGCCTCTACATCGACCAGTATGTACGTACCTGTTCGCGGCCAGAATGACAATGCTATGTACACTTCGACAGGTGGGTCCTGACTGTCAGGCACTTCCTTGCGTGCGAAGATATAGCTGGTGGGTCCCAGCAGTCAGGGGGGCAAATCGTTTTTTTTTGCCCGGACGCACTTCCTTGCATGTGAAGATGTAGCTGGTGGGTCCCAGCAGTCAGGGGGGAAACGTTTTTTTCGCGAAATATGGTGGCCCGTCCGGTGAGTCCCTGCTGTCAGGTGGAGGAATAAGTATTTTGCGCGTAATAAGGAGGCACTTCCTTGCGGCTGCCGTGGACCCAGCTGTCAGCCTCTCCACATACAATACTCTTCTTATTGAAGTCGGTCGTTGACCACATTGACCACGCGGCGCCGAGAGCACCATGGAGGTGGTCGACGGCAAGGCCTTGGAAGGGGACAACGCCGGAGCCGGGGAAGACGCGGCAGTGGATGCCCACGCGGAGAGGAGCACAAGGCGTCACTGGTTGGGCTGCGGTCTGAGGCTATCGTCACCGCAGAATAACAGGGGGTGTGGGTGAGTGGAGAGTTGGCCTAGCCAGCGGTGGGAATAGTAGGGGGGCGGTGGGTCCTCCGCAGCAGCACAGCCAGCCACGGGAGGCAGGAGTAGGCGGCACGACCGGTGCTGCTTTTGGCGGCTGGCGCAAGAAGACCATAGGTTGAAGAAGCACTATGGCCGTTGGATGGATAAAGTACGGTAACTAGAGCTAGAATCGTGCATATTGACTAAGTAGACAAAGCCCTCAGTCCCCGTCAACTTAATAGGCCCACAAGTCAGCCTCCCACTATACTGGGTCCCAGCTAGCAGGGGAGTATTCATTTTTTTGTGCGTAATAAGGAGGCACTTCCTTGCGTGCGAAGATATAGCTAGTGGGTCCGACCTGTCAGCGGTGGTAATGTTTTTTCATGAAATACAGATGCTCTTTGGATGGGTCCCAGATGTTAGGTTGTGACGCCCCCGATTCAATCGTACACTAATCATACACGCAAACGTGTACGATCAAGATCAGGGACTCACGGGAAGATATCACAACACAACTCTACAAATAAAATAAGTCATACAAGCATCATAATACAAGCCAAGGGCCTCGAGGGCTCGAATACAAGTGCTCGATCATAGACGAGTCAGCGGAAGCAACAATATCTGAGTACAGACATAAGTTAAACAAGTTTGCCTTAAGAAGGCTAGCACAAACTGGGATACAGATCGAAAGAGGCGCAGGCCTCCTGCCTGGGATCCTCCTAACTACTCCTGGTCGTCGTCAGCGGGCTGCACGTAGTAGTAGGCACCTCCAGAGTAGTAGGAATCATCGTCGACGGTGGCGTCTGGCTCCAGGGCTCCAACATCTGGTTGCGACAACCAGGTAGAAGGGAAAGGGGAAAAGAGGGAGAAAAGCAACCGTGAGTACTCATCCAAAGTACTCGCAAGCAAGGAACTACACTACATATGCATGGGTATATGTGTAAGGAGGCCATATCAGTGGACTGAACTGCAGAATGCCAGAATAAGAGGGGGGATAGCTAGTCCTATCGAAGACTACGCTTCTGGCAGCCTCCGTATTGCAGCATGTAGAAGAGAGTAGATTGAAGTCCTCCAAGTAGCATCTCCAAGTAGCAATCCAATAGCATCTCCAAGTAGCATCTCCAGTAGCATCGCATAGCATAATCCTACCCGGCGATCCTCCCCTCGTCGCCCTGTGGAAAAGCGATCACCGGGTTGTCTGTGGAACTTGGAAGGGTGTGTTTTATTAAGTATCCGGTTCTAGTTGTCATAAGGTCAAGGTACAACTCCAAGTCGTCCTGTTACCGAAGATCACGGCTATTCGAATAGATTAACTTCCCTGCAGGGGTGCACCAACTTACCCAACACGCTTGATCCCATTTGGCCGGACACACTTTCCTGGGTCATGCCCGGCCGCGGAAGATCAACACGTCGCAGCCCCACCTAGGCACAACAGAGAGGTCAGCACGCCGGTCTAAACCTAAGCGCACAGGGGTCTGGGCCCATCGCCCTTAGCACACCTGCACGTTGCATACGCGGCCGGTGAGCAGACCTAGCAACCTCCATTACAAAGGAAGTTGCGTTAACGCAGTCCAACCCGGCGGGCGCCACTCAGTCGCTGACGTCAAGAAGGCTTCGGCTGATACCACGATGCCGGGATACCCATAACTACTCCCGCGTAGATGGTTAGTGCGTATAGGCTCGTAGCCAACTCAGATCAAATACCAAGATCTCGTTAAGCGTGTTAAATATCCGCAAACGCCGACCAGGGCCAGGCCCACCTGTCTCCTAGGTGGTCTCAACCTGCCCTGCCGCTCCGCCACAAAGTAACAGTCGGGGGCCGTCGGGAACCCAGGCCCACCTCTACCGGGATGGAGCCACCTGCCCCTTCAGCCCCCATCTCCGAACAGTATCACAGGTAATGTAACTGTGTAAAGTATATCGTATATGCCCGTGATCACCTCCCGAAGTGATCACGGCCCAGTAGTATAGCATGGCAGACGGACAAGAGTGTAGGGCCACTGATGGAACACTAGCATCCTATACTAAGCAGTAGGATAGCAGGTAATGGTAACAACAGTAGTAGCAAGGACAGGCTATGCATCAGGATAGGAATAACGGAAAGCAGTAACATGCTACACTACTCTAATGCAACCAGTATAGAGAAAAGAGTAGGAGATATCTGGTGATCAAAGGGGGGGCTTGCCTGGTTGCTCTGGCAAGAGAGAGGGGTCGTCAACTCCGTAGTCGAACTGGGGCATCAGCATCGTCACGGGGTCTACCGAAGAGAAGAGGGGGGAGAAACAGTAAATACATAGCAAGCAAGTGCATAACAGGATAACAGGCAGAGCTAGACGTGTTCTAACGCAGTATGAGGTGATACCGGTGAAGGGGGAAACATCCGGGAAAATATCCCCGGTGTTTCATGTTTTCGGACAGATGAACCAGAGGGGTAAAGTTGCGAGTTTGATATGTTAGGGGTGCGTGGCGGACGAACAGGCTGCGTATCCGGGTTCGTCTCGTCGTTCTGAGCAACTTTCATGTAGAAAGTATTTTCATCTGAGCTATGGTTTATTTTATATGATTTTCTAAAGTCTTAATCATTTTTAGAATTTATTTAACTATTTAATTCTAACATTATCCAGAATAGTGCACGCTGACGTCATCATGACGTCAGCATGACGTCAGCAGTCAACAGGGAGTTGACTGGGTCAATCTGACGTGTGGGTCCCGCATGTCATACTCTATTTACTCTAATTAGGATTTAACTAATCTAATCACGGTTTAAATAACTCACAATAGTTAATTAGGTTAACTAAACAAGATTAATTAAGTTAATTAATTCACTAATTAATTGATTATTTATTTATTAATTTTATTAATTCATTTTTATTTTATTTCCTTTTTCTTTTCTTCTTTTTTTAAATGTTCTGGGGCCGGGCCCCACATGTCTGTGGCCCATAGGGGCCTAGAGGGCGCGGGCGTCGGGGCACAGCCTGAACAGGGGCACACCCGACCGGGCGTTGCGGGGCGGCGGTGTGGGGGTGAGGCCACCGGGCGCGACCGAGGCGGTGGGCACGCGTGCGGGCGCCGGGAATCGGCAGCGAGGGGCGGCGTCCAGGCGAAGGCCGCGACGCAGTGGGGGGAGGCGCATGAGGAGGCGATGGTGGCACGGCCACGGGTCACGAGCAGGGCGGTCGAGCGCCGTGGCCGTGGCCGTGGGCCAGCGAGGCCGTGCGCGGGAGCGACGGGGAGAGGCGCGCGGTGAGCGCGCAACGGGCGGGGCCAGAGTGCGTCGACCGCGGGCGGGGATGGTGGTGACCGGGGCGACACAGGGAGAGAGGAGGCGAAGGGGGACGGCGGCGCTCACTTGCGAGCAGGGAAGGGGGGCGACGGGGTGCGTTGGCGTCAGCGAGGGAGAGGCGATGCAGCGGCGACGACGAGGTGGCGGAGCACAGCTGCGACGAGGCGGCGCCGGGGATGGCCACCAGCGTCGTAGGCTCAGGGCGGCGCGGGATCTGGCCCCTCCCCGATCTAGTCGAGTAGGGGGGCGCCTGGGAGGAGGCAGGGGGCGGTGGTGCGGCGGTCCGGCGAGGTGGCCCCGGGCGGTGGCGACGGGCAGCGCCGCGGGTCGAACGACCACGGCGGGCTCGGGTGCCTCGACCCAGATGGGATCAGGAGAAAGAGAGGGAGAGTGGGGAACGAGGAGGAGTGGGGTACTGGGTGTCGGTTAGGGTTTGGGCAGGGGTGTATAGGGAGCGGGGCTGGGCTGGCCGGTTGGCCGAATGGGCCAGCCTGTTGGGTCGGCTGGCCCGGGGTCCTTTTCCCTTTTTTTTGTTTTCTCTTTTGTAGTTTCTTTCTTTTATTTATTTTCTTTTCTGTTTTTAAATCATTTTAAATTCCTTAGGCATTTTATAAAAATGGGTTTGTTGCACCATAATTACCTTTGTAATATTTAGTACAAACCAAACATTTGTATTTTAATGTTTGAAAACTTTTATTGTTTGACTTAAATTCAAATTTGAATTTGGATCGGTTCTAAACTAACGCGAGAATATCAACAATAATCGAGGTGACGTGGCATCATTACTAGAGGGTTACTGTAGCTTGATTGCCCGGGCGTCACAATTCTCCTCCACTACAAGAAATCTCGTCCCGAGATTTAAGAGGTAGTGTAAGGGGGGAAAGTTTGATAATGAATCTAGCGAATCTTTTCGGTCTTGGTTGCTCTTCTCGAAGAGGTCGATCCATTACATTGATTTCTTCATTCCTCTGTTTCAGGTCCTCATGATGAAGTCGGCTCTTTTCTTCGGGAACTCCATCGTATTTACGAATAGGTAACGGGGCAGGTCGGCAACGACAGAATGTTATAAGGGTTATAATCTGGGATTAACCCATGAATGAGCATATGAGTACCTCTCGAGTTTGAACATTTAAAAGACATCGAGAGTAAAGTTGGGAGGTACAATAAGAAGTTTCAAGCAGCCAGGCAATCGTTCAATGCCTAGTCAGAAGGTGAAAGTGGTTTCAAAGCAACGGGATAATTATTGTGTCCGATGCCAGAATTGATGATCTCATCGGAAAGGTGGCTCATGAATTACTTACGAGTCCACGCGGGAGGAATAACTTTGGAAACTGGGGTGTGCAGGAGAGTCAGGTTTCGATCCTGGGAACTGTGGGTTATGGGCCCACCATGTTCTTAAAAGTAGAAAGGGCGGAGACGTCTTGCGTGATCATGCAAGCAAGGCATGTCAGGGGGTAGCCTGTCGATTATGTCGGCGACAACGTCGATACCAAGGGCGAGGGACGAAGAGAACTATTTTCCTGCTCGTTGAACGAGGCGGGCCAAGAGGCAAAGTTCTCATCCATCGGCGGTTACCGAAATGTCATCAACAATAGAAACAGGGTCTCACTGTCAGAGTTGTACACCGAGGTGTTTACCTACGCAGTGAATTATTACTGCTTAGATTATATAGATCACAAGAAAGGTTAAACCAAACAACGGAAAGGAAATATGGTTATCAAATTACATAGAACAAAGACAAGGAAAATGTGTTTAATCACATATTTCAGGGGTATATCCTTCCCAAGGACAAGCAGAGCATGATATCCATGACAGGATATAATGTAGAAAACTCTTTAGGTAGGGGAGAGAATTTTCATGACACTACCCATACAACGGTGTTTGGATAATTGAGCAGGAAACTTTTAGCCTTGGGCTCCAAATGTTCTTGTTGGAAATCGGAGTATCACAAACAAGCTTTTGAGATAGCATTGACATGGTATTCAAACAAAGGTCGGACTTTAGATACTCAATGGATCCATCAGGAACAACTTATAAAATAGGTCTTACAATTTCCTCCAGGAGGAGTGGTTATCCTTGCAAAAGAAATTATAACGATAGGTCCTCCACCTAGGGGGGGGTGCTAGGCATGACATCATGTTACCGGGTCATCAAAGGACCAACATCATAACTCTTGGAAAGTTGTCCCAACCATCATATCTGACCGAGATTCAGATCCGATTAGTGTCATGATACCTCAGACTCAGGATGTCCGAGAAGAAAAGGTGCAACACAAATAGACGAAAAGACATTTCAAGATTCTCAGGAAATGAACTATGGAAGCAAGTTCCGAAACCAGAGTTCATCATTAAACCAAGGAGAGGATGAGGAAGTGGCTGACGGACTCAGCGATAATTCAACGAGGTATCCAAAAAGATGCATCTCCTCAATTATGTGGATAAGGAGATAGCATTTGTCAGATCAAATGATATAATGAAGCATGCTCGAGGACAACATACACAATTAAACATTGGTTGAAAGGTGCGCCCGAAATATGGGTTGGGCTGCACGACCAATGTCAGAATGGTGATTCAATAATCAATAGTCTAAGAATGAACGGTTGACCATTAACTTCAAAGCAATAGGGTTGCTAGAAGTACAGAATCCAAACAGCACCGTTCACTTGTTGGTACCCCCGGTTGGAATCAACACGAGGACCATGAAAGAATGGTGATGGTGAGAAGTAGCACTACACCAAGAACTCTCAAGAGGTGGAACAAATCTCAGAACATTCTTGACATAAAAGATGGTAATACTCCAAGATAAAGAAGAACAAAGGCTGGATAGCAAGGAACTCAAGGTATAACACAAAACATGAACAAGTTTGTGTTGGGGGAAGGCAAGAATGTCGTCGATGATAACACAATCATCGAGTGGCAAGGATGGTATTTCTCATCATGAATTCGATTGATACCCTGTAAGAGCTCAGAATGTAGATGATGATTACGACACATTTGTCGAGAGGTTTCATGAAGATGTAATCGAACAACGATGACATCAAGTCAAAGGACTGATGAAGCGAAAGTTACTAAAACCAAGGGTACGACACGAACTCGAAATCAAGCTTGATGTTCAAAGCGAAATGATATGACAAGGAAGATCGACGTAAGTCTAGCTCATCATCAAAAGTTGTGCTCCGGAAGAAGGACCGGGTAGCACAGTTAAAATTAGCTCGATAATGATATAGCCGATCAGGCTAGGAACGACTTGAAGGATTAATAAATTTGTAAGCAGTGATGGGTTCAAATACTTGTTGAATCGCAATGCGAACTCGATTCAGTTATCGGTGTCTTTGAGTTTTTAATAACTCAGAGCCCATGAAAAATTTGAATCAGTGAGAAGGTAGTACTTGATGAACTCATAAAAATTTAGGCAGTTCCATGATAATCTCGAGATACCATGGGGTAAAACTCGATGACAGATCGAAGTAAAGGTTGGACTGGGGCATTGCTCTGCAGAAGACAAGTGCTTAAACTTGCATGAGAAATGGTATTTAAAGGAGAACATGGTCGGAACCACGATTGCAAAAAGGCCAGATCCCAGATATAAGATGATCTTATATCAATGGAATAATTAATTTTAAAAGAAGCTTCGATGAGAAGATGTGTATCGTGTCCATGGGCATGAACACAAAGTTCAAGGTCGACTCCCACTTCTCCAATGCATAACCTTTCATCCACTTCTCGCGTTCGATTAAGTTGCAGTGTTGAAATTTTATCTGGCGAAGCACCAGAAGAGTATGACTCGTGAAAACTTTCGGGTTCACACGGTCTAGAGAAAGCATATGTTCAACCCTTAGTGGCCTCTTAGAAACATATACCACAAGTTTCAAGAGTAAATAACACAAGCCCGAAAGCAGAGCATGGTTGGCCAAGCAGAGGATACAACTTAACAAAGGCATTATGTATCAGAGAAAAGGCTCACAAGGTTATTGAATATGAAGGGCGTTGTCAGATAAAATCCAACAAAGGATCTGGTGGTCCACAAGGGATCTGACGTGAGCATCGGTACTCAACTAGAGGAAGCAAATTATAGAAACAACTGACTAACTCAATTGTCAAATGCAAAGGAATTATGATTTTCAAATCAAGGGATCAGAAGCAATGCTCTGATTAGGGGTGGATAAGTTGAATAGCCTTAGGGTACAATCAAAGACAATTGGATTAGTCGAGAACCAATTCCAGTTAAAAGGATGGCAGCTCAGCCGGAAAATTAATTTATAAGGATCAATGATGATTGCGTGTATTCGCAAACATATTGAGTCAACGGACTCAAAATGATAATGACAAGGAATGTCAATAAGACTACGAGACTTATGGGATTAACCATAATGCAAGCAAGCAAGAATTTCAAGAGCCAAGGCTCCAGAGGATTTTCGGAAGATCGAATAGTATTTTGAAGACTTTTGTGAAACACATGAACAACTGGGGATGAGCGGATACTCGACAAGTGCGAGTATTTATTTGAAGGGGTATTCATGTGGCAAAGAACTGCTAGGCAGTAGGCACAAAGTATTCTCGGAACAATAGAGAAAACTTCGGGGTATCTTGTAATAACAAGATCAATGGGGGATGATCGTATGAATGGCAAGTGTAAGTAGTTTTCCATACGGATTTATCGGTGGCCGGGAATAGCAGAAGTGATGGGCACAAAGTCTCATGAGAATATCAAAGAGTATCTCTGAAATCTTCTGGTGCAGTCGGTGATCAACTGGACTGGAGGGCCTCTCCGGGAGAAAGTATTTTCGAGAACCTAAAGTTAGATATTAGTAAAAATCGTTTAACCCCGGATAGAAGAGCGTTCAGAATCCCAGAGTAAAGGTCGAGGAGTAAAAGACCCTAATACCACCCAAATGGCGACGTGGGCTCGTAAGCCACACAGCCATGTTAGTAAAAGTTTTTCAATGACTAGACTCGACTTCGGCCAAGGAGTTGGAAAGGGGGATTCCTATAGGCAGTTGGCTCTGATACCAACTTGTGACGCCCCCGATTCAATCGTACGCTAATCATACACGCAAACGTGTACGATCAACATCAGGGACTCACGGGAAGATACCACAACACAACTCTACAAATAAAATAAGTCATACAAGCATCATAATACAAGCCAGGGGCCTCGAGGGCTCGAATACAAGTGCTCGATCATAGACGAGTCAGCGGAAGCAACAATATCTGAGTACAGACATAAGTTAAACAAGTTTGCCTTAAGAAGGCTAGCACAAACTGGGATACAGATCGAAAGAGGCGCAGGCCTCCTGCCTGGGATCCTCCTAACTACTCCTGGTCGTCGTCAGCGGGCTGCACGTAGTAGTAGGCACCTCCAGTGTAGTAGGAATCATCGTCGACGGTGGCGTCTGGCTCCAGGGCTCCAGCATCTGGTTGCGACAACCAGGTAGAAGGGAAAGGGGAAAAGAGGGAGAAAAGCAACCGTGAGTACTCATCCAAAGTACTCGCAAGCAAGGAGCTACACTACATATGCATGGGTATATGTGTAAGAGGCCATATCGGTGGACTGAACTGCAGAATGCCAGAATAAGAGGGGGATAGCTAATCCTGTCGAAGACTACGCTTCTGGCAGCCTCCGTCTTGCAGCATGTAGAAGAGAGTAGATTGAAGTCCTCCAAGTAGCATCTCCAAGTAGCATCTCCAAGTAGCATCTCCAGTAGCATCGCATAGCATAACCCTACCCAGCGATCCTCCCCTCGTCGCCCTGTGGAAAAGCGATCACCGGGTTGTCTGTGGAACTTGGAAGGGTGTGTTTTATTAAGTATCCGGTTCTAGTTGTCATAAGGTCAAGGTACAACTCCAAGTCGTCCTGTTACCGAAGATCACGGCTATTCGAATAGATTAACTTCCCTGCAGGGGTGCACCAACTTACCCAACACGCTTGATCCCATTTGGCCGGACACACTTTCCTGGGTCATGCCCGGCCGCGAAAGATCAACACGTCGCAGCCCCACCTAGGCACAACAGAGACGTCAGCACGCCGGTCTAAACCTAAGTGCACAGGGGTCTGGGCCCATCGCCCTTAGCACACCTGCACGTTGCGTACGCGGCCGGTGAGCAGACCTAGCAACCTCCATTACAAAGGAAGTTGTGTTAACGCAGTCCAACCCGGCGCGCGCCACTCAGTCGCTGACGTCAAGAAGGCTTCGGCTGATACCACGATGCCGGGATACCCATAACTACTCCCGCGTAGATGGTTAGTGCGTATAGGCTCGTAGCCAACTCAGATCAAATACCAAGATCTCGTTAAGCGTGTTAAATATCCGTGAACGCCGACCAGGGCCAGGCCCACCTGTCTCCTAGGTGGTCTCAACCTACCCTGCCGCTCCGCCACAAAGTAACAGTCGGGGGCCGTCGGGAACCCAGGCCCACCTCTACCGGGATGGAGCCACCTGCCCCTTCAGCCCCCATCTCCGAACAGTATCACAGGTAATGTAACTATGTAAAGTATATCGTATATGCCCGTGATCACCTCCCGAAGTGATCACGGCCCAGTAGTATAGCATGGCAGACGGACAAGAGTGTAGGGCCACTGATGGAACACTAGCATCCTATACTAAGCAGTAGGATAGCAGGTAATGGTAACAACAATAGTAGCAAGGACAGGCTATGCATCAGGATAGGAATAACGGAAAGCAGTAACATGCTACACTACTCTAATGCAAGCAGTATAGAGAGAAGAGTAGGCGATATCTGGTGATCAAAGGGGGGGCTTGCCTGGTTGCTCTGGCAAGAGAGAGGGGTCGTCAACTCCGTAGTCGAACTGGGGCATCAGCATCGTCACGGGGTCTAGCGAAGAGAAGAGGGGGGGAGAAACAGTAAATACATAGCAAGCAAGTGCATAACAGGATAACAGGCAGAGCTAGACGTGTTCTAACGCGGTATGAGGTGATACCGGTGAAGGGGGAAACATCCGGGAAAATATCCCCGGTGTTTCGTGTTTTCGGACAGATGAACCAGAGGGGGAAAGTTGCGAGTTTGATATGTTAGGGGTGCGTGGCGGACGAACGGGCTGCGTATCCGGGTTCGTCTCGTCGTTCTGAGCAACTTTCATGTAGAAAGTATTTTCATCTGAGCTACGGTTTATTTTATATGATTTTCTAAAGTTTTAATCATTTTTAGAATTTATTTAACTATTTAATTCTAATATTATCCAGAATAGTGCATGCTGATGTCATCATGACGTCAGCAGTCAACAGGGAGTTGACTGGGTCAATCTGACGTGTGGGTCCCGCATGTCATACTCTATTTACTCTAATTAGGATTTAACTAATCTAATCACAGTTTAAATAACTCACAATAGTTAATTAGCTTAACTAAACAAGATTAATTAAGTTAATTAATTCACTAATTAATTGATTATTTATTTATTAATTTTATTCATTCATTTTTATTTTATTTCCTTTTTCTTTTCTTCTTTTTTTAAACGTTCTGGGGCCGGGCCCCACATGTCTGTGGCCCATAGGGGCCTAGAGGGCGCGGGCGTCGGGGCACAGCCCGAACAGGGGCGCACCCGACCGGGCGTTGCGGGGCGGCGGTGTGGGGGTGAGGCCACCGGGCGCGACCGAGGCGGTCGGCACGCGTGCGGGCGCCAGGAATCGGCAGCGAGGGGCGGCGTCCAGGCGAAGGCCGCGACGCAGTGGGGGAGGCGCATGAGGAGGCGATGGTGGCGCGGCCACGGGTCACGAGCAGGGCGGTCGAGCGCCGTGGCCGCGGCCGTGGGCCAGCGAGGCCGTGCGCGGGAGCGACGGGGAGAGGCGCGCAGTGAGCGCGCAACGGGCGGGGCCGGAGTGCGTCGACCGCGGGCGGGGATGGTGGTGACCGGGGCGACACAGGGAGAGAGGGGGCGAAGGGGGACGGCGGCGCTCACTTGCAAGCAGGGAAGGGGGGCGACGGGGCGCGTTGGTGTCGGCGAGGGAGAGGCGATGGAGCGGCGACGACGAGGTGGCGGAGCACAGCAGCGACGAGGCGGCGCCGGGGATGGGCGCCGGCGTCGCAGGCTCAGGGCGGCGCGGGATCTGGCCCCTCCCCAATCCAGTCGAGTAGGGGGGCGCCTGGGAGGAGGAAGGGGGCGGTGGTGCGGCGGTCCGGCGAGGTGGCCCCGGGCGGTGGCGACGGGCAGCGCTGCGGGTCGAACGACGGCGGCGGGCTTGGGTGCCTCGACCCAGATGGGATCGGGAGAAAGAGAGGGAGAGTGGGGAACGAGGAGGAGTGGGGTACTGGGTGTCGGTTAGGGTTTGGGCAGGGGTGTATAGGGAGCGGGGGTGGGCTGGCCGGTTGGCCGAATGGGCCAGCCTGTTGGGTCGGCTGGCCCGGGGTCCTTTTCCTTTTTTTGTTTTCTCTTTGTAGTTTCTTTCTTTTATTTATTTTCTTTTCTGTTTTTAAATCATTTTAAATTCCTTAGGCATTTTATAAAAATGGGTTTGTTGCACCATAATTACCTTTGTAATATTTAGTACAAACCAAACATTTGTATTTTAATGTTTGAAAACTTTTATTGTTTGACTTAAATTCAAATTTGAATTTGGATCGGTTCTAAACTAACGCGAGAATATCAACAATAATCGAGGTGACGTGGCATCATTACTAAAGGGTTACTGTAGCTTGATTGCCCGGGCGTCACATAGGTGGAGGAATCATTAGTTTGTGCGTAATAAGGAGGCATTTCCTTGCGTGTGGCCATGGACCCAGCTGTGGGCCTCTCCACGTACAGTCCACTTTAGATGCATGTCGGTCATTGACCACGTTGAACATGCCGCGCCGAGAGCACCAGGGCGGTAGACGACGGCGAGGCCTAGGAAGGGAACGACACGGAACCAGGGAAGACTCGACAGTTGTTTCCCACGCGGAGGGGAGTAAGGCTGTACGAGGGTTTACTGGTTCATCTGCCGTCGCTAGAGAATAACAGCAGGTGTGGGTGAGTATAGGGATGGCTAGGCCAACGACGGGAGTACGATGGGGTGGTGAGGCCTGCGCGGCAGCATAGCTAGCCGCGGGAGGAGGGAGCAGGCAATCCCGACGGCGCTTGTTTGAGCGGCTGGAGTAGGAAGAGCAGAGATTGAAGAAGCACGACGGCCGTTGGATGGACATCCAACAGTCACTGCTTGTGCGTCAACCTTTTGTTTTTAGGAAAGCCTCAAATTTGTGGAAATAGCATACAACCCATCTGCCATTATTTCTAATAATCTACAGCCCATTTGCTAATTATTAAGGTTTTTTGGAGCCCATATTATTTTTGTTAGCATTACAGCCCATATTGTTGCCACGGTTAAAAAATTATACGAAATTTCGCATATTTCGGTGCGGTCCGAACTGTTTTTAATCCCAAAACTTCGAGTCACATTCAAACTGATTTTAAAAATAAATGTATATCAATATAAAATCCAACAAATTGTTCACGCATAAAAATCAATGCAATTTCAAATCTTGAAATGAAAAAAAGAAATTTAAACTAATTGCCGGTTTGATGTGTTTTAAAAATGTACAGCCCATTTCTCATTACTAATAGCCCATTTTCTCGGCGAGCCGAGTGAAGCTCTCCTTGTCTTGAAAGATTTGCAGCCCAACAGGCCTGACAAAGCGACTTACTTGACAAATCACAAAAAAAACTGGGCTAGCCATTTTCAGAAAGAAAAAATAACTACTAGGCTGGTCTGTGGTAAACATAAAAGAAAAGGTTGTCTAGACAAGCCAGAGTGCCCCGCACAGCCCAGTTGAGACCCTGCTTCTGTCTCAAAAACAAATTAGATAAATGCCACTCCAATTACGGCGATTCATAAAAATGCCACTGCAATTTCCAAACTTTGAAAAATTCCACTGCAATTTTTGCAAACTTTGAAAAACGACACTGCAATTTGCAAACTTTGAAAAACGCCACTCCAAACTACAAAAAATGCCACTCGAAATGGCATGAAATGGCATTTTTCAAAGTTCGGAAATTGTAGTGGCATTTCTCGGAATCACAAGATTTGGAGTGGCATTTATCAAATTAACCCAAAACAAAAATAACTCGCTGAGCTGCTGGGTCCCTGGTGTCAGCCGCTCGTTGTGCAATTCTCTCGTTTATTGACTATACGTTGATAATGGCATGGGAACCAGATGTCAGAAATCCATTTGGAGAAGCCATCTTTTTATTGGCTTGATATAAGGAGACACTTGCTTGCGTACTTCCATGACCTTGGCGGGTCCCTGCTGTCATCCTCTCCACGTACAATCATCTCCTGATTGTGTACGCGTCAACCTGGTAGGCCCACAAGTCAGCCTCTAAACCCATGGCGGACAAATACAACCCATTTTAAAAAACATCCCATTCCATACGTTCAAACCGAAAGTTCAACATTCAGAGCAAAGTAACGTGTCTGATCCAGATATAGAGTACTCAACTTCCACGTTGACAACCATCATAGCCAAGTTAACTATCTACTCCCACTAATACTCTAGTAGCATACAAGTACTAACTTACTCTTAGCTAACTAGATGATGTCGGCCGCCATCTGCGGTACACGCTAAGCGCTGGCACCGGCGTCCTCCGCCTCGCCTCGGACTTGCCAAAGGTGCGATAGGGCGCGTTGCTTGCACGTGTTGGCCCTTTCCATGCCGGCGTGGTCCACCAAAGCTTCGACTTCTAAGCGGGAAACCCACTTGACGAGCTGGTAGTAAAAATCAGTGTCACGAACGTGTGTGTGCCCGACAGCCTCTAGGGCTATTTGCCGGGCGCCGGCCTCCATGTTGTTGGCCTAGTTGCGAGCGCCCTGCTCACGACTCAGAGCGTCGGTGCGCTGCTGCTCCATGTCCTGCTGGCGGCGCAAATCGGCGATACGCTGCTCCTCCGCCAGGCGGTCGCGCTCCAACAACTCCTGCTCCTCCGCCAGACAGTCGTGCTCCAACAAGTCCTCGATCTCCGCATTGCCATCTAAAGACGATAGAATGCCTCCTCCCTCCATCCGCCAGGCAGTCGCGCTCCAACAATAGTTCCGGCGGTGACCGCCTCCGGCATTGCCTATCGCGGACGGGCGGGGGCATGGTAGGCATGGCGAGAGCAAGGATAAGTGGCGAGCGATGTCGGGTCGGTGGGGGCTTATGAGGATATGGCTAGTTGGGTCTTGGTGCCACCGGAGAAGGCCGGGAAACAGTACTTATAGGCGGAACGTAGCGCGACGGTCATCGGAATTCAATGCATAAGCAGGCATGGCTTAGCACGCTAGCTTGCCGTGGAAAACTAGAAAAACTGAAATTATGACTGTGTCATCCCGTCCCGTCCGTGCTGGGTCGCACACCGGCATGACGGTCAAACGAGTGCACTCGAATCATCCAGATGAGGTACTCCCTCCTTGTCAATAATGATTCCACGGATTTAAAAGGCCTGCAACAATTAAAGCACATCTTTTTCGCATCAGTTAGCTGCCTTAATTACGGCCGGCTGCATGCAGGCACTCAGAATCGCTCGCAGCCAGTACGAGGAGCAGCATGCAACGAGTCGCAGCTGACGGCATGCATGCAGCCACTTAAATCGCTGGAATCAATTAGGCTTAAACTTCTGCATGCAGTTAATTATTGGCATGCCTTGGTCTTGCTCCTCTGGCTCACGGGACTAATAAATCCGGGCGGAGGGAGTACCTTGGTTGGTGAGATTTTTGAATTAAGCCCTGCAAACCGGAAAGGAGGTACTAGTACATGTGTGATCCACTATTTATTCATGTAGGATCGAGTAGGTCATTTCTTGAATTCAGCCCTGCAAACCGGAAAGGAGGTAGTACATGCGTGATCTGCTATTTATCCGTGTAGGATCGAGTAGGTTGGATAGTGTACATGTAGGATCGAGTAGGTCGTATGGTGTACGTGTACGATTGCATTAGCTGATGAACATTAGCTGGGAGATAAGGCATTTGCGAACGTTTTTGCTGGCAGTTTCTTCAGATTCGCATGGCATTTTCTTCAGAGCAGCTTGTCAGTTTCTTCAGAGGTAGGCATTTTTATTCAAAAAAGTGACACTTTGGATCTTGCGTCGCAACTAAAACTGCCAGGAGCACATTAGTTGGCTAGCTAGTGATCAAACAGTAACTTGTAAACACCGAGCGAACAGAAATAAGGAACTGTTAGTAACTTGTAAACACCGAGAACACAGAAATAAGGATCATGTTGTGCACAGCAATAAGAGTCGATCCGTTCGAAATGTTCACACGAGACTCACAGGCCTGGCATTGTAATATGTTCACATTAGTAGCCCAAATTCAAAACCAACTAGTACAATTCCCATACATAAGGTCAACATGTTAATGCATCTCAATGATTGACAGATCATATACAAATATGTAGCTCCAAAAGCAAAGATCTAGAAAAAAGATATGTTCTTCCTACTAACATGGATGCTTCTCTTGGCCAACATTCAGTACAAACTGAAAGAGCAATTTGTTTGTGAAGTCTACAATACCTCTTGCAAATGTAAGTGGTTTGACCAACAGCTGGAACCATGAGAATGAACCACACATGATGGAGGAACATCCACTGCAATATGATTTGGTCTTCTCTCGATCACACGGCGAGACTATTTTCGGAATACAAACTTTAACTTAGGAAAAATGATGCCCATTGTATAATCAGACAAAAGAAATGAAGCACCTAGTGTTGGCCAATAAATAGTACAGTACTACTTTTCTGCAGTCCATGAAGTGACTATCCAATCTTTCTGTGTCTATTTTCAAATGGCACTGCATGCAGTGACTATACTATTCTCTTGTGCAGTTCAACCAAAATTGCGGTCACTTTGTTTGTTTGCCAAATAGCAACGGGCAGACATCTCTGTCTGCACAAATATCAAGCAGCTAGTAAACATATACCCCACCTTGTATTTTTGGTTTAAACACGTCTCTTTCGCTTAGCATCTGTCATGTTTTGCACTAGACAATTTGATACAGTCATGTTTTGCCCTGGACAATTTCATACCGAATTGATTTGCTGGTTCAGTGCAGAAATATAGCACCTATTCTTGATCAGACCAAGGATATCCATGTTCGCAATGATGGAAGAGGTGAAATCGATACAACCGAAATTGAGCATCCAATCATTGAATCATGTCCTGCACCTCCAATGTAGGTCCACCCTGCCAATAAATTCACATGCAAACCACTAGTATTACTATCTAATGATAGTACAAAAAGAGTAGCAAGATAGTAGCAAACCGTGTACCTTCGTAATGAACAGCTCATAGTGCCACCAATTGGATATAAAGGTTTGGAAGAAAACATGCTCCTAATGTTGAACCATTTGGAATTTTTGTGGAGCTCCACTAAAATCAAGTATCCCTGTTTGCATAGATATTGAAAGTGTGATTACTATAAAAGAGGCACTAGTTGAAGCATAGACTCACAAATATAAGCATTCCAATTTCTTAATGGGAAAAGGTAGCAAGACTGTTTCTAACCACCTGTTTGAAGGAATAAATAAGGCAATAGCGGTTGATGTCAGGAAGGCATATATAGTTCTTTCTGAAAAAATGATCGATTCCAAAACTTTCCTCTTCTTTTAAGCATATTTTTTGCAGTTCAACTAAAATAAAATGCCATAACCGCCTTGACAATTCAGCGACACTGTACAAAAGGAAATGTCTTAACATTACATCATGATGTTAGGTATGTAGTCGACAGACATTAGAGACAAACATACAGACTTCCTCCGATAACATAATGAACATTAATTTTAACAAAGGTGTGACTAGCTTTACTGGGATAATTTGAGTGAACTCTACACCCTTTGTTCCTTAATATAAGAGGTTTTCACAGTTCAATTTAAAGTACCAAAACATCTAGTATCTAGAAAAATAGGTAGTAGTTTTCTTGAGCACATATCTGGGAAAGCTTGCCACACTTTATTTATGTCCATACGCTAATGCAACACCATTCGAATTGTACAAATATACACTAATCTAGTGGCTAGTGCAATAGTAGAGTAGTTATTTTATTACAGGGTATAGTACAATGGTTTTACTGAACATATTTTAATAAACTCTAGCATTGGAAGATTTCTATAAGAATTAACAATACAAAATATAAAGGTAAGAAGTTTCAGCATTGGTATACTAGCTGTGCATGAGCATTAAACTAAATACAAAAGTCTGAAGGTAACTAGCATTATTAACTATTGACAGTATAAAAAAAATGCAAACCATGTACCTTCAAGGTAAATATCATTTCGAACTCGAGGGGACCTAAAATTTGCTATCCCAATCTTGATAATTGGTCAAACATAAAAACTTGATCGAATGAATCAAGAGAACAGCCAGAGGAGGAGGTGCCCACTCTTGACCTTTCCTCTTGATACCATACAAAAAAAATGACTTATCTCATGAAAGTGAGGTATGTAACCTATAAGCATTAACAGTGCAAAAATCTGAAGGTAGTAACAAGATTCATCATTGGTATACTGGCTGTGCAACAGCATTAGAATGCCATAGCTGAAAAATCTTTAATACATCCACAATCAACAGCTAACCCTGAAATAATCCAGTGACATTAAATGACATTGCTTAAATTTATCGATGGCATTAGACTGAGTGCGGCCTTAGTTAAATGTGGCATCACTTTAGCAGTAGCATTGCTTGACTTGACTGCTGGCATTATACTAACAGCAAAAAAGTGGCAATAAGATCATGGGAGGCCCATTTGGACAGTGGGCGCACCAGTATGATGTACCTCCATGGACGCATAGAGTGGTGAGGGAGGTATGGTTGCCCAGAGCAACAAATATCCAGGTAGCATATGTGGATTATGTCCCATTTTTGTTCTCTTTAGCCACCTTTTTATTATGTGAGGACAACAAACCGATTGACCTGGTCATTCTCTATTGAGTTGTCATGCCTTTCTACCCTTCTTCAACCAAGAGACACGAGACTTGTTCCTTAGCTACTGATTTTCCCCTTTTCAACCTAGATGCGGGTTCGATGCCTAGTCTCTTGGATAGTAAAGTCTCCCTTCCTTTCCTTATTCAACCCAGACATGGATTAGTCTGCATGAAGTAGAGTTTCCTTTAATAGTGCAAATTAAGGTTTTCGTCTGTGTGACCAGCAGAGCAGAGGATAGCAAATTGGGAAGATGGTGGAAAGGAAAAAGATCCACATGCAGCAACGTGCAGATGGGGCAATAGAATAAGGGTATGGTTCGAAAAGAGGTAGCATACCTGAGGGTCGGCGGGAAGTGGCTTCACTCGTGGTCGTCGTCCTCCGCACACACTATGGCAGCGAGCTTGGGGACGGAGACCATCCCGCGCGGGCGCTAGTTCTGAGAGGATGGCCTTGTCGTCAGTGCGTGACCTCGCTTGCCGATGACGAGTATGTCAACACTGCATGTCCTTTTCTTCCCCGGCGGATCTGTGACCACCGGTGAGGAGGAAGAGAGGGGCTGTCTTTTTTAGATATGGAGAGAGGGTGATAGTGTGAGAAGCAAGTGGGCAGCCATTAGCAAGAAAGAGCTGAAGCTCCAGCCTATATATCTTATTATACTACTAGTACTAGAGGTGGAGTAGTGGTAGAGTAGTTTATATTTTCTCTGCATACAGTACCAGTTAGTCATGCTTCAAAAGTGAACGGCACGCCATTAAAAAAATAAACTCGAGAAATAATGCGGCACTTCGGGCCAACACGGCCAGATCGCATTTTGCACGTGAAATGACACACCATGTTTCGTTGACATGTCGTCCCATTCCAACATGTCAGTGAGATGACGGTGAGTCCTTTTGTACAATTTCCGGATGGAAGTCTATGTAGGCCGAGGCGCCTTTTCGTGTACCGTGGCAACCGTCCACCGCCTCTTCACTTTCCCCTCTTGATTTGGAACTGCTGTCGCGCGCTCGTCCTCACTCCTCCATTTGCCTTCACCCTTCCTTCTGCCATTGTTTGATCGTTTTCTCGATGGAGAGAACAAGCTATAAACGACCCCGTTATTCTAGCCCCGATCTGAAAGATGACATGGTGAAGGAACTCATTGATCGGTGCGATGTCGTCACCTCGGCTAGCACGGCAGGTTCATTCAAGACCATTCTCGACTCAACTAATAACATCATTACAAGGAACCTGTCGGTGTACAAAAGTAGGGGCTCTGCTTTTGACCCCTTTACTTATGCACCGACAGTCAGAGCCTCCCGCCATGGTCACGCACGGACACGGCAGGAAAGGGAAGCCGGAGAGAAGCCGAAAAACAACAAGGACAAGCGAAGCAACAACAAGGATCAAGGCCACAAAGATCAGATAGGCATAGCAAGTTCCCCCGGCAAGGACCCTTGCCGGGGCAGCCTCAGCAGCCCCGGCAAGGCCCTTGCCAGGGCAGCTCGCCCATGCCAACCGAGCGAGCCACCCTTGAGCCCACCAACGTTGAACATATGCATTGGACAAGGCTCGGGAGGCACCTCCGTGATGGCATGCAGATCTTTGTGAAGACATAGATAGCTCAAGATCAAAAGAGGATAAGAAGGCAACCATCCTCAACAAAGAAACCCACATGACCCCCGGCAAGACCATTGCCGGGGAAGCCAGCACGCCACAGCAAGACCCTTGCCGGGCCACCCGACAAGACCCTCGCCAAGCGCACCAACAAGGCCACTGCCAGGCCCACACCAGCCATGTTCCTATCGCCATTCATACGCAGCTGCCAACCCAACCAGCTGGGCAGGCACCTGCATGGCAGCATACAATCCTTCATCGAGGCTCCACCACCACGCCACCTCAGCTGCCTTCCTGCCTACGTGGCACCGCATGCATCGCTGGCCAGGGCGCGTGTCGAAGCGAGGGGGGCGGTGATGGACGGGACGGGCCTCGCCCTCGTCCCCGATAAAGCGAAGGGACACCTAAGCCTCGCATTAAATGTGTCTTGTCCTGTAATGCTAGCGATAACCTTGCAACGCTGTAGCACTTTCCACCTCCTGTGTGCCACTGTGGCAGCCCCTTTCGCCTATAAAGGAGGCCCATGGCATACAGAGAAGGGATTCGGCTCTTTTGAACCCCGCAGCACCCAGAGCTAGTTCGAAAGCTCAAGAACACTAATACAACCACCAAAGCAGGATCGTAGGGTTTTACGCATATTTGCAGCCCGAACCTGGGTAAATCCCTCTGTGTCGTCTGCTAGTACCGCTCTTCTCACGATCCCGCGCCCCACAACCGTAGAAGGGATTCCAGTGATCCCATAGGTGTCGTTTCCCACCGACATCTTTGGCGTGCCAGGTAGGGGCTACGCTATTGTGAGAATCTGGTCTGGTGGTAGGCCTAGCAGTTCATCATCGCCACGGCTCCTGCGGAGAGAGCAACCACGAGGGTGGCGCTGCCTGTTAGCGTGAAGGACGCCGAGGCGGCGACGAGAGAGCTAAGTCATGCTGAACTTTAAGCTTTTATCCTTAAATATAAGGTTATTATCCTCGACAGTTCTGCCTATGTATGGAAAACCTATGCGCGGAGGGGCCCTCCTGCGACTAGCAACGCCCTTGTTCTATTTCGAGTCCGCTCAACAGTTCGAGCAACCGCGTCAAGAGCGGTAGGGTAGCCTTTCACCACCAGTTACGCTCTCGGTTCTGACTCGAGTCAAGCTCGACAGATCGAGCGGTCGCGCTGGGGGCGGTAAGGTGCTTCGCCCGGCAGCAAGCACGCCTGACAGGCTACTGAGGATCCATCCTCAAGATGTCGCCCTGGGTTTACGCGCCGGCAAGCCTACCCAGTCGACGTGGGGCATGCATACAAAGGAAAATCAAACAGGAAAATAACATGCATAATTTCAGGAGTACTGCAGAGTTATATTACATAAATTGCCGTCGCGGTTCTAACTAAAGATAGCATTGTCTTTGTCATGAATCTGCCGCGGCGATAAGAAATGGGGTGCTCAGTCTCGGCACTGGCCCTCCAACCTCTTGATTTTGTCGATGCGGCTGAGGATGGGCTGGATACGCTCATTGAGCGCTGCGATGTCAGCACCCTCCGGCAAGCTCTTCGGCACCGCTTTGAAGTCGAGGTCAGGATGCCAATGCACTATCTTGACAAGCACCCTGGTGATGGCCCCCTGGCAAAGAATCCGGAACTCTTCGGCAAGGGAGGCCGCCCGGTTGGAGTGGAGTTGCTTCAAGGCACCAACGACCCTCTCAAAGTATATGGTCAGGCTGGCGTTGGGGCTCAGGTTCACTTCCAGGGCGTACTCCATGCCCGGCATCCCCATGATGGCCAGCTGGTCGGCGGCCGAGTTTGTGACGGTGGCAAGGCGCTCGAGCCAGCGTTTCTCGTCTGCCTTGTGATCCTTGAGGTTGGCGGTCTCGTTCCTCAGCAGCTGCTTCTCCGTCTCCAGCTCCCTTGTCAGGAGTCCCTCCCGGGTCAAGGCCCCCGACAGCGTCTCCTCGAGCTCTCCCAGCTTCAGCTTGAGATCTTTGATGGAGGCGTTGGCTTCGGAGAGCTCTCTAGACTTGCCAATGATCTCGCCCTGCGCCACTGTGAGGGCGCCGTTGAGTGTGTCCTTCTCCTGGGACAGCTTCAAGGCCTGCTCCTCGAGCTCCTTCACCTTGGTGGCGTAGACCTGAGCTTGGGCATTGAGTGCTTCCTGATGCCTCTGCTCCAGCTCCTGGGCCCGTTGCGCGACGAGCCAGCCCACTTCTTCATCCTTGCCGTGGAACGTGGAGGCAAGCTTCTCCTCGCGCGCTGCAAGGTCCTCCTCCTGGGTCTTCAAGGCGGCCTCGTGCTGGGACCGGACAGCTGTGGCTTCATCAGCCAGCCTCTTCGCCGTCTCCTGGGCTTTCTCGATGTTGGCCAGCCTCATGGTGAGCTCCAGGTCTTGCCTGGCCAGCTCGCTCTGAGCGGCCCTCAGCTCGTCCTGAGCCTGGCACCACCAATCTTGCGCCTCGGCGATGCACCCCTCGAAGTATGCCTCCACTTTCTCCACCACCACCGTCTTGGACTTGGCCTTGTCCAGGCGAGCATGGTGGAGAGCTTGGAGTTTCCGGAAGTTGGCACCCATGGCCCGGAGGAGCCACTCCTCCTGGGAGCCATCACCGTCGACGCTCGGCTCGTTGACAACGTCAAGCCCGGCAGCGGCAAGCACCTCGCCGTCAAGCAACTCCCCCTCGATGGGGGCCCTGGAGCTTGACGCGCCTGGAAGGTGGACGAAGAGGTCCTCGCCCACCTTCAAGTACTTGCCGGAGCCAGAAGCAGCGGAGGAGGAGGGCTGGTCGTCGACCCCCGCCTCCTCGGCAGTGGCCTTGCCAGTCCTTTGGGTGGGCCCCTTGCCGGTCTCCTCGGCACGCCCCTTGTCGGGCCCATCAGTGGGCCCCTTGGCGGCATCCTTGGCGGCACCCCTGGTGCTCTCCTTGGCAGCAATCTTCTCCGCCTCCGCCGCGGCCTCCGCGGCGATGTCCTTGATGGTGGTGTCGACGTCCTCCGAGGAGGGGCCTGGACACCATGAAAGAGACGGGGTGGAGCCAAGATCGAAAGCTGGTGAGGAAAAGAGGAAAAGAAGAATGCAAACAGAATAAAAGGGCGAGTAGCCTACCCATGCCGGGCTGAGAGGCAGAAGCCCTTTCTCCGCCAAGGCCCGGCGCCGAAGCAAAGCCACCAGCGCCTGTGTTCTCCTCCCCCTCCTCCGTGTGCATGGCCTCAGGGCCTGGTGCCCTTGCCGGGGATGCCCCTCGGGCGGTGTGGTTGACGGGGGTGGCACGATAGGAGAAGCCCTTTGTGGCTCCCCTTGGTGCTGCTCCCCTCCTGCATCCATGGCATGGTTAGCACTGAAGCATCACGCATAACGCACGTTGATGAAGGGCAGGTGATGGACTCACACTGGGGGCTGGGCCAGGGGCTGCTGTCCGGGCTGCTCGACACCAACAGTGGCATGCTGGAGGTGCCTGGCGGGGGCTGGCCACTCGCCAAAGTCCTGGCCATCTTCATCCTCTGAGCCAGCGTCTCCACATCCCTGCAAGATGTAAACAAGTGAGCAACACTGTCGGGAGAAGTGCAAGGAATGAGGGAGGAAAGCAGAGGCTTACTCGTCATTTCCTTCCTCCTCTGTTGCATTCTTTTTTCTCTCCGGGCTGGGTGACTAAAAGCATCTCTCCGGGCTGAGGGACCCGAAGTCGAAGGCAATCCCCACGCCAACATCTGCCGGCGGCGGGGAGGGCGGTGGCGTCCGGGCATGCCTGGACGACGAGGAAGCAGATGCCCTCCTCCCTGCTGCCTTGGCCTCCGCCGCCTTCTTCGTCACTGCGGCCCTCGTCTGGCGCGCCGACGTCCCCTGAGCTAGTTGCAGCTGCACGGCCCAGCCAGGGAGAACCGGCTCGCCAGAGATAGCCCGCCACAAAATCCGCCCCCTCCAGGCGGCCGGAGGATCGGGGGTCGCGATCTCCTCCCCTTCGTCCTCCTCCGAAGCCCCCTCGACAACGTCCTCAACAAGGGGGGGCCCGGCGCTGGCGCCGCTGGCTTCCCCCGCGGCCGCCGCCCATCGGGAAAGGTCCTCCTCTCTGCTTCCGCCGTGGCACTATCCACCGTCCCGCCAGCGCTGCCGGCCTCCGCAGCAAGCTTTGCCGACTCCTAGGCGAGCCTTGCCTCCCACAACCTGGCGGCGATGTAGTCCAACTCCTCCTGAGAAGTATCCTAGAGAAGCTGCGGGTCAGCGGCAACGCACACCTCATGCAAGGTGTCGAAGAACTCCTGCACCTTGAGCTCGTCAGGCTCAACCCAACTCAGGTTAAGGCCATGCGCGTTGAAGAGTGGCATCATGGCGATGATCTCCAACCGGCAAGAGTTGTTGCTGAGCGGGACCACTCTTGCCGGCAGCTTGAAGACAGACTACTTGTCCACCTTGCCGGCCTTCGCTGTAGCCCTTGCCACCTTGCCGGACTGCTCAACCTCGCCTTCTTCATTCACCTCGAGCTGGAAGATCCGCTGGCAGAGGTGGGCATGCCTCAGCACCATCAGATTATGGTCGAGGCCGGGGCGAAGCCTCACGATATCAGCGGCATTGACAAAAAGCCAGGCCGGCCTCCCCTTGTCGTGCAGAGGAGCGATCCGGCGGCGGATGAAGTCCGCGCCGATCATCTCAAAGGTGAGCCCGGCCTGGGTAAGCCGGAGGATTCTGGTGTTGGCGACTGTAAGCTTCTCGTCATCAACATCGACGTCACCCCAGTCCTTTCCACGGACCGGCGCCACCCGACGGACTTCACAGAATGCCGGCGTGTTCTCCTCTTCGATGAAGCACCACCGGCCCAGCCACTCTTCCCACCTCGCCTTCATGGCGCCGTCCGGGTATGCTCCCTTAGCCCTCGGGATCCAAGCGACGCTGCCGGTGATGGCGCCTCCCTTTTGGATCCGAGGGGAGAAGTAGTGGCGGAAGAGCACCGTATTGGGGTGAACCCCGACGAAGCCCTCACAGAGGTGTGCGAAAAGGGCCATGCACGCCGCGACATTTGGGGTAAAATCCAGAAGGCGGAAGCCGAAGGTGTGCATGATGTCCTTGAGGAAATCAGAGAAAGGGGGGCAAAGCCCACAAGAGAAGTAGTCAACGAAGAAAGGGTACCGATTTGGGGCGGGCCCGGCGCTGGCAAGGACGGCGCGCGTGGCCGGATGCCCTATCGTTTCTCCCCCCATCTTCATGCCCCACAGGAGCTTGTAGTACTCCCGGAGCATCGGCAGGTCGACCATCGAGGGAAAGAGGGCGAACTGCGCCCATCGCGCCACTAGCTCACTCTCCAATGGCTCCACCGCGCCGGCATCTCTGGCTACCCCTTTTCCTTTGGTGGATTTGGGCGCCATTACGGTCGCAGAAGGCGGGGAATGGCGGGAGCGCATCGACGATGAGCGAAAGCAGGGGGCTCGAGGAGGAAGAAAGAGGGGTGGCGGTTTTCAAGATTGAGAAAGGCGCAGGGAAGGGGAGAAGTGAGCAGTGTGCCCGCGGTTATTCCTTCTTATGGGGAAGGCACGGGCCGCCTCCTTTCCCATTAACTGCGAGGCGACGCATACATGCGGTCGCCATCCCATGCATGCCTCCCACGTCATGCACACTCCCCCATGACGAGTATCCGACGCAGGTCGTGGGGGGAAGCATAGCAGACGAAATTGTGGCCGCGGTAAAAATCTGCCCCAACTGCCCGCGCACCGTTCCGGGCCTGGTCCAACAACGTGTTGTGCCTCTGTGTGACCCAGGCCTGGGGGCTCCTGTCGGTGTACAAAAGTAGGGGCCCTGCTTTTGATCCCTTTACTTGTGCACAGACAGTCAGAGCCTCCCGCCACGGTCACGCACAGACACGGCAGGAAAGGGAAGCCGGAGAGAAGCCAAAACCACAAGGACAAGCGAAGCAACAACAAGGATCAAGGCCACAAAGATCAGATAGGCGTAGCAAGTTCCCCCGGCAAGGACCCTTGTCGGGGCAGCTCGCCCACGCCAACCGAGCGAGCCACCCTTGAGCCCACCAACACTGAACAGATGCATTGGACAGGGCTCGGGAGGCACCTCCGTGATGGCATGCAGATCTTTGTGAAGAGATAGAAAACTCAAGATCAAAAGAGGATAGGAAGGCAACCATCGTCACCAAAGAAACCCAGAGGACCCCCGGCAAGACCCTTGCCGGGGAAGCCAGCGCGCCATGGCAAGAGCCTTGCCAGGCCACCCGGCAAGACCCTCGCCAAGCGCACCGACAAGGCCACTGCCAGGCCTGCACCAGCCAAGTTCCTACCGCCATCGTACGCAGCTGCCGACCCAACCAGCTGGGCAGACACCTACGTGGCAGCATGCAATCTTTCGTGGAGGCTCCACCACCCTACCACCTTAGCTGCCTGCCTGCCTACGTGGCACCGCATGCGTCACTGGCCAGGGTGTGTGTCAAAGCGTGGGGGGGCGGCGACGGACGGGACGGGCCTCGCCCCCGTCCCCAATAAAGTGAAGGGACACCTAAGCCTCGCATTAAATGCGTCTTGTCCTGTAATGCTAGCGATAACCTCGCAATGTTGTAGCACTTTCCACCTCCTGTGTGCCACTGTGGCAGCCCCTTTCGCCTATAAAAGGAGGCCCATGGCATACTGAGAAGGGATTCGGCTCTTTTGAACACCGCAGCACCCAGAGCTAGTTCGAGAGCTCAAGAACACTAATACAACCACAAAGCAGGATCGTAGGGTTTTACGCATCTTTGCAGCCCGAACCTGGGTAAATCCCTCTGTGTCGTCTCCTAGTCCCGATCTTCTCATGATCCCGCGCCCCGCAACCGTAGAATGGATACCAGTGATCCCATAGGTGTCGTTTCCCACCGACAGAACCCAAGGGTCCAGGAGCGGTTTGATCTCCCTTATCTTCTTCGCTATAAGCCTGTTCACATGGGAGCGGACGACGGAGGCCTCACCTTGTGCAAGTTGATGCCACTTTATAATGATACGTGTGATGTCAAGATGCTATCGCTTAAGGGTAAGGCTTGGGCTGGTGCAAATGGAGATTGGGTTGTTTATATTGGGTACAATTGCGAGCGCGAACTTGTCAATGTGTACACTCGTCAGCGGATTCCACTTCCAAAAATCTCAGAGTGCCCTGAGGTTGAGCACACAGATGATCTACGTACGTTCAAATACGATCATGGTGGTTGTCGTCTACGGAAGATAGCAATTTGTCGAGTTCCCAATCGCTCTTGGAATTACGAGAACTATGAAGTTGTTTCTATCTTCGACAAGGTTGTTGCCGTCATTACTGATTCCACGGTTCGTCCATGGATATTGCTCAAAAATCAATTTCTATACACGGATGAGTACTGTGGTGCAATTGAATACGAGGATCTTGTGTTTGCTGCCACCACTCGTGGCACTGTTTTTGCATGAGATCCTCGTAGTTTCCGTACACTTGTCTTCCACCATAATTATAATTGTTTCATCCACATGCATGCGGGTTAGCAAGTTTCCCTTTACTAATTAACTTCTTGTGTTTCCAAGGTCCTGTGAACATTCCACCACCTATACTTGAAAAAAATAACCGAGGGGGAGATGACGATGGTGATGATCACGAGCATGAGGACGAGCAGAACTTATATACTCAGTGCTGCTTGGCAACTAATTCCGATGGATCACCTCTTCTTGTCTGTATAAAGTGCACTGAGATTGTTACTACTGAGGGAGCACGTGTTGTCTCCCATGGTCGCCCTCTCCGGACCTATTCCAACACCTGATGCAGGGTATTCGGGATGGATACTAGTGTGCTAGCGCCAACACCTTCTCCCTAGTTCAGTATTGATATTCTTGGAGAAAACTCGCTCTTCTTTGGACCAAACTATCCAATGATGGTTAAAGGTGATCCAGCTGCTGTTGACAAAACATTACTGCCATTTATGGGAAGCAACTGTATCTATACCTCAGACATTGTGGTGGTTCCCTACCCTAGTCCTGATATATGCCGCTTCAGCCTGGATGATCAGTCCTCCGTTGCTCTCGATATTGACAATAGCTGGCCCTTCCCAGAGCACCTATGGTTCAAAGCAAACGTTTCCAACGCCGAGGATTGGTTGAGTTGAAATTCATTTCATTGCTTGTTATATGTTGTGTGGTGAAAACTTCAGTATTTACTAGAATGTTTTGTTGGAAATAATCTATAATCCAACATGTATCCTCGTTGTCGTTTTGTGTTGATGACTTGTTGTATGTAATGAATGGTATATTTACAAATGCATGTCATAGACTCAATTTATGAATGATTTTTGAGTCACTTCTTGGAGTGTGAGTACCATAGTAGTATAGCCAGCATCCGGTTAGTATATGAAGTTGCCACATCACATAGAGCCAACCTAATATTGGAGTATGCTAGCCCTCCACCGGCTCCCCACTTCAAATGGCAGACGAAGTGACAGGTCGCGTCACCTTGTGTCCAGATCTGAGATGCCACGTGTACCAGATGAATGACTCCAAGTTCGACCACCGTCATGCTAGGTGCGAGCCGAGGAACACTGTCAGAGGGACCCCCTCATAATTTTCCTACATTGGTCATTTGATTCATAGGATAGAATTCTATAGGATTTTTTTCATATCTAATCATGTTTTAATTGGCAATCTAGCATCCACTCCAACTTTTGTTTCACTTCCTTTGCTCCTACGAAGAGATTACTTGCTCTAAATGATGTGTCGCTGCAAGAGCCGCCTATATTAATTAACCATGCTCTAAAAAGGTGGACCATCTTTGGCTATAGTAGTACTCTACTAGGTTAGTAGGTTACCTTGCGCTTGGCTCTTCTCCTCTTCCGGAAGTTGAACAATCATGATGGTACTACAGTAGTACTTCTGGCAATCTGACACCAAATGAACTGTTGCACGTCCACCGCTTGTAAGAAAAAGTTTCTCCTCGTGTTGCAAGCCACCGCGCACTTGTTGGCGAGGGAGATGGCGTATTAAAGCAAGCTTCTCATCAAATTGATGGGACACATCAAAGTTATTTATTAGTACTCTCTTCAAAAAGGGCCGACCATGTCCATGGCTACCATCCCGTGCTCTGTCATTGAGTATGTGCACTATTCACGTGCCATCGAGGAGAAAAAATATTGCGTAGTACTAGGTGCCATCAAAATTTGACTAGAAAAGCAAGGCCAAAGAAAACAAGAACCACAAGAATACATTTTAGAAGATATCCAACTTCCATAACTTCTCTTGTAAGTTGGATTAGTGCCTTCTCGATGCATTCATTGTTCATCTACAGAGGCTCGATCTTGCGTGCTTCTTTCTTCTTCGAGTGTAAAGAAGTAGACGTTGCTTCCTCGCATCTAGTCTCATGTCTAGCCTCTATTCTATCAACAAGTGCACTAGTCTCATCTCTAGCCTCTATGCTAGCTAAAATTGCTAGAACATCTACTAAATTGCGATCTATCAATATATCGATGTACTCTTCTTCCAAATACCAAAACTTGCATCCATTCTACACAACAAAATTTTAAGTTAGAACAACTAGTCTAATCCGAGAGCACAACCAAAGATTTGGTCGAGTTCTTCCTCCTTTTGCTGACACGTGGGACATCCAGCATCTAGGCCGTGTCATGCAAGAAAATGGAGTGGTAGTTGAAGCCACATGACGTGCATCTTGGGTTAAACTGTAAATACAATCTTACTACTCTTGAGTAACTCCAAAAGCGGCCCCCGAAGATCTTTATTGGATTTGTTTTTCATCACCAGCACGTCGAGGTGAAAGATGTGCAGGTTCAGTGGGTCCTCTTGCGTTTTCACTGACATGTGGACCGCATATGAGCAAACAGATGATGGGATCCGCGCGTCTGCTGGCTAGCTGAGAAGAGAGATAGAGGAGGATTGAGCACGGACTCCAGGAAATTTGTTCTACATAACCAGCACCTCGATATAGGGTCGATATAGTGGGGTGGCATGGGTCATAACTAGCATTCACGTCTAGTAGTAAGGCACACGCCACCCACACGAGTCCCATCCGACAACAATTTTCTTGGAGTCCATGCTATAGCCATCTCTTCTCCCTCTTGTTTTCTCAGCCATTGCATGGTGAGCGGGGTGGGGGTTTGCCGATAGTCGGTTTGCTCAACTCCGGTCCCACTTGTAAGTGAAAATGCAACATAGCACGCATTCCCCCTTGAGCAGCGTGCCGGACCAACCGCGTGGGGGTGCGACGTGAACACGGCAGGCTTTTCCTTTTGAACTTGTAAGTTGTAAAATTTGGTTTTGCTCCATGGCGCGACCGATAAATAGAAATAACAATTTTCCCTAGAGTAATCAGAAGTTTGGTTCTGGTGTGGTTCATGCATGGAGTACGTACGAAAATTATGAAGTTGATGTGAAAGGTAAGATAATTACTAGTAATACCATATACTACTACATGGATTTGACGGAAAGATAAAAATACATACGGATCCATCAACAACATCCTCACACCCTAGTGCGCCGGGTCACCAACCGACGTGGGAGGAACAGCGGCGTTGGCAGCGAGCTCAATGTGCTTCTGAACAATGTCTTCCAATGTTGCCCTACGGTCCAAGAAGGCCAGCGTCCTATCGTCCTCCTCTTGCATGTAGTAGTCCTTGTGGACGATTTGCGCATAGATGTGGGTGATTATGTTGATGGTGTCTTGCTGCACCAGGCGCTGCACGGTGAGCGCGACCTTGAGGTGGACATTCTCCAGCGCGACGGCGGGCTGTCGCAGGGCCACCAGTGCGTCAAAGAGGTTGTCACCATCATGGTCGTTGAGGGTGGCGGGCATGATAGAGCCTGGGCGCGTGGGCTAGAGGCGTACGTCAAGGTCGTCCGTGAGCTTCTTGATGATGGTGAACTTGTCAAGGAAGCCGATGAGGACCTCGTCAAACAAGGAGACGAAGTTGTCGTCCAAGCGGCCCCTCGCCCTTGCGGCCTCAAGCACTACCTACAGACGTTCCTCGGTGATGGGCCGCAGGCCGGCGTCGTGGACCATCTGGCATAGCCGGCTGATGCTCGCGCTCATCGCCTCCATGGGCCTAGCTTAGTTTCTAGTCAACTGATCATGTGATTGGAGTGACCACTCTTGCCCTTGGTTAGCGTGTGTAGGTGCATAGGATTTCGTACAAGATTGGACTGGCGGGGAGCCTTTATATGAGAAGTGCAGACTGTGTTGAATTCACGTACGTGTTAGCCATCTACTCCTCAGCCCTCTACTGCACCTGACTTTGGCTGTATGACAGATGGTCCAGCCACCCATTGGGCCCACGTGTCATGACCCAAAGGTAGGTGTAGTAAGTCAATGAAGTTGCGTCCCCCTCTGTGCCGGTGCAGTATAGTCATCTCACCGGACCTCTAGTTGGGGCCAAACGAGAGAAGTTTGATGTTTACTTGTTTTTGGTCCCCTTTGCATTTTGCGCCAAGTTTTGACCTTTGATTTAACTAATAAAATGTTGATGCATGTAACCAAAAATGTTGTGTAAGTCACCTTACAAAAACCAAATAATCCCGAAACACTTAGGCACGGTACATTAACTCCCTCCTTGTTTCTTATTTCGTGACATATCAACCAATGAGAGATGTTGGCCGTGCATGCTTTCAATGACTTGAGACTACCAAACATGACATGCAGTGGTTAGTTCATTGCATGTAATCCTACTAATTAGCAAAAATACATTAAGTTCTCTCGCCAATAGGAATAAAACAATACACCATGTATTTATTTATAGAGGGAGTAGTACATTTTTTGTGACATGCATTACTAGATATTGCTAGTCAAATGCTCAAATCCAGATGGACGTGGTAATACTACTAAATCCAGACGGTGGTGCTAGTACAAGTAGTAGTACTACCAATGTAGTAGCATGCTACTTGAGCTTGCGTTGGTTTTCCTTGAAGAGGAAAGGGGGATGCATGATACGTCTCCAACGTATTTATAATTTTTGATTGTTCCATGCTATTATATTACCTATTTCGGATGTTTATGGGCTTTATTTTACACATCTATATCATTTTTGGGACTAACCTACTAACCGGAGACCCAGCCGGTACTGCTGTTTTTTTGCCTATTTCAGTATTTCAAAGAAAAGGAATATCAAACGGACTCCAAACGGAATGAAACCTTCAGGAGCGTGATTTTTGGAACGAACGTGATCCAGAGGACTTGGAGTGCAAGTCAAGAGGCAATCGAGGCGGCCAAGAGATAGGAGGGTGTGCCCACCCCTCCTGGGTGCGCCCCCTGTCTACCGGGCCCCTCGAGCGGCCACCAACATACTTCTTCCTCCTATATATACCTACGTACCCCGAAAACATCCATGGAGCCACCAAAGAAATATTTCCGCCACCGTAACCTTCTGTATCCGCGAGATCCCATCTTGGAGCCATCGCCGGTGTTCTGTCGGAGGGGGAATCCACCACGGAGGGCTTCTACATCAACACCATAGCCCCTCCGATGAGTTGTAAGTAGTTTACCACAGACCTTCGGGTCCATAGTTATTAGCTAGATGGCTTCTTCTCTCTTTTTGGATCTCAATACAATGTTCTCCCCCTCTCTTGTGGAGATCTATTCGATGTAAACTCTTTTTGCGGTGTGTTTGTCGAGATCCTATAAATTATGGGTTTATGATCAAGTTTATCTATGAGAAATATTTGAATCTTCTCTGAATTCTTTTATGTATGATTGAGTTATCTTTGCAAGTCTCTTCGAATTATCAGTTTGGTTTGGCCTACTAGATTGATCTTTCTTGCCATGGGAGAAGTGCTTAGCTTTCGGTTCAATCTTGCGGTGTCCTTACCTAGTGACAGAAAGGGTTGCAAGGCACGTATTGTATTGTTGCCATCGAGGATAAAAAGATGGGGTTTATATCATATTGCTTGAGTTTATCCCTCTACATCATGTCAACTTCTTAATGCGTTACTCTGTTATTATGAACTTAATACTCTAGATGCATGCTGGATAGTGGTTGATGTGTGGAGTAATAGTAGTAGATGAAGGCAGGAGTCGGTCTACTTGTCATGGATGTGATGCCTATATACATGATCATGCCTAGATAATCTCATAATTATTTGCTTTTCTATAAATTGCTCGACAGTAATTTGTTCACCCATCGATATACTTATGCTATCTTGAGAGAATCCACTAGTGAAACCTATGGCCCCCGGGTCTATCTTTTATCATATAAGCTTTCAATCAACTTTTATTTGCATCTTTAATTTTTTTCATCTATATTATAAAATACCAAAAATATATTTATCTTGGCATACTATCTCTATCAGATCTCACTTTTGCAAGTGGCCGTGAAGGGATTGACAACCCCTTTATCGCGTTGGTTGCGAGTTCTTTGTTTGTTTGTGTAGGTTCGTGGGACTTGTGAGGAGCCTCCTACTAGATTGATACCTTGGTTCTCAAAAACTGAGGAAATACTTAAGCTACTGTGCTGCATCACCCTTTCCTCTTCAAGGAAAACCAACGCAAGCTCAAGACGTAGCAAGAAGGATTTCTGGCGCCGTTGCCGGGGAGGTCTTCGCTCAAGTCAAGACATACCAAGGACCCATCACAAACTCATCTACCTCGCATTTACATTATTTGCCATTTGCCTCTCGTTTTCCTCTCCCCCACTTCACCCTTCCCGTTTTATTTGCCCTCTCTTTCCCAATCTCTCTCTCTTTTTTGCTTGCCTTTTTCTGTTTGCTTGTGTGTTGGATTACTTGTTGCCATGGCGCAAGATAATACCAAATTGTGTGATTTCTCCAATACCAATAATAATTATTTCCTTAGTACTCCGAAGTCTCCTCTTAATGATGTTGAGTCTTGTGAAATCAATGCTGCTTTGCTGAATCTTGTTATGAAAGATCAATTCGTCAGCCTTCCTAGTGAAGATGCCGCTACTCATCTAAACAACTTTGTTGATTTGTGTGATATGCAAAAGAAGAAAGATACGGATAATGATATTGTTAAATTGAAGTTATTTCCGTTTTCACTTAGAGATCGTGCTAAAGTTTGGTTTTCGTCTTTGCCTAAAAATAGTATTGATTCTTGGAACAAGTGCAAAGATGCTTTTATCTCTAAGTATTTTCCTCCCGCTAAGATCATCTCCCTTAGGAACGATATTATGAATTTTAAACAACTTGATCATGAGCATGTTTCCCAATCTTGGGAAAGAATGAAATTGAAGATTCGCAATTGCCCTACTCATGGTTTGAATTTATGGATGATCATACAAAAATTTTATGCCGGTTTGAACTTTGCTTCTAGAAATCTTTTAGATTCAGCCGCGGGAGGCACGTTTATGGAAATCACGTTAGGACATGCTACAAAACTTCTTGATAATATTATGGATAATTATTCTCAATGGCACACCGAAAGATCTTCTAGTAAAAAAGTGCATGTTATAGAAGAAATTAATGTTTTGAGTGGAAAGATGGATGAGCTTATGAGATTGTTTGCTACTAAGAGCGCTTCTATTGATACTAATGATATGCCTTTATCTACCTTGATTGAGAATAATAATGAATCTATGGATGTAAATTTTGTTGGTAGGAATAGTGTTGGAAACAACGCTTATAGAGGAAACTTTAATTCTAGACCGTTCCCTAGTAATTCCTCTAATAATTATGGAAATTCCTACAATAATTCTTATGATAATTTTAATAAGATGCCCTCTGATTTTGAGAATAGTGTGAAAGAATTTATGATGTCTCAAAAGAATTTTAATGCTTTGCTTGAAGAAAAATTGCTCAAAGTCGATGATTTGGCTAGAAATGTTGATAGACTTTCGCTTGATGTTGATTCTCTTAAACTTAGATCTACTACTCCTAAGCATGATATCAATGAGTCTCTCAAAGCCATGAGAATTTCCATTGATGAGTGCAAGGAAAGAACCGCTAGATTGCGTGCTAAGAAAGATTGCTTTGCATGTTCTTCTAGTTCCCCTGAAAATAATGATGAAGATCTTAAAGTTATTGATGTGTCTCCTATTAGATCTTTGTTTTGCAATATGAATCTTGATAATAATGGGACTTGAGATAAGTCAACTTTATTTAGAAGGCATCCCAAGAATTTGGAGTTTTTAGATCTTGATGCTAAATTTGGTAAAAGTGGGATTGGAGAGGTCATGACTTTAAATAGTATTGAACCCACTATCTCAGATTTCAAGGAATTTGATTATGATAATTGTTCTTTAGAGAGTTGTATTTCCTAGTTGCAATCCATTGTTAATTCTCCTCATGCTTATAGTCAAAATAAAGCTTTTACCAAACACATCGTTGATGCCTTGATGCAATCTTTTGATGAAAAACTTAAGTTGGAAGTTTCTATACCTAGAAAACTTAATAATGAGTGGGAACCTACTATTAAGGTTAAAATTAAAGATCATGAGTGTTTTTCTTTGTGTGATTTGGGTGCTAGTGTTTCCATGATTCCGAAAACTTTATGTGATATTCTAGGTTTCCATGATCTTGATGATTGCTCTTTAGATTTGCACCTTGTAGATTCCACCATTAAAAAGCCAATGGGAAGGATCAATGATGTTCTCATTCTTGCAAATAGAAATTTGGTGCCCGTAGATTTTATCGTTTTTGATATAGATTGCAATCTTTCTTGCCCTATTATTCTTGGTAGACCTTTCCTTAGAACGATTGGTGCGATTACTGATATGAAGGAAGGGAATATTAGATTCCAATTTCCATTAAAGAAAGGCATGGAGCACTTTCCAAGAAACAAAGTCAAATTACCTTATGAATCTATCATGCGAGCTACCAATGAATCAAGTGCCAAAGATGGCACTACTTTGATCTATCTTCGCTTTTATGCCTAGCTAGGGGCGTTAAACGATAGCGCTAGTTGGGAGGCAACCCAATTTTCTTTGTGTTCATTGTTTTTGTTCCTGTTTAGTTATAAATTTTGCATATACCTTCTGTTTAGATGTGTTTTTATGTTTTAATTAGTGTTTGTGCCAAGTAGAACCTATAGGATAACCTATGATGATAGTTGATTTGATTCAGCTGAAAAACTGAAACTTTGCACTCACGAGAACAAATTCAATAAATCACAGGAACGTGATTTTGCATTGATTCTTTTTGCTGATGATCAATAAACAAATTTTCCAGGACTTCTTATTTTGGTAGGATTTTTAAAGTTCCATAAGTTTGCGTTAGTTACAGATTGCTACAGACTGTTCTGTTTTTGACAGATTCTGTTTTTCGTGTGTTGTTTGCTTATTTTGATGCATCTATGGCTAGTATTAAGTGGTATGAACCATAGAGAACTTGGAATACAGTAGGTTTAACACCAATATAAATAAAGAATGATTTCATTACAGTACCTTATGTGGTGGTTTTGTTTTCTTTCACTAACAGAGCTTATGAGATTTCCTGTTGAGTTTTGTGTTGTGAAGTTTTCAAGTTTTGGGTAAAGCTTTGTTGGACTATGGAATAAAGAGTGGCAAAAGCCTAAGCTTGGGGATGCCCAAGGCACCCCAATATATTCAATAATAGCCAAAAGCCTAAGCTTGGGGATGCCCCGGGAAGGCATCCCCTCTTTCGTCTTCGTTCATTGGTAACTTTACTTGGAGCTATATTTTTGTTCGCCACATGATATGTGTTTTGCTTGGAGCGTCGTGCATTATATTAGTATTTGATTTTTAGTTTACCACAATCATACTTGCTGTACACACCTTTTGGGAGAATCCTACTTGATTAGAATTTATTAGAATATGATATGTGCTTCACTTATATCTTTTGAGCTAGATAGTTTTTGCTCTAGTGCTTCACTTATATCTTTTAGAGCACGGTGGTGGCTTAATTTTGTAGAAATTTATAATCTCTCATGGTTCACTTATATTATTTTGAGAGTATCTTAGAACATCATGGTATTTGCTATGGTTATGAATTTGGTCCTAGAATGATGAGCATCCAACTTGGGTATAATAAAAACTATCATAGAAAGTGCATTAAACACTAGGATCAATTTGATGCTTGATAATTGTTTTGAGATATAAAGGTAGTAATGTTAGAGTCATGCTAGTGGGTAATTATGAAGTTGAGAAATACTTGTGTTGAAGTTAGCAAGTCCCGTAGCATGCACGTATGGTAAAAGTTGTGTGACAAATTTGTTGCATGAGGTTCTCTTTTGATTTTCTTCCTGATGAGTGGCAGTCGGGGACGAGCGATGGTCTTTTCCTACCAATCAATCCCTCTAGGGGCATGTGTAGTAGTACTTTGCTTCGATGGCTAAGTAGACTTTTGCAATAAGTATATGAGTTCTTTATGACTAATGTGAGTCCATGGATATACGCACACTAATCCTTCCATTTAGCTAGCCTCTATTATACCGCGCAACTTTCGCCGGTAGCGTGCATCCATTATTTACCTTCCTCAAAACAGCCACCATACCTACCTATTATGGCATTTCCATAGCCATTCCGAGATATATTGCCATGCAACTTTCCACCATTCCGATTATTATGACATGCTCCATCATTGTCATATTGCTCTTTGCTTGATCATGTAGTTGACATCGTATTTGTGGTAAAGCCACCTTCGTCATACATGTCGCTCTTGATTCATTGCATATCCTGGTACACCGCTAGAGGCATTCATATAGAGTCATTTCTTGTTCTAGCTTTGAGCTGTAATTCTTGAGTTGTAAATCAATATAAGTGTGATGATCTTAATTATTAGAGCATTGTCCTAGTGAGGAAAGGATGATGAAGACTATGATTCCCCCACAAGTCGGGATGAGACTTCGGACTTTACAAAGAAAGAAAACAAAAAAAGAAAAAAAAAGAAAGGCCAAAAAGAAAAAAGGGGAGGCCAAAGAAAAAAGAAAAAAAGGGAAAAAAGAAAAGAAAAAATAAAATGAGAGAGAAAGAGAGAAGGGACAATTGCTACTATCTCTTTTCCACACTTGTGCTTCAAAATAGCACCATGATCTTCATGATAGAGAGTCTCCTATGTTGTCACTTTCATATACTAGTGTGAATTTTTCATTATAGAACTTGGCTTGTATATTCCAATGATGGGCTTCCTCAAAATGCCCTAGGGCTTCGTGAGAAAGCAAGTTGGATGCACACCCACTTAGTTTCTTTTGTTGAGCTTTCATACATTTATAGCTCTAGTGCATCTGTTGCATCCGTGACAAGTAGACCAATTCCTTCCTGCATCTACTACTATTACTCCACACATCGACCGCTATCCAGCATGCATCTAGAGTATTAAGTTCATAAGAACAGAGTAACGCTTTAAGAAAGATGACATGATCTAGAGGGATAAACTCATGCAATATGATATAAACCCCATCTTTTTATCCTCGATGGCAACAATACAATACGTGCCTTGCTGCCCCTGCTGTCACTGGGAAAGGACACCGCAAGATTGAACCCAAAGCTAAGAACTTCTCCCATGGCAAGAAAGATCAATCTAGTAGGCCAAACCAAACCGATAATTCGAAGAGACTTGCAAATATAACTCAATCATACATAAAAGAATTCAGAGGAGATTCAAATATTTCTCATAGATAAACTTGATCATAAACTCACAATTCATCGGATCTAGACAAACACACCGCAAAAAGAGTTACATCAAATAGATCTCCACAAGAGAGGGGGAGAACATGGTATTGAGATCCAAAAATAGAGAAGAAGCCATCTAGCTAATAACTATGGACCCGAAGGTCTGTGGTAAACTACTCATAGCTCATCGAAGAGGCCTTGGGTTTGATGCAAAGGCCCTGCATGGTGGATTCCCCCTCCGGCAGAGCACCGGCGATGGCTCCAAGATGGGATCTCGCGGATACAGAAGGTTACTGTGGCGGAAATAGTTTTTCGGTGGCTCCCCTGATGGTTTTGGGGTATATGGGTATATATAGGAGGAAGAAGTACATCGGTGGATGCCCGAGGGGCCCACAAGATTGGGGGTCACACCTTGTAGGGGGGGCACCCTCCACCCTCGTGGCAGCCTAGGGAGCTTCTTGACTTGCACTCCAAGTCCTCTGGATCATGTTTGTTCCACAAATCACGTTCCCAAAGGTTTCATTCCATTTGGACTCCGTTTGATGTTCCTTTTCTTCGAAACACTGAAATAGGCAAAAAACAGCAATACAGGTTGGGCCTCTGATTAGTAGGTTAGTCCCAAAAATGATATAAAAGTGTAAAGTAAAGCCCATAAACATCCAAAACAGGTAATATAATAGCATGGAACAATCAAAAATTGTAGATACGTTGGAGACGTATCAAGCATCCCCAAGCTTAATTCCTGCTCATCCTCGAGTAGGTAAATGATAAAAATAGAATTTTTGATGTGGAATGCTACCTAGCATAATTCTCAATGTATTTCTCTTTATTGTGGCATGAATGTTCAGATCCAAATGATTCAAAATAAAAGTTCATATTGACATAAGAAACAGTAATACTTTAAGCATACTAATAAAAGCAATCATGTCTTCTCAAAATAACATGGCTAAAGAAAGTTCATCCCTACAAAATCATATAGTTAGGCTATGCTTCATTTTCGTCACACAAAAATGCTCCCATCTTATACACCCCCGATGACAATCCAAGCAATTGTTTCGTACTTAAATAATCTCAAACTTTTTCAACTTTCACGCAATACATGAGCGTGAGCCATGGATATAGCACTATGGGTGGAATAGAATAATAATGGGGATTGTGTGGAGAAGACAAAAAAGGAGAAAGTCTCACATTGACGAGGATAATCAACAGGCTATGGAGATGCCCATCAATTGATGTCAACATGAGGAGTAGGGATTGCCATGCAACGGATGCACTAGAGACATAAATGTATGAAAGCTCAACAAAAGAATCTAGTGGGTGTGCATCCAACTTGCTTCCTCACGAAGACCTAGGGCATTTGAGGAAGCCCATCGTAGGAATATACAAGCCAAGTTCTATAATGAAAAGTTCCCACTAGTATATGAAAGTGACAATATATGAGACTTGCTATATGAAGAACATGGTGCTACTTTGAAGCACAAGTGTGGAAAAGAGATAGTAACATTGCCCCCTTTTTCTTTTCTTTTTTTCTTTTTTTTCTTTTTCTTCTTTTTTCTTTGGCCTTTCCTTTTTTTTATTTTTGGCCTTTCTTTTTTTTCTATTGCCTTTCTTTTTTATTTGCTTTGGCCTTCCTTTTTTTAGGGACAATGCTCTAATAATGATGATCATCACACTTCTATTTATTTACAACTCATGAATTACAACTCAAAACTAGAACAAGCTATGACTCTATATGAATGCCTCCGGCGGTGTACCGGTATGGGCAATGAATCAAGAGTGACATGTATGAAAATTTATGCATGGTAGCTTTGCCACAAATACGATGTCAACTACATGATCATGCAAGGCAATATGACAATAGTAATGCATGTCATGATGAAAAATGGAACGGTGGAAAGTTGCATGGCAATATATCTCAGAATGGCTATGGAAATGCCATAAATAGGTAGGTATGGTGGCTGTTTTGAGGAAGATATAAGGAGGCTTATGTGTGATAGAGCGTATCGTATCACGGGGTTTGGATGCACCAGCGAAGTTTGCACCAACTCTCAATGTGAGAAAGGGCAATGCACAATACCGAAGAGGCTAGCAATGATGGAAGGTGAGAGTGCGTTTAATCCATGGACTCAACATTAGTAAAAAGAACTCATATACTTATTGAAAAAATCTACAAGTCATCAAAAACCAAGCACTACGCGCATGCTCCTAGAGGGATAGATTGGTAGGAAAATACCATCGCTCGTCCCCGACCGCCACTCATAAGGATGCACAATCTAAGAACACCTCATGTTTCAAATTTGTTACACAACTTTAACCATACGTGCAAGCTACGGGACTTGCTAACTTCAACACAAGCATTCTTTAAATTCATAATCACCAAACTAGCATGACTCTAATATCACTACCTCCATATCTCAAAACAATTATCAAGTACCAAATTGATCATTGCATCCAATTCACTTCCTATGATAGTTTTTATTATACCCAACTTGGATGCCTACCATTCTAGGACCAATTTTATAACGATAACAAATACCATACTGTTCTAAGAGACTCTCAAAATAATATAAGTGAAGCATGAGAGATCAACAATTTCTTCAAAATTAAACCACCGCCATGCTCTAAAAGATATAAGTGAAGCACTAGAGCAAAAATTATCTAGCTCAAAAGATATAAGTGAAGCACATAGAGTATTCTAATAAATTCCAATCAAGTGGGATTCCCCCAAAAGGTGTGTACAGAAAATATGATTGTGGTAAACTAAAAAGCAAAGACTAATATCATACACGACGCTCCAAGCAAAACACATATAATGTGGCGAATAAAAATATAGCTCGAAGTAAAGTTACCAATGAATGAAGACGAAAGAGGGGATGCCTTCTCGGGGCATCCCCAAGCTTAGGCTTTTGGATATTCTTGAATATATTGGGGTGCCATGGGCATCCCCAAGCTTAGGCTCTTGCCACTCCTTATTCCATAGTCCATCAAATCTTTACCCAAAACTTGAAAACTTCACAACACAAAACTCAACAGGAAATCTCATAAGCTCCGTTAGTGCAAGAAAGAAAAACCATCACATAAGTTACTGTAATGAACTTATTCTTTATTTATATTGGTGTTAAACCTACTGTATTCCAAGTTCTCTATGGTTCATACCCTTACATACTAGCCATAGATGCATCAAAATAAGCAAACAACACACGAAAGGCAGAATCTGTCAAAAACAGAACAGTGTGTAGCAATATGTAACTTTCGGTTATTTCTGGAACTCCAAAAATCCTACCAAAATAGGAAGTCCTAGGCAATTTGTTTATTGATCTATAGAAAAATGAATCAACGCAAAATCACGTTTCTGTGATTTATTGAATTTTTTCTCGTGAGTGCAAAGTTTCTATTTTTCAGCAGAATCAGATTAACTCATACCATAGGTTACCTATAGGTTCTACTTGGCACAAACAATAAATAAAATATGAAAACACACCTAAACAGAAAGTAGATGCAAATTTTATTACTAAACAGGAACAAAGGACACAAAGAAATTTGGGTTGCCTCCCAACTAGCGCTATCGTTTAACGCCCCTAGCTATGCATAAAAGCGAAGATAGATCTAACTAGTGCCATCTTTAGTTTTCAATTTTTTAGCGGAGTCTTGTTCGAATCCGGGAGGTTCTTTACGTTTTCCCTCATACTCAGAAATTTTTAGATCTAAAGAATCCAACCGCTTATTACAAAGGGTAATCAACATGTTCATGCGGTGAAGATTTCCGCTAACACTCTTACGAGGTTCAAGAGACTTTTGTAATATTTTTGTTACTTCGCAATTTTTTTCACAAACTTGAGTTTCCTCCAGATTATGATGTGATCCCCCCTTTTGAGGTAGTGTTCCCACTATTCCCTCTATGACTTCATGAGCAATGCTGGGATCAATCTCGATAAAATTTCCTTTGGCAATACAATCCAAGAGTTGTCTACGGGACATATTTAGTCCAACGTAAAAATTGCAAAGAATAATTCTAAAATTCACCTCTAAAGTGCAGTCTCGGTAAGATTCCATCATCCTAAACCAAACATCTTTTAAGTTTTCTCCTTGCCTTTGCTTGAAGTGAAGAACTTCAAACTCGGGAGACAAAGGAGTTGATAGGGAACTAGCCATTAAGACAAGGTAAACGATCTAACACACGAGCAAACAGAAAAAGGAAGGCAAAAGAGAGAGGAAGAAGAAGGCAAGCGGAAAAGAGAGGAGATTGGGAAAGAGAGGGTGAATAAAACGGCAATGGTGAAGTGGGGGAGAGGAAAACGAGAGGCAAATGGCAAATAATGTAAATGCGAGGGAGATGAGTTTGTGATGGGTACTTGGTATGTCTTGACTTGAGTGAAGACCTCCCCGACAACGGTGCCAGAAATCCTTCTTGCTACTTGATCTTGCATTGGTTTTCCTTGAAGAGGAAAGGGTGATGCAGCATAGTAGCGTAAGTATTTCCCTCAGCTTTTGAGAACCAAGGTATCAATCCAGTAGGAGGCTCCTCACAAGTCCCACGCACCTACACAAACAAACAAAGAACTCGCAACCAACGCGATAAAGGGGTTGTCAATCCTTTCACGTCCACTTGCGAAAGTGAGATCTGATAGAGATAATATGATAAGATAAATATATTTTTGGTATTTTATGATATATATTGGAAAATTAAAGATGCAAATAAAAGTAGATTGAAAGCTTATATGATAAGAGATAGACCCGGGGGGGCATAGATTTCACTAGAGGCTTCTCTCAAGATAGCATAAGTATTACAGTGGGTGAACAAATTACTGTCGAGCAATTGATAGAAAAGCAAATAATTATGAGATTATCTAGGCATGATCATGTATATAGGCATCACGTCCGTGACAAGTAGACCGACTCCTGGCTGCATCTACTACTATTACTCCACACATCGACCGCTATCCAGCATGCATCTAGAGTATTAAGTTCATAAGAACAGAGTACCGCTTTAAGAAAGATGACATGATGTAGAGGGATAAACTCATGCAATATGATATAAACCCCATCTTTTTATCCTCGATGGCAACAATACAATACGTGCCTTGCTGCCCCTGCTGTCACTGTGAAAGGACACCGCAAGATTGAACCCAACGCTAAGCACTTCTCCCATGGCAAGAAAGATCAATCTAGTAGGCCAAACCAAACCGATAATTCGAAGAGAATCGCAAAGATAACTCAATCATACATAAAAGAATTCATAGGAGATTCAAATATTTCTCATAGATAAACTTGATCGTAAAATCACAATTCATCGGATCTCGACAAACACACCGCAAAAAGAGTTACATCAAATAGATCTCCACAACAGAGGGGGAGAACATGGTATTGAGATCCAAAAAGAGAGAAGAAGCCACCTAGCTAATAACTATGGACCTGAAGGTCTGTGGTAAACTACTCACAACTCATCGAAGAGGCCTTGCGGTTGATGCAGAGGCCCTCCATGGTGGATTCCCCTCCGACAGAGCACCGACGACGGCTCCAAGATGGGATCTCGTGCATACAGAAGGTTACGGTGGCGGAAATAGTTTTTTGATGGCTCCCCTGATGGTTTCGGGGTATATGGGTATATATAGGAGGAAGAAGTACATCGGTGGATGCCCGAGGGGCCCACGAGATAGGGGGCATGCACTGTAGGGGGCGCACCCTCCACCCTCGTGGCAGCCTTGGGAGCTTCTTGACTTGCACTCCAAGTCCTCTGGATCACGTTTGTTCCACAAATCACGTTCCTGAAGGTTTCATTCCATTTGGACTCCGTTTGATATTCCTTTTCTTCGAAACACTGAAATAGGCAAAAAAAACAACAATACGAGCTGGGCCTCCGATTGGTAGGTTAGTCCCAAAAATGATATAAAAGTGTAAAGTAAAGCCCATAAACATCCAAAACAGGTAATATAATAGCATGGAACAATAAAAAATTATAGATACATTGGAGGAGTATCATAGCACTGTACTACCCGTTGGTCAAATTATTACGTGTTGCTCCTCATAGTGAAGTGACAAGACCCTGCGCCGGAGATGACACCTGAGTATAGGCGCCATGTTCGGCATACCATAGTCAACCTCACCGTCTGTAGTCAATATCATCATGGCCGTAGAGCTATCCTGCTTACAACTAGCCGTGTTTGACATAATTTCCCGTGCGTAGATGTACGTGCATTGCACGGAACACCAAGATAGGGGCGTGGACGGCGCCGGCAGCGGCCATCGCGCCAGATTTTTCCATGGCCTTCTAGATGTGGTGGGGAGGAGATAAGGCTGATTGTGAAAGACAAGGAGTTGTTTGTAAATAGGGAACAAGTGTGGGCATCTTTTTGCAAAACTGGAGAAGTTTGGTTTGTATGCGTCAGATCTAGATCCGACGGCTATTGGTGAAAGATGGCAGGCACAACATCATCACCAACTCAGGACCTGTTTGATTCGTAGGATTTTGAAAACGCAGGAATAGGAGACGGCAATATTACAAGTTTCAAACTAATATTACAAATTTTAGGAGTAATGTTGCACCTACGAAGAGGGAATTACTAGAAAGTTTACGTAAGAACTTTTGTTACTTTAGGTGGATTCAGCATTATCGTACAAACTAAAATCCACCGCCCTGACAAGTCACTAATGGGCAAATAAGTTTTCGAGTCTCAGCCCACTTGATTTTTCAAAAATAAATTCAGCTTCTGCGGAGACTTTGTCATATAGGCTTAGACGCTTGCGGTGATCAGCACGCCATTCATTGTTGCGCCAAAGAACGCCAAACCTCATTACCTTGAGCACACTTGCCTCCAGAACAAAGAACCTGGCCAATTTAATCTCAGATGTGCTACCCCGGTAGTCGATCAAATCAATTTCTGTAAGGTGGAGATCAAGGCATTCGATGAGATTGTTATAGTGCAGCACATTTTTCACTTTCGGGTCTTTTTTTATCTGCAAAAGCAGAGAACATATTAGAACAGCTGGATGTATAAGATTGCCATGTCATCAAGAGGTACCAATATCATTCGCTCATATGATAGGGTTGGCTGGCTAGTGATATTCTCTCTCTCTCTCTCTCTTTCTCTCTCTTTCTTTCTCTTTCCTCTCATTTACCTAGGAGCACATGAAGAGCTTGGGCATTTGTTTCCTTCCACTGTGTGTCCAGTGCCATATTTCTCAAAACTATGCCACATAATACGCATCGATGTCAAATCAAAAGATTTTGGCACCACTCTCGTGATGTGAGAGAGTTGGCACCGCTCTGCACACAGACACACATGTATAAACAAATCAATCAAACCAACTACACCAGCCTCTCACTCTCCCAGACAATTGTTTTTTATTGCCTCAGTCCTCTCTCTCCCACGCAATTGTTTTTTCATTGCATGAGTTAATTTAGCACCAGAGCAAAGTAGGTGATCCAGATTGGGGCACCAGGTGAGCAATGGAGGGGCATCGATGCCAAATGCATCACTAGTGAATTTGGCACGTGTTTTGGCCTACATAGTGGAGGGTCGTTATAGCCCACTTTTTTACTACCTCGTATTTAGTATAAAATTTTGACCATAGATTTACCTAAGAAAATGCCAATGCATGTCACTAAAAATTATACAATTTGAAATTATGTTCAAATATGAATCCAATGATATATTTCTTAGTGACATGCATTAACATTTTGTCAGTTAAATCTATGGTCAAATTTTGATACTACAAAATAGGAAGAGTAAACTAGGACGGAGGTAGTACTTGATCTTAGGGTAACCATAGAGTTACTAGTCTAGGTTACTTTCCACTATGACTAGCCTAGGCTACTATGGTAGTACAACAACAAAAACGATGCAGGTGATCACATGAGAAAAAATACTAAAAACATTTCTTTTGGTGCAGTGCGTAGGTGAAGTTTTGAATACTACACTTGTCAACGTAATTTGGGAAAATTACAAAAAAAATTGAGCTACGTTGTGATTACCGTTTACTAACAGGAAAGAAGTTTCACCTCGATGAATAGCTTCTCCGTGCACGGAAAGCATGTAAGGAATCCAACAACTTGATCCAGATTGGGGCCCACAGATTTTATTGCCAAGATCTTCACTGTGCGCATAGACTGGGTCAAGCTTATGGGAATCATTTTCTGGAAGACGGTCGTAAATAAATCAAGAAGAAATTTAAAAATGTAAATTTCAAGAAGACGAAGAAGAAGATGAGTAATGTACCTGACCGATTACAGATCCAATAAAGAGTTCGGAGAATCTGGAGTACACCAACGCTGTTAATTTCGGTGCGTCAATGACCCTGATTTTTGTTGGACCTTCTAGATCCGATACAAGCAATCTGTCAAGGAAAGGCGCATTCTCAACATAACATGGAACAGCGGGAGTGATATCTTCCCAATTGATGTCTTGTTGCGGGGCCAGCAAGACTCATAAATCCATTGGAGTTTTGTCGAGGCGATGTGGAGGCTAATGAACCCATGGATCTGCTCAAGACGAAGGTACTCCAGCGCAGTGCAGCTGCGGAGCAGGTGCTCCATAGCCTTCTTCGAGATGACAACGTCGAAGAGGTCGAGCTGCTTGAGTTGAGGGAGAAGAAAGGCGGGCGCGGCATTAATCTGGGGAAGATAGCAAGAGCTGAAGCTGGCGCGGGGCAGCATTGGCGTGAGGCGGAGCGTGGATGGCGGCAGAGAGCGACATAGTTCAGCTTCAAACCTGAGCTCCTCGAGCTGATCTAGGGCGGGGGATAAGAACCACTCGTCAAACTTGGCTTGGACCTTGTAGTTGGTACTGAACATGTGGATGTCAAGGCGTCTGGCTGGCCCAGGGTGCAATGAAAGGATCTTGGAGACTGCGGACATGCATTTCCAATCCCTGTCGCAGAGGCAGCTGTCGACAGTGAGGTTGCGGGGGATGTGGCGCCAGAGGGGGCGCCACCGCAGGGAGAGTAGGGCGGTCCGCATGGCAGATTTGGTGGGGAGGAGGCCGATGATGACGAGCAGCATGCCATCGGGGAGGCTTCTGATGAAGTCCAGGCTTGCCGAATGCGGTTTTGGCTCGAGAAGCCTCCGCTTATTGGCTGCCTCGCCGTCCATCTCAACCGGCGGCGATGCCAGTGTACACGTGTGCATGTTGTGTGTTGGGTGTGCGTCCTTCTGTGCATGCCACCGCACAGTGGTGAATTGTGCGCGAGTGCGTCCTTCATGGGGAAGAAGGGTGTTCTCAATGCACCCTCAGTTTACTAGCATGTGAGGTGCTACCCGGAATGGTTTCAACTTTGTTTACTTCACCGTGTGTCATATGGGCCTCTAGTTTACTTATTTTCACCCACTGCCACATGGGCCAGCACACGAAGATAGAGAACACGAGCTGACAAGGTAGCATGTGGACTGGTTGACCGGTCAACTAAACAATACGGAGCTATACGCTGACACGGTGAGCGTATAATCCGTCAGTATAGAGAGTTCGAGTGAGAGGGGAGGCCCGTGAGAGATAGCAGAGAGAGAGAGAGAAAGAGCTACTCCCTCTGTTGGATAATGTAGTTCCAAAATTTTTTTTAAAGTCAAACTTTTGAAACTTTGACCAAGTTTATAAAGAAATTACTTATATCTACAATACCAAAGATAAATGATAGTATGAAGTAAGTACATGGTGTGATGAATCTAATGATCGTTCCAGATGTACATGTTTTTCTCCACATATACCTGGTCAAACTTTTCTGAGATATGACTTTTCAAAACATCCATATGCTTATGGACGTGAGAGAGTCCCTAACTAGAGAGAGAGAGTGAAATAGAAAGAGTGAGTGAAAAAAGTGTGTGTGCGTGTGTGAAAGAGACATGGACAACACACGATAAAAGTATAGAAAAAGCGTGTGTGTCTTATGCAAACATATCACACATGCATCTTCAACAACGGAAGCAAGGTGAGAAGATAGTGTGTGGTCGTTTGCAACCGAGAGAGAAAGACCCCTAGCACGTGACCAAGAGGGGTCTGACAAACAAGGGAGAGAGGTCGAGAGAGACGTATGTAGAAAATGCAGACATGGGGAGGACAGAGTGTATGTTTGTCATAGAGAGATCCCCTGGAGATCGTGATGGGACTACATGGGTGGGAGATCGAGTGACAAGGTGTGTGCGTGATAGAAGATACCCCGAGAGATATCAAGATAGACGTATGGATGGAAGGAGACAATACGTGTGTTCCTGATGGCTAGTGAGAGATAATCATACTTAGGGGGGAGTGCTTGCGCTTATGATGGAGTGAGGGATTATGGTACTTACAGGGGTGCGTGTTGCATAGAGAGAGAACAAGAGCGGAGAGTGTTGGATGGGTCTATATGTATAGCGCAAGCAAGATATGTGTATGTGTGAACCAGGGAGATATAAAATTTGAGAGAGATAGAGGAGCCCCGATAAGGCTGAGTGGTGCGTCAGATAGCTGAGAGGGGGAAAGAGATATTCCATCCGCTCGATAATGCAGTGCATGTAAATTTTTTAGAAGTCAAACTTTGGAAACTTTGATCAGGTTTATGCAAATGTTATTTATATCTACAATACCGAAGATACATCATACAAAACTACATATCATGGTGAATCTAATGGTATATGTTTGCTGTTCTAGATGTAATTGTTTTTCTCCACGTACATGGTCAAACTTTGTGATGTTTGACTTTTCAATAAATCTATATGCTATGGACCGAAGAGAGTGCCTAAGTCGAGAGAGATCAAGTGCATGTGAAGGAGAATGAGTGAGTGTGCAAAAAGAGTGTGTGTGAAAGAGAAAGTGACAACAAACGATAAATTAGAGGGAGAGTGTGTTTTTTAGTTTCTTATGCAAACATATCACGCATGCATCAAAGCGAGGCGAGGAGATACACGAAGATAGCTATTGCGTGATTGTTTGCAACGGAGAGAGACACCCTTATAGCACATGTCCAATAGAGGTCTGGCCAACAAGGAACAAAGGTCAAGAGGGACACATGGAGAACATGGACGCATGGGGAGGGAGAGAGGGTGTGCTTGTGATAGAGAGATCCCCTCGAGATCGTGAGGGGACTATATGGGTGGGAGATCGAGAGAGGTGCATGCATGATAGAAAGATGCCCCGAGAGAAATCGAGATAGACCATGCACATGTTTGTGATGGAGACTAAGATTAGCTAGTCATATACATATAGGGGGGACTGTGTGTGCCTATAATTGAGTGAGAGACCATCATACTTGGCTAGCTAGGCATGAGATTGTGTGTGTGTGTGCGTGTGAGATGGAGAGAGAACGAGGGAGAGAGATAGAGCTTTAGATGGGTCTATCGAGTGCGAGTGACATATGCATGTGTATGTGTGACCCAGGTAGATGGAGAGTTTGAGAGAGAGAGGGAAGAGCTCTGAGACGACAGAGTGGTGCGTGAGAGAGTTACGGGCAACGAGCCAAGGAATTTGTGTGCGTACGATGAGTGCACCCAAGATATATAGCTTGGACCAGAGAATCATACATAGTGTGAGAGAGAGACCTATAGATGGATTATATATGCATGCGAACTACAAAGACCCCCCCCCCACACACACACACACACAAACACATAAAGAGAGAGAGATGGAGAGAAAGGGAGAGGGAACAACAAGGTTTGTGTGTTGGATGCGTGCGACATAATTGAAGATTGTCGGCGAGAGAGAGAGAGAGAGAGAGAGAGAGAGAGAGAGAGCAGGGGGGAGTCCGGGAGAGAGGGAGGTCGCGTTTTATGCATCAAAGACTGATATAAACCATGTTTCGATATAAACTTGCATTCAAGTATTTAAATATCTTTCTTATACATAAAGTTATCGAACTCATCCAAGCACTGACTAGCAATTGGAGTAGGAGGGACTTCAGCTTTATCATATCTATAGAGAGAATTTACCTTTACTACCTGTGTCGGAATATCAGGATCAGGAGGTTCTTCGGTAAATAAAGTATTGAGATCATATACTTCTTCAACATGCGGTAAATTAAGACCGTGTATTTCTTCAATAGGAGGTAAATTCTCAACATCTTCGGCTTTAATACCTTTTTCTTTCATAGATTTCTTTGTCTCTTGCATATCTTCGGGGCTGAGAAATAGAACACCTCTCTTCTTCGGAGTTGGTTTAGGAATAGGCTCAATAATTGGCTCAGAAATTGGCTTGGGAGCTGGCTCGGGAGGTGCCCAATTATTTTCATTTGTCAACATATTATTCAAAAGAATTTCAGCTTCATCTGGTGTTCTTTCCCTGAAAAGAGAACCAACACAACTATCCAGGTAATCTCTGGAAGCATCGGTTAGTCCATTATAAAAGATATCAAGTACTTCAGGTTTCTTAAGAGGATGATCAGGAAAAGCATTGAGTAACTTGAGAAGCCTCCCCCAAGCTTGTGGGAGACTCTCTTCTTCTATTTGCACGAAGTTGTATATTTCCCTCAAAGCAGCTTGTTTCTTATGAGCAGGAAAATATTTAGCAGAAAAGTAATAGATCATATCCTGGGGACTTTGCACACAACCAGGATCAACAGAATTAAACCATATCTTAGCATCACCCTTTAATGAGAACGGAAATATTTTGAGTAAATAAAGGTAGCGTGATCTCTCATTATTAGTAAACAGGGCGGCTATATCATTTAACTTAGTAAGATGTGCCACAACAGTTTCAGATTCATAGCCATAGAAAGGATCAGATTCAACCAAAGTGATTATATCTGGATCAACAGAAAATTCATAATAATCTTTATCAGGAACACAAATAGGTGAAGTAGCAAAAGCAGGGTCGGGCCTCATTCTATCTCTAAGAGATTCTTTACTCCATTTAACTAGCAACCTCTTAAGTTTGTATCTATCCTGGCAAGCAAAAATAGCTGCAGAAGATTCTGCATCAAAAAGATAACCTTCGGGAATAGCAGGCATATTTTCATCATCACTCTCATCATTGTATTCAGATTCAATAATTTCTCTTTCTCTAGACCTAGAAATTTGCTCATCTAGAAATTCACCAAGGGGCACAGTAATATCAAGCATAGAAGTAGTTTCATCATAAGTATCATGCATAGCAGAAGTGGCATCATCAATAACATGCGACATATCAGAACGAATAGCAGAAGCAGGTTTAGGTGTCGCTAGCTTACTCATAACAGAAGGTGAATCAAGTGCAGAGCTAGGTGGCAGTTCCTTAACTCCCCTCGTAGTTGAGGGATAAATTGTTGTCTTAGCGTCTTTCAAGTTCTTCATAGTGTCCAGAAGATATAAATCCCAAGTGACTCAAAGAATTGAGCTATCCTCCCCGGCAACGGCGCCAGAAAAAGGTCTTGATAACCCACAAGTATAGGGGATCACAACAGTTTTCGAGGGTAGAGTATTCAACCCAAATTTATTGATTCGACACAAGGGGAGCCAAAGAATATTCTCAAGTATTAGCAGCTGAGTTGTCAATTCAACCACACCTGGAAACTTAGTATCTGCAGCAAAGTGTTTAGTAGCAAAGTAATATGATAGTAGTGGTAACGGTAAAAAAGTAAAGACAGCAAAAGTAATGTTTTTGGTATTTTGTAGTGATTGTAACAGTAGCAACGGAAAAGTAAATAAGCGAGAACCAGTATATGGAAAACTCGTAGGCACTGGATCAGTGATGGATAATTATGCCAGATGTGGTTCATCATGTAATAGTTATAACATAGGGTGACACAGAACTAGCTCAAGTTCATCAATGTAATGTAGGCATGTATTCCCAATATAGTCATACGTGCTTATGGAAAAGAACTTGCATGACATATTTTGTCCAACCCTCCCGTGGCAGCGGGGTCCTATTGGAAACTAAGGGATATTAAGGCCTCCTTTTAATAGAGAACCGGAACAAGGCCTCCTATTGCTGCCAAGAAGCTGAAGCCCTACTTTCAAGAGCACCCAATAACTGTTGTCTGCACAGCTCCACTTGCTGAGATCATTGGGAGCCGAGATGCTTCTAGCCGAGTGGCCAAGTGGGCTATTGACCTAGCCCCTTACACCATCTACTACCAGCCTCGCACCGCCATCAAGTCACAAGTGTTGGCCGACTTCCTCGTCGATTGGGCCGAGACCCAATATTTGCCGCCTGCACCAGACTCCACTCATTGGCGGATGCATTTTGATGGTTCGAAAATGCGCACTGGCCTGGGAGTCGGCGTCGTCCTCACCTCTCCCAAAGGCGACAAACTCAAATACGTGTTGCAAGTCCACATCGCCGCCTCCGTAGAAGAATATGAGGCACTCATACACAGGCTCCGGCTTGCCAAGGAGCTCGGCATCCGCCGGATCCTGTGTTATGGTGACTCCGACTGGTGGTCCAGCAGTCGTCAGGCGACTGGGACGCCAAGGATGCAAACATGGCAAGCTACTGTTTCATCATACATCAACTCAGCGGATACTTTGATGGGTGCGAGTTCCTTCACGTGCCAAGAAATGACAACGAGCAAGCAGATGCTCTGGCACGGATTGGCTCCACCCGACAAGCAATACCAGCCGGCGTCACCCTACACCGCCTTCTGAAGCCGTATGTCAAGCCGTCTCCTGATTCAGACTCCATCTTTGTGCCGGCCCCTCCCGAAGCAGTCGGATCCGACTTGAGGGCCCCAGAAGCTGGCACGGGGATCTCGACAGGCGGCCCGGGGACTGCTACAGCCGCGCCCGGCCCAGGGACTTGAGAACCCAGCCCAGGGACTTCAGCAGTCGGCCCGGGGACTTCTCCAACACAGCAGGCGGAAGCAGCTGCCAGCCTGCCGCCTCCCCTCTCAGCCGCCCTCATTCAAGTTGCAGTAGTCGCAGTCGAAGAAATTGCGGCGCCCTCATGGGCCCAGCCAATCCTCAAGTTCTTGGTGAATAAAGAGCTACCAGCCGATGAAGTCTCATCCCGACAGGTGCAGAGGCGTGCTGCAGCTTACACCATAGTCAACAGAGAGCTGGTGCGACGAAGTGTAACAGGGGTTTATCAGCGGTGTGTGGAGTCGGACCAAGGCAAAGCAATACTCAGAGATATCCACCAGGGCGAGTGCGGCCACCACGCAGCTTCAAGATCACTTGTGGCCAAGGCTTTCCGCCACGGGTTCTTCTGGCCGCCCGCCCTGGAAGAGGCCAAAGAGCTAGTTCAGAAGTGTCAAGGGTGCTAGAGGTTCCGCTCCAAGCCACACCTGCCGGCTTCTGCACTCAAGACCATTCCCATAGCCTGGCCCTTTGCTGTATGGGGACTGGATATGGTGGGACCATTCAAGACGGCCCGTTGTGGCATGACTCACTTGCTTGTTGCTGTGGACAAGTTTACCAAGTGGATAGAGGCAAAACCAATCAAGAAGCTGAATGGGCCGATGACGTGACTTTCATCGCCGACATCACCACGCGATACGGCATCCCACACAGCATCATCACCGACAACGGCACCAACTTCGCCAAAGGGGCCTTGGCTCGTTTCTGTGCAACACAGGGCATCCGCCTGGACTTAGCGTCCGTTGCCCACCCACAGTCAAATGGCCAAGTGGAACATGCAAATGGCCTCATTTTTTCCGGCCTCAAGCCCCGACTGGTCGAGCCTCTGGAGCGCTCAACCGGTTGCTGGTTCGACAAGCTGTCAGCCGTCCTCTGGAGCCTACGCAGAACTCCAAACAAGTCAACAGGCTTCACGCCTTTGTTCCTCATCTACGGTGCCGAAGCCGTCATCCCGATGGATATTGAGTTCGACTCCCCAAGAGTCGCCATGTACACCGAGGCGGATGCCAAGGAGGCACGAGAAGACGGCGTCGACTTGCTGGAGGAAGGTCGGCTGTTGGCACTCAGTCGGTCAGCCATCTACCAGCAGAGTCTACGCCGATACTACAACTGCAAGGTGAAGCCAAGGTCCTTCCTAGAGGGAGACCATGTGCTCCAGCTGATCCAGCGAACAGCCGGGCAGCACAAGCTCTCGGCACCTTGGGAAGGCCCTTTCATCATCAGTAAGGTGTTGGGCAACGACGCCTATTATCTGATTGATGCCCAGAAGCCCAGAGCACGCAAGAGGGATGATTAAGGCAAGGAGACAGAGAGGCCATGCAACGCAAACCTCCTCCAAAGGTTTTACAGTTGAAAGCAGTATGTACCACGCTACCTTTTGTACTATGTATAAAGACTCTGGGTCCCCTGAGAAGAGCTCGGGGACTGCCCTCTTTTATCTATATGATATGCGTCATATTCATGAGAATGTGTAGTCTATCCTTTCAGCCTGGCACCGGGTCCGACCAGTCGGCCCGGAGCCTCGCCGCCTTCTATAATATTCCGCCTCCTGCAGCCAGACAAGTAGTATGTCGGCACCAAAAACTCCCTTTGTCAGAAGCCACAGCTCGCAGAGCGACTGCATGGCGGGCAAAGGTTGCCAAAAGTGCCCCACATGAATGAACGGCTAAGGAAGAAAACCCATATAGTAGAGGGCGGCATCGCAGTTAGCCGCCTGGCTGCTGGGTAGCCAGACAGTCGGCCTCCGCCTCTATTACCAAAAAACTATGAACGGCTAAGTCCTAGCCCCCCTCACAAATGGCTAGAACGCCCAAATCAGCCACGGTCCGCAGAGCGGCCGCCCGGCTAGTGAAAGCAAAGCCAAAGGGTTGGCGGCAAAGGAAAATAGCCAAGGAGAAAAAAGGGAAAAAGACTAGAGGTCGGCATAGCAAGCATAAGCAGTGATAAATATTTACATGGATAAAGGCCTCTGGCTAGCATTCAAACAGAGTTTTGATACACACCCCGAGGGTGGAATTGCGCGAATTTAACAAAATGTTCAGAACGGCAAGCAGAAAGCAGATAAACCCTAAGGAGCAGCAGAAGACTCCGGCTGGGCGGTGCCGGCTGGTGCAGCAGAAGACTCTGGCTGGGCTGTGCCGATTGGCGCAACAGAAGACTCCGGCTGGGCGGTGCCGGCTGGCGCAGCAGGAGGATCCGGTTGGGCGGTGCCGGACGGCGTGGCCAAGGACTCCGGCTGGACGCTGGAGTCGGCTGCACCACCTGGCGCAGTAGGCGGCTTCGCCTGAACAGAGGGATCGCCAGCAGCAGGCGGGGCAGCGGAGGACTGGAGGACGGAGTCGGTGGCACCCGTTAGAGGAACGGGCGGCCGGTCGGCCCCCGCCTGGCCGTCTCCAGCAGCGGGCGGCGCCTCGGTGCGCGGCTTGTTGCTTGAGGCCCTGTCGGGCTAGGGCTGACCGTCCGCCCCGACCTCCGGCATGTCGACATCGCTCTCCTCGTCTTCCTCCTCCTCCTCCTCTCCGTCCTCCTCCCCGTCCTCCCCTTCGTTGCTGGAGTCGATGACTTCAGCTGAATCCTCGCTGTCCTCTGGGTTTAACCTGAGCCACTCGTGCGGAGCTTCACCGCCTTCCTTGACCACCTCCGGGACAAAGACACTGGTGTCGGTGAAGTCGGCGATCGCCGCCGCCATGTTGACAAGCTCAACTTCCACCGCCACAAGCTCCTCCTACGCCTCCAGTCGGAACGTGGCTAACTAGGCTAGATCTACCCCAGGGTACCACGCCTTGACGAATTCCAAGGCCCGGCGCGCCCCTGCCCGGGCGGCTGAGCCTTTCCAGGCTTCTAGGCGGCCGGCCGCCACCTCCAGCCAGTCGGCAGTCCGACTTCGGGTGCGTGGAGCCGGCAAGCCTGGCCAGAGGGCGGAGACCGCCTGGGCTCCGACGCGATGAGCAGGCCGAAGCCGGGCCTGAATGCTGAGGACCTGTTCGCCAAGAGTCCGCGGGGCATCCGCGGCGATCTGCGCCCCGTCCGCCCTTCGCTCCTCGCGCTGGGCCTCGATCATTTGGATCGCGGCCATAGCATGGCCCAGGAAGAAATCTATCTAGGCAGAAGAAGAAAAAGGCCAAGGCTATAAGCAAAGGCCGACAGCTCAAAACAAAAAACCAAGAAAAGAAGGCTTACCATCGACCAAGTCTTCGATGCTGCTGAAGCAGGCCATCACCTGGACCTCCTTGTCAGCCTAGGCGGAGCGCTCGACCTCAAACTCGGTGAGGAGACTGGTCTCCACCGTCTCCGCCTTTAGCTGGGCCGCCTTGAGGGTTTCCGCCTGCTCGGCAAGTTGGGCGACCAGGCGGTCCCGCACCTCCGCCAGCTTGCTGCACTCTGCCTCCTTGCCACGAAGGGCGGTGTTCGCTTCGCCCAGCTGCTGCTGCAGGGCGGCATTGGCCTCTGAAGAAAGAAAAAGAAGGAGAAAGCATCAGTCAAGTGGACGAGGCAAAAGAAAGAAACGACCGAGGAGATTCGGCCCGACTGCTCGGCAGTCGGCCCGAACCTCGGGGACTACAGCCCGCGGGTGCGCCAGTGCGCCCCCGTTGAAAAGAAGCAGTTTGCAAAGGAAAGAAAAAACTGAGGAGATTCGGCCCGACTGCTCATCAATCGGCCCGAACCTCGGGGACTACAGCCCACGGGTGCGCTAGCGCACCCCCGCGAAGAAGGAAGAAGGAAACTTACGGTGGCTCTCGGCCAGATGGGCCGTCTGTGCCTCCAGCTCCCGGACCTTGGAGTTGTAGGCAGTCGCACGAAAGTTGTGATAATCCTGCAGAAGAGACATCCAAAGAAGTCAGCAGTCGACAGTCGCAAGATGAAGTTCCGACCTGCCTACTCAGCAGCCGGCCCGGAACATGGGTACTACACCCAGTGGGTGCGCTTGCGCGCTCTCACAAGAGAAGCAAAAAAGATCATGCGAAGAAAAAGAGCCAAGGACAACTTACGCGGATGGCAGTGCGCGACTCCAAGTAGGCCTCGTTGCAGCGCCTAAGGGCCTCCCCCTCCGCTCGGAGCTTGGCCTGGACGTCAAGAGATGCCTGGTTCAGGGCACCAGTCCCGCCCCCATGTATCCAGCCTACGGGTGCGGCGCTGGTCGCCTCGGTATCAGGGGCCGACGAGCTTGCGGTGCCAGCCGCTTGTGGCCGCGGCGCTGAGGCCGCCTTCTCCAGACGGCGGCGCGCAGGTAGATGGACCGTGGGGATCAGGTCCGTCACCGCCGTACTTACGATCGGCGGCGCCACCGGCTGCTCATCCCGCAGCTCGTTGGCTGGCGGGGGCGGGGGTGGCGGCACAAAGACGTCCGGCATGGCCACGTCGCCGCCTTCCCGCTCCTGGATCGGGTAGTCGCCGCCTGCTCCTCCGGCCGTCGCCTCAGATTCAGGCGGAGGCGGCACGGTGTTCAGGGGCGCCACAAGCAACGGCTCTTGGCAGCGTGCGGCCTCCGCGAGCTTCTCCTTCTTCGTGGCCTGGGCTTCTGCCTGCGCCAGCGCCCTCTCGGCGGACGCGGCGGACAAGGCTGCCTGCTCCTTGGCCAGGCGGTCGGCCTCTTCTTCGCGCGCCTCCCGCGCATTCCGCTCTGTCGCCTCCCGGAGGTCGGCAGCCGGGTCGATACGCCGACTGGTCGAGGAGGTCATTGCCGACCTGAGGACCGAGGCGGCGCCCGACTTCTCGAGGGTCAGCGGGGCCCTGAAACAAGAAAACAAGTCGGAAGGATTTCACACCATAATGACAAAAATACAAGGAGTGAAGGAAGGATACTTACGCCGACACCATAACAGGCACCTTCAGCCGCCTCTGATATTGGGCCACCTTGGCCGCGGTTTGTTTCCGCCTGGTCGCCGCGGCTAGGTTCTTGGGCTTCTTCGGAGCACTGCCGAACAGGGTCGCACCCTATTTCCGCTTGTGCTTGCCGCCTTGAGCGGGTGGTCCAGAAGAGGGGCCGGCGCCGGTGGTGGCGGAGCTCCGGGCAAGGCGTGGCTCGTCTTCATCGTCATCGTCGTCAGGCCAAGCCTCCATGCCGCCGCCTCCCTCGGAGCCGCCTGCTCCACTACCGCCGTCCGTTCTGCCCCCGCCGCCTGTCGCGTCGTCAACCAGGGTGGCTGTCCCCAAGTCGGGGTCGTCCAGATCGCTCTCCACCCTGTCCGCCTGGAGGGCATCACCCGGCCCCAAGAGGGCGGCCGTCGCCTCGGACATATAAATCTGCAACCAAGGAGGGTCGTGTCATAAAGAGAAGCGAAGCTCAAGGAAACGGTTCCAAAGACCAAGTGAAGAGACTTACAGTCGGGGGAGGGTTGTGGCGGGAGTCTGGCCGCTTCCCGTACCGCCACTCCACCTCCGGCACCTTGAGGTCGGAGATCTCGTTCACCATCCGCGAAACTTCAGCAGGCGGCATCCCCTTCGTGCACAGCCGACACGGATCGCGGTGTCCTCCCATCCGGAAGATCGGATGAGGGCGGCTCTGGAGCGGGAGGACCCGGCGCTCGACGAAGGCAATGAGGAGGTCGGAGGCTACGAGGCCCTCCGCCTCCTGGAGCACTCGGAGTCGGCCGATGGCGTCCGCCGCATCTGCCGACATCGGCTTCGGCTTGTACTTCCAGGAAGTGCGAGCTCTGGTGGGAGGGCCGGCCTCGTAGGCCGGTAGGTTGAGGAAGTCGGCAGCCGGGTCCATGTTCTCGACGTAGAAATAGGAGTGCTGCCACATCTTCACCGACTTCGCCAGCTTGATGACGGGGAAGGCTTTCCGCTTTGCCGGCCGGCGCACGGCGACGAAGCCCCCGCACTCGGCCGCCGTCTCCTTGGCGGAGGTGCCGAGCTTTCCATAGAAGAATGCTCCCCACAACTCGATTGTGGGGAGGATGCCGAGGTAGCCCTCGCACGCTGTGACGAAGGCGGAAATCAGAGTCATGGCGTTGGGCGTGAGGTGGTGAGGTTGAAGATTGTAGAAGTTGAGGAAGGAGCGGAAGAAGTCACTCACCGGGAGGCCGAAGCCGCGCAGGGAAGACGACCCGCTCGCCTTCCTGCGGCACCGGCGAGATCTCCGTCTCTGGCAGCACCCGTGCCTTGATGAAGGTCGTGCTGGGCATCCAGCGCGTGTCGTGGAGGAAGGAGATGTGATCCTCGATCACCGTCGATCCGTCCCAGTCGCCCATGGCTCCGGCTGGCGGCGCGGAGAGGAGAAACGTGCCAGCGGTGGGAAACGACGGCGGTGTTGCGGCAGCAGCAGGAGCGGAGGATGAGAAGAGGAAGAAGATGAGTGGGAGGGGCGCGAGAGCTCTGCCGCACCTTCACCCCTCCCTACTTATAACGCCCGGGCTGTGAAGCCGAGGGGACGGGACATGGGGTCGTGGGATTAACTGCGCCCATGTCCCCCCAACCCCCGTTTCTCGCACGCATTTACCACGTCGTAAAGGATCATGGGAAAGGCAACCGCCCCCTTCGGTGCAGTGGATCCGCCCGGTCGCCGAGGCATGGTAGTGGCGGGCCCGGCCCTGTGTCACGTCCCGTCCGAAACATGGAGTGGCAGGCTGACCCGGCTGACGTGCACCGTGTGGCGCGTCCGTGGTGGGCGGCGGCCTGGGTAGCTTAGCAGGCACACCACCTAACTCCCGCCCTGAAGTTTAAAAACCTACAGTGCGAACTCCGCCTGCTGAGCTGGCGGCACAGCAGACTGGCACCTTCCCGGAGCCCGGTGAGGAGGGAAGCCGTTGAGGCTTTGCAGCCCCTCGACCACGGCTCCTCACCGGCTTCGGGGACTACTGTCGGAGTAATGGGCCATGGGTAGGCTCACCCGAGTCCCATGATTTATCAAGACCTTTGGGCCAGCTCCGCCTAGCTGGGCCCCAAGCCGAAGCTCCCATCTGGGGCCCGCTGGCTTAGCTGCCGGCTGTGAGAGGGCGATCGACCCAAGACTACGACACTCCGAGTGACCGGCTCCTGGCGACCGCCCTATAGAGAGGGCGGCTACAAGCAGGCGGCTACTTCACGACTACGGGGCGGCCGAGCTCCCATCAAGAGTACAAGACAAAGCATGGCTATAGTGAAGCACGTCGCCTCCCACGCTCGAGACGGGCATGTCTACAGTGCTCCGTACAGACGGAGATCCCCGCACGACAGAGCACTGTGCCGTATCTACCCTGACGTTGCTCCGAGCAGGCGGAGCCCTGTTCCCCACGACGGCCTGTTGGTACGGCCCGCCAGAGGCGGGCCCTATCAGACAGTGACCCCAAGCAAGATGGAGGAAGCTCGACCAAGCAGATCAGAGAGGGGCCGGCCTCCAGCAGGCGGCCGTCCCTTGTCCCGAGGCAAGCATGCCATTAAGCTGATAAGACCAGGTGTGGCTACAGTGTCCTCCCACCAGGTGGTGGGACTGTAGCCACGCTAAGATGACCAAGCCCCCATCACTGAGGACACGGCTAGAGTGAACAACCACCAACCAGTCGGCAGGGCCCACCAGGCGGTGGGCCCCAGCGATCGGCGGAGAAGCTGGAGGCTGGACACACTGACAGCCGGGCCCAGCAGCCGGCCAGATTACCATTGTACCCCTGGGGGTAGGCCTATATAAACCCCCCAGGCCACCCATGCAAAGGGTTCCCACTCTGATAGAACTAGCCAGTAACCTAGGGCAGGGAAGAGCTAGCCTTGCCTTCTCCTACCCCTAGACACAGCTCGAGGAGCACTTTGTATCACTAGCGCCTTAATGATCATGCGGAGACCCCGCAGAGCAGGAGTAGGGGTATTATCTCCATGGAGAGCCCCCAACCTGGTTAAAGTTTGTCGGCGTACGTGTCTATGCCTCATCCCGCTTCAAGGCACCAGCGACATTCTACTCGCTCCCACCATCATAAGCCATCTGTTGGCATATGTCGCACCCAACCCCCGACAGCCCAACATGGACAGCCACAACAACTGCAAGGCCATCGACAAGTCAGCACATGATGCTCACTCCTATGGATGGCAGCTAGATAGGTTGTACCCTCATCTTACTTGTGTGCAACATTTATGGCTTTGTTATTCATCTAAGCATGGGAAATAGATTATCACATTTCACTGTACATTCATGCTGATCTCTTACGGGTCTTGTTCAGGAGTTAACGTTGTTCAGCTAAGATACTCGTTCTTTAGGTAATGATGTTCCATAGTTATCATCCATCAGCCAATACTATCCCACGGGCTGGTGATTATAGTATTATACCACTTCTAGTATTACCTATGTTGTTCTTCAATACTTTTGTGTGCCATCTAGTTAATCTCGAGTACAGACGATACATATTCTGTAGCTTTCATCTGTGTTCTCTCTTTAGTTTTTGAGACTTGTTGCTACTAGTTAACCCGAGTCCTACTATTTATGTCATCTCCTACAGGCACTCATTACATAAATCTAACTACTAGTTGTCTTCCATGCATGTCAGATATAATTGCACACACTGATATATCCACAAGAAACTCAAGGAGCAATGTAAAGGCCAATAAACTTGATGTCAATGATACCCAATATGATAGAACATGTAAAGGCAGTTCTTCAGAAGACTTGCAGAAAGATGATGAATCCTCATCACCCCACAAGGTCCTTGCTCTAACTTGGCCCGTGATATGGGTACAACATGCATATAATGTCCTGGAGTGTATCTACTCTGTTGCAATGTCATGTGCTTAGCATGTTGATCATGCATGTAAATATGTCATGCCTTCCTGTTTTTCAGTACCTATTCCATTCATGATAACATGTTTTCAAATTCAAGTATTGTCATTCTACTCTATTGCAATATCATCTGCTTAATTTGGACATCATGCTTTTGAATATCTTATGCATTGTTATTCATCAGTATGTACTTTATCTGTCTACCATACCATGTTTTTTTACATTGAAGTGATGTTCTAGTGCTCTGTTGCAATGCCATCTTAGTTTCCCAATCATACACATGTATGTTGCCTTAGGTTTTTCTGTATGTATTCCGCTAGCATACAATTTTACGTTCAACTAGTGTTTTTTTACTGTGTTGTCATGTCGTATCCCTAGCTCTTACACCATACTCCCTCCGTCCGGATTACAAGTTGCCGAAATGGATAAAAAGGATGTATCTAGAACTGAAATACGCCTAGACCCATCCATTTTTTTCCGGAGGGAGGGAATACATGTCAATATGTCATGCCTTTCTATTCTTCAGTACCTATTCCATCTCTCTGATGTAGCATGTTTTATAATTGAAGCACCATTCTTCTATACAATGTATGCAAGGGGAAGACGACTATGTTAGAATATAAAGGGTTACAAACAAGGCCTTTGCAAAAGATCTGAATGCCAGGAGATAATAAACCAACTCCATTTTTATAGATACTTCTCTAGCACAGAGGAACCCAACTCCTACTGATAATTAGCAGATTCCAGTGGCCAAAGAACTAGTCCTCTCCAATCCAGCAAAAATATGTCAACTCCATTCTAAGAAGCGTGTGTGTATCCTTGCATCATGAAATTTTATAGCATGTTGATCATATTTTCTACATGTTTCTTATCCATCTCTCTTTTAGAAAATAAGCTTAACAGATAGAAGAATTTCTGCACTGGTATCGTCTGTGAGGAAAGATTCTTGCAGGAATTCTCTGTGCTCTAATGCAGATGTAAGTACCTGTTGTATATCACTATATTTTTACATCATCATGTATTTTGTTAATCGGCGTGAATCCAACCTTTATCTGATCTAAATTTAGTTGTAGCAAAATGTATGATTAAAGGCCACAATGTTGATTTTTGTAAGGAAAACTGCCCGGTAGTTTTGCATCATGAGCTGCATGAGTGTACTATCTCATATCAATGGGTTTGAATATTTGGTTCTGTAGTGGGTTTTCAGTGTTTTTTTACTGTGTTGTCCTGTCGTATCCCTAGCTCTTACATCATACTCCCTCCGTCTGGATTACATGTTGCAGAAATGGATAAAACCGGATGTATCTAGAACTGAAATATGCCTAGACCCATCCATTTATTTCCGGATGAAGGGAATACATGTCAATATGTCATGCCTTGTTATTCTTAAGTACCTATTCCATCTCTACTGTAGCATGTTTTATAATTGAAGCACCATTCTTCTATATAAGGCATGGAAGGGGAAGACAGCTATGTTAGAATCTGAAGGGTTACAAACCAGGTCTTTGCAAAAGATCCAAACGCCAGGAGATAATAAACCAACTCCATTTTTCATAGATACTGCTCCAGCATAGAGAAACCCAACTCCCACTGATAATAAGAAGATTACAGTGGCCAAAGAACTAGTCGCTCCAGTCCAGCAAAAGAATGTCAACTCCATTCTAAGAAGTGTGTGCGTATCCTCGCATCATGAAATTTCATAGCATTATGATCATATGTTCTACATGTTCTCTTACCCATCTCTCTTCTAGAAAATAAGGTTAAATGATAGAAGACCTCCTCCATTGGGATTGTATTCGAGGAAAATATCTTGCGAGAATTCTCTGTGCTCCAATGCTGATGTAAATACCTGTTGTATATCACTATATTTTTACATCAGCATGTATTTTGTTAATTGGCGTGAATCCAACCTTTATCTGATCTAAAATTAGTTGTAGCAAAATGTTAAAGGCGCCAATCTTGATTTTTGTAAAGAAAACTGCCTAGTAGTTTTGCATACTAAGCTGCATGAGTGTACTATCTCATATCATGCACATTACTGAATTATAGTGCTGCTTTTTCGGTAAAAAATCCTTTTTCGGTAATTGTAGTGTTGTTCTGGTTGCCCAGTCATTCATTGTGTCAATGTTACTTTCGTATTACCTTACCTGGCTGATGATAGCTATGCCATATTGTGTTAATTTGGTGTAGGCTAGTTGCACAAATGTTCATTGTGCCAATGTTGCTTTACTATTATCTAACTTGGCCAATGATAGGAATGCTAGTGTGTTAATTTGGTGCAGGCTGCTGAAGATAAGAAGACAAACTCTAAAAACAGCAAGGCAACCCCATTGTTTCTTTCTAATAAATCTAGGCCAGGTAATATGGCAATAAATCATGGTTAATCTGTTTGGTTGCCCTCCTAATTTATGTTATGATGTAGTGGTCGAGACACTCTCCACAATCACTAATACAAGCCTGCCAAAATCTCCATCTGAATCTTTTCAATATCCTATGTCTCGAATGCAACAGAAAAAATGTATGTTTGTGAACCAATTAATGGTTGAAGCAATGATGGAAATGGTGGAGGAATCAGAGGTGCTGATTCATGCGCAACAACAACTGATCAATGTTTTCAGAGACAGTGTAGCAAAGCAGCAAGAACTTGCCCACATGCTTATGGGCATCATCCGTGCTGAGGTTGCAGATTGTGACATTGTAGATCGTTAGGTTCTCTTCATTTATTTGCACTGGCATCAATCTTTGATTGCCCAGTGGATGTAATTTCCTGTAATATATGCTGGATGTGCAATGTTTTCCCTATATGCCATACCTTTGCTTGGTCGGTTTTAGTCCTTTGCATAATTGCTCGTCGTAATGGGCTCAAATTATCTAATTTGGCCTAAAGACATGTACGAACTTTAGTGGGCCCATTAAGTTAATAGGCCGCTACCAGGCCAAAAGTTAATGGTCGGCCCTCTTACCTCCCTGGTCGTTAACAAGCCGACATCAAAGCGGGCAACAGGTGGGCCCATTTGATTTCACGGGCGGTTAACAGGACGTTACTAAGTTCGGGCTACATATGGCCCACCTATACTATGGGCCTTTAGCAGGCCGAAAGAGACAGCAGGCTTTTAGTGTACCATGAGGAGCATGGGCCGCTAAGAGGCCGAAAGTTAGGTCATATTGTAAATGGCCCAAGTGTGTTGTGGGCCTTTAGCAGGTCGAAAGAGAAACCGGGCTGGTATTGGACCATGAAGGGCATGGGCCGTTAAAAGGCCAAAACTCAGGTCCGACTACAAATGGCCCAACTCATTTATGGGTCGTTAACAGGCTGAAAGACACACAGGGCCGGGAATTGGCCCAACACTTAAATGGGTCGCTAAAAGGCCAAAACTCAGGTCCGACTACAAATGGCCCAACTGATTTATGGGCCATCAACAGGCTGAAAGACACACCAGGCCAAAAATTAGCCCAACACTTAAATGGGTCGCTAAAAGGCTGAAAGATGTACATCTTGAAAATTGGCACATCCCTTGAATGGGCCGTTAACAGGCCGAAATCTCATTGGGCCGATATTGAGCCCAAATATATAGCAGGCTATTAACGGGCTCGAACTGACGATGGGCTGCAATGGTGTCAAATCTTTAACGGGCCGTTGACGGGCCGAATTGACACATCTCGTATGGGTCGTGGGCTTAAATGGACCTGACACAAGTAGGCCTTATATGGTCCGACCTGCTAATTTTTACTGGGCCGGCCTTTTTCACCGGAATGGGCTACTATTGGGCCGTGCCATGTGTCGACCTATCATAGGCGCCTCCTGTCTAATGAGTGGATGACATCTGTCCCAATGGTGAGGCAACACATGTTTCCTCCGGCCAATGATGATTTTACACGTGGAAAATCCCCATTGGTCTGGGCTGTTAACGGGTTATCGAATCCAAAACCGGAACTGATAGCTTAACGGCGTTCCATTACGGTGGATACCACGTGTCGATCACCCTTGACGAAAGCACTTCTGTGACGCGCGATTTATCGTCATGGAAGTGGACACTTCTGTGATGATAATTTTGGCAATGTCATGGAACACTTCTACGATAGCACAAGTATGACTATCTTGATTCTGTCATAAAATCGTCATGGATGTACATGCATGACAGAAAACCTGACCTACTGTGACAAACACGTATCATCACGGAAGTGTATTTTTTTTGTAGTGTCAGTAGGGTATTTTATTTTCCCACACAAGACTTCAACATCTCTAACAATCCCAATTGATGATATAGTGTGTCTATTGGCAAGCTTAATAGTAACATCAGTATCTTCTATCTCAGCAGGTGCAACATCATTCATAATTTCTTGGTGTAAGGTATAAGGTATTGCACTCACACTAGTACCCACATCACATAAGCCATGATAACAATGATCTCCTATTTTAACAAACACAACAGGCATGCCAACGACGGGTCTATGTTTATCTTTAGTATCGGGTTTAGCAATCCTAGCAGCTTCATCACAGAAATAAATAACATGTCCATCAATATTATCAACCAAGGGATGTTTAGCCATAGCAATACTAGGTTCAACTTTAATTTGCTCAGGGGGTGTAGGTGTTCTAGTATAACTCTTACGAACCATAGTTGAAGCTTTAGCATGATCCTTTATTATAACAGGAAAAGGTGGTTTCTCGATATAAGGAGTAGGAACAATAGGATCAACATTATAAGTAATAGTTTCTTCTTCAACTTTAATAGGTTCTACTACATTAACTTCAATGGGAGGATGATATTTAAACCACTTCTCCTTAGGGAGATCAACATGAGTAGCAAATGATTCACAAAAAGAAGCTACTATCTCAGAGTCAAGTCCATATTTAGTGCTAAAATCACGAAAAGCATCGGTATCCATAGAAGATTTAACACAATCAAACTTAAGGTTTATACCTGACTCCTTACCTTTGTCGAGTTCCTAATCTTCAGAGTTGCGTTTAATTCTTTCCAATAAATCCCATTTGAATTCAATAGTCTTCTTTGTAAAAGAACCCATACAAGAAGTATCGAGCATGGATCGATCATTATGAGAAAGCTGAGCATAAAAATTCTGAATAATAATTTCTCTAGAGAGCTCATGATTAGGGCATGAATATAACATTGACTTAAGCCTCCCCCAAGCTTGAGCGATACTTTCTCCTTCACGAGGCCAAAAATTATATATATAATTCCGATCATGATTAACCAGATGCATAGGATAGAACTTCTGATGAAATTCCAAAATCAATCAGTTGTAGTTCCATGATCCAATATCATCACATATCCTATACCATGGAAATGTATTTCCCTTCAAAGATAAAGGGAAGACCCTCTTCTTGACTTCATCCTCTGGCAAACATGCAAGCTTAAATAATCCACAAACTTCATCCACATAGATTAGGTGCATATCAGGATGTAATGTTCCATCTCTTGCATAAGGATTAGCTAGCAGTTTCTCACCCGAAGGAATTTCATAATAAATATTTTTAGTAGATGCAGCAGGTTGAGCAGAAACTCTTTGCTCTTCTGATCGGGGTAAAGATACCCTGAACAAACCCCTCAAAGGATTATTTTCCATAGTAACAAGTGACAGTAAATTACAGCACACTATATAAATGTTTCCTTACCAAATTCCACTCACCAAAGGCGCTTCACTCCCCGGCAATGGCGCCAGAAAAGATTCTTCATGACCCACAAGTATAGGGGATCTATCGTAGTCCTTACAATAATTAAGAGTGTCAAACCCAACCAGGAGCAGAAGGAAATGACAAGCGGTTTTCACTAAGGTATACTCTGCAAGCACTGAAATTATCGGTAACAAATAGTTTTGTGATAAGATAATTCGTAAAGGGTAACAAGTAACAAAAGTAAACAAGGTGCATATAGGTGACCCAATCTTTTTTGTAGCAAAGGAAAAGCCTGGAAGAACTCTTATATAAATCAAAGCGCTCCTGAGGACACATGGGAATTATTGTCAAGCTAGTTTTCATCATGCTCATATGATTCGCGTTCGTTACTTTGATAATTTGATATGTGGGTGGACCGGTGCTTGGGTGATGTCCTTCCTTGGACAAGCCTCCCATTTATGATTAACCCCTCTCGCAAGCATCTGCAACTATGAAAAAAGAATTAAGATAAATCTAACCATAGCATGAAACATATGGATCCAAATCAGCCCCTTACGAAGCAACGCATAAACTAGGGTTTAAGCTTCTGTCGCACTAGCAACCCATCATCTACTTATTACTTCCCAATGCCTTCCCCTAGGCCCAAATCATGGTGAAGTGTCATGTAGTCGACGTTTACATAACACCACTAGAGGAAAGACAATATACATCTCATCAAAATATCGAATGAATACCAAATTCACATGGTTACTTATAACAAGACCTCTCCCATGTCCTCAGGAACAAATGTAACTACTCACAAAGCCTATTAATGTTCATAATGAGAGGAGTATTAATTATCATTAAGGATCTGAACATATGATCTTCCACCGAATAAACCAACTAGCATCAACTACATGGAGTAATCAACACTACTAGCAACCCACAGGCACCAATCTGAGGTTTTGAGACAAAGATCGGATACAAGAGATGAACTAGTGTTCGGAGAGGAGATGGTACTGGTGAAGATGTTGATGTAGATTGACCCCCTCTCGATGAGAGGATTGTTGGTGATGACTTTGGCTTTGATTTCCCCCTCCCGGAGGGAAGTTTCCCCGGCATAATAGCTCCACCGGAGCCATAGATTGGTTCTGCCCAGGTTCCGCCTCGAGACGGTGGCGCTTCGTCCTGAAAGCTTCCTTCTCATTTTTTTCCGGGTCAAAACACACCATATAGTAGAAGATGGGCATCGAGGGCCTGCCAGGTGGCCCACAATGCAGGGGCGCGCCTAGGGGGTAGGGAGCGCCCCCCACCCTAGTGGATGGAAGGTGGCCCTCCTCTGGTGCTTTCTTTGCCCAATGGTTTTTATCAATTCCATAATGACTCTCCGTGAAGTTTTAGGACTTTGGAGTTGTGCAGACTAGGTCCCTAATATTTGCTCCTTTTCCAGTCCAGAATTCCAGCTGCCGGTATTCTCCCTCTTCATTGAAATCTTGTAAAATAAGAGGGAAAAGGCATAAGTGTTGTGCTATAATGTATAATAACATCCCATAATGCAATAAATATCAATATAAAAGCATGATGCAAAATGGACTTATCAACTCCCCCAAGCTTAGACCTCGCTTGTCCTCAAGCGAAAGCCAAAATCAAAAAGTATGTGATATGTCTCCAACGTATCTATAATTTTTTATTGTTCCATGTTGTTATATTATCATTCTTGGATGTTTTACAATAATTTTATATCATTTTTTGGTATTAACCTATTGATATAGTGCCCAGTGCAGTTGTTCTTTTCTGCTTGTTTTTTACATCGCAGGAAATCAATAACAAACGGAGTCCAAACGTAGTGAAACTTTTCGTGGATTTTTTCTAGACCAGAAGACACAAGATGGGCCGAAGAAGTACTAGAGGGGTGCCCCAAGGGCACAACCCACCAAGGTGCACCTGGGAGCCCAGGCGCCCCCAGGTGGGTTATGCCCACCTCGGTGGCCTCCCACACTGCCTCTTTGCTCTATAAATACCCCAATATTTCAGAAACCCTAGGGGAGTCGACGAAAATCAATTCCAACTACATAAGTTCCAGAACCACCAGATCCAATCTAAACACCATCACGGAGGGGTTCATCATTTCCATTGGTGCCTCTCTAATGATGCGTGAGTAGTTCATTGTAGACCTATGGGTCCGTAGTTAGTAGCTAGATGGCTTCCTCTATCTTTCTCTCTCTCTCTCTCTCTTGATTCTCAATACAATGGTCTCTTGGAGATCCATATGATCTAACTCTTTTTGTGGTGTGTTTGTTGGGATTCGATGAACGTTGAGTTTATGATCAAATCTATGTTTTTATCAATGAAAGTTATTTGAGTCTTCTTTGATCTCTTATATGCATGATTTATTATAGCCTCGTATTTCTTCTCCTATATTCGGGTTTTGTTTGGCCAACTTGATCTATTTATCTTGCAATGGGAAGAGGTGCTTTGTGATGGGTTCGATCTTACGGTGCTTGATCCCAGTGACAGAAGGGGAACTGACACGTACGTATTGTTGCTATTAAGGATAACATGATGGGGTCTATTTCTGCATAAATAGATCTTATCTACATCATGTCACCGTTCTTATTGCATTACTCTGTTTTTCCATGAACTTAATACACTAGATGCATGCTGGATAGCGGTCGATATGTGGAGTAATAGTAGTAGATGCAGATAGGAGTCGGTCTCCTAATCTTGGACGTGATGCCTATATAATGATCATTTCCTAGATATCATCATGATTATTTGAAGTTCTATCAATTTCCCAATAGTAATTTGTTTTTCCACCATTTGTTATTTTTCTCGAGAGAAGCCACTAGTGAAATCTACGGCCCCCGGGTCTCTTCTTTAATATATTTGCCTTCGTGATCTATTTTTATTTGCTTTTATTTTCAGTTATATTAAACCAAAAATACCTTGCTGCAATTTTTAGTAATTTATTTTATCTCGCATTCCCGCGAGATCTATTTATCCAATCTACTACAATTTTATCTATCTTTTTACTCATGAGGGATTGACAACCCCTCTCTTACGTCGGGTTGCAAGTATTTGTTCTTTGTGTGTAGGAGTTGTTTACGTGGTGTTGCGTGGTTCTCCTACTGGTTCGATAACCTTGGTCTCATCACTGAGGGAAATACCTACTGTTGTTGTGCTGCATCATCTCTTCCTCTTTGGGTAAATACCGATGTAGTTCAAGCAAACATCAAAGGAATTTCTGGCGCTGTTGCTAGGGAGGATCAAGTCAAGATAGTCTCCTGGCTCCGTGCCAATTTATGGTGCCGTTGCCGGGGAGACATCACCAACATCAACCAGGTTCCTATTCACAAATCTCATCTCCTTGCAATTTACAGTATTTGCCATTTGCCTCTCGTTTTCCTCTTCCCCACTTCACAAAAATTTGTTGTTTTATTCGCCCTCTTTTTCGTTTGCCATTTTCCCGTCAGATCTATCTTTTTGCTTGAAATCATGAGTGATTTTGGTATGGCATAAACAGATGAGGGCCTAACTCCTAAAATGGAGCATAGGGTAATCTGGATGCCAAAACTTTTGTCTTGGGGCAGGGGAATTTTATGGGAAAAGAACATATCCAAGAATTTTTCAATTGTGTTGGAAAATTAAGTCTTGATGATGCTCATATACTTAAAAAGACTAAATCTTATGCGGAAGCTATTTTAGTACTAGTTCTCAAACTTGAAAATAAATTTATTCGTACTCATCCTACCTTGCAAAGATTGTACTATGAGTTACCCATTATAAATAATCCTAAAGCTAAAAAGTTAGCCACTCTTGCTCTCATGAATGAATTTGACTACATAATACGGGAAGCTAGGGAAATCTTTGATTTTTATGGTATGAATCGTGAAAAACCCCGTGATTGATGAAATTCTTTATAATAGTGATTATGTGTTGAGACAATTTCTTGGGAATAAACAAATATTTGATGAGAAACTTAAAAAGCAAGTCCCTGTTTTAGACATGATCAAACAAGTATTCAATGATGTTAATCAACACTATTCTTGGATTGCTGCTGGAAATCAAAAGGGTTATGATGATAAACAACTTGATAGTGCTAAGGTTTCCATGGATAATGTGTTTTATGTTTTATTTGCAAAACCCCCTGACAAAATTACCCCCAAGGAAAACAAGGACAAAAATGACAACACTTAGATCCTTCGCATTAGGCCTAGCTAGGGGCGTAAAACGATAGCGCTCGTTGGGAGGAAACCCAACTTGTATCTTTTTGCTTTCTGGTTTTCTTGTTGTTTTCAATAAAATACCCAATTGTGCCTCCGATTAGATGTGTTTTATGGTTTAAATTAGTGTTTGCGTCAAGCAAAGCCTTTGGGATGATTTGGGTGAGAGTTGATTTGATCTTGCTGAAAACAGAAACTTTTGCACTCACGAAAATAATTCCCATTTTTAACATAAGAGTGCTTTTGAGTTGATTATTTTTGAAGAAGATTAATAAAAAAATTGTCCATGTTGTCCTAATTGTTCAGAATTTTTGGAGTTACATAAGTATTCGAAGTTTCTAGATTGCTACAGACTATTATATTTTTGATAGATTTTGTTTTCTTTGTGTTGTGTGCTTGTTTTGATGATTCTATGGTTTTCTTTAAAGAGTTTTTTCCATAGAAAAGTTGGAATACAGTAGATATAATGCAAAAAATAAAATATGAATGGGTTTGCAACAGTACTTGTAGTAGTGGTTTGCTTTCTTATACTAACGGATCTCATGAAGGTTTTGTTGAGTTTTGTGTGATTGAAGTTTTCAAGTTTTGGGTGATATTACGATGGATGAAGGAATAAGGATTAGCAAAAGGCTAAGCTTGGGGATGCCTGAGGCACCCCAAGATAATATTCAAGAAGTAGAAAGCAACTAAGCTTGGGGATGCCCCCGAGTGGCATCCCCTCTTTCTTCTAACAACCATGGGTATTTTACTTGGAGCTATATTTTTATTTGTCACATATTATGAGTTTTGCTTGGAGCATCTTGTATGATATGAGTCTTTGCTTGTTTTGATTTATGTTTTAAGTCTTGAATCCTTGCTGGACACACCCTTTTGAGAGAGCCAAAACTAATGCTATGCTTGCTCCTATGCTTCACTTAAATTTTTAGAGCCATGGAATTGCTCTAGTGCTTCACTTATATCTTTTTGAGCATGGTGTGCTTTGTTATTTTTGAAGAAATGATCTCGCGCTTCACTTAGATTTATTTGGGAGTTTGTAAAATTTTGAAGAAATTCTCTCTTTCTTCACTTAAATTATTTTGAGAGAAAAGAAATATTATGCTAATGTTCTTCCCTTATATTTGTTTGAGCGTATGGAAAGCAACATATGAAATTAGTCCCAAATTGATAGATATCCATGGAGGATATAATAAAAACTTTAATAAAGATCATTGGACAAAATAAACTTGGATCCTTTTAATGGTTTCGAGATATGACGATATGATATGTGAGTCATGTTGATGAGTAATTATGCTTTAGTAAGAATATTGGTGTTAAGGTTTGTGATTCCATATGCAAGCACGAAAGTCAATAGTTATGCAATGAAATTACATACTATTTGTGGTGCATTATTCGGTGTTAGTTATGCTTAATGATCACTTATGAGATTTTTCGTTTCTTGGTTGGACGCTTCTCAATCTTTTTGCTAGCCTTCATTTGCACTAAGTATGATCACTACTTGTGCATCCAAAACCCCTTAAACCAGTTTTGCCATATGAGTCCACTATACCTACCTATATGCGGTATTTCCGTGCCGTTCAACCATGTGCCATCTCTAATTTTCAAAATAATTTTCTCTTTTGTGTTCTTGTACCGCTCGCGAGGCGGTGAGGGGTGGTCGATGTTTTCCATGCTAGATGTGTTATTCTCACGATCAGTGTTTATTCACTTGTCATTGCACGAGAGTACAGCAAAGGTATTAGGGATGCCCAGTCCCGAAATGATAAATGAATTTACTTTATGTTGTCAAATAATAAATTCCTTAGAAAGGGTTGGTATGGAGGGCACCCGTGGATACGGTTACCCATGGAAAGTGAAAGTATGGTGGAAAAAGGAATAAACTTATTTTCTGTTTGGGAACCGCCTATGATATATCTAGCATCAAAAGTGTTGGGAACTCTAAGTCGTTTTCATTGGTGGGAAAAGTATGCCTCCCAAAATGTTTTTATCTCTCAATTTTTGCTTTGAGCTCTGGCACCTCTACAAATCACTACTTCCCTCTGTGAAGGGCATTTCTTTTACTTTATGCAATTTTTATTTTTACTTGAGTCTCCACCTTCTCTTATAAAGCACCAACTGAGGGGCACTATGATCATACTGGAGCATTGGGTATAGCTAGTATTCGAGTGTGTTTCATGAATGGATCAATGATTGAGCATAATGGGCTAGGGATAACTTGCTTTAGTGTTGATATTTTGAAACACATGGTTGCTTGTTGATATGCTTGAGTATTAAAGTCTTGATGTCAAAACTAGACTATTGCTTTGAACCATGTAAAAGTCCAAATGTCCATGCTACAAAGAAAAGAATATGTGATGAACATATTAGGCAGCAATCCACATCAAAAATTCTGTTTTTATCATTTACCTACTCGAGGACGAGCAGGAATTAAGCTTGGGGATGTTGAAATGTCTCCAATGTATCTATAATTTTTTATTGTTCCATGCTATTATATTATCATTCTTGGATGTTTTACAATCATTTAATAATCATTTTACATCATTTTTGGTACTAAACAATTGACATAGTGCCCAGTGCTGGTTCTATTTTCTGCTTGTTTTTTACATCGCAGGAAATCAATATCAAACGGAGTCCAAACGCAGCGAAACTTTTTGTGCATTTTTTCTGGACCAGAAGACACAAGATGGGACAAAGAAGTACCCGAAGCTATCTAAATCCTTGTCTTGTGTGTTGATCCGCCTTGCGTCTCTCGTCCCGATCAACCCCTCTCAAGCTACCACATAGATGCGTTGGCCTCACGACTAAGTCCTCACACTAGGACATATGTCGTGACGTTTCCACGACAAGAGGGGTGCCTTGAGGGGGGCACAACCCACCAGGGCGCGCCTGGGGGGCCAGGTGCGCCCAGGTGGGTTATGCCCACCTCGGTGGCCTCCCGCACCGCCTCTTTGCTCTATAAATACCAAAATATTCCAAAAACCCTAGGGGAGTTGACGATGGGCCCACGCGTGCCCTGGTGGGTTATGCCCACCTCGGTGGCCTCCCGCACCGCCTATTTGCTCTATAAATACCCCGATATTCCAGAAACCCTAGGGAAGTTGACGAAAATCAATTCCAGCCGCCGCAAGTTCCAGAACCACCAGTCCAATCTAAACACCATCACGGAGGGGTTCATCATGTCCATTGGTGCCTCTCTGATGATGTGTGAGTAGTTTATTATATACCTACGGGTCCGTAGTTAGTAGCTAGATGGCTTCCTCTCTCTCTCTCTCTCTCTTGATTCTCAATACAATGGTCTCTTGGAGATCCATATGATGTAACTCTTTTTGCGGTGTGTTTGTTGGGATCCGATGAACTTTGAGTTTATGATCAGATCTAAGTTTTTATCCATGAAAGTTATGTGGGTCTTCTTTGATCTCTTATATGCATGATTGATTATAGCCTTGTATTTCTTCTCCGATATTTGGGTCTTGTTTGGCCAACTCGATCTATTTTTCTTGCAATGGGAAGAGGTGCTTTGTGTTGGTTTCGATCTTACGGTGCTTGATCCCAGTGACAGAAGGGGAACCGGCACGTATGTATCATTGCTATTAAGGATAACAAGATGGGGGTCTATTTCTACATAAATAGATCTTGTCTACATCATGTCATCGTTCTTATTGCATTACTCCGTTTTCCATGAACTTAATACACTGGATGCATGCTGGATAGCGGTCAATGTGTGGAGTAATAGTAGTAGATGCACGCAGGAGTCGGTCTACTAATCTTGGACATGATGCCTATATAATGATCATTACCTGGATATCGTCATGAGTATTTGAAGTTCTATCAATTGCCCAACAGTAATTTGTTTATCCACCGTTTGCTATTTTTCTCGAGAGAAGCCACTAGTGAAATCTATGGCCCCCGAGTCTCTTCTTTAATATATTTGCATTTGTGATTATCTGCTTTTATTTTCAGTTTTATTAAACCAAAAATAGAAAAATACCTTTCTGCATTTTTTAGTAATTTATTTTATCTCACGTTCCCGTGAGATCTATTTATCCAATCTATTACAATTTTATCTATATTTTACTCGTGAGGGATTGGCAACCCCTTTCTTATGTTGGGTTGCAAGTATTTGTTCTTTGTGTGTAGGAGCTGTTTACATGGTGTTATGTGGTTCTCCTACTAGTTCGATAACCTTGGTCCCATCACTAAGGGAAATACCTACCGTTGTTGTGCTGCATCATCCCTTCCTCTTTGAGGAAATAGCGTCGTAGTTCAAGCAAACATCAATATGTCCTCATGTTTAGAGATAGAGGTGTCGATAAAATAAAATACGGACATGAGGGCATCATGATCATCTTTAGAACAGCAATATATAATGTCATATAATTTCATATGCAAAAGTAACAATTCATTCACAAGGTAAAGTATGAATAAAAAACTTCATTGAAAACTAAAAAAACTATGATCTCAGTCATTGGAGCAATTGCAATTTATCATAACATCAGAAAGAGTCAATACAAGAGCTTTTCAGCAAGTCCACATACTCAACTATCATTTAGTCTTTCAAAATTGCTAACACTCACGCGATACTTATGGGTTCAAAGCTTCAGTCGAACACAGAGAAATATAGGGGCTTATAGTTTTGCCTCCCAACCTTTTACCTCAAGGGTAATGTCAACAATAATACTTTATGAAAACCTACATCCGAGTGGATATATATATCTGGATCTCTCCAACACATAGTGCTTGCCAAAAGGAAAAAGTGTAAAAAGGAAAGGTGAAGATCACCATGACTCTTGTATAAGGGTAGAAGATAAAAGTAAAAGATAGGCCCTTCGCAGAGGGAAGTGGAGCTTTTCATGCACTTTTATGGTTGGATGCACAAAATCTTAATGCAAAAGAATGTCACTTTATATTGCCGCTTGTGATAAAGAACTTTATTATGCAGTCCGTCGCTTTTATTTCTTCCATATCACAAGTTCGTATAAAGCTTATTTTTCTTCACACTAATAGATCATACATATTTAGAGAGAAATTTTTATTGCTTGCACTGATGACAACTTACTTGAAGGATCTTACTCAATCCATAGGTAGGTATGGTGGACTCTCATGGCAAAACTGGGTTTAGGGATGTTTGGATGCACAAGTAGTATCTCTACTTGGTGCAAAGAATTTGGTGGCTCCTTTCTAGAGAAGGAGTTTATCTCGAAAGAAGTGAGTGGGAGGAAAGTAGAACTTGATTAGTTAATTGTACCTTCTCTCGGATTGGAGAGTAGCACATCACAGAAAACTGTTCCTGTGATGCCTACATCAACTTTAGAGGAAGCAAATGATAATGATCATGAAACTTCAGATCAAGTTACTACTGAACATCGTAGGTCGACCAGAGCATGATCCGCACCAGAGTGGTACGGTAATATTGTCCTGGAAGTTATGTTATTAGACCATGGAGAACCTATGAACTATGAATAAGCTATGATGAGCCCAGATTTTGATAAATGGCTTGAGGCCATGAAATCTAAGATAGGATCCATGTATGAGAACAAAGTGTGGACTTTGGTGGACTTGCATGATGATCGGCAGGCCATAGAAAATAGATGGACCTTCAAGAATAAGACAGATGCTGATGGTAATCTTACTGTCTACAAAGCTTGACTTGTCACGAAAGGTTTTCGACAAGTTGAAGGAGTTGACTACGATGAGACTTTCTCACCCGTAGCGATGCTTAAGTCTGTCTGAATCATGTTAGCAATTGCCGCATTTTATGATTATGAAATCTGGCAAATGGACGTCAAAACTGCATTCCTAAATGGATTTCTTAAAGAGGAGTTGTATATGATGCAACCATAAGGTTTTGTCGATCCTAAAGGTGCTAACAAAATGTGCAAGCTCCAGCGATCCATCTATGGACTGGAGCAAGCATCTTGGAGTTAGAATGTACACTTTGATGAGGTGATCAAAGCATATGGTTTTATACAGACTTGCGATGAAGCCTGTATATACAAGAAACTGAGTGGGAGCTCTGTAGCATTTCTGATATTATATGTGGATGACATATTATTGATCGGAAATGATATGGAATTTCTAGATAGCATAAAAAGATACTTGAATATGAATTTTTCAATGAAAGACATCGATGAAGCTTCTTACATATTAGGCATCAAGATCTATAGGGATAGATTGAGATGCTTAATAGGACTTTCACAAAGCACATACCTTGTTAAAGTTTTGAAGAAGTTCAAAATAGATCAGTCAAAGGAAGGGTTATTGCCTGTGTTGCAAGGTGTGAAGTTGAGTAAGACTCAAAGCCCGAGCACGATAGAACATAGAGAGAGAATGAAAGTCATTCCCTATGCCTCAGCCATAGGATCTATAAAGTATGGCCTGCTGTGTACCCGACCTATTGTGTACCTTGCCATGAGTTTGGCAAAGGGGTACAATAGTGATCCATGGGTGGACCACTAGACAGCTGTGAAAATTATCCTTAGGTGCCTAAATAGGACTAAGGAAATGTTTATTGATTGTGGAGGTGATAAAGAGTTCGTCTTAAAGAGATATGTCGATTCAAGCTTTAAACACCAATCCAGGTGACTATGAGTCTCAGTCTGGATATGTATTGAATGTGGGAGCAATTAGCTAGAGTAGCTCCATGCAGAGCATTGTAGACATAGAAATTTGCAAAATACATACATATTTGAATGTAGCAGGCCCGTTGAATAAACCTCTCTCACAAGCAAAACATGATCACACCTTAGTACTCTTCGGGTGTTAATCACATGGCAATGTGAACTAGATTATTGACTCTAGTAAACTCTTTTGGTGTCAGTCACATGGCGATGTCAACTATGGGTGTTAATCACATGGCGATGTGAACTAGATTATTGAGTCTAGTGCAAGTGGGAGGCTGAAGGAAATATTCCCTACAGGCAATAATAAAAATTATTATTTTATATTTCCTTATTCATGATAAAGGTTTATTATTGATGCTAGAATTGTATTGATCGGAAACTTAAATACATGTATGAATACATAAACAAATATTGTGTCCCTAGTATGCCTCTACTAGACTAGCTCATTGATCAAAGATGGTTAAGGTTTCCTAACCATAGACATGTGTTGTCATTTGATAATGGGATCACATCATTATCAGAATGATGTGGTGGACAAGACCCATTCGTTAGATTAGCATATTAATTGTTCAGTTTATTGCTACTGCTTTCTTCATGTCAAATACATATTCCTTCGACTATGAGATTATGCAAATCCCGGATACCGGAGGAATACCTTGTGTGCTATCAAACGTCAAAACGTAATTGGGTGATCATAAAGATGCTCTACATGTATCTCTGAAGGTGTTTGTTGATTTGGCATAGATTGAGATTAGGATTTGTCACTCCGAGTATCGGAGAGGTATCTCTGGGCCCTCTCGGTAATACACATCGTAAGCTTGCAAGCAAATGACTAAGGAGTTAGTTACGAGATGATGTATTACGGAATGAGAAAATGAGGCTTGCCGGTAACGAGATTGAGCAAGGTATGAAGATACCAACGATCAAATCTCGGGCAAATAACATACCGATGGACAAAGGGAAGTACGTATTTCGTCATAAGGTTCGACCGATAAAGATCTTCGTAGAATATGTAGGAGCCAATATGGGCATCCAGGTTCCGCTATTAGTTATTGACCGGAGAGGTGTCTTGGTCATGTCTACATAGTTCTCGAACCCGTAGGGTCCGCACACTTACCTTTCATTGATGATATATGAGTTATATGACTTGCTGACCGAATGTTGTTCGGAGTCCCGGGTGAGATCACGGACATGACGAGGAGCTCCGGAATGGTCCGAAGGTAAAGATTGATATATAGGACGATGTTTTCCGACACATGAAGTGTTTCGGAGTGTACCGGGTAGTCATCGGAATTCCGGAGGGAGTTCCAGACATCCCTAGTAGGGTGATGGGCCTTTTGGGCCATTAGAGGGGAGCATACCAGCCCACAAGGCGTTGGAGCACCCGCCTATGGCATTCGGCCAAGTGGGAGAAAGGAAAGGGGGGATTCGGCCTCCCCCTTCCTTCCTCCTCCGGCAAATATGGAAGGGGCGCGGCTAGGGAAAGCCCCAAGTAGGATTCGGCCTACTTGGAGCGCCCCTTGGCCTCTCCCCTCTCCCCCCCCCCCCACCTATATATATACAAAAAACGTAGACTTTAGACTTTTAAACTAATTGTTAGTCTTCAAAATTTTGAATACACAACCTATAAATCCTGGGCCCGCCCCTGACTATGGGTGTGTTAATCACATGGCGAAGTGAACTAGATTATTGACTCTAGTGCAAGTGGGAGACTGGTGGAAATATTCCCTAGAGGCAATAATAAAATGGTTATTATTATATTTCCTTAATCATGATAAAGGTTTATTATTCATGCTAGAATTGTATTGATCAGAAACTTAAATACATGTGTGGATACATAAACAAATATTGTGTCCCTAGTAAGCCTCTACTAGACTAGCTCATTGATCAAAGATGGTTAAGGTTTCCTAACCATAGACATGTGTTGTCCACATCATTATGAGAATGATGTGATGGACAATACCCATCTGATAGCTTAGCATATGATCGTTCAGTTTATTGCTACTGCTTTCTTAAATGTCAAATACATGTTCCTTCAACCATGAGATCATGAAACTCTCGGATACCAGAGGAATGCCTTGTGTGCTATCAAACGTCACAACGTAACTGGGTGATTATAAAGATGCTCTACAGGTATCTCCGAGGGTGTCTGTTGAGTTGGCATGGATCGAGCTTAGGATTTGTCACTCCATGTATCGGAAAGGTTTCTCTGGACCCTCTCGATAATACACATCATAATAAGCTTGCAAGCAAAGTGACTAAGGAGTTAGTTGTGAGACGATGTATTACGGAACGAGTAAAGATACTTGCTGGTAGCGAGATTTGACTAGGTATGAAGATACAGACGATTGAATCTCGGGCAAGTAATATACCGACAGACAAAGGGAATTACGTATGTTGACATAATGGTTCGACTGATAAAAATCTTCGTAGAATATGTAGGAACCAATATGGTCATCCAGCTTCCTCTATTGGTTATTGACCGGAGAGGTGTCTCGTTCATGTCTACATAGTTCTCGAACCCGTAGGGTCCGCACGCTTAATGTTTGTTGACGATATAGTGTTATATGAGTTATATGATTTGGTGACCGGATGTTGTTCGGAGTTCTGGATGAGATCACAGACATGACAAGGTGCTCCGAAATGATCCGGAGGTAAATATTGATATATAGGACGATGTTATTCGGACACCGAAAAGGTTTTGGGATGAACAGGCTATACATCGGATCACCGGGAGGCCCTGGGAGGTCTATGGGCCTAATGGGCCAAGAGAAGGAACACACCAGCCCACAAGGGGCTGGTGCGCCCCCACCTCTATGCCACCAACACTAGAAAGGAAAAGGGGGAGGGCTAAGCCCTCATGCCTTTCCCCTCCACGTGAGGGAAAGGAAATGGGGGGCGCCTCCCCTCCTGCCTTCTCCGTGGCGCCATATAAGGAAGGGGACGCGGCTAGGGGCAGGAGCTCAAGTGGGATTCGGCCCCACACTTGGGGCACCTCCTCGCTGCCTCCCCCCCCCCCCCCCCCACCTATATATATGAGGGAGGGGCACCACACGTAACGGCGACAATCTCTTAGCCGTGTGTGGCGCCCCCCACCACAGTTTTGTCCCTCGGTCATATTTTCATAGTACTTAGGCGAAGCCCTGCGGAAATATAATCACTATCACCATCACCACACCGTCGTGCTGCCGGAACTCATCCACTACTTCATCGTCTCGCTGGATTAAGAAGGCGAGGATGTCACTGAGCTGAACGTGTGGTGCACGCGGAGGTGCCGTACGTTCGGTACTCGATCGGTTGGATCGCGAAGAAGTTAGACTAGATCAACCGCGTTACTAAACGGTTCCGCTTACGGTCTACGAGGGTATGTAGACACACTCTCCCCTCTCATTATATACATCTCCTTGATAGATCTTGCGTGTGTATAGAATTTTTTTTGTTTTCCATGCCCAACAATTTGAACTCAACTTACATGCACCACAAATGGTGTGCCAAGGTATCAAATCAAAAGTTACACAAGTTTGCGTGCAAAGGTGTGATTCCTTTCGAATGGAGAACCCCTTCGGATACAACGAATACTGGTTGAAAGCTTTATTTCTTGTTGTTGAGAAAATATATTTTTAAGAAGCCATTTTCCCTCCTTTGTGTTTGATCAAGGTTTTTTCATTTTTCAAATAGGATATCCATTCTTTGGTCCTTGTTAATCACGGGAGCTATGTCTCACCAGTACCGATATGTAATAGGGCTGGCCCAATACTGAAGTAGCACACGTGTTTTTTCCTTGTGGTTTTCTACCAGTTTTTCACTGTTTTGCATCGGTTTTCCTCAGTTTTTCCTATATCATTTTTCGTTTTCGTCAGTTTTCATCTCTCTCTTTTTCAACACATGTCTATTTTTTATACACGTTGTAATTTTTTTTGCATACATTATAAATACTTTTTATACAATATTAATATTTTTACGTACTTTTTAACATTTTTAAAATATATATATGTCTACTTGTTTCATGCACATTTGTAGATTTTTTAGTATACATCTAAAAAATTATATATGTTTACCATTTTTCGAATAAATGATTAAAAAATTTAGATACATCTTTTGAAAAAAAATGTCACAAATATATTTCTAAAATACGAGACCATTTTTCTAAATGTAACGTGCAATTTATAAATTATATGAGAGATTCAAAATAATACATAAGCATTTTTTTACAACTGAGAACATGTTTAAAAAATGTCATGTACTCCCTCGGTAAACTAATATAAGAGCATTTAGATCACAACTTTAGTGATCTAAACACTCTTATATTAGTTCACAAAGGGAGTACATTTTTTGAAACACATGAACATTTTTGAAATGTCTCTCACATTTTTTTGAATGGTACAAACATTTTCTAAAAGTAGAGCAAACAGTTTTAACACTTGAATAAATTAAAAAAAATTACCTAATATACGTATTCAATGTTTCAAAAATTATAGACAAACATGTAAATGAAAACAAAACGTGTGTGATGTTGACATGACGAAACTACATGGTTACTTTTTTTAACACAGTACAGACGCAAGTGCTCATATACACGCGCATACACTCACCCCTATGAACGCACACATGCACACCATACCTCTATGAGCACCTCTGAAAGACTGAACCGGCATACCATCTTGAAATTTACGAAGTCACCGTAGGCGCCTCGTCAGCGGCGGGAACACTGGGACTACCACAGTCCATCTAACCATCCAACCACAGGTTGGTTGCTTCAATCTCGCTAAAAGCAAGGCCATCTCCTATGAGACGTTCTCTTCAGCGCGTGAAGTGCGGGTAAAGGAAACGAGCACAACACGTGCCCGTTTGTGGGCCGACCCAACAAAGGACGGGATTGCTCCCTCGGCCAGCGTCGGTTTCCGGTTTGCTAGCCATGGTCGGCCGGTCCACAGTTGACCAGATAAATTTTTGATAAAAGAATATATTTTTAATAAAATCAGGAGTTTCGAAAAAAATCATAAAAAATCAAAAAGTTCTCTGAATTCGAAGAAACTTCTTTGATTTAAAAAAACATCACTTCTAGAAAAATGTTCATCAATTTTGAAAAAAAGAAAAAAAATTAATAATTCATAAAATTTTGAGAAAAATAATCAAAAAGCTTTATCAATTTAAAAAAATAAGAGAAAGGAAAAATAAAAGAAAAAAGAAAAGAAAAAGAAAAAATTAGAAATAAAAAACACAACAATACACCCCGGTCAGAAAAACAAAACCAAAAGAGAAAAAATGGCTCGATGGGCGGCCTATTTAGAACGGGGAGGGATTGTGCTGTTTGTAAATTACCATTCAACGGGCGCTTAGAGCGCTAAATAGAAAAATTGCTAATTGAGGGTACCCTTTGCAAAGGTCACAAATGCGTCTTGTCGCAACATGAGAGTTTTCTCTTTTTTCAAAGATTTGTTTAGTTAAATATTTTATCTCTTAAATTGTATGTCCAAGTCATGGACCGTTTTAACAGTTGGATTTCTTGCGTCGAGATTTTCAAAACTAGATCACCTGTTAAAAAGTTTTGATGACCTGTTTTTCACGAAATATCCGAGAAAGCCGAAAGAAAAAAGCCGAGCCAGAAGTGTGAACCCCCCCCCCCCCCACCACACACACACACACACATTTCAACACTTCTGAGAGGCGCAGTTGTGCCTCTCGCGGAAGCAAATCTATGCATCCACACGAAATAAATTTGTGCCTTTCACAAAGGAAAAATGTTTTTTCTCTTTCCTCTTTTTCGAGAGGCACGCAGAAGCAAACCTGTGCCTCACAAGAAGCATATGTGTTCCTCTCGAAAAAGAATAAGACACATTTTTCATGCAAAAATAATCCTACTATTTTCTTTTTCGTCCAAAACCTAGGGAAAACATGGGAAAGCCGAAAAAACGAAAAAAAAACTCATCTAAAACCCAACAAGCATACAGAAAAATATGAAGAAAAAAATCCCAAGGAATGCCAGCATACAACACATGGCGGCGGCTGAGAGCATGTCAAGTGACACTCTCTCAGCCCATCCAAAGTGACCGTTGAGGAGCTCCCCCAAGGGATACACTCGATTAATTGCTCTCGCCAAATAGGATTTGACATCTGCTATTTGGGCAAAATCATACGGGGCACACACCGCCATGACAGACAGGCTTGTCCATTTTGTACTCTATAGTAGTATGGTCTTTTGCCAGTTTTTTCGGGTTGGTTATCTGTGTTTTCTGTCTGCTTTGACCGATTTTTATTTGTGGTTTTTTGTTTTTCTTTCTTTTATGTTATTGTGAATTTATTTTTATTTTAATTTCTGTGGACATTTCTATTCATTTTTGTGAACTTTTTCAAAAATCAAGAACAATTTTCAAATTTGTGTTTCTTTTCAACTCATGAATGTTTAAAAAATTTGAATTCATTTCTCAAATTCGTGAATTATTTTTGAGTTGTGAGCAGTTTCTTTGAATTCGTGAACTTTTCAAATGGAGCAACTTTTTCAAATTTTGAAAACTTATATTTTTTCAAATTCATGAATATTTTTTGAAGTAGTATTTGTTTTTCAAATTCACAAAAAAGGGAGTCCATGAATATTTTTGAAGTCAATGGTCTGTGGGTCAAGGTCAACGGTTGACCAGGTGATGAGGTTGGAGGCCGAAGCGAGTGAGCGAGATTGGGCTGTGGCCCGATGGCATGCGCACAAGCACCAACTTGCTAGCTGGTGCTTAAGGAAAATCCTCTTTACGTAACTAGTAACAGTGCACGTGCAATGCATGTGTAGCCACTGGAATGATTTTTTTCATTCACCAGATTGCCAAACGGTTAATAAGAGATGAAAATAACGGATATCTAGAACCAACATTGCACGACATATGCATGTGCTCATTCTTGGTCAAAGTAATCTTCTTTTCTTTAGATCAATTCACTTCTGATGAGCAAATAAACAACTAATATTCAAACACATAACACATTGATACTTCTACATTACTGTCATTGCATGACCTAGAAGCAGCATAACACACAAAGGTTACATCTACACTATTAGCAACATGTATATGAAACCTCATGAACAACCGAACATAATATGTCCACACCAAAGAATATGTTAAGCCTTGTTAGAAATGAGATCGAGTCAGATAAAAACATGGCACCCATGGTACGGTCAGAGAATAGGAAAGCAGAGATTGTTAGTCATGATAGCAGAATAGCATGATGACGGCATGTTGGATGATGTAGAGCTTGACTTTCTCAAATGAGCTACACGTAATCTATAAATTTTAATAAACACGCTATAGGCAGGCAAATCTCTATTTTGGAGAGTCAAATCAGCTCGAACTACATAGTGGACATCACACAACAACTACAGAATCCAATTCATCCAATTGACGGAAAAACACCCCTAAAAAATTGGTGCTAGGGAATAGGAGCACGGTAGCCTACAAGAATGCATTCATGAGCTTACATGTGCAGGATAGCTAGCAGGGCAAGTCGCACATTTTGTAAACTGATGATGTCATAACACTAAAGAGTTATGTTATAGCTACATTAAGTCAATCACCCTATGTAGATTCTATTTTTATTGTCCTTCCCTTGTTTGTCTTCTTTTCTTTTCCTTTCCTTTTCTTCTTTTTTCTCTTTCCACACAATTGATAATTCTTTCGTTTTCTTGACACAATAAAAATTTAAAGTAGGGACAAACCTTACTGCTGCAGGGTAAAAAAATGAAGTCAATCTATTAATCAGTTTGTCATGTTGGGAAGTAATGCTAGATAGATTCCCGCCTAGGTTTATTAGGTACTTGACCCTTCTCATTATTTGAACTAGCAATAAGCCTCCGATTTATGGATGGTGTAGAACTTCGGAACGAATAATATAGAAACACAACGTCGGCTTCCTTTATTTATCATAAAAATATCGCAGAAGTTTGTTACCTTCTTACTTGGTTCCACTATCAGCTCAATCCAATCCTCGTAGCCTTGTTGACAAATTCCATTCTCGTAGGCATGTCGACATATTCCATTAGCACCATTTCAATTTTCCCAGAACCACTCTCTCATCATCACAAAGATTCCATACAACTACTGAAGCTAAACTCGTAGGCCTGTGAACTAAACTCCCAATACATTTTGTAATACTGATGTGTTTGAGGCCATACTTTAGTACATTCCCACGAGTCTTTGGAGTTGCAGTTAAGCTGAGAAAACAATTGAGAAAACTTAAACTATACAATTTTGAAAACTGTGCATGAAGCTAGTCCATAGTTGCGACCATAGTAGTATGCATATTCAAATTAGCAACCGAGATTTGTCAAGACGCGCTAGGAAAGCAATGATCTCAAAATGCACATGTTGGCTGAATAATATAGTATACATGATAACCATAGGTGTTCAGGGTTGTAATGGTAACCATAGTTTATATACATAGTATATTATGCATAACTTCTCATCATTCAATATATCTCATATGCAAACAGTGACAAGCGAGAAATTATCAACATAGACAAATTAAATTAGACCTACAAAGAAAAAATATATAGTTTATGTTTTCATGATTGTTTTCTTTAGCGCCTCTCAGATATAGAAATTGTATATCTATATCATGATAGGAGATGGTCTTCATGCATAGTTTTCAAAATTTGAAAACTGTGCATGAAAACATAAAATATACAATATAAAAATTGTTTTAGTTAGGTTGGTCTTTAGCGCCTTGTTTTACGGTGACCATCTCCTATCACATATCACAGATAAAATTCCATGCTTCCAGGTCGCCCTGCCATGGCCTACTTAAGCTCCTTCTTATTCTTACTCTGGTTCCAATTAAGCATACCCCCTCTTCTCCCAAATATTGTCTAGTATTATAGAAAATCATCACCACATCATACAGCAGGAGAAAACCCATGCCAAATGTACAACTACAGGAGTGCCAAACAACAATGCTTTCAGCCAATCAACACTATTCATAGAAAAAAATTGACAAGTTAAAAAAGCTTGCAAGATGGAATGGACAAAATAATATACCTCTCCTAGAATATATGTTATAACAGGCATACACTATAGTCGGAGGAGACCTCATGGCGCAGGCAGTTAGGGGCCCAGCCCAAGTTATCTTATTGTGTTAGGGGCTTAGCCCAATTATCTTATTAGGAGGATTATATAAAGTCGTGTAAGGACCCGTTTTGAGATTAAGCAGAAGCAATCATATTTGCTTGGCTTCCTAAAGGGAGCCGGGAGACCTAACCCTAGCCGCCTCCACGCCCTCTCTCACGCGCGCGCAACGACGGCGCCCCAGCGCCGCCGGCCTCGCCCTCCTCCATGCCAACCCTCCTTCCACCCCTACAACCTGAGAGCTCATCCTGGTGGGGAATCGGTTCCTATCAATCTGGTATCAGCTCTCTCAGGCTCGATCATGTCTGCTCCTCCGCCCACCACCACTGTCCCGCTGCTGATTGCCTCCTCGTCAATGATAACCATCTTGGGCAGCACCCCGCTCCTGACTGGACCGGTCCCCTCCATCGCTGGACGTCCCCCGCGGTCGCCCCCGCTGTCCTCACCCGAGAGGAGATGTCCGTGGCGCTCCAGGACCTCACCCAGGCGGTCCAGGGCATCCGCCTCTTCCTGGCGGGGCCCTATGGGCCGTAGCCGGCAGCTCCGATCGCCGCCATCATGGGGCCGCCGCAGTTGCCGTGGCAGCCGCCACCCCCGAGAACCTCCGTCGCCCCCGCCTTGCCGCCGACACAGCAAGTGCAGTTGCCGCCGCCACCAGTCACCTTCGAGCCGGCCTTTCCGACGATGACGCCCGGGGTTCCCATCCACCAGGTGTGGTTCCCCCGTCGCCGTCTCTATTACCAGCATGGTTGGTCGGGTCGTTGCCGCTGGTCTACATGATGGCTCCGGGTCAGCCGCACATCCCGTCTCCGCCAGCGCTGCCCCTATAGTTCGACGAGCCCTCCAACTCTGTCGGCCCCTACGACGGCGTCGATGGGCTCCTGTTCCAAGGGGGGCCTTGATGCCCACCAACTCGGCGCCATCATCCTCGCTGCTCCGCATCGACGAGGCGTACCGCCCCCCCTGGTCGGCCACAACCACACGCCGCCATGCTTCTCCAAGCTTGATTTCACTACCTACGATGGCACTGAGGACCCCCTCAATTGGCTTAATCAGTCTGACCAGTTTTTCAGGGGATAGCGCACCTGGCTCGTCTCCTATCACCTCTGGGGTGCAGCACAGACATGGTATTACACCCTCGAATAGGACAAGGGCGGCATGCCTCAATGGGTGTGTTTCTGTGAGCTATGCCTCTTATGGTTCGGGCTGCCAATCCGCGGGAGTCGCTTGGCGGAGCTTGGGCGTTTGCCTTTCACTTCCATGGTGCAAGACTTTGCCGACCGCTTCCAGGCCCTGGCTTACCACGCGCCCGGTGTCACGGCTCGCCAGCGGGCCGAGTTGTTTGTTGGCGGGCTACCGGATCATATCCACGTGGATGTGGACATGCGCGGGCCACAGGACCTCCAGACGGCCATGTATTACACCTGCGCCTTCGAGCGACACGCAGTGGCCATGCAGCAGGCACTATCGTCACGGGGTGCCCACCAGCTTCCCCAGCCGCCACCAACTCTACTAGAATGGGGCATCCTGCCCAGGCTCCTGTGGCGCCCAACGCCCTGGCTGCGCCACTCCCTTTCCGATGGCTCACACCGGCCAAATAGCTTGAGCGTCGTTGCCAGGGGCTATGCTACAACTGTGACGAGCCCTACATGTTGGGCCACGTCTACCCGCGGCTCTTCTACTTGGAGGCTACGGACTATGTCAAGGAGGACACCGCCAAGGGGCTCGACGCCCTGCCCGCCTCTGTGATCACGGAGGTCGTGCCGGCCCCCGCTCCTGCTACTGCACTCGTGGTCTCCCTCCATGCCCTGGCAGGTATACGAGCGGAGAAGACTATGCTGCTGCCAGTGACGATCCACGGCGAGCGCCTCTTGGCTCTGCTGGACACGGGCTCCACCCATAACTTTTTGTCCGTGACCATGCACCGCCTGGCGCTCCAGCCGACGGGCGGGGAGCAACTCCGAGTCACCATCGCTAACGGTGATCGCCTCCACTGTCACAGGATTGCGCGACATGTCCCCATTAGCTTCGGCGACGAGCACTTGACCATCACGTGCATCGGCATCGACTTGGGATGCTTCGACTTCATCCTCGGCGTCGACTTTTTGCGGACTCTGGGTCCCATCCTCTGGGACTTCGACGCCATGACGATGGTCTTCTGATGCTTGGGTCACCGCGTCTAGTGGGAGGGCGTGGGTGGCCCATCATCAGTGGCACCCCATCCACAGCTGATGGCAGCCGCCGCCGAGCCTGAGCAACCCCTGTTGGCTCGTCTCTTGCAGCAGCACAATGACCTCTTTGACGAGCCCCAGGGCCTTCCGCCAGCCCGGGTCTACGACCACTGCATCCACCTGCTCCCTGGCACAGCTCCCATGGCGGTCCGTCCATACTGGTACCCCCAGCTGCAGAAGGACGAGCTGGAGCGGCAGTGCGCGGTCATGCTTTCCCTGGGCATCATCCGAATCTCGACCCCACTGTTCTTGGCGCCGGTTCTCCTCATTCGCAAGGCAGACGACACATGGCGCTTCTGCATCGACTATTGTGCTTTTAACGCCAGGACGCTTAAGGACAAATTTCCCATTCCGATCGTGGATGAACTCCTGGACGAGCTACATGGGGCACGCTTGTTCACCATGCTCGACCTCTGTTTGGGATATCACCAGGTGCAGATGCACTCAGGTGATTTCGCGAATACTGCCTTTCGCACTCATCACGGCCACTTCAAGTTCTTGGTGATGCCATTTGGCCTCTCCAATGCCCCGACGACATTTCAGGCTTTGATGAACGATGTCCTACTCCCCTAATTGCACCGGTTTGTGCTTGTTTTCTTTTATGACATTCTTATCTACGACTCATCCTGGGCAAAGCACCTACAGCACGTGGCCATTGTCTTCAACGAGCTTCGAGTGCACCATCTGCACCTCAAGCGCTAGAAGTGCTCGTTCGGCATGACATCGATCGCCTACCTCGGCCACGTCATCTCGGTGGATGGTGTCGCCATGGATGCCGACAAGGTGGCGGCTGTCGTGGCGTGGCCAACGCCATAGTCACCGTGGGCCCTACACGGCTTCCTCGGCCTCGCTGGCTACTACCGAAAGTTCATCTGGGAGTTTGGCCTCATCGCGGCTCCACTCACGCACCTGCTCCGCCGTGATGCCTTCTCTTGTGATACTGAGGCGACCGAGGTGTTCGTGACCCTCAAGAAGGCCCTCACTATGGGGTCAGTCCTCCAGATGTCGGACTTCGACAAGCTCTTTGTGGTGGAATGCAATGCCTCGGGCGTGGAGTTTGGCGCCGTCCTACATCAGGGCTTGCCATTGGCGGCCATATCTATGGGGACAGCCGTTTCGTATCCGGACGGACCACTACAGCCTCAAGTTTTTGCTGGACTAGCGCCTCTCCACTGTGCCGCAGCATCAGTGGATTAGCAAGCTCTTTGGGTTCAACTTCACCATTGAGTACCATCCGGGTCGCCTCAACACCGTGGCGGATGCGCTGTCCCGCCACGATGCCGACCTTGACACGGACGTCGTCGACTCTGCGGGGGCGGCTCTCTGCATCCGCTCGGGACCCTCCTTTGCCTTCATCGATGACATCCGCCAAGCTACCGCTAACGCCACCGACGCGCAGCTCCTCCATCAGCGCCTCGCGGATGGCGACCTGGAGGAGCCGTGGAGGTTGACCGGCGGTCTGCTCCTGCACGGGCGCCGGCTCTTCATGCCAGATCACGGCAACCTCCGTCACCAGGCCGTGCTGCTAGCCCACTCGGCCGGCCATGAGGGCGTGCAGAAGACTCTCCACTGTCTCCGAGCAGATCTCTACATCCCCAGCAATCGCGTGCTGGTGCGGGATTGGGTGCGGTCTTGCGTGACATGCCAGTGCAACAATATGGAGACATTGTAGTTGGCGGGGCTGCTACAGCCCCTTGAGGTGCCCTCTCAGGTCTGGACTGACATCTCCATGGACTTCATCGAGGGCCTTCCCAAGGTGGGCGGCAAGTCCATCGTCCTTACGGTGGTCGACCACTTCTCTAAGTACGTGCACTTCCTCGCACCGGGCCATCCCTACACCGCCACCTCTGTCGCACGGGCCTTCTTCAACAGCATCGTCCGCCTCCACGAGTTTCCTTCCTCGATTGCCAGCGACCGTGACCTGGTGTTCACAGGACATGTCTGGCACGATCTCTTTCGGATGATTGGCGTGAAGCTCCGCCTCAGTACGGCTTTCCACCCCCAGATGGACGGCCAATCCGAGGTGGTCAACAAGGCGATTGCCACGTACTTACATTGTGTTACAGGTGATCAGCCCCGTGCATGGGTCGACTGGCTCTCTTGGGCAGAGTGGTGCTACAACACCTCCTACCACTCCATCCTGCATTCCACGCCCTTCGAGGTGGTCTACGGTCGTCCCCCACCACCCATCTTGTCGTTCCAGCCTGAGACGGCCCGGACTGTGGCGGCGGCCGAGCTTCTCCGCGGCAGGGATGAGATCCTTGCTGAGGTGCGCCAGCGTTTCCTCCAGGCCCAGCAGCTGTCCAAGAATACTATGATGCCCACCACCGCGAGGTGGAGTTTGCGGTGGGTGACTGGGTGTGGCTGCGCCTACTTCACCGCTCTACACAGTCACTGGACCCGCGCTCAAAGCGCAAGCTGGGTCCCCGCCATGTTGCGCCATTTTCGGTATTGGAGCGCATCGGCAATGTCGCCTACCGCCTTCATCTGCCACCGGGCACTCGCATCCATGATGTTTTCCATGTGGGCTTGTTGAAGCCTTTCCACGACGAGCCACTGGCGGCCATGCCGGATCTTCCTCCGACCTCCGAGGGTCGTCTACTACCCGCTCCAATGAAGGTTTTGAAGGCCCAACAGAGCCGGGGTGTGTGGCGCTTGTTGATTCAGTGGCAGGGACTTCCGGAGGAGGACACCACTTGGGAGCACCTCGACGAGTTCCGCAAGCACTTTCCCGACTTTCAGCTCGAGGACGAGCTGTTTGCGCAGGCGGGGAGAGATGTTATGACCGGCATACACTATAGTCGGAGGAGGCCTCATGGCGCAGGCAGTTAGGGGCCCATCCCAAGTTATCTTATCATATTAGGGGCTTAGCCCAATTATATTATTAGGAGGATTATATAAACTCATGTAAGGACCCATTTTGAGATTAAGCAGAAGCAATCATATTTGCTCGGCTTCCTGAAGGGAGCGGGGAGACCTAACCCTAGCCGCCTCCGCGCGCTCTCTCTCACACGCGCGTGCAACGTTGACGCCCCAGCGCCGCAGGTCTCGCCCTCCTCCACGCCAACCCTCCTTCCACCCCTACAACCTGAGAGCTCGTCCTGGTAGGGACCCGGTTCCTATCAATATAACTTGGAGATGAGTTCGTAGACCTGTACATATACCTCAAATATATTCTTCAAGCTCAGTTTCAGGTTCAGGCTCGGGTTCCTGGAAATGAGTTGCAATGAGAAAATTAGTGAGAAAATTACTCCCAACAAACAGAAAATCAACAAAAGCCAGAATCAATTCAATATAATACCAATTGGCAGGCATATATTCGGAGAAGCATGTCCTGGTTTTAGGTTGTAGTTCAGAGAACATGCACCGAATTAGCTTGGAGAGATTCAGAGAAGCATTAGTGGAGGAGCTGAGTCTACCTTTTTATATTATCACTTGGGATGTCTCTATTTTTCTCTTAGGGGTTAAGACGTGCTCAGGGTCTTGTTGATCTAGAACATGTTGACTATCTGACTTCGATGCTGCAAAAGATAGGCATCTCCCAAATTATGCTGCCATTTTTTTAACCAAGATGGATGTCAATCCTCCCAATTATGTGTTTACTTATATAACAGAAGAGATTAGAGATATGTTCGCTGACATGCATTCAGCTTCATGCAAAGCACATCAGCTCTATTTATAGGTCATTGTATTTACTTTTACTCGGTATATTAAGCAATAGGAGGACAATTGCAGTTATTTTCTTTGTTACTCCATTGCATTTGTATCCAGGTTGTCAAGGGCCTCAACGCGGCAACGGTGGCAGCGGCCCGCGCTCGCATCCGTGAATTATATAGTATTTTATTGTCCAAATCTCACACTTCTTTTCATTCATGGGTACAGCCTTACTTAAAAACGTGAAAGTAACCACATATTCAATAGCAAATCTAACGTTTCGAAAGATTACTACTAAACACAACAAAATAGGAGGGATCACATTGTTTGGTATAATTTGTATCCTCAACCAGAACATATGCTAGTATGCTACTATAGTACATGTACGTCCATTTCTAATTTTATATATAATTGAGAGCCACTTATATGCCCAAGTCTGAGCTTAAAATCCATATGGATCACTTTTAGCTCTTACATATACACCTAAATGAAGCAAGCATTCAGATATGACATTCATTTCCAGAGCAACACCGGAATAATTCTCAACTCTCAAGATTTAAGGCTCTATTGTATTTTTCAGGGATGTGCCTGCAAACTTGTTTAGTCATCAATCCACAATATATGCATTCCTATTGTAAATTAATTCCTTGCAGACTACACCCTAGTTCCAGTCAATCACAACTTCAAAGGACAAACTTCAATAATATGAATTCATAATGTCAACCGAATTTAAAATATTGGAACTAACAAATATTCAGCCTCGTGATATTGTCATGAATGTGTTAACCTATAGAAAGAAACTGAGTAAGCAGCATATTTTTTCAATTTTTTTGTTTTGAGGGAAAAAAGGTAGAAACACCTCAATTGGACCCTTGAAAGTGCTAAAAGGGATCACTGCTGTTGTAGGGTGGCACCCTAGATGGAGATCTTTCACGAATTGGAGGGGAAATCCCCAAGGACACGAAGAACATGAAGAACACAAGAGAGGGGAAACACTCAAATTGACTAGATCCAATCACACATATGCTAGATCCAAGAACACACAAGAGGTCACAATGATCCAAGAACAACAAAGGAAAGATACAAGGTACTAGTTCATCCCTATCCTATGAGGAGAGAGGTCTTGATGATCCTATGATGGGGATCCTTCCCAAGATGGGGGCTTGATATCCACTAGGGATCTTCTCCTAGGAGGTCTTGATCTCCTAGAGGAGTGGATACAAGGAGCAAAGCTCTCTAAATCATCTCATATACTTTGCTATCCCCTCAAATGAGCTAGGTGGGGGGTACTTATAGTCTAGGGATGAATTGGGGGCAAGAGAGGGGTACAAGGGTCAAAACCCATAAAATGCATGCATGCATACGGAGAGGTCCGGGAACCCGGGGTGTGAAGGACCGGGCACCCGGTCCGGCCAGAGAGGCCTCAGCCTTGTTGCTATTGGGGCCGCGCACCCGAGGGGGGCAAGGGCCCGGGCACCCGGTTCCGGCTGGGCTACCGGCCAGGAGAAGGCCGGGCACCCGGGGGTGGCGGCTCGGGCACCCGGGGTGGAGGGGCAGCGCCCAGGCTGCTGGGCCGGGCACCTGGGGAGTGGTGGCCCGGGCACCCGGGGTGGAGGGGCAGCGCCCAGGCTACTGGGCCGGGCACCTGGGGAGTGGCGGCCCGGGCACCCGGGGGGCATCTCCAGCGCCAGGTGGGGAAGGGCCAGGCACCCGGGGGTAGCGGCTCGGGCACCCGGGGTGGTGGTGCAGCTCCCAGGTTGGGAGGCCGTGCACCCGAGGGTCTCCTGGCCGGGCACGCGAGGCGACCAGGGCCATCTCCTAGCCGGAGGCCGGGCACCCAGAGGCATGGGGGTCCGGGCACCCGGGATGTCCCGAGCCATCATGTCTTTGCGTCCTTCTCCCTCTCCTTCCTCTTGGGTCTCCGGTGAACTTGGTGCTTCCTCCATGCTTCCTCGTGACGATCTCTGAAGTACCTAAGAATGTGCAATGTGTCTCTTTGAGGTAGAACCCCGTTCTCAAGTGAATCCGGATGAAACTCGGAGAGGAAAGAATTAACCTCGGTTTTGATGGTGCGTGCATGTTCTCTTGTCATTGGTCCTCGAGGTGCTTGACGAGTTGTAGTAGAGTCCATGGGGATGACGTAGGGATGCTCCGCATCATCTCCCTCCCCTTGGGAGAGATCTGTCCACGGATCGTGATCTTCATCACCATGGTAAAGATAGGGTGTCGCCGTGTAGAAGTGGACAACCACCAAGTACTCATCATCGTCAAGCTTGGAATGGGCACTCTCCAATGTCGCACCGTCTTGTGATTCCTTCAAAAGGAGCAAGTAGAACAAACACTTGGAAAAATAAATGTGGTTATCGTTAGAGCAACACCAAGCATTAAAGAGGTGATTCACCAAACACGTGTTGTCATCAATCATAGCATATGGTTTGACAAGGGAGTGTGGCATGGCATGTAAGCACATAAATTGGGCACATGGAAAAGCATCATGGAAACAATCATGCAAAGATGAGGTAAATATGCTAATATGTGGGACAAGTAAACAAGCATCTACCTCAATGTTATAGCAAGCATGCATAAGACTCTCAATGAATGGTCTATGGTAGGCATAAGAGTCATTCACAACACCCAAGAAGATGATATGACTAAACACATGCGTCAAGTGCAAGACAATCCAAGCATAATGTGCATAGGGTGTAGTGAAAATCGAATGGCACTCAACACAATAGAAAGAGTAATTGTTCATCATGTGTGATGCAATCAAGGCAAGCATGTAGCAATCAACGGGACATGGCATATGTGAAGGAATGACATTGTTGCAACCAAACATGTGATAGGAGCAAGTAATCCAGGAAGTGGATGCAACATGAGAGAGCATAGAAATCAAGTCATGCAAACTAGTGGAGCGAGGATGCAATGCACTAGAGGAAATCATGGCAATCATGTCACGCGAGCAAAGAGTAGGCATAGGCAATGCACATGGCATATCACAAGCACGATTGCAAAGCAAGATATCATCATAGGAATGTGGCATAAATGGAACATGTCCATAACAAGCAACATCTCCACCAAGCTTGCAAATACACATACAAGTAGTAGAATAAATCATCATGTGTAAAGTAAAGCATGGGTCACAAATGCATGGCAAAGGCATATAAATGAGCACAGCATGCAAAGTGAACATGGCAATATGGGCATAAAGTGAGAAGTGGTAAATAACCCATAACCATGTAAGGGCCATGTAGAAGATATGCGTGAAGTCTTTGCGCAAAGGGAATGGTGGTAAGGACAATCCACGGGATCCGAGAGCATCATTGCTCTCTAGGCTCATTTTCTCAACTCATGGGATTGCGAGGTTGACAAGTATTCATGGGTACCTACACAAAAGAGACACGAACCAAAGAAAGTGTGTGCGTGGTAAATGTACACATCATCCATCATGATGTGTATGTGCACGTGTGAGTTAGTACAAGATAAGCATCGCTCAAAGAAATTTTATGCATGGTATAAGAACATGTCATCCATCATGAAAGAATAGTCGTTATGTATGACACGATGGGGACACAAATTGGGAATGCAAGTATATGGCACATCACTAGCATGTTTATTCATGGGGAGCATATGGTGCACATAATTAGTGGGATCATGCAATGGATAGGATGAATCAAAATCTCCTAATATGTATGAGGAAACTGTGGGGGTCTCCTCATGAGCATTCAGGGAAACATCACATTGATAATATTGACAACATCCAAAACAATGCATATCCGAAGCTAGGTGGTCATGGCATGGCATATGATATAAATAATGCAAAGGAAGCATATCAATATCATCACAAGAAAAACAAATGCCAATAACCAAGGGCTTGTCATCTATGCCATAAGTGCTAATCGGGTTTATTTTAAAGGCATATGCATAGTCACTATGAAGAGATTACAAATATGACATATGGTTGATCTCATGCATAGCATATGACAAGTCAAGCGGATTGTCAAACATGATGTGACAGAGAGAATTATCACAAGAAATCCTATGTAACATGGCATCACAACTATTATACTCCACATGGCAATCATCAAACTCATCATAAATGGGTAAATCATTGCATGGGGAAGTCAAACTAGCATGAATCATAACAATGGGTGGATTAACATCATGCAAGCAATCAATACCAAGGATGTCCACTAGTGGGACTAGAACATCACCTTCACCTATTTTACCTTGTTCATTCCACTCAAGTGGTGTAGGTGAGGTGGCAAAGACCAAATGGTGGTCATCATCTTCATCTTGATGGAACCATGTGGGGGGTGCATCATATTCCACCATGGCCATCGTCTTGTCCAAAGGAAGTATGAAGTCGTCGCGGATCGACGCGTCATCATAAATGGGACCTAGCACCAAAGGAGAAGACACAATAGAGGTAGAGGTTAAGTCGTTAGAAATTATAGTGGCCTCACATGCCCTATCAACTACCTCACTCTCTCTATGTGGTGGTGGCTCACTCACTCCCTCAAGGTAGGTGCACTCAATGTCACATATGGTGGAGTCACTCATCTCACTCCAATGGTAGGGGTCATGGCTCTCCTCACATGGGAATTGTGGAAACTCATCATATATGGGGCTAATGGTGAAGTCACTCTCACTCTCCATATGGTGGCACAAGTCATTCAAGTCGTCATACGTCGCCGTGGTCGAAGGGAAAATCTCATGCTCAACCATCTCGTCGTAGTTGCCGTGGATGAAGGCCGAAGATGGCACATCATCGCTCTCCTCCATGACTGAAGGGAAAATCCTATGCTCGATCATCTCATCACCGTCGTCATGGATGAAGGCCGATGTAGGCGTACTCGTCGGAGGTAGGCGAAGATGTCGTACGTCCAAAGGTGAAGATGCCTTGAGAACACTTGGCGGAGATGCCGAAGTGGTGGTAGTAGCCGTAGCTCTGTCTTGTTGGTGCTTGTCGCGCGGTCTTCTCTTGTGCACATGAAGGTTTTCTTGAAGGTGTCGCATGGTACTTGCATCTTGTGGTTGTTCCGAAGACTTGCGACTCGAGCGTCTCCGCCTTGAAGATGACAAAGAGGAAGATGACTTGTTGTTGGCCCACACGTGTCGGATGTCATCCAATTGTGTGTCCAACTTGGTGTCAATGTAGTCACTTATCCTTGCTTCGCTTTGGTGAATGTCGACGGTGAGTCGCTCAATGCCTCACAATTGCTCGTTGTAGTCCGAAGATGGGCGTTTTGGTGATGTAGTTGTTTGCATCATCGTTGTCGTGGAAGACCGGAGATGAAATGCATTGCCTATCCATCACAAGACTCAAGAAAATGTAAGTGGAAGAAAGGAAAGAACTAGACCAGTGTACCTTATCCAATGTTGAAGATGGATCAATGATCACTCAATAATGTAACAAGGAAATAGCACAATTGGCACCGCATCTTGTCAATTCTCACACCTACACAAGTAAGGCTTATGGTGGAGCTCGGTGAGGATAGTGGCACAAAAATTTGATGCAAAATGTTAGCAAGAGTCAATAATGTTGGAAAAGATTCACAAATTCGCAAGTGAAACAAGTAGATCAATAGCAATATGTGGTACACGGAAACACACACACGGATAGATAAATGGGGTCGTGCAATCAAGGAATGACCACAAAATGTGGAATTCACGGAAAACGCTCGTGTTGCACAACTCAAGAGAGACGCTAGCACGATTGCTCAATAGGCGGATACGACACTTGTGCACAACCTATGAGATGAAAAATGTATTAGCTTTGTATCCCAAGTATGCTATGTGTAGGATGTTCCCGATGTTCTTCTCAAGATGATCCAAGATGATCGGATATGACAATCTTATGTGCAATGTGGTATGATGCTATGGCACTTGCTTACAAGCTATTTGCTCTCTTTTTTCTTAAAAGCTTATTCTTCTCTTCTTCTTTTTTGATATGGCCACTTATGCGAAATGCACAAACCAAGATAGCAATTGTGTATATGTACGAACAATCTTGTGACACAAGGAATGATATGATGATACAAAGATGATACCAATATGATATGGTATATATGCAATGGAAGGTACGGATCACTAATGTGCACAAGTAACATTTCCGGCAATACTCAAATGGCTAGTCTCGCTAGGCAAGTGACGCAAAATGGGCTAGGGGGTTAACAATGTAATGGCAAGAATGTACAATGAAGGGATACCAGGATACCAAGATGATATGGAGGTTACCGTTCTTGCTTACGGTTAGGTTGTCAAAATGGTGAAGCGGTCGGTATCGAATCCTTGTTGAAGGTGAGCGGCAGTGTTGTCAATGTCAAACCGTTCCTAGTTAGCCAAAACACCCTAGGAAACGGGAAAAACCACAAACTCAAAATCTCAAAGGAAAATGTCAAATGGTGGTAGCGAAATGCGTAGGTGGTTCCGGAGTTAGCAATGCGGAAATGGTGGTGGTGGTTGATGACAAAGCAACCGCCCTAAGTATCCGAAACACCTTAGGAGACTCAAGTCACCACTCAAGCAACTACAAATGCTAAATGGAGCAAAATGGGTTAAGTTGCGGAAAGCGATGGTGGTATGGCGGATGATATGGTGGATGGCCTAGGCAAAGATGCCAAAATGCCAAAATTTTGATGGATTCAAATGATGTTGGAACCTATCTAGATGGATGGGGGTGTTAATAGCTACTCAACGAGATAACGAACGTCAAAATCGGACTCCGGGAGCGAAAATTATGGCCGAAATGGTGAATATTGGTGGGCTGATTCGGGGAGGTGCGGGTGCCCGGGGTTTGGGGGTGCGGGCACCCGGGGTGGTCAGCGAGGTTGGGCTGAAGAAGAAGCCCGGGAGTCCGGGTGCCGGGGGGCAAGAGGTGCAGGCACCCGGGGTGGTCCGGGGCAAACAGCTCGGGGTGCGGGTGCCCGAGGGCTCGGGGTCCGGGCACCCGAGGTGGTCAATGGAGATGCGCGGGGGGGGGGGGGTCCAGGTGCCCGGGGGTGATGGATTTGGGCGGAAATTCATGGATAAATGGAAGAAGTTGGTGGATTTCATGGAGGGAAAGGTGGAGATGGATGGGGGGAATGCTAGATCCACTTGAAACCAAGAAAATCCATGGATCAAATCCAACAAAACCTCTGAAAGTGCAACTATCCCTAGGTGGTTTTGGTAATTCATAACAACATATAGCTCATTGATCTAATGCTACTCCAAGACATATATTTCAGGAAAGCTCAATGAATGGCATGGCATGGATGATGAAAGTGGATCCCTCAAAATATCAAGGACAAAGGATTGGCTCAAGCTCAAAAGCTCAAGACTCTTCATTTTATATTTCAGTGATCCAAGATCACATTGAGTCTATAGGAAAAGTCAATACTATCAAGGAGGGATGAGGTGTTACTTAATGAGCCTCTTGATTCATGTGCTTAGTGATATGCTCCAAAACCCTCAACTACTTTCTCACATCCACATATGACCTGAACCTAAAGCCAAAATCGGCAACACCGATTCTTTCTATCCGGCGCCACCGAGTTCAGATGTCATAGCCACTGCCACAAACCCTAGGCAAATCGGTCTCACCGATAGGGATCTCGGTCTCACCAAGATGGGATTGTAATCTCTCTGTTTCCCTTCGTAACGTTTCGGTCTAACCGAAGTGAGCGATCGGTCCCACCGAGATTGCAATGTAAACTCTATGTTTCCCTTTTGTAACATTTCGGTCTCACCGAAAAGAGCAAATCGGTCCCACCGAGTTTACCTGACCAACTCTCTCGTTAGCTAATTACCAGAATCGGTCCTACCAAGTTTGTGTAATCGGTCTCACCGAGATTACGTTATGCCCTAACCCTAATCATATCGGTCCTACCGAGTTGCATGTCGGTCCCACCGAAAATCCTAACGGTCACTAGGTTTACTAAATCGGTCTGACCGAGTTTGTTGATTCGGTCCCACCGAGATTGGTAAATTGTGTGTAACGGTTAGATTTTGTGTGGAGGCTATATATACCCCTCCACCTCCTCTTCATTCGTGGAGAGAGCCATCAGAACAAACCTACACTTCCAACTTACCAGTTCTGAGAGAGAACCACCTACTCATGTGTTGAGGCCAAGATATTCCATTCCTACCATATGAATCTTGATCTCTAGCCTTCCCCAAGTTGCTTTCCACTCAAATCTTCTTTCCACCAGATCCAAATCCTATGAGAGAGAGTTGAGTGTTGGGGAGACTATCATTTGAAGCACAAGAGCAAGGAGTTCATCATCAATGCACCATTTGTTACTTCTTGGAGAGTGGTGTCTCCTAGATTGGCTAGGTGTCACTTGGGAGCCTCCGACAAAGATTGTGGAGTTGAACCAAGGAGTTTGTAAGGGCAAGGAGATCGCCTACTTTGTGAAGATCTACCGCTAGTGAGGCAAGTCCTTCGTGGGCGACGGCCATGGTGGGATAGACAAGGTTGCTTCTTCGTGGACCCTTCATGGGTGGAGCCCTCCGTGGACTCGCGCAACCGTTACCCTTCGTGGGTTGAAGTCTCCATTAACATGGATGTACGATAGCACCACCTATCGGAACCACGCCAAAAACATCCGTGTCTCCAACTGTGTTTGAATCCTCCAAACCCTTCCCTTTACTTTTTTGCAAGTTGCATGCTTTAATTTCCGCTGCCTATATACGCTTTGCATGCTTGCTTGATTTGTGTGATGATTGCTTGACTTGCCCAAAGTTGCTAAAATCTGTCAAACTCTAAATTGGGAAAAGGTTAAGTTTTTAATTGGTCAAGTAGTCTAATCATCCCTCCCCCTCTAGACATACTTCAAGGTCCTACAAGTGGTATCAGAGCCTTGGTCTCCATTTGCTTTGATTTCCATAGCTTTTGGTGGTCATAGCCTTGGTTTCACAACCTAGGAGAGTATGGCGTCTAGCGCGGGAAATTATCACCGTAGAGGTCCTTACTTTGATGGAACTAATTTTGCTAGTTGGAAGCATAAGATGAAAATGCATATTCTCGGACATAACCCCGTCGTTTGGGCTATTATTTGTATTGGCTTGCAAGGTGAATTCTTTGATGGGAGAGAGCCGAACCGTGAAGCTAATGCGGAAGAATTGAAGATGCTGCAATACAACGCTCAAGCTTGTGATATCATCTTCAACGGATTGTGCCCCGAAGAATTCAACAAAATCAGCCGTCTTGAGAATGCAAAGGAAATTTGGGACACTTTGATTGATATGCATGAAGGTACCGACTCCGTCAAGGAATCCAAGTTGGATGTGCTCCAAAGTCAGCTTGACAAGTTCAAAATGAAGGATGGTGAAGGTGTCGCTGAAATGTACTCTAGGCTTGCTCTTATCACAAATGAGATTGCCGGCTTAGGGAGTGAAGAGATGACCGACAGATTCATCATCAAGAAGATCCTAAGAGCATTGGATGGAAAATATGATACCGTGTGCACATTGATTCAAATGATGCCCAATTACAAGAATCTCAAGCCAACGGAGGTCATTGGTAGAATTGTTGCTCATGAGATGTCACTCAAGGATAAGGAGGAACTTCACAACAAGTCAAGTGGTGCTTACAAAGCCTCATGTGAAGCCCCCACATCATCAAGTGAGAAACAAACCTTCAATGAAGAATTGAGCTTAATGGTGAAGAATTTCAACAAATTCTACAAGAGTAGAAGCAAAGAAAGAAGCTCTAAGTCAAGGTCCTACAATGACAAAAGATCTTCCAGTCGAGAGCGCAACTGCTACAATTGTGGGAGACCCGGACACTATTCCAATGAGTGTACGGCACCCTACAAAAGAAGAGAAGATTCTCCAAAAAGAAGAAGTAGAAGAGAAGAATCACCACCAAGAGAGAGAAGGAGTAGAGATGATCGTTATGAACGAAGACCCTCACGGAGAAGCAAAGATTCGGAAAGGAAGGACAAGTCATCAAAGAGCTACACAAAACGAAGACATCAAGCTCATGTTGGTGAATGGGTATCCGGTTCCGAATCTGAACATCACTCCGAGAGAAGCTATCACTCCGACTCTGAACATACTCAAGATGAAGGTGTTGCCGGTCTAGCACTTGTGTCAACCAACTCCTACGACATATTTGACTCACCAAATGAAGGAATTGGAAGATGCTTCATGGCCAAAGGTCCAAAGGTAACACATCCCGAGTATGTTGATTTCAATAGTGATGAAGATGACTTGCTAGGTGATGATGATTTACTTATTGACAACTCTAGTGATGAATACTATGATGAAATGTCAATTAATCATGCTAAACAAGATAAAACGAATGACAATGATAAGGAGAAGATTGAGCTTCTAACTAAAGAACTAAACACTCTTAAGTTAGCTCATGAAACTATCTTCGAAAATCATCGAGAACTTTTAAGGGCTCATGAGAAGTTACGCTTTGAAAAGCTCAATCTTGAGCAAGAGCATGAGTTCTTAAAGGCAATCAATGATGATCTTCGCAAGAAAAGTTCTTCTTATATTGCCAAGCGTTTACTCTTATCTACTTACATGCCTCAAGTCAAGTCTAGTAACAAGAACAAGAAAGATTCTTCCTCTAGTAGTAACAATAACTATGCTAAATCCAATATTGTTGCTTCTAGTAGTTCTCTTGATTCCACTAATGATTCTCTTAGCCAAGTTACACTTGAGCAAGAAAATAGCTTATTGAAGGGAATTATAGAGAAAGGTGTATACAAGAGCCTTGCCGGGAGTAAGCAATTCGAGGAAATTGTACGCAAGCAAGGAAGGCACCGGAAGAATCAAGGTGTTGGTTTTGAACGAAAGTTCAATGCCAATGGAGTTGAGTGGGAAGAAGATCAATACCCCAAGACGAAGTTTGTTCCTCAACAAGAGAAGTATGATCCTACTTCTTTCAAGGGAACACAAGCTCAAGATGATCTTCCACCACAAGACCATAAAGGCAAGGACAAGCTTCAAGAGGAGATTGATGCATTTGAAGAAGCACCTAAGGCCTTGGTCAAGTGGGTTCCCAAGACTACGTCAAGTTCTACTTCATCAAGTACAACTACAACTCCAAGGATTCCCATCAAGATGATGTGGATCCCGAAGAAGAAGAACTAGAGAGTTCTTGAGGGTGACTCCGCCAACATTCTTCACTCATATCTTTATGGCAAGAACAAGTGCAATCAACCTCCACATCTTGCACTAGTTCAAGGAGTCACAAACCCTCATGTTGGTAAGGCAAGGGACAAGGTAACCAAATGATTTCATGGACATCATCTTGTGTGTGCATCACTCTATGTCTATGGATACTCTTGTTTTGTTCCTTGTGGGACTAACCCGTGTAGGTATTGAAAGTGCAACTCACTCCAAAGGATTGCTCCAAAGATCTACATCAACATTGAGCATCCACATCTTCAACACCTACATGAAGTCATCATCGACAAAACCCAAGGTTAGTTCATCCCTCTAAGGGGGGATCTCACATCTAGGGGGAGCTTAACTCTAAGAATTGAGTCAAAGCAACTCTAATGATGTGAACACATCAATGCATTATGTAAAAGTGGTAACCCCACTTGAGCTTAAACGATGAGTATGACCTATGATCAAATGTTCTCATTTGACTCCTAAGTCAATATACTCATATATAGATGACCTAGTCATCGCCAATTGTTTGATAGATGCTAGAATTGGTTGTGCATGCTTTGCCACATATTTCATTTGTCACTTTATTGTGTGAGCATGCTGGTTGCATATTTTACTCATTCGAGGACATCCACTTGTTGTTTTGATTGATTGGTTTCCTTTTCTTTGGCCAAGTGGATGGACAAGAATGCCTAAGAACCTTCTCTAGCTATCTATGCTTTTCTCGTCTCAAACTCTATTCATGCTACATCACAAAATTTGATCAAGTCAGATTCGAACCACTCTGTGTGAGGAGCACTTGGAGTCCCCGATTCGTCATAGACTTAAACTTCCAAAACTTCTTTGTGATTCTCGGTCTGACCGATTCCTCCATTTCGGTCCCACCGAGATCACTAAGTCGATCTAGGTTTTCAATCTCGGTGCAACCGATATGAACTTTTCGGTCACACCGAGTTGCTGTAACTGTTAACAGTTATGCATCTCGGTGCCACCGAGTTGTTCAACTCGGTCACACCGACAGTGTCGGGCTATATATAGACACGGGCAAAAATTTGGAAATTCCTCCAAACCCCTTCGCCCGCGCGTAGCTCGCTCTGCCTACTAGGTCTACGGATCGTCGACTTCGTCGCCAGCCGCCTCCTGTCGCTGGTCTCCGCCGCCGTCAACGGATTTCTTCTCCGCCGTTGCCGCCGTAGCGAGTTCACCGCCGAACTAGGGTATGAACTCAATCACAGTGCTTTCCTCATCTGATTCTCAGCACATTGTGTTCGTAATGCATCTTGCCACGATTGAAACACTCCTATCCAGCCAATGTGATCCTTAGAATAGATGTGATTCGAAAATTTAGGGTTAGGTTTCCGCCGAAACCATCTCGGACCCACCGAGTTGAAAAACACGGTCCCACCGATTTGGCTAACGCCATTGCACTAGTAAGTCTCAGTCTGACCGAGAATTACAAATCGGTGTGACCGATTTTAGAACTTTGTGAAACCCTAGCAGTCTCGGTGCCACCGAACTGTGACTCGGTCTGACCGAGATCACTAGTTTTGGTTCCAAAACTGCATCGGTATCACCGAGTTTGAAAATCAGTAGATCCGAAATGCTTTCTGTGGAAACTAAAACTAAGTTTTTAAATCATTTTTTTGCAAAAATCTCTGCATTTTGTGATGCTCATCCACTCTGTCTCAACTATAACTATTCACATGGTCAGTAGTCAGTGATTTGCAGCATGTCAGACCATAGTGACAGTCAGAACAGGGAAGAAGAGCAGATTCACATGAGTGAGGGCACTAGTCCCTCAAGTACTTCAGATGAAGGGAGCAGAAGCACTCCAAGCAATTTGCCCAAAGCAGCCACAAGAGCTAGAAGGAAGAGAACCTCAGACTCAGAGGATGAGGACTATGTGGCAGCAGAAGATGAGGCTACTTCCAAGAAGGTAGTGCTCAAGAAGGTGCTCAGTTCAACTGCAGTAAAGCCAGGCATGAAGATCAAAAGGCCAGCAGGAGACAGCCAATGTCTAAAGCCAGAGGATCAACTCAAGTACCTGAGATGCCTGAAGAGCCAGCTGTAGAAGGAAAGAAAAGGAAGGAAAGGGTCAAGAAGACCATGGCCAGAGTTGTTGGTCAACCTTCCATGATGGAAGAGGAAGAAGAGGTTGCTGCACCAGCACCAAAGGCACAGAAGCTTATGGGTGATGCAATAAAGTCAGGGGCTGCAACATCAAAGCCCAAAGAAGCACCCAAAGCTGCCCCCAAGCCCAAGATTGCACCAAAGAGAAATACCAGGAGTATACCAGCAGCTGAGAAGAACAAGGCCCCAATGCCTGAGGTTGCTGCTGAGGAAGATGAAGAAGGGCAGGTCCTAAGAAAGCTCAAACCCAAGATTCCAGACCACAATGATGCTCATCCTGTGGCTGAGAACATGAAGATCAGGAAAGACTCAGGGTTGAGGCTATGGAGATTGTCTGATCCATATGCCACCAGGAGAAGGACTGCTGTAGATTACAGGTTCCACACCAAGGAGCAGCAGGACTTCTATGAGACAATCTTGTTGGACAAGAAGCCTATAGTGTGTGATATGAGATGGGTCGACTGGACCTACATAAAGGAAAATGAAGAACACTATCCTGGAGTGCAAGACAGTTTCATTGCTTGTGGAGTTGCAGATTTTGTTGGGCAGAAGCTCACCAACTGGAATGATGAACTCATTATGCAATTCTACTCCACAGCACACTTCTATCCAGATGGCAGGATAGTTTGGATGTCTGAAGGAACAAGATATCAGTCAACCATAGAGGAATGGGCAAATCTGATCAATGCCCCAAAGGAGAGTGAAGATGATTTGGATATATATGCCAAGAAGAAGATGGGACACAATTCTATGTCACATATGTACAAAGAGATCCCAGACAAAGCCCTTGAGACTTTCTCATTTGGGTCAGTCCATTTTCTTCTGTCAGGGCTGCCTACGATCAACTGGATCTTAAGGCACACTCTTTTGCCCAAATCAGGTGACCACAACATGATAAGAGGGCATGCAATTAACATGCTTCACATTTTTGATGTGCCCCAAAAATTCAAGGTCATGAGCCTTATGGTAGAAACCATTAAGAGGACTGCAGCAGATCAGAAGAGAAGTTGTGGATATGCCCCACAGATTCAGGAGTTGATTAACTCAAAGATGGGCACAGGAAAGTATCAGTTGGATAAGGAACATTTTCCTCTCTATCCAGACTTTGAGGACAATCAAGTTGTCATGAATGAGAATGATCCATCATCAGTGCAAGCTCAAGAGAAGAAGGAGAAAGCAAGGAAAGAGAAGGCTGCCAAGATGCCAACTCAAGAGGAGGCATCTGAGTATTTCTTGAAGAACAAACAGGAGCAGCTTGGTTACTTGATAGCATCAACACTGAGGATTGAGAAGGGGTTGGCCACCCTAACTCAAAACCAGGAGAGCCTGGAAAGGATCATGGAACAAAAATTCTATGATCTTGATGTCAAAGTAACTGAGATTCAGTCAGTTGTGGAGCAGCTGCAGGATGACATGCAGGAGAGGAAGGGCAAGACAACCACAGATGCATTTGCCAGAGTGCCTAGAGCTCAGAGGTTAGCTACAGTGCCTGTGTCAGACACAAGAGCTACATCATCTGCACCAGCTACAGCTCCTACAGCTCCAGGGCAACCAGCTCCAGCACCAACTCCTCCAGCTCCCTCTACATCAACTGAAGCCTTCATTCTTGGAGTTATCCGGACTACCACCACCAACTGAAGACCAAGCCTGAGAGACGATCTAGCACTATGCATTTTCTATGAACTTTTTGGTAACTTGTTGCCAAAGGGGGAGAAAAATGTATAGATCATAGGCTTCGAGAGAGAGATTTGCTGCTTTTTGTTCGCTCTTGTCTTTTTTGGTAACTTGTTTGCTTTTGATTGCTTGAGATACTATGCATTACCTGTGAGACATTGATGATCATGTGTTTGATCATAAGCTACACTTATGCTTGATTATATGTTATTATCTTACCTATCCTTATATGATCATTCACTTTGCTTGGTGATGAGTGCATGTATTCAATCTTTATTATTTTGAGCGCTCCACCAAGATGTATGTGACATGGAAGAGTAACCCATGAGCCTAATTCCTTGTGCATTTGCAGTCCAAAGCAAATCTTAAACTATGCACAAATTTAGGGGGAGCTCTTGCTTATCACATACTTCTCAAAGCGACGATGTTTTTCAATCTTATTATCATATGTCGAAGCTTTGATCTATATGTTGTCATCAATTACCAAAAAGGGGGAGATTGAAAGTGCAACTATCCCTAGGTGGTTTTGGTAATTCATAACAACATATAGCTCATTGAGCTAATGCTATTCCAAGACATATATTTCAGGAAAGCTCAATGAATGGCATGGCATGGATGATGAAAGTGGATCCCTCAAAATATCAAGGACAAAGGATTGGCTCAAGCTCAAAAGCTCAAGACTCTTCATTTTATATTTCAGTGATCCAAGATCACATTGAGTCTATAGGAAAAGCCAATACTATCAAGGAGGGATGAGGTGTTGCTTAATGAGCCTCTTGCTTCATGTGCTTAGTGATATGCTCCAAAACCCTCAACTACTTTCTCACATCCACATATGACCTAAACCTAAAGCCAAAATCGGTCACACCGATTCTTTCTATCCGGCGCCACCGAGTTCAGATGTCATAGCCACTGCCACAAACCCTAGGCAAATCGGTCTCACCGATAGGGATCTCGGTCTCACCGAGATGGGATTGTAATCTCTCTGTTTCCCTTCGTAACGTTTCGGTCTAACCGAAGTGAGCGATCGGTCCCACCGAGATTGCAATGTAAACTCTCTGTTTCCCTTTTGTAACATTTCGGTCTCACCGAAAAGAGCAAATCGGTCCCACCGAGTTTACCTGACCAACTCTCTGGTTAGCTAATTACCAAAATCGGTCCTACCGAGTTTGTGTAATCGGTCTCACCGAGATTACGTTATGCCCTAACCCTAATCATATCGGTCCTACCGAGTTGCATTTCGGTCCCACCGAAAATCCTAACGGTCACTAGGTTTACTAAATCGGTCTGACCGAGTTTGTTGATTCGGTCCCACCGAGATTGGTAAATTGTGTGTAACGGTTAGATTTTGTGTGGAGGCTATATATACCCCTCCACCTCCTCTTCATTCGTGGAGAGAGCCATCAGAACAAACCTACACTTCCAACTTACCAGTTCTGAGAGAGAACCACCTACTCATGTGTTGAGGCCAAGATATTCCATTCCTACCATATGAATCTTGATCTCTAGCCTTCCCCAAGTTGCTTTCCACTCAAATCTTCTTTCCACCAGATCCAAATCCTATGAGAGAGAGTTGAGTGTTGGGGAGACTATCATTTGAAGCACAAGAGCAAGGAGTTCATCATCAACGCACCATTTGTTACTTCTTGGAGAGTGGTGTCTCCTAGATTGGCTAGGTGTCACTTGGGAGCCTCCGACAAAGATTGTGGAGTTGAACCAAGGAGTTTGTAAGGGCAAGGAGATCGCCTACTTTGTGAAGATCTACCGCTAGTGAGGCAAGTCCTTCGTGGGCGACGGCCATGGTGGGATAGACAAGGTTGCTTCTTCATGGACCCTTCGTGGGTGGAGCCCTCCGTGGACTCGCGCAACCCTTACCCTTCGTGGGTTGAAGTCTCCATCAACGTGGATGTACGATAGCACCACCTATCGGAACCACGCCAAAAACATCTGTGTCTCCAACTGCATTTGAATCCTCCAAACCCTTCCCTTTACTTTTTTGCAAGTTGCATGCTTTAATTTCCGCTGCCTATATACTCTTTGCATGCTTGCTTGATTTGTGTGATAATTGCTTGACTTGTCCAACGTTGCTAAAATCTGTCAAACTCTAAAATTGGGCAAAGGTTACGTTTTTAATTGGTCAAGTAGTCTAATCACCCCCCCCCCTCTAGACATACTTCAAGGTCCTACAACCTCATCAAACATACAAATCACAAAAAAATGGGGCTATTTTTGGTGGGAAATTTTCGAAATTGGGGAAGAACACACAAAATTAAGCTAGAAAACAAAGAGGGGAGGCTCCAATTTCATGATAAACGTGGCTCATGATACCAAGATGTTTTAGGGTGGAACCCTAGATGGAGATTTCATGAATTGGAGGGGAAATCCCCAAGAACACGAAGAACACAAGAGAGGGGAAACACTCAAATTGACTAGATCCAATCACACATATGCTAGATCTAAGAACACACAAGAGGTCACAATTATCCAAGAACAACAAAGGAAAGATACAAGGTACTAGTTCATCCCAATCCTATGAGGAGAGAGGTCTTGATGATCCTATTATGGGGATCCTTCCCAAGATGGGGGCTTGATATCCACTAGGTATCTTCTCCTAGGAGGTCTTGATCTCCTAGAGGAGTTGGTACAAGGAGAAAAGCTCTCTAAATCATCTCATATACTTTGCTATCCCCTCAAATGAGCTAGGTGGGGGGTATTTATAGTCTAGGGACGAATTGGGGGCAAGAGAGGGGTACAAGGGTCAAAACCCATAAATGCACGCATGCATACGGAGAGGTTCGGGCACCCGGGGTGAGGAGGACCGGGCACCCGGTCCGGCTAGAGAGTCCTCGGCCTTGTTGCTGTTGGGGCCGGGCACCCGGGGGCCGAGGGCCCGGGAACCCGGTGTCGGCTGGGCCAGCGGCCAGGAGAAGGCCGGGCACCCAAGGGTGGCGGCCCGGGCAACCGGGGTGGAGGGGCACCGCCCAGGCTTCTGGGCTGGGCACCCGGGGAGTGGCGGCCCGGGCACCCGCGGGGGCATCTCCAGCGCCAGGTGGGGAAGGGTCGGGCACCCGGGGCGGCGGTGCAGCTCCCAGGTTGGGAGGCCGGTCACCCGGGGGTCTCCTGGCCAGGCACCAGGGGCGACCAGGGCCATCTCCCAGCCGGAGGCCGGGCACCCGGAGGCATGGGGGTCCGGGCACCCGGGTGTCCCGAGCCTCCACGTCTTTGCGTCCTTCTCCATCTCCATCCTCTTGGGTCTCCGGTGAACCTGGGGCTTCCTTCGTGCTTCCTCGTGACGATCTCCGAAGTACCTAAGAATGTGCAATGCGTCTCTTTGAGGTAGAACCCCGTTCTCAAGTGAATCCGGACAAAACTCAGAGAGGAAAGAATTAACCTCGGTTTCGACGGTGCGTGCACGTGCTCTTGTCATTGGTCCTCTAGGTGCTTGACGAGTTGTAGTAGAGTCCATGGGGATGACGTAGGGATGCTCCGCATCAACTGCCCTTGCCTTTGGACTTCTTATAGTCACGGTTATTGTGCAAGTATGCATCCCTTTGTTCATCTGTCATCATTGAGTATCGATCTCTATCACAGTGTCATATCTTCCTAGAAGATGTGCTTGGTTGCTTTGTTGCTATTCAAGCTGCTCATCTAAAACCAAATAGTCACCGCATATTAGGTACAAAGTCGATCATTGGCAGTAATTTTATGTGGATAAAAGTGCTTGTGATTGTACCTGTCATTTGGAAGGAGCAGCCTAAGATATTATTTGTTGGATTATGCATATGCGATTACTTTGCATATTTCTTTTATTGGATTATTATGCACATCCAGTTGAGCAATCCCTAAAGCAGTACCTGCAGCGAAGGGCGTAGTGGGCGGCTCTGGCGGCGGCTCCCACAGCAAAGGGTCTCCCGTGGTGAAGGGCGCGGCGGCTCCCGAGGCGGCTACTGCGGCGACGGGCGGCTCCGGCGATGGCTCCCACGGCAAAGGGCACGGCGGGCGGCTCTGGCGACGAACAGAGCGGGAGGAGGAGGAGGAGTCAAGAGGTCGTGCGGGCGGTTTTTCTTAACGGCGGAGCAGGATTAGCGATCGATGGATTGTTAGTGGCTTAATACATCGTTTGCAGCGTTAAACACCGAAGTATTAAGGGCCATTAGATCTTATTGATGGATGGATTTGATTGTTTGGATCTACTCTCTCTCTTTCTTTTATAGGGGTAGTATATAAGCGGCAAACTACATGGCGACACACACATCGCGACCATCAAGATCAATGGATGGATTGGCCAACTGATATGTGAAGCCACCGGTTTTGGAAAACCTTCTAGAATATCCCTTTGCGGTTTTGGGGAACCCTCTAGAAGGTTCCTGAAAAAAAATTCTTTACTACCTTTTCTGGTTTCATTCCCCTATTTTTTTTGGTTTTTTATTGCTTTTTCGAAAACAGACACGGAATTTAACAATTTTTTATATATATTTAAAAGGAGTTTGGATTTGAAAAAGTGCTCATTTTTCACAAAACTCTTTTCAAAAATGTTCATGTTTCAAAAATTGTTCGTGTTTTCAAAGTTTGTTTGGGATTTTAAAATATTCATATTTTCAAAAAATATTTGTGTTTTAAAAAAATGCTCCAAATTTCTAGAAGATTATGCTTTAGAAAAAATAATATCATTTCTAAAATTTGTTCACCTATTCAAAAAACATCTGCATTTTGGCAAAATGTTTAGGAATTCTAAAAAATGTTTGAGATTTTTTTCTCTTTTCCAGAATTTATTCACAGATTCAAAGAATGTTCTCATTTTTGAAAATGTTTGGTATTTTCAGAAAAATTGTTTGGGTTTCTAAAAAATCTTCAAGATTAAAACATTTTTTAGGGAAACAACCTACTCTTTATTGATCAAAGACCACAGAATGTGGGATAACAATTTCTTCATGAGGTTGGCCAAACCACACATGACGCCCAGGCGCTAAATTCAAAACATATCTAGCTAATTTATGAGCCTCTACATTATTAGTTCTACCTTCAAAAATAAAATTACATTAAAAGGAAATACTCTGAGCTTCAATTTCTTCAATGACTGCCGTGTGTTTTCCTTCGCTTCCCTGCTTAATATCATTGATAGCCTGTTTACCTTTAGATGCCACCACGAACTGATGGAGAAGTAGGTCCTCGGCTACACAAAATGCTTCTCTACAAGCCATTGTCTCCAGAATAATGGGATCATCCACTCCTTGTACCACGATTGCCGAACTCCCCATATAATTTCCATTTGTATCCCGGTAGACCACCGTAGCAGAGCCACCCCTTCCTACTCTTACTACAACATATACATTGAATTTTGCATGATTTAGTGGTGGTGCTCGGGGGTGCGTGCTGGCATTGGCTATACGTTTTGCCACTGGGGCTGCTGCAGCCTTCGGCCCCTTCTCATTAACAAATTTCAGTTCAGCTAAGTACCTCGAGATGAAAGAATGCATAGCTTGTGGGCTTTCGAAGACTCCTTCATGAATAGCTTTCCTCCTTGCTCTTCATATAACCCATAGTGTCAGAGCGAGCTTCACGAGTGCACATGTGATAATGAATCAATCTGTGAGAATAGCCAGTGCTTCGCATGTTGTCCCGTGTTGGAGACCAAAGCTTGCCCTAGTTCATCATCCACCAGGGCCCATGTGCATCTTGACATAGTACATTCTATTAGGGAGTGCCACCATGAATCCGGAGCACCACAAAGACCACATGCCAAGGTGTTTGACATCTGTCAGTGAGCACACACATCTTCCGTCGGCAACGATTGCTTTGACAACCTCCATAGGAACATCCTAACCTTGGTTGGGACTGAAAAATCTTCAAGATTAAAACAAATGGTTGCTACAATGGCGCTATAGGGGAAATTTGGGAGCTACATTGCCACTACATGCAAATCAAGTCCCCACAGGAAAAAAACAAAAGGTTGGGGAGCTACTACAGGGATATCAAGTCCCTACAGAAAAAATAGGGTCGCTACAGGAGGAGAGCGCTCTCTATGAGGCGAGTGGCCGGTCCAGGCGAGTGCCCCATGCGCGTTTGCTCGGCATTCTGCCGCAGCGTGCAGCGCATAGGGGCTCCCCGTGCAAATGTTGTGTGTCGCCCGCTCTGAGTGTTAAGCGCCGAACGCCTACACACGATTGCGGGTCGGCCCATTAATCGTGTTACGCGCACTCACAAGCTAGTCGAGTTTGGCAAGGTTTGGGACCCTACCGGTTTGGAAGCTTCCAACCGGTTTTCTATTTTTGGTTGTTTTCGGTACTGGTTTTCTCCGCCGGGGGGGGGGGGGTTCTTTTCTTCTCTCATTTTTTTAATTTTCCAAAATTTGTTAGGATCTTAAAAAAGTCTTCATGTTTTCAAATTTTGTTCATGTTTTGAATAATGCTTGAGATTTTAAGAAATTGGATTTAAAAAAGAAAATTCAAGAGAATATTCACAAACCTCAAAAATTGTTCGTACTTTTAAAAAGAATCGGGATTTTAAAGTTGTTCACTTTTCCATAAGTTGTTCATTTTTTAATTTGCCTCTTATTCAAATTTGGGACCTTATTTTGAATTCATGAACTTTATTGATTTCATGAATTTTGTTTGAACATGTTTTTGGTGTAGTGGAAAAAAGGAAAAAATGGCAGGAAGAAACCAGGAATCGTACCTACGCTACTCCAACATTGAGCGATTCGAGATATTGGGTTGGTCCACACCATGCTAGCCAGGTATCCCGACATGAGTGGTCGCTCTGTCGGGATTGCTGTGGGCAATACATGTCACTGACCCGGTCCCGGTGGTCAAGGCGCTAGGGAGGATCTCTCGAAGGCGAGAGAGCTCCTCGCTGGCGCCTTATGCGCCAGCAAACGAGCCCAGTGCCCACGCATCTGGTTAAGCAGGCCGGCCCAAGAACGAGGCGAAGAGCTCATTCAACGCGCGTGTGACGCCCCCGATTCAATCGTACGCTAATCATACACACAAATGTGTACGATCAAGATCAGGGACTCACGGGAAGATATCACAACACAACTCTAGACACAGATAAAATAATACAAGCTTTATATTACAAGACAGGGGCCTCGAGGGCTCGAATACATAGCTCGATACACAAGAGTCAGCGGAAGCAACAATATCTGAGTACAGACATAAGTTAAACAAGGATGCCTTAAGAAGGCTAGCACAAAAGCAACAACGATCGAAGAGGCAAGGCCTCCTGCCTGGGACCTCCTAACTACTCTTGGTCTTCGGCGGTCTCCATGTAGTAGCATCCATCGACAGTGGCATCTAGCTCCAGAGATCCACCATCTGGACGCAACAATCGGAAAGAAGAAAGAAGGGGGAAAAGGGGAAGCAAAGCAATTGTGAGTACTCATCCAAAGTACTCGCAAGCATCAGATCTATACTAAGTATGCATTGGTATCAAAGGAATGTATGTATCTGTGGACTGAACTGCAGAAAGCCAGAATAGAGGGGGAAGGCCTAGCCTATCAAAGACTAGCATCTTCACGTAGCTTTGAGCATCTTGCAGCATGTAGAAGAGTAAAGAATAGCAGTTTAATATTTAACAAGCATGTTGTAACATTAATGCCCAGAGATCCTTCCTCGACTCCCTGCGAGAAAGCAATCCCAGAGCCACATATTCAAGTATCCATTCGTAGTTGTATAAGATCAGGATATAAGTCTGAACATCCGTTACCGTGGACACGTCTATTAATAGATAATCTTCCCTGCAGGGGTGCACCACGTTTTCCAACACGCTCGATCACTCTGGCCGGACACACTTTTCTGGGTCAATGCCCGGCCTCGGAAGACCAACATGTCGCAACCCTACCTAGGCTCAGCAGAGAGGTCCCCGTCGGTCTACCTCCTAAGCACTCCGGGGTCTAGGCCCATTGCCCGTAGCGCTCCGGGTCGTTACGTGAAGGGCGGACCTAGGCACCACCTCTGGGGTGCCGGCCCAGCCGTGTCGCAATGCTGAACTGGACGTCTGACAAAGCTTCGGCTGATAATGCGGCGTCGAGGCCCATAACTATTCTCACGTGGTGGTTGGTGCATAAAGGCCAGAGGACAACTCAGAACAAATACCCAAACCATAGTGTATTATTAGCTTGTGGAGACGAGCAGAGACTCACGATCAAAAGGGACCCCGTCGTCCCGTCTCGTGGACTTACAACAAGGGCCTAGAATGCCCGGCCATGCCACATCATTATCTTGCGGGTTCTCTCCGGGCCCGCCCGACTTTCACCAATAGGACCCAAGTAAAGTCAAGGTAATTGTGTGTCCAGACATCAAGGGGAAAACCCGAGGTATCACCCCCAGTGGATTGCACTCAATGTAATCATCAAGGTGAACGTAAGAGGGACCACCCTCGAGGTTCACACTTGAGGTGTTGAATGACAGAGCCATATCGGGAATGGTGAAAGAGGAAATCACCCTCGATGACCACGACCGAATAGCTACACTACAGAATTATCATCAGGAGTGCGTTATGAGGGATCACCCTCGGCACTCGATAGTAGCTCTGTAGAGTCGAGCAACAAAAGGGGCGTGATGTGATCTGAGCTGTCGGGCTTTGGTCGTCGATCACGTTGATCGAGTCGTCGATGATGAAGCAGGGGCAACAAGGACAAATGGGGGTCACTGATGGATCACTAACCAACCTATACTAAGCAGTTTAGGATAAGCAGGTACAAAAGCAGGCTATGCATCAGAATAGGAGCAAACAATAACAGTAGCAAAATCTAATGCAAGCATGAGAGAATAGAATGGGCGATATCGGGATGATCAAAGGGGGGGCTTTCCTAGTTGCTCAGACAAGAAGGAGGGTCGTTGTCGACGTAGTCGATCACAGGGGCATCAGAAGCGGTCTCGAGGTCTACCAGAGAAGAAGAGGGGGGAAGAAACAGTAAATACACGCAAACATAAGCATAACAAGACAATAAGCAAAGCTAGACGTGTTCTAATGCGGTGATAGGTGATACTGGCAAAGGGGGAAACATCCGGGAAATTTTTCCCGGTTCCGGCCGTCTGTCAAACAGATGAACCGGAGGGGAAAAGTTCAACGTTTGCTATGCTAGGGACACGTGGCGGATGAAAGGACTGTGTATTCGGATTCGTCTCATCGTTCTAAGCAACTTTCATGTATAAAGTTTTTCGACCCGAGCTACGGTTTATTTTCTATGATTTTTCAAAGATTAGAACAATATTCTGGGATTATTTAAATTAACAGAATTACTGAAAAAGGATTATGATGTCAGCATAGCATTGGCATGACGTGAGCAAGTCAATAGACTCGCTGACGAGTCAAAGTTGACCAGTGGGTTTCGCCTGTCATAGAAGTGGACAAACAGTGTATTAATTTTTACTAAACAGAGGTTAATTATCTACTGGGCCCCACCTGTCAGTGTCTCACTTAGCCAATTCACTAATTTTATTTAAAAAATGTTATAGTTAAACTAATTATGCAGTGGGGCCCGCCTGCCAGTGGCACAGTTGGTACCCAGTCAACAATTGACTGGGTCAACCCAGTCAACTGGGGCCAGGGGCCCCAGGGGCAGTGACACAGGGGGTGGCCCCAACTTTGCCAGCTCAGCGGAACCGCCGGAGTAGCTCCGGCAAGCTCGCGCGCAGCGGCCGAACACCAGCGAGCGACGAGATTTGTCTACAAGACACCAAATCGAGCGCTGTTTCTTGCGTTCGAACAAGGAGAGTGCCCCGCGTCTGTCTACAGGGTCGGAACGCACGGGGGTGGCCGGAAAGAACGCCGATGACGAGTGCGGCGGACGCCGGAGTTCGGTCATGGTCGTGCGTGTGGCTACAGAGCACGTCAAGAGTAGTGGGTGGTGGCGTTGGGTTGCTGGGGAGGTGTTGAGCACGACACAGAGCTCAAACGTGATCTGCGCGTGCGGTGGCTGTGACAGCGAGGTGAACGGCGGCGACGAGTACGGCCATGGCGGAGGCTACTGCTACGGTGCAACGCAGAGTAACTAAAAGGGCAGGGGATGCAGGCGGCTCACCTAGCAGGCACACGGAGGCCCTCTGGGGAGACGGGAGTGCAGAGGCGACGACGATTCGACGGCGGCGACCTCGGTGGCCGGAGGTTGGGGACGAAGAGGGATCGGTGCTGCAGGACCCCTCGGCTCCAATGGAAAGCGCCAGGTGACGAAGAAGTAGACAGAGGAGCGATCGGACATGGCGGCACGGCACGGGGACGACGGTGGCCGCGGGATCGACGCGGCGACGGTGGTGGGCGCGTTCGGCGGGGGATCTGAAGGAGGGAGGCGAGCGCATGGGCGAGAGAGAGAGAGAAAGAGAGAGAGAGCAAGGGGGCAAGTGGAGAGGGGCAAGTGGGAGAGGGGTGAGGGGAGCCCGAGGCGTCGCCCTTATCCCCTCCCGGTGTCGGCGCCGGCGAGGTGGTCGAGGGCGACCCCTCCCCTGTAGCGACGCGGTCGGAGGAGCAGTGAAGGGGGAAGGCGACCCGGTGGGTTGGGTGGCCTGGCTGGGCCGACCCAGGTGGGAGTTAGGCCCAGGGGAGCAGGGGCCTCTTTTCCGTTTTTTTGATCTTTTGCTTTTCTTTTCTTTTAACCTTTTTGCTTCCTAATAGGCTTTATTTTATTTTTTTGTTTTATAAAATATGATGTTAGCACCTAAATCAGTATTTATAATTCGGCTACTTCCACAATTAGTTTGAGGTTTAAATAAAATGGTTTAGCATTTTTATAATTTTAAAAGCATTTAATCTATTATTTAGCCACTGTTTTGATTATTAAAGGGCATTAAACCACTATATAAAATGTTGGTTCAGCACCATATTTGGTCATGGAATAATTTCCACACTTTGAACATTTTTGTTTGTATGTTCGAGAAATTTGAATTTTGGGCTTTAATTTGAATTTGAGTTTAAATTAAGATTTGGATCAAATAAAGATTAGCAATAGTAATGTGATGACCTGGCATCATTAGCAGGGGATTACTGTAGCTTAATTATCCGGGCGCCACAATTCTCCTCCACTACAAGAAATCTCATCCCGAGATTTACGTGGTGAATTAAGGGGGAAAGACTCGAGAAGGACGGAGATCATCACAAGATAGGTACCTGAGGGCTATCTCACTGATCGTGGCATAGAGGCATCTCTCAAGTTGAAATTTAAGGAAGTCGTCGAGAGCAAGATAAGAAGGTGTAATAAGAAGGTTCAACCGGGTAGGCAATCGTTCGTTGCCTGAAACAGAGGGTAAAGGGGTTCAAAGCAATGGGAATAAGTATTGCGTCTGATACCAGAATAGATCACTAAGAAGGTTGCTCATGATTTACATACGAAGCCAAGCGCAAGGAATATTTCGGAGTCAAGGTTGTACAGGAGAGTCAGGTTTCGATCCTGTGGAACTGTGGGTTATGGGCCCACCATGTGGGTTAAAAGCACGAAGGTTGCTAACATTTTGTACGATCATGATAGCAAGGCAGGTCAGAGGATAGCCTGTCAATTGTGTTGGCAACAACGTCGGTACCAAGGGCGAAGGACGAAGAGAACCATTTTCCTGCTCGTTAAGACGAGGCGGACCAATAGGCAAAGTTCTTGTCCATCGGTGGCTACCGGAATGTCATCAACAATAGTAACAAGGTCTTACTGACAGAGTTTGTACACCAAGGTGTTAACATAAGCAGCGAGTTATCACTGCTCATATATATTAGTTTATAAGAAAGGTTAAACAAAACAATGGAGACTTGAATCAGTTATTGGTGTTCTCGAGTGTCTAACAACTCAGAACCGATAGAAACTTGGAATCAGCGAGAATAAAAAGTTCATGAGGAACTCATAAGATGTTATGTAGTTCCGTGATATTCTTGAGATACTGGAGGGTAATACTCGAGGGTAGAGCAGAATAGAGGCTTGATAGGTGAAATGATCTGAAGAAGACAAGTACTTTAACTTGTCTGAGAAATGGAATCGAAGGATAGCAGTCATGGTCGAAACCATGGTTGCCAAGGACCAAGCATAGATACAATATGAACTCATCACAAGGGGATTATTATTACAAGAAGCTTCCATGGTAAGTTCCACACCGGGTCCATGGGCATGAACACAAAGGTTCAAGGTCGACTCCCACTTCATCAATGCATAACCTTCCATTTACTTCTCGTCTTCGACGAAGTTGTAGGGTTGATATTTTATCTGGCAAAACACCAGAAGAGTAAGACTCACGAAGACTCTCGGGTTCAAACGGATTAGGGGAGGCGTAGGTTCAACCCATAGGGGCATCTTAGGAACCTATACCACAAACCTCACGAGTAAATAACTCAAGCCCAGATGCAGAGTATGGTTGACAAGAGCGAGGGATACCATTTACCAAAAGCATTTTGTATCCGAGAAAAAGCTCAGAAGGTTATTGAAAATGGAAGACGCTGTCGGATAAAATCCAACAAAGGATCTTATGTGAGTGTCGATACTTCATCAGAAGAAGAAAGAATGTAAGAATGTCATATTATAGAAACAACTGACTATCTCAAGGCTTAAATGCAACGGAATCACGATTTCCAAAATCAAGGGATCAGAAGCAAATGCTTTGACCAAGGATGGATAAGTTGAATAGACGTAGGGCACAATCGATGGCAATCTGATTGGCCGAGAACTAGCTCATGTTCGGGAAGACGTCTGAGCCGGAAAGATAATCTATAAGGATCAACTGTTGACTGCGACACAGACATATCAAATCGAAAGACTCGAGATGATAATGACAAAGGACGTCAATGGATACTGCTAGGCATATGGAATTAACCAGAGTGTATGCAGGTAAGACCTTTTAGAGCAATAGGCGATAGAGGTCATCGAAAGCTCGGATTGTATTAAAAAGTATCTTATGAAGCATAAGAATAACTGGGAATGAATGGATACTCGATAAGAGCGAGTAATTATCCGTAGGGGTATTCATGCGGTAAGGACTGCAGGGCAGTGAGCATAAAGGATCCTCGGAACATCGAAGAGTATTTCAGGACATCTTGTAATAACAAGAGCAACTGGGGATGAAGTATGAACGACAAAGTAGGTAGTTACGCATAAGAATTTATCGGTGTTAGGGATTGCAACGACAAAGGGCACAAGGGTCTCGAGAAACTCCGGAGAGTATCTTCAGAATCTTCTGGTGCACCAAGCAATCATCTAGAGTGAGGGGCTCTCCGAAGAAAGTATTTACGAGATCCTAGAGTTAGATTTAACAAAATAATTTAACCCGAATAGAAGAGAGATCAGAGTCCCAGAGTATAGACGAGGAGTAAAAGATCCTAATACCACCCAATTGGCAACGTGGGCCAGTAAGCCACACAACCACGTTAGTAAAATCGTTTTTCAAATGCTAGACTCAACTTCAGCCAAGGAGTTGGAAAGGGGGATCCTACAGGTAGTCGGCTCTGATACCAACTTGTGACGCCCCCGATTCAATCGTACACTAATCATACACGCATGTGTGTACGATCAAGATCAAGGACTCACAGGAAGATATCACAACACAACTCTAGACACAAATAAAATAATACAAGATTTATATTACAAGCCAGGGGCCTTGAGGGCTCGAATACATAGCTCGATACACAAGAGTCAGTGGAAGCAACAATATATGAGTACAGACATAAGTTAAACAAGGATGCCTTAAGAAGGCTAGCACAAAAGCAACAACGATCGAAGAGGCAAGGCCTCCTGCCTGGGACCTCCTAACTACTCCTGGTCTTCGGCGGTCTCTATGTAGTAGCATCCATCGGCAGTGGCATCTAGCTCCAGAGATCCACCATCTGGACGCAACAATCGGAAAGAAGAAAGAAGGGGGAAAAGGGGAAGCAAAGCAATCGTGAGTACTCATCCAAAGTACTCGCAAGCATCAGATCTATACTAAGTATGCATTGGTATCAAACGAATGTATGTATCTGTGGACTGAACTGCAGAATGCCAGAATAGAGGGAGAAAGCCTAGCCTATCAAAGACTAGCATCTTCACGGAGCTCTGAGCATCTTGCAACATGTAGAAGAGTAAAGAATAGCAGTTTAATATTTAACAAGCATGTTGTAACATTAATGCCCAGAGATCCTTCCTCGACTCCCTGCGAGAAAGCAATCCCAGAGCCACATATTCAAGTATCCATTCGTAGTTGTATAAGATCAGGATATAAGTCTGAACGTCCGTTACCGTGGACACGGCTATTGATAGATAATCTTCCCTGCAGGGGTGCACCACGTTTTCCAACACGCTCGGTCACTCTGGCCGGACACACTTTTCTGGGTCAATGCCCGACCTCTGAAGATCAACATGTTGCAGCCCTACCTAGGCTCAGCAGAGAGGTCCCCGCCGGTCTACCTCCTAAACACTCCGGGGTCTGGGCCCATCGCCCGTAGCACTTCGGGTCGTTACGTGCAGGGCGGACCTAGGCACCACCTCTGGGGTGCCAGCCCAGCCGTGCCACCATGCTGAACTGGACGTCTGACAAAGCTTCGGCTGATAATGCGACGTCGAGGCCCATAACTATTCTCACGTGGTGGTTGGTGCGTAAAGGCCAGAGGCCAACTCAGAACAAATACCCAAACCATAGTGTATTATTAGCTTGCGGAGACGAGCAAAGACTCACGATCGAAAGTGACCCCGTCGCCCCGTCTCGTGGACTTACAACAAGTGCCTAGAATGCCCGGTCGTGCCACGTCATTATTTTGCGCGTGCTCTTCGGGCCCGCCCGACTTTCACCAATAGGACCCAAGTAAAGTCAAGGTAATTGTGTGTCCATACATCAAGGGGAAAACCCGAGGAATCACCCCCGGTGGATTCCACTCAATGTAATCATCAAGGTGAACGTAAGAGGGACCACCCTCGAGGTCCACACTTGTTGTTGAACGACAGAGCCGTATCGGGAATGGTGAAAGAGGAAATCACGCTCGATGACCACGAACGAATAGCTACACTACAGAATTATCATCAGGAGTGTGTTATGAGGGATCACCCTCGGCACTCAATAGTAGCTCTGCAGAGTCAAGCAACAAAAGGGGCGTGATGTGATCTGAGCTGTCGGGCTTTGGTCGTCGATCACGTTGATCGAGTCGTCGATGATGAAGCAGGGGCAACAAGGACAAATGGGGGTCACTGATGGATCACTAACCAACCTATACTAAGCAGTTTAGGATAAGCAGGTACAAAAGCAGGCTATGCATCAGAATAGGAGCAAACAATAACAGTAGCAAAATCTAATGCAAGCATGAGAGAATAGAATGGGCGATATCGGGATGACCAAAGGAGGGGCTTGACTGGTTGCTCAGACAAGGAGGGTCGTTGTCGACGTAATCGATCACAGGGGCATCAGAAGCGGTCTCGAGGTCTACCGGAGAAGAAGAGGGGGGGTGAAACAGTAAATACACGCAAACATAAGCATAACAAGACAATAAGCAAAGCTAGACGTGTTCTAATGCGGTGCTAGGTGATACTGGCGAAGGGGGAAACATCCGGGAAATTTTCCGGGTTCCGGAAGTCTGTCAGATAGATGAACCGGAGGGGAAAAGTTCAACGTTTGCTATGCTAGGGACACGTGGCGGACGAACAGACTATGTATTCAAATTCGTCTCGTCGTTTTGAGCAACTTTCATGTATAAAGTTTTTCGATCCGAGCTACGGTTTATTTTCTATGATTTTTCAAAGATTAGAACAATATTCTGGGATTATTTAAATTAACAGAATTACTGAAAAAGGATTATGACGTCAGCATTGCGTTGACATGACGTCAGCAAGTCAATAGACTCGCTGACTAGTCAAAGTTGACCAGTGGTTTCCGCCTGTCATAGACAGTGGACTAATAGTGTATTAATTTTTACTAAATAGAGGTTAATTATCTACTGGGCCCCACCTGCCAGTGTCTCACTTAGCTAATTCACTAATTTTATTTAAAAAATGTTTTAGTTAAACTAATTATGTAGTGGGGCCCGCCTGCCAGTGGCACAATTGGTACCTAGGCAGCATTTGACTCGGTCAACCTAGTCAACTGGGGCCAGGGGCCCCATGGGCAGTGACACAGGGGGTGGCCCCAACTTTGCCAGCTCAGCGGAACCGCCGGAGTAGCTCCGGCGAGCTCGCGTGAGGCGGCCGAACGCCGGCGAGCGACGGGATTCGTCTATGGGACACCAAATCGAGCGCCGTTTCTTGCGTTCGAACGAGGAGAGTGCCCCGCGTCTGTCTACAGGGTCGGAATGCGTGGGGTTGGCCAGAAAGAACGTCAGTGACGAGCGTGGTGGACGCTGGAGTTCGATCGTGGTCGTGCGCGTGGCTACGGAGCACATCAAGAGCAGTGGGTGGTGGCGTTGGGTTGCTGGGGAGGTGTTGAGCACGACGGGGAGCTCAGACGTGAGATGCGCGTGCGGTGGCTATGACGGCTAGGCGAAAGGCGGCGGCGAGTACGGCCATGGCGGAGGCTACTGCTACTGCGCAACGCAGAGCAACTAAAAGGGCAGGGGATGCAGGCGCCTCACCTAGCGGGCACACGGAGGCCCTCTAGGGAGACGGGAGCGCAGAGGCGACGACGACTCGACGGCGGCGACCTCGGTGGCCGGAGGTTGGGGACGGAGAGGGCTCGGCGCTGCAGGGCCCCTCGGCTCCAATGGAAAGCGCCAGGTGACGAAGAAGTAGATAGAGGAGCGATCAGACACGAGGGCACGGCATAGGGACGACGGTGGCCGCAGGATCGACGCGGCGACGGTGACGGGCGCGTTCGGTGGGGGATCTGGAGGAGGGAGGCGAGCGCGTGGGTGAGAGAGAGAGAGAGAGCAAGGGGGCAAGTGGAGAGGGGCAAGTGGGAGAGGGGAGACGAGGGGAGCCCGAGGCGTCGCCCTTATCCCCTCCCGGTATCGGTGCCGACGACGTGGTCGGGGGCGACCCCTCCCCTGTAGCGATGTGGTCGGAGGAGCAGTGAAGGGGGAAGGCGACCCGATGGGTTGGGTGGCCTGGCTGGGCCGGCCCAGATGGGAGTTAGGCCCAGGGGAGCAGGGGCCTCTTTTCCATTTTTTTGATCTTTTGCTTGTCTTTTCTTTTAAACTGTTTGCTTCCTAATAGGCTTTATTTTTTTATTTTTATTTATAAAATATGATGTTAGCACCTAATCAGTATTTATAATTAGGCTACTTCCACAATTAGTTTGAGGTTTAAATAAAATGGTTTGACATTTTAAAAATTTTAAAAGCATTTAATCTATTATTTTAGCCACTGTTTTGATTATTAAAGGGCATTAAACCACTATATAAAATGTTGGTTCAGCACCATATTTGGTCATGGAATAATTTCCACACTTTGAACATTTTTGTTTGTATGTTCGAGAAATTTGAATTTTTGGCTTTAATTTGAATTTGAGTTTGAATTAAGATTTGGATCAAATAAAGATTAGCAATAGTAATGTGATGACCTGGCATCATTAGCAGGGGATTACTATAGCTTAATTATTCGGGCGTCACAATTCTCCTCCACTACAAGAAATCTCGTCCCGAGATATACATGGTGAATAAAGGGGGAAAGACTCGAGAAGGACGGAGCTCATCACAAGATAGGTACATGAGGGCTATCTCACTGATCGTGGCATAAAGGCATCTCTCCAGTTGAAATTTAAGGAAGTCGTCGAGAGCAAGATAAGAAGGTGTAATAAGAAGGTTCAACCGGGTAGGCAATCGTTCGTTGCCTGAAACAGAGGGTAAAGGGGTTCAAAGCAATGGGAATAAGTATTGCGTCTGATACCAGAATAGATCACTAAGAAGGTTGCTCATGATTTACATACGAAGCCAAGCGCAAGGAATATTTCGGAGTCAAGGTTGTACAGGAGAGTCAGGTTTCGATCCTGTGGAACTGTGGGTTATGGGCCCACCATGTGGGTTAAAAGCAGGAAGGGTGCTAACATTTTGTACGATCATGATAGCAAGGCAGGTCAGAGGATAGCCTGTCAATTGTGTTGGCAACAACGTCGGTACCAAGGGCGAAGGACGAAGAGAACCATTTTCCTGCTCGTTAAGACGAGGCGAACCAATAGGCAAAGTTCTTGTCCATCGGTGGCTACCAGAATGTCATCAACAATAGTAACAAGGTCTTACTGACAGAGTTTGTACACCGAGGTGTTAACATAAGCAGCGAGTTATCACTGCTCAGATATATTATTTTATAAGAAAGGTTAAACAAAACATTGGAGGCTTGAATCAGTTATTGGTGTTCTCGAGTGTCTAACAACTCAGAACCCATAGAAACTTGGAATCAACGAGAATAAAAAGTTCATGAGGAACTCATAAGATGTTATGTAGTTCCGTGATATTCTCGAGATACTAGAGGGTAATACTCGAGGGTAGAGCAGAATAGAGGCTTGACAAGTGAGATGATCTAAAGAAGACAAGTACTTTAACTCGTCCGAGAAATGCAATTGAAGGATAACAGTCATGGTCGGAACCATGGTTGCCAAGGACCAAGCATAGATACAATATGAACTCATCACAAGGGGATTATTATTACAAGAAGCTTCCATGGTAAGTTCCACACCGGGTCCATGGGCATGAACACAAAGGTTCAAGGTCGACTCCCACTTCATCAATGCATAACCTTCCGTTTACTTCTCGTCTTCGACAAAGTTGTAGGGTTGCTATTTTATCTGGCAAAACACCAGAAGAGTAAGACTCATGAAAACTCTCGGGTTCAAACGGATTAGGGAGGCGTAGGTTCAACCCATAGGGGCATCTTAGGAACCTATACCACAAACCTCACGAGTAAATAACTCAAGCCCAGATGCAGAGTATGGTTGACAAGAGCGAGGGATACCATTTACCAAAAGCATTTTGTATCCGAGAAAAAGCTCAGAAGGTTATTGAAAATGGAAGATGCTGTCGGATAAAATCCAACAAAGGATCTTATGTGAGTGTCGATACTTCATCAGAAGAAGAAAGAATGTAAGAATGTCATATTATAGAAACAACTAACTATCTCAAGGCTTAAATGCAACGGAATCACGATTTCCAAAATCAAGGGATCAGAAGCAAACGCTTTGACCAAGGATGGATAAGTTGAATAGACGTAGGGCACAATCGATGGCAATCTGATTGGCCGAGAACTAGCTCATGTTCGGGAAGACGTCTGAGCCGGAAAGATAATCTATAAGGATCAACTGATGACTGCAACACAGACATATCAAATCGAAAGACTCGAGATGATAATGACAAAGGACGTCAATGGATACTGCTAGGCATATGGAATTAACCAGAGTGTATGCATGTAAGACCTTTTAGAGCAATAGGCGGTAGAGTCATCGAAAGCTCGGATTGTATTAAAAAGTATCTTATGAAGCATAAGAATAACTGGGAATGAATGGATACTCGATAAGAGCGAGTAATTATCCGTAGGGGTATTCATGCGGCAAGGATTGCAAGGCAGTAAGCATAAAGGATCCTCGAAACATCGAAGAGTATTTCAGGACATCTTGTAATAACAAGAGCAACTGGGGATGAAGTATGAACGACAAAGTAGGTAGTTACGCATAAGGATTTATCGGTGTTAGGGATTGCAACGATGAAAGACACAAGGATCTCGAGAAACTTCGGAGAGTATCTTCAGAATCTTCTGGTGCACCAAGCAATCATCTGGAGTGAGGGGCTCTCCGAGAGAAAGTATTTACGAGATCCTAGAGTTAGATTTAACAAAATAATTTAACCTGAATAGAAGAGAGATCAGAGTCCCAAAACATAGACGAGGAGTAAAAGATCCTAATACCACCCAATTGGCAACGTGGGCCAGTAAGCCACACAGCCATGTTAGTAAAATCGTTTTTCAAATGCTAGACTCAACTTCGGCCAAGGTGTTGGAAAGGGGGATCCTACAGGCAGTCGGCTCTGATACCAACTTGTGACGCCCCCGATTCAATCGTACACTAATCATACACGCAAGTGTGTACGATCAAGATCAGGGACTCACAGGAAGATATCACAACACAACTCTAGACACAAATAAAATAATACAAGATTTATATTACAAGCCAGGGGCCTCGAGGGCTCGAATACATATCTCGATACATAAGAGTCAGCGGAAGCAACAATATCTGAGTACAGACATAAGTTAAACAAGGATGCCTTAAGAAGGCTAGCACAAAAGCAACAACGATCGAAGAGGCAAGGCCTCCTTCCTGGGACCTCCTAACTACTCCTGGTCTTTGGCGGTCTCCATGAAGTAGCATCCATCGGCAGTGGCATCTAGCTCCAGAGATCCACCATCTGGCCGCAACAATCGGAAAGAAGAAAGAAGGGGGAAAAGGGGGAAGCAAAGCAATCGTGAGTACTCATCCAAAGTACTCGCAAGCATCAGATCTATACTAAGTATGCATTGGTATCAAAGGAAGATATGTATCTGTGGACTGAACTGCAGAATACCAAAATAGAGGGGGAATGCCTAGCCTATCGAAGACTAGCATCTTCACGCAGCTCCGAGCATCTTGCAGCATGTAGAAGAGTAAAGAATAGCAGTTTAATATTTAACAAGCATGTTTTAACATTAATGCCCAGAGATCCTTCCTCGACTCCCTGCGAGAAAGCAATCCAGGAGCCACATATTCAAGTTTCCATTCGTAGTTGTATAAGATCAGGATATAAGTCTGAACGTCCGTTACCCTGGACACGGCTATTAATAGATAATCTTCCCTACAGGGGTGCACCACGTTTTCCAACATGCTCGATCACTCTGGCCGGACACATTTTTCTGGGTCAATGCCCGGCCTCGGAAGATCAACACGTCGCAGCCCTACCTAGGCTCAGCAGAGAGGTCCCCGCCGGTCTACCTCCTAAGCACTCTGGGGTCTGGGCCCATTGCCTGTAGCGCTCCGGGTCGTTACGTGCAGGGCGGACCTAGGCACCACCTCTGGGGTGCCGGCCCAGCCGTGCCGCAATGCTGAATTGGACGTCTAACAAAGCTTCGGCTGATAATGCGACGTCGAGGCCCATAACTATTCTCACGTGGTGGTTGTTGTGTAAAGGCTAGAGGCCAACTCAGAACAAATACCCAAACCATAGTGTATTATTAGCTTGCGGAGATGAGCAGAGACTCACGATCGAAAGTGATCCCGTCGTCCCGTCTCGTGGACTTACGATAAGGGCCTAGAATGCCCGGTCGTGCCACGTCATTATCTTGCGGGTGCTCTCCGGGCCCGCCCGACTTTCTCCAATAGGACCCAAGTAAAGTCAAGGTAATTGTGTGTCCAGACATCAAGGGAAAAACCTGAGGAATCACCCCCGGTGGATTCCACTCAATGTAATTATCAAGGTGAACGTAAGAGGGACCACCCTCGAGGTTCACACTTGAGGTGTTGAACGACAGAGCCGTACCGGGAATGGTGAAAGAGGAAATCACCCTCGATGACCACGACCGAATAGCTACACTACAGAATTATCATCAGGAGTGCGTTATGAGGGATCACCCTCGGCACTCGATAGTAGCTCTGCGGAGTCGAGCAACAAAAGGGGCATGATGTGATGTGAGGTGTCGGGCTTTGGTCGTCGATCACGTTGATCGGGTCATCGATGATGAAGCAGGGGCAACAAGGACAAATGGGGTCACTGATGGATCACTAACCAACCTATACTAAGCGCTTTAGGATAAGCAGGTACAAAAGCAGGCTATGCATCAGAATAGGAGCAAACAATGACAGTAGCAAAATCTAATGCACGCATGAGAGAATAGAATGGGCGATATTGGGATGATCAAAGGGGGGCTTGCCTGGTTGCTCAGACAAGAAGGAGGGTCGTCGTCGATGTAGTCGATCATAGGGGCATCAGTAGTGGTCTCGAGGTCTACCGAAGAAGAAGAGGGGGGAGAAACAATAAATACACGCAAACATAAGCATAACAAGACAATAAGCAAAGCTAGACGTGTTCTAACGCGGTGCTAGGTGATACTGGCGAAGGGGGAAACATCCGGGAAAGTTTTCCCGGATCCGGACGTCTGTCAGACAGATGAACCGGAGGGAAGAAGTTCAACGTTTGCTATGCTAGGGACACGTGGCGGACGAACGGACTGCGTATTCGGATTTGTTTCGTCGTTTTAAGCAACTTTCATGTATAAAGTTTTTTAATCCGAGCTACGGTTTATTTTCTATGATTTTTCAAAGATTAGAACAATATTCTGGGTTTATTTAAATTAACAGAATTACTGAAAAAGGATTATGACGTCAGCATAGCGTTGGCATGATGTCAGCAAGTCAACCGAGGCCCTGACCAGTCAAAGTTGACCAGTGGGTTCCGCCTGTCATAGACAGTGGACTAACAGTGTATTAATTTTTAGTAAACAGAGGTTAATTATCCACTGGGCCCCACCGGTCAGTGTCTCACTTAGCTAATTCACTAATTTTATTTAAAAAAATGTTTTAGTTAAACTAATTATGAAGTGGGGCCCGCCTGCCAGTGACACAGTTGGTACCCAGTCAGCAATTGACTCGGTCAGCCCAGTCAACTGGGGCCAGGGGTCCCACGGGCAGTGACACAGGGGGTGGCCCCAACTTTGCCAGCTCAGCGGAACCGCCGGAGTAGCTCCAGCGAGCTCGCGTGTGGCGGCCGAATGCCGGCGAGCGACGGGATTCGTCTACGAGACACCAAATCGAGCGCCGTTTCTTGCGTTCGAACGAGAAGAGTGCCCCGCGTCTGTCTACAGGGTCGGAACGCACGGGGGTGGCCGGAAAGAACGTCGGTGACGAGCGCGGCGGACGCCGGAGTTCGGTCGTGGTCGTGCGCGTGGCTACGGAGCACGTCAAGAGCAGCGGGTGGTGGCGTCGGGTTGCTGGGGAGGTGTTGAGCACGACGCGAAGCTCAGACGTGAGCTGCGCGTGCGGTGGCTGTGACGGCGCGGCGAACGGCGGCGGCGAGTACGGCCATGGCGGAGGCTACTGCTACAGCGCAACGCAGAGCAACTAAAAGGGCAGGGGATGCAGGCGGCTCACCTAGCGGGCACACGGAGGCCCTCTGGGGAGACGGGAGCGCAGAGGCGATGCCGATTCGACGGTGGCGACCTCGGTGGCCGTAGGTTGGGGACGAAGATGGCTCGGCGCTGCAGGGCCCCTCGGCTCCAATGGAAAGCGCCAGGTGACGAATAAGTAGACAGAGGAGCGATCGGACACGGCGGCACGGCACAGGGACGATGGTGGCCGCAGGATCGACGCGGCGACGGCGGCGGGCGCGTTCGGCGGGGGATCTGGAGGAGAGAGGCGAGCGCGTGGGCGAGAGAGAGAGAGAGAGCAAGGGGGCAAGTGGAGAGGGGCAAGTGGGAGAGGGGAGCCCGAGGCGTCGCCCTTATCCCCTCCCGGTGTCGGTGCCGACGAGGTGGTCGGGGGCGACCCCTCCCCTGTAGCGACGCGGTCGGAGGAGCAGTGAAGGGGGAAGGCGACCTGGTGGGTTGGGTGGCCTGGCTGGGCCAGCCCAGGTGGGAGTTAGGCCCAGGGGAGCAGGGGCCTCTTTTCCATTTTTTGATCTTTTGCTTTTCTTTTCTTTTAAACTTTTTGCTTCCTAATAGGCTATATTTTATTTTTTTTGTTTTATAAAATATGATGTTAGGACCCAAATCAGTATTTATAATTAGGCTACTTCCACAATTAGTTTGAGGTTTAAATAAAATGGTTTAGCATTTTTATAATTTTAAAAGCATTTAATCTATTATTTTAGCCACTGTTTTGATTATTAAAGGGTATTAAACCACTATATAAAATGTTGGTTCAGCACCATATTTGGTCATGGAATAATTTCCACACTTTGAACATTTTTGTTTGTATGTTCGAGAAATTTGAATTTTGGGCTTTAATTTGAATTTGAGTTTGAATTAAGATTTGGATCAAATAAAGATTACCAATAGTAATGTGATGACCTAGCATCATTAGCGGGGGATTACTATAGCTTAATTATCCGGGCGTCACAGCGCGGCTTCCGATAAAAAACAAACAGACAGAAAAAATATATGTAGAAAAAGGGATTCAAACTAAACCCGGGCATGGGCAGCCCGGCCCGACGACCCGGCCCGAGCACGGCCCGAAAAACCCAGGCCGGGCCGGGCCGGGCTTGACACTCTGGCCGGGCTCGGGCTTTGTTTTGCAGCCCGAAAGGTAGTTCGGGCCGGGCTCGGGCTTGCCTTTTTCTATTTTTCGGGCCGGGCTTTCGGGCTTCGGGCCGGGCTTGCACGTACACTACTAAAAAATAGCGTTCGGGCCGGGCTTTCGGGCTTCGGGCTTGATTTTGGGCCGGGCTCGGGCTTGATTTCAGGGAGTATTTCGGGCTTTGGGCCTGGCTCGGGCTTGAGAAATGAAGGTCGGGCTTTTACAAGCCCGGCCGGAAACCCGGCCCGGCCCGACGTTTGCCCAGGTTTAATTCAAACCCACGTGCCATTGCCGACGCACTTTGGGCTTCAACCACGAACCGCTACACCAAGATAAGATTGGTGTGTTATGTACAAAAACAGTTTTATTTGACTCGAGATTTTACCGCAGTACAAATTATTTGGAAAAAGGGAACGAAAAATTGAACAAGAATTCAGGAATTTTAAAAACAGATCATTTATTTTGAAAAAGGTCACGGGTTTCAAAGAAATGTTCACGGAAAAATCAAAAAAAGTTCATCATTTTTTTAAAAAAGTTCACAGGTTTGAAAAAAAGTTCATCGGATTTTGAAAAAGGTTCATCGATTTTGAGAAAAAAAGTTCAGGAATTCAAAAAAAGTTCATGGATTTGAAAAAAGTTAGTCGGTTTTGATAAAAAAAATATCACAAATTTGAAAAAAGTTCACGGATTTAAAACAAGTTCATCACTTCTGATAAAAAAAAGTTTCACGAACTTGAAAATGGTCCATCGAGTTTGAAAAAAAGTTCATCGAGTTTGAAAAAAGTTCATAAACTTTAGAGAAGTTCATCGATTTTGCGTCGAACCAGGAAAAAAGAAAAAAGAAAAATAGAAAATGGAAAAATAAAAAATGATAAAAACAAAAGTACAAGGAAGAAAAGAACTAGAAAGGTGCACGTAATCAGATTATGCTTGGTGGCGTGGTGGTTTGTGTAGTATGCGACGAAGCAGGAGGTATCCTGTTTGAATCCCAGTGCACCATTATATGTTTTGCTTTTAAGTTTTCAAAACAGAAATAAAAGGGCCGGCCCATGTAGCGACAATGAGAGATTGGGGGGTGTGCACCCTGTACGAGCTGGCCTATATTCAGCGCTTAAGGCGCCGAATAGGATTTGGCCGAAGGCGAGACATAGCCGCGCCCCTTATGAATAGCTCAAAACTAGAAAATGGACCTCTCCCAGGCTCCGAGCAACGGCGATATGCAGCTATTTCATTCAGGCCCGCCCCAAGCAGGCCATTGACACAGGTCCCCATTACCCGCCAGGTCCAGATAGTGCTAGTCCACAAGTCCACAATTTTGCCTTAAAAAAAGCCCGCAATTGACAATTCCGCGAACGAAAAGTCCAAAAGAAGCCGAAAGGCAGAAGGCAATTTTCCTAAAAAAAGGCAGAAGGCAAAGCACATGGCAAAAAAAAAACATATTCTACCAGAGGCAGGCAAAAAAGCACAAAGCAAGCAACCAATTGACAGACGCCAGGAAACACACACACACAGGTACCAGACTACCAGTATTCTGAACTCTCCGTCATGTTGCAGTAACTTGTAAACTAGTGCAGGAATGTGGCCAGCTGCCGGCCTGCATGTGCCCGGCCCAGTATTCTACTCCCTCGCCTTCCAGAGCCTTCGCCTAGTTTTTACCCACCTGCCGGGAAAGGATATTCCGCTTCTTTCCCCAATAGAAAACTCCTCGGAGCCGGGCCTCCTCAGCTTGGCGTGTTTCGATGACTGCCTCGCACCTTAAAGCCACTCTGCCTGCCTGCTGCTCTCCGAGTGACGCAAAACGGTAGGTAGCGACGGGGACGAGATCACGGAGCGTAGTACGGTCTCCTTTTTTAGTACTCCCCCATGAATGATTCTGCGGTGGCCAGTGGCTTCCACGGGAAACAACAGTGGCAGCTCGCTCAACGCGCGACGTGGAGGGCGGAGGGCCGCTGCGTTATTCAAACAGGGGCATTGCTCCCGGAGTGGCGTGATAGGGCCCGTGCTGGCGTGGGGCGATAGGCGCCAGGCGATATAAAATAGTAGTAGAGCGGGTGAGGTGATGATACCGATGCCACGGGCAGAAAGGCCGGGCTTCCGGTTCGGTTCGGCCAGGGCGGAGAGCGACCCGGCTCCGATCCCATGCAGGCTGACTGACATGATCGGGCGCAGGCAGGGGAACAGTGGAGCCAGCGAGCCTGACGGGCGCAACTGTGTGTGGCTTCCATTTGGCCGTCCGTCATAGTGACATGTTTGTGGTGGAGATGAGCCTGGAACTGCAATGATGGGTGCAAGCACCCCCCCCCCCCCCCCCCCGGTCGTGATCGTGCCGTTTCGCCGTCGAGGAGGAGTCTTGTCAGCTTTGTGCTCTTCCACCGGGAGGAGGCTCCGAGGGTTTGGCACCTGAAACTCTCTCTCTCTCTCTCTCTCTCTCTCTCTCTCTCTCTCTGGAAGTTATTACTCCGTACCAACTTCCTTTGTGAAAGTCACGCTAATAGTAGCTTATAAGTCTCCTAGTAAGTACTACCTTCGTAAACTAATATAAGAGCGTTTAGAATACTAAAGTAGTAATCTAAACACTCTTATATTAGTTTACAGAGGGAGTACTTTCCACTATTAGTCTCATATGGGCATAAAGCTGCTTAATTATGCTTACAATAAGCCAAAAGACAAGTCAGGTGAAACTTGGCAGACTTAGTCAAAAATAACGACGGTGCAAGCAACCAACCACGCACGCCTGGGTCGATCGCTCGTTCCACCATTTTGGCCAGTGCGTTTTCATCAGGTGACACGGTCACAGAGGGCGACTCTGTAGATCGTTGCAGGCAGGTATGGGCGTTTGCCAGGATAAGACGGCGCGGGTCGCTGGCTGGCCTGGCGCCACATGCGGCGCGCCGTTGCTCCAACCCGTTTCACATGCGCACACTGCCCGCCCGCGAGCTCTCACCGTCACACGTGAAAGGACGGATGGGTTCGAGTCGATCCCGGACGTCCGTTCGTGCGGGAGCGACCCCGACGGGTCTACCTTTCAGGCCCCGTCTGGGCGGATTGAAAGGTCGTCCGCTCCCAGCTGCCGACACGTAGCGCTATCGCCTGGTCCCCTATATTCTGGGCCGCTCCTAATCTAGTCCGTAGAACGGGAAGCCAAGTCCACCCGCTCAAAGCTACACAGAATTATAGTGCATCATACATGCTCCAAAATCATCTGGACCCTCTGATATCCCCTCCTAGTTTTGAAATTTACGTGAAATATAGGAAAATCCGTGTGCGATATTTTATCGGTTTGCCACTATGAGTCGGATTAGAAATTAAAAAAATCTATAGATTTGTCCGAGAACAGAGATTTATGTAACACATGATTGCCATTTTCTTGGGTTTTACACGTGTGTTCAGTAACTAGTGGTCAGTATTACACCGTGAACACCATGTCAATGTCCAGAAAATCACTTGGCGCCTCTTTGGCCCGCGAGTTTTCGAAGGTGCAACGACCGGAAAAAATGTGGAAATCGAATGCCATCACATGTTGAATCGTACATGAACTGAAAACACGGGAATGTGTCATGGCCGTTTGTTTGCAATGCGCGCACGCGGGGCCGGGGGCCGGGTTGGATGGGGCGCATAAGATTGAGTTGAAGATTATCCATCGTGTCTGGATGGGACTTCTCAATGCGTGGACGACGAGAATAGAGTCCGGAGGCTTCCTTCCCTGATAAACCGACCTTGTACAAACCATAGACCCCTCCGGTGTGTATATAAACTGGAGGGGTGAGTCCATAAAGGTTACATTATTCACGATCATCGAAATCCTCATAGGCTGGACATCTAGGGTTAGCCATTACGATCTCGTTGTAGATCAACTCTTGTAATCTTCATACTAGTCGCATATAATCAAGCAGAAGTAGAATTTTACCTTCCTTAAGAGGGCCCGAACATGGATAAACATTGTGTCCTCTGTCTCCCTATTACCATTGATCCTTAGACGCACAGTTTGGGCCCCCTATTTGAGATCTATCGGTTTTGACACCGACATTGGTGCTTTCATTGAGAGCTCTGCCGTGTTGTCTGCCAAAAGCGATCTATGGCTCGCCTAGTCATCAACGACAACATCACTTCCGAAGGGTGACAAGCTTCAGGACAGACCCTCCAGCTCGGCGGTTTCACCATGAGGGCCCGCGCGGCCGTCGAGCCTACAACTCCCCCATGGCCGCCGGACACCGTCCTCGCATTGGCCCTAAGTACTCCGAAAAATTGGATCCGACGGATGTTTCGTCTTTAAACGAACTGCTAGACCGTATCGCCGCCCTGGGGGGTCTCAACGGACTATGATCGGATAGGGCTCAAACCGACCAGAGGGAAATTATTCACCCATCGATCACCCACTTTGTGGCGGTCGTCAAGGAACCGGCCACAGACACTTCCCTCCCCATATTGAAAACTAAGTATGTTCGGGCCCCGAATCCTCTGAGTCGGATACTCCCCTTTGGATGGGACCTTATGCCCTCCGGACTCTGGTTCAAGTGCAGGATTGCTGGAGACTTTGATCTTAACTGGACCCGAACCGGCCACTTCAGAAGCCATCCTGGCTCCAAACATAAACGTGGGACATGATCCAAAATTTAATCCACCCACCCACCACAATCTATATTCTCCAAGAAACTTAGGTCCTCCAGATATATACGACCTAATGTATGTGCGGCAGCAGCCTCAGGAAACGGTCCACCACTTTTGGGCCAGATTCCTGCTTGTTAAGAACATGATCAAAGACTGCTCGGACAAAGACGTAGTTTCGGTTTTCCACCGTAATTGCACCGACGAAGGGGTATTGAATGCCCTCGACCGTCGCCACATACAGAGTTTCACGGAATTATCGCACGTCGTACATAAGTACTATGCGATGGAAAGCACATGGAGGGCCCAGAAAACTCAATTGGAGCTCGCTGCCTCAATGCAGTGTGCGGCCCGGGCTAAACGAGTACACCCTGTCGGGTCACCCGATCACCAGTCTATGGGCAAGAAAAACAAACCCTTCACGGGACAAAGGTCCGTTCTTAACGAACTGCTGGACAAGCCCTGCCTGATTCATGCCACTCCGCGCACATTCCCAACCCATAGCCTTCGAGCATGCTGGGTACTCCGACAGGTAGCAAAAAGTGGAGAGGTCATCCTCACCACAACTCCAGAAAGATACTCACTGGAGAGGGATAACTCTAGCGTCCTAATAGGCTTCGAGACATTTTCTTCTAATAATCGGCACAAAATGGCGCTTCGCGACCTCGCCGATGTCCATCAAGTTACCGCACTGAGCCCATGGAATGACACGGCGATAACCTTCACGACCAAAGATGAACCAAAGGCTCGGTCAGTCCGAGCACCATCCGCCTTAGTATTACACCCTATCGTTGATGGTTTTCGGCTTACTAAAGCGCTCATGGACGGCGGTAGTGGACTTAACCTCATTTATGAGGACACGCTCGACAAAATGCAGATGGATAGATCACGCGTCGAGCACAGCAACACCACCTGTCGAGGTATTATCCCCAGTCGAGAGGCACACTGCACGGGAAAAATTAAACTGGATCTGGTGTTCGGCACGTCCAAGAACTATAGATCCGAAGAGTTGCTCTTTCATTTGGTCCCATTCAATAGTGAGTATCATGCCATCCTCGGCCGGGACGCTTTCTCACGCTTTCAAGCTATACCCCACTATGGGTATATGAAACTCAAAATGCCCGGTCCTAATGGAATTATCACAATCTCGAGCGACCCGAACAAAGCCCTTGTGCTGAAAACAAAACCGCATCCTTGGCCCTTGAGGCACTATCCAAAGCCCTAGCGGTGGAGGAATTAACCACCCTACGATCCACGGTGTATAGGGATGATGTGATTCTCGATAAGAGATCCAAATCCACCTCTTTCAAGCCAGCCGGGGAAATAGTGAAATTCCAAGTGCACCCGACGGACCCTAATAAAATAGCATCTATCGGAGCACATCTAGATCCGGCAGTGGACGCCGCCCTACGCACATTCTTGCGAGAGAATTGGGATATCTTTGCCTGGCACCCTTCGGATATGCCCTGCATCCCATGGAGACTGGCCAAACACAGTCTTAATATAATCAAGGGATTCAAACCCATGAAGCAGACATTGCGGCGATTCTCTGACAAGCGTCAAGCCATGGGAGAAGATCTAGCCAAATTGTTAGAGGCTGGGTGTCGGTGTCAAAACCGGCAGATCTCGGGTAGGGGGGCCCAAGCTGTGTGTCTAAGGATCAATTGTAACAGGAAGCCAGGGGACACAATGTTTTCCCAGGTTTGGGCCCTCTTAATGAAGGTAAAACCCTACTCCTGCTTGATTATATTCGACGAGTATGAAGATTACAAGAGTTGATCTACCTTGAGATTGTAATGGTTAACCCTAGATCTCTAGCCTATGAGGATTCCAGTGATGATGTCGAAGATTGCCTCTGCGGACTAACCCTCCAGTTTATATACACACCGGAGGGGTCTAGGGTTTGTACAAGGTCGGTTCATCAGGGAAGGAAACCTCCAGACTCTATTCTTGCCATCCATGTATTGAGAGGTCACATCCGGACACGGTAGATAATCTTCAGCTTGATCCTGTACGGCCCATGCAGCCCGGCCCATGCTCCTGGGACGCACACCTGAGGACCCCCGAATCCAGGACTCCCTCAGTAGCCCCCGAACCTGCCTTCAATGACGATGTAGTATGCGGACACAAGTCTTCAGCTTTGCAATGCGGGTTCTCCATCATATTCTGGATTGATGATAGTCCGGCATTGGTTTCCGTGTCCAACCTTTGTGATTCCTGCCTACCGTCTCCTCGATTTCCATGCGTCCGAGTGAATGTGAATGGTATGCTACCCTTGTATTTAATATTTCTGACAGGCACGGGTTGCGCCTATATAACGAGGTGAGATCTTCAAAACGCCATCCCACACCACTCCAAGAGCAACAGAGCATACCACGGAAAAATTCAGACCATGGCTAGCACCCCTGGCTCCTCCTCACGTCCTCATGGCCCTCAAGAAGGGGATTGGCAAAGCTGCTCCGTATCCCATCTCCAGCTCAGTCGACTCTAGACGCAAGTATATCTCCCTCCCTCGGATCTAGTCTCCGTACGGGCGGGGCTAACATCTATTGGTGTTGATGCATTGGCGGAGAACTTCCCCAATCCTAGCCAAGGGGAGAGGGTGTGCTTCATCTCATTCCTCTTGAGGGGTGTGGGATTCCCAATCCACCCCTTCCTTAGGGGCCTATTGGAACACTACGGGATCCAACCGTGCAACCTCACGCCATGTTCAATTTTACATATCTTTGGCTTTGTCGCTCTCTGCGAATTATTTTTGGGCTGCGAGGCTCACTTCGAACTATGGAAAAAGTTCTTCTTCCTCGTCCCCCGCCTCCAGGGCGGTAGGTCAATTTTTTATGTGGGCGGCACCGAAGTGTGGCGGCCGGATCTGGCTACCCAGTCGGGACTCCAAAGAAGGGATCCACCGAAGGGTCTTCAGAATGGCTCTATATCGAGGATGTACCTCTTTTGGACCCTATTCGGCATGGACTGCCAGAATTTTCTAGCGCCCCCTTGAAGAAGCTATATAGATGGCATCCCATGTCCCCTAATCAGGAAGACAACGCGGAAGTGATGAGATTGGTAAACAAGGACAAGGTACTGACCCATTCTAGACTCTCCTTAGTTGAATTTATTGCCATTGCAACAAAGCGATGCATCCAGCCACTTCAATCTAGGGTAGCCCCCTTATGGAACTACAACTGGGAGGACGACGCGTCCCACTACAGGCGAAAGGGTCTGGAAAGTGAAGCCGCATTGGCTGCCATGATGGACGACCTTTATAAAGGAGAAGAAGAAGACTTCCTCCGTTTAAATTGCCGAGAGGCCTTCTCCATGTACAATCCCATTGAATGGGTAGGTTTTCTAACCGTTCAATACTTTTTTTACTCATTGAGATGCATTAACCGAATACACTAGTTGCTTTTAAAATAGTCATGGAGGCAAATAGTCGAGAACATTAACTGCCCTGCCCCCCAGCCAGAGGATCACGATCGCAATGAGGACCCCGGATTCCATGAGGATCCAGACATATTTGTAGGGTTTGAAGACGGAGTCTACTATCAGGCGAGCCTTGATGGCTCGGAGGTAGCTATTGTGGCTGATTACCCCGACCTTTATCCTTTTGTAAAGGTAAGTATTCGAAAATTGTATTCTCAGGGAAGAGAGATACCTCTGCTCGTCTCTTTGTCCTCCGCATTGGACCATGTTTCGCAAGATTGACGCTCAGCGAGCCGTACTGATGACCCACAAGTGTAGGGGATCTGTTGTAGTCCTTTCGATAAGTAAGTGTCAAACCCAACGAGGAGCAGAAGAAAATGACAAGCGGTTTTCAGTAAGGTTTTCTCTGCAAGCACTGAAATTATCGGTAACAGATAGTTTTATGATAAGGTAATTCATAAAAAGTAACAAGTAATAAAAGTAAATAAGGTGCAGCAAAGTGGCCTAATCCTTTTTGTAGCAAAGGACAAGCCTGGACAAGTTCTTATATAGAGAAAAGCGCTCCCGAGGACACATGGGAATTATCGTCAAGCTAGTTTTCATCACGCTCATATGATTCACGTTCGTTACTTTGATAATTTGATATGTGGGTGGACCGGTGCTTGGGTACTGCCCTTTCTTGTACAAGCATCCCACTTATGATTAACCCCTATTGCAAGCATCCACAACTACAAAAGAAGTATTAAGGTAAACCTAACCATAGCATGAAACATATGGATCCAAATCAGCCCCTTACGAAGCAACTCATAAACTAGGGTTTAAGCTTCTGTCACTCTTGCAACCCATCATCTACTTATTACTCCCCAATGCCTTCCTCTAGGCCCAAACAATGGTGAAGTGTCATGTAGTCAACGTTCACATAACACCACTAGAGGAGAGACAACATACATCTCATCAAAATATCGAACGAATACCAAATTCACATGACTACTTATAGCAAGACTTCTCCCATGTCCTTACGAACAAACGTAACTACTCACAAATCATATTCATGTTCATAATCAGAGGGGTATTAATATGCATATAGGATCTGAACATATGATCTTCCACCGAATAAACTAACTAGCATCAACTACAAGGAGTAATCAACACTACTAGCAACCCTCAAGTACCAATATGAGGTTTTGGGACAAAGATTGAATACAAGAGATGAACTAGGGTTTAAGAGGAGATGGTGCTGGTGAAGATGTTGATGGAGATTGATCCACTCCCACTGAGAGGGTCGATGGTGATGACGATGGTGGTGATTTTCCCCTCCCGGAGGGATGTTTCCCCGGCAGAACAGCTCCGCCAGAGCCCTAGATTGGTTCTGCCAAGGTTCCGCCTCGTGGCGGCGGAGTCTCGTCCCGAAAGCTTGCTTATGATTTTTTAGGGTAAAAGACTTCATAGAGCAGAAGATGGCCACCGGAGGCCTGACAGGGGGCCCACGAGGCAGGGGGGCACGCCCAAGGGGGTAGGGCGCGCCCCAACCCTCGTGGACAGGGTGTGGGCCCCCTCTGGTACTTTCTTCGCCCAGTATTTTTTATTAATTCCAAAAATAACTTTCATGGGGTTTCGGGACTTTTGGAGTTGTGCAGAATAGGTCTCTAATATTTGCTCCTTTTCCAACCCAGAATCCCAGCTGCCGACATTCTCCCTCTTCATGTAAACCTTGTAAAATAAGAGAGAATGGGCATAAGTATTGTGACATAACGTGTAACAACAGCCCATAATGCAATAAATATTGATATAAAAGCATGATGCAAAATGGACGTCTCAACTCCCCCAAGCTTAGACCCAAGGTTCAAAATTGCGGATATCGGGTTCGTATTGGATTGCCCTCGACATATCGAATATCGGATATCGGGTGATATATCAAACGATATGTAGTTATATCGGAAATTAAAATTGGTCTGTAATTTTCTATCTATAGTGTTATACTTTCCATGCATTTTTAATATAATATGGAGTAAACCATGGAGATAAAATTGAACACACATCATGCATGCCGAATTCACATGTACGAAAAATTGGTTCTCAGGCATGTAATAACCAAAATAGTAAGAAAAAAGCATAGGAATAAACAAATTAACACATGTAGTCATAAACTCCATATCCAGTTCAAGTGCATCACGATTCACGAGTAAATAGTTCAAACATATTTCAATTAAGTGCGTGTGGGCATAATAGTAAATATTGATCTAGTCGCTTCATTGTAGATTTTAGTCATCATCAAGGAAATTGTCCTCATTCTCTCCATTATCACTTGAAGAATCGTCCATCAACTGCATGGTTGTATCATCTTCCTCACAGTCAGAAGACTCTTCTTCAGCCGCCATGGTGTGGGCTCTCTTTGACTTGCTCGACGAACCTTTGCTCAGTGCTCTCTTCTTCTCATGTATGCCAGCCTGATCCGGTTCATCTTGTTCACCATCATAATCAGATGCATTTTCTCCTTCTCCATATTTTTCTTCAACAATATTTTCTTGCTGCTGCCCTTCAACACTCGCCTCCCCTTCAATCCACTCATTCGGTGGTTCATCATCAACAAACTTGACAGCTAATGGGTCTCTCTTCCTTTGAGCCTACTTCCACTGAGGCCTCTTGTTAAACATGACATAGACAAGATAATTCAATCTCTTCTGTGTTAATCTCATCCTTTTCTTGGTATGGACCTACAATGAAGCAGCCATTAAGATCTAAGAAGCACAATATGCTACATGAAAAGGTAGTGCATAAAGTAAGTGATGTGTGTACCCTCTCAAATGCACTCTAGTTCCTTTCACACGCAGATGAACTACATGTCAAATTTAGAATCTTGATAGCCATCTTTCTTAATTCCTTTGCATCCGTGCCATGTGTCGCCCACCAATTTGCTGCAAATATAACTGAATTTAAGTTAGAAATTTGACAAGATAAATATTGTTGAAACCAGAAAGAGAGAGAGCTTTTACCTGGGGTGATAGTTGTACTTTTCCTTTGTCAGATAGCCATTGCAGAGCCAAAAGAATCAGTGCCATTAGTGTACATATTTAGCTGGGCAACAATCACGTCTTGTAATTTGTCATTATCATGGTACACGCGACCTGCACACTGTATAACTGCTGCGACGAAAACCTCTTCCTCCAACTCTGCCTTGTTCTCATAATAAAAGAATGGATTCAAGTAATATCCAGATTTATGCAATGGAGTCTTGAGTTTGTCGTTCCACCTTTCGTCTATAATATCCCAAATGAAACCATATTTCTTTGCATTTCCATCAAAACGGACAACAATTTCCTTTTTTGCATTTTGAAGATCACCATAAAGGTAACCCATAGCAAGAACATCTCCATCCACCCTTCTAAGTACAAATGCTAGTGGCTCAAAATAGTTTATAAGACGCATAATTGATGACCAAAAATCGTTTCCCATGACCAACTTAGCAATAACTTTTCCTGCTTTTTGCTTAGCAAACCTAGAGTCGCTCCACTTTGTTGATCCGAACATTTCTTTCAGTTCTTTTATTTTTTCATACAGACTTTTCAAATTAAGGTAGCAAGTGGCAAACCGAGTCGTTCCAGCTCGAACTAAATCACGATCACCAGTAAAAGAACACATCATAGACAACACTCTAGTGTGGGCATAAATGTAACATGTAATAGACTTTGCTTTCTTAATTGTATTCTGGATAGCAGGCTTCTTACCAATGACCTCAAGCATTAGATCAATGGTATGTGCTGCACAAGGAGTCCAAAATATCTGACGATATTTCTGTTTTAATAACTTTGATGCAGCCATGTTATTTGAAGCATTATTGGTCACTACTTGTAAAACCTTCTCCGGACCAATTTCGTCTATGCATGCCAAAGAGTAGATGTAATTAGCATCATGAACATCCGCGGAAGCATCTATAGCTCGGAGAAACCACACACCTCTAGCAGAATGAGCTACCAAGTTCATTAGGCTTCTTCCCCGTCGATCTGTCCAAGCATCTGTCAAAAGAGAGCATCCAGTCAACGACCATGCCTCCTTGTGTGCATTTGCATATTCATCTAGTGACCTGACTCTGTTCTCCAACAAAGGAATGCCAAGCTGATAAGGAGAAGGCTTCTTCAATTGTGGGCCATATTGTCCAATAGCTTCTATCATTAAATCAAATGAATCAAGGCGAACGACATTTAATGGAATTCCAGCTTGGTAAAAACAATCTACAATGTATTCATGAGCTCTATGTTTCTCCTTCAACTTATATGTTTCATTTAGGGTGGTTTGAGTGCTAGTCCGAGAATTATTTCCTTTTCCACGAGCTTCTTCTGGGTTCTCACGATAACAAGTGGTCCTTTATTCAAAGACCTCTTTCGCACTAAAGTGGTTGATTGATCTTGCTCATCGTCATCCTCCTCAGCAATATGAACCTGACTTCTAAGTTTGTTCAACTCTTCTTCTTTATCTAGTTTCTTTTGTTCTGCTGCCTCAAGGATTGTCTTCATCTTATCCCTAACATCTTGAGGACCTTGTGTGCATGGGGTAACATGGCCTCTTAATCCAGCTAAATGTTGCTTCATCCTGGTGATTCCTCCACTGAAGATACTTTTATATAAATTACATCCAACATTGTTCGGGTGCTTCTCACTTGGCGAAAATGCATACTCCCAAGCTGAATCCTTTTTTGGCTTATTTTTGGCTGACATTCCTTCTTGTGTTGCTGATGAAGTCACACTTGCTAACATGATGATCTAAGAAATTACAAAAAATATTCCTGATTAATAAGCCATAAATACTGAACAAAGAACTAGTGTACTAGTACTAGACACAAGAAAACAGAGCCACTTAATAAGCCATAAGCAAAATAAATGGTGTACTAGTACTAGACGCAAGAAGCATTCAAGCAATGAGGCAATACAGACTTGAGGACAGAATGCACACTCGTACTCTATGCTTAAACCTGAATGCGCATTTGTACTGTTTGCTTAAACCTGAATGTGCATATATTTGTACTCTCTCTCTCTCTCTCTCTCTCAAAACTGAACAGGTGCTCTGTTTTTCATCTGCTTCGTGTGTGCGTGGTAGAAACTAAACTAGCTTGCGCGTGTCTGTGTCCGCTGCCGGTGAGCGAGACGAGGGCCAGCGCCCAGCAGCCATCACTACTTGCTTGAAGCTCATGGATTTGCAGCTTGCTAGAGAAGCTTGAACAGGTGCTCTGTATCTCTAGCCTGTTGCCATGTATTGCTTCTAATTTGGTCAAATACATTTGTTAGGGCACCCTTTTAATTTGGCAGAGTGATATTGGTTTCATCTTTCATATGGTTTCTAGCTTGCATTGATTTTAATAAGTTCAAGCACCTTGTGCTTAGTTTACACTTTATACATCATACATGTCAATATGTCACGCCGTCCTATTTTTCATACCTATTCCATCCTCCTATCATGCGGCTGCCTTACATGAAAGTAGTGTTCGTCAGTATCATGCATCAATGAGTTCTGAAGAGAAAATTTTATTCATTTTTCTTGTGGATTTCACTTCACAAGGCAAAATCAAGAAAGAGGAAGGAAAAGAGTAAGGAAGGTGATGATGGTGGTCCTCTGCAGCAACATAAACGGAGCATCTGTACCAATTCTCCTTGTACTGATAGTGCATTACAAGGTCCAAGTCTCCGCTCCCCTACTCCACCATCCAAGGTGCTTGCTCTAACTTGGAAGTGTGATATCTGGTTGCATGTTGCATATGGTGTCTAGCTTGTATTGCTCCTAATTAGTGTAAACTGCATCTGCTTAGCTTACACATGATACATGTGAATATGACACGCTTTCCCGTTTTTGGTACATACTAATATCTGTCTATCACACCATGTTCTTACATGAAACTACTCTTCTTGTGTATCCAGCATCAGTCACTTATGATGGGACACCTTTAAGTTGGCAGTGTGATATTGGTTTGTGTCTTGAATATGATTTCTAGCATGCATTGCTTCTAGTTTGATGAACGCCACCTATGACGAGACAGTTTTAACTTGGTAGAGTGATGTTGATTGCACCTTTCATATGGTGTCTAGTTTGCAGTGCTTCTAATTTGTTGAAGTGCCTTCTGCTTAGTTACCACATCATAGGTGTGAATATGTCAAGCCGTCCATTTTTTCGTACATATTCCATCCTCGTATCATGACTTTGCCTTTCATCAGAGTAGTGTTCGTCAGTATCATGCATGAATGAGTTCTGAAGAGCAAATTATATTCCTTTTTCTTGTCGATATGACCTCACAATGAAAAATCAATAAAGCTGAAGGAAATTGGCAAGGCATTGGATGATGGTGATCCTTCCGAGCAAATGAAATGGAGGTTCTCTATAGATTCTACTCCGCCATCCTCCCAACAAGATTCGTAAGACAACACAAGGCTAGACAGTCAACGTAGCTGTGTAGATGATGAGCACGTCTCCCCTGCTCCACCATCACAGGTGCTTGCTCTAACTTTTCACTATTATATGTGGTTGCATGTTGCATATGATGTCTAGCTTGTATTGCTTCTAACTTTGTTGAATTGCATCTGCTTACTTTACACATAATGCCTGTGAATATGACATGTGTTCCTGTTTCTACATCAGACTACTGTTCTTGCATATCCCGCATCAGTCACTTATGATAAGGCACCTTTAAGTCGCCACTGTGATATTGGTTGTGTCTTGCATATGATTTCTAGCATGTACTGCTTCTAATTTGTTGAAATGCCATACAGTTTGAACTTGGCAGAGTGATATTGGTTGCATCTTTCATATGGTGTCTAGCTTGCAGTGCTTCTAATTTGTTGAAATGCCTTCTGCTTAGTTACCACATCATAGGTGTGAATACATCACGCCATCCTGTTTTTCATACATATTCCATCCTCGCATCATGTGTTTGCCTTTCATCTGAGTAGTGTTCGTCAGTATATCATGCATGAATGAGTTCTGAAGAGCGAATTTTATTCCTTTTTCTTATCGGTTTGACTTCACAATGCAAAATCATTACAACTGAAGGAAATTAGTCCGGCAGTGGATGATGGTGGTCCTTCAGAGCAACTCAAACAGGGGGTCTCTACAGATTCTACTCCGCCATCCTACCAACAAGATCCGCAAGACAACACAAGGTTGGACAGTCAACGTAGCTGTGTAGATGATGAGCACATCTTCCCTACTCCACCATCACAGGTGATTGCTCTAACTTGGCACTATTATATGTGGTTGCATGTTGCGTATGATGTCTAGCTTGTATTGCTTCTAACTTGAATTGCATCTGCTTACTTTACACATAATGCCTGTGAATATGACACGTGTTCCTATTTCTAGAACATACGTGTACATGATGAGCACATCTCCCCTACTCCACCATCACAGGTGCTTGCTCTTACTTGGAACTGTTATATGTGGTTGCGTTTTCCGTATAATGTCTAGTTTATATTGCTTCTGATTATGTTGAATTGCATCTATGTAGCTTACAACTTATACCTGCAACGATCACTTACCCATAAGACACATTTAACTTGGGACTGTGATGTAGGTTGCATCTTGCATTGTCTTCTAGCTTGTACTGCTTCTAATTTCTTGAAATGGCACTTACGACGAGACACTTTTTACCTGATAGAGTGATATTGGTTGCATGTTCATATGGTGCCTAGCTTTCATTTCTTCTAATTTTGTTGAAATGCCTTTCGCTTACTATTTTTTCATACATATTCCATCCTCCTATCGTACGTGTGAATATGAAATGTTGTCTTTTTTTGTATATATTCCATCCTCCTATCCTGCGCTTGCCTTACATCAAAGTAGTGTTCATCTGTATCATGCATAAACCAGTTATGCAGAGCTAATTTTATTCATCTTCTTGTGGTTTTGACTTCATAAGGCAATATAAGAAAATAGGAAGGAAAAGAGTAAGTTAGGGGATGTTGGTGGTCCTCCGCAAACAGAGACTCTCTAGATTTGCCACTGCTACTGCTAATGAAGTTGAAGTCCCAAGTCTACATGATGAGTTCATCTCCCGTACTCCACCATCGCAGGTGCTTGCTCTAAGTTGACAGTGTGATAATTGGTTTCATGTTGCATATGTTGTCCAACCTGTATTTCTTCTATTTTTATTAAATTGCACCTGCTGATTTTATACGTTATACATGTGCATATGACATGGCTTTCTGTGTCTAGAATACACTGCATCTATCTACCGTACCATGTTCTTACATCAAAGTACTGCTGTTGTGTATCCCACATCAGTCACTCATGATTGGACGTTGTTAACATGGCAGTTTGATAGTGGTTGCATCTTGCATTGATTTCTACGTTGTACTGCTTCTAATTTTTTGAATTGCCACTTACGAAAAGACACTTTTAACTTGGCAGCGTAATATTGGTTGCATCTTTCATATAGTGTCTAGCTTGCATTACTTCTATTTTTTTGAAAATCCTTCTGCTTAGTTTGCACATCGTTGCTGTGAATATGTCATGTCTTCCTGTTTTTCTTACATATTCCATCCTCATACGGTTGTCTTACATCAAAGTATTGCTTGTTTGTATCATGCATCAATGAGTTTTGAAGAGCGATTTTATTCTTTTGTGTTGTGGGTACGGCTTGACATGGCAAAGTCAAAAAAGAGAAAGGAAAATAATATAGTAGGGAGTGGTGTTACTCATCGGGTGAAACGGAAAAGGATCTACAATCGAGATTCTGCTGGTACTTATAGTGTAGTAGAAGGTCCAAGTCCACCGGCTAAATCTACAAACAGAGTATCACCTGCTCCACCAGCTGCAGCATCCCCTTCAACTGTAAGCATCTCAACGAGTTACTCGTTCGTTTGCTTCCGAACTGGCCAGTTCCCAAGCTTCCTTCACACCTAACACTACTTCCGAAGCACTGCTAACACAACAGTACTTGGCAAGATCAGATGAACCTCATGAGCATCAACACCAAGACGGTACCTGACCGAGTCAAGTTGCAGTTGCATGCTCCTTTATATGTACTCTCACAGTTTGATGTACACTAACACTTTCCATATTCGTTGTTGAACTAGCACCACGGTGCAAGCGGAAACAGACATCAGGGATAATGCTTGATAGATTAACAAAATCTAAAGGAGGAAGAATGGAGATCCATTTTGAGGCAGGTTTAAAAAGGCCACGTGATGCTATAGAGTCAGCCAAGTTAGTATCGGAGGCAGCCGTTGCCGTTAGGTGTCATGCACGTATCCTCCCAACGTGGATCCAGTACAGGAATGAGAAAGACAATACCCAGTTTAACACCTTCCTTGACCATTTATCCGTAAGTAATGTTATTCATCGCCATTAGTAATATTGTCTTGCTCTGTCCCATACTTTCTAGCTTCCTCCTAATAAGACTCACATTCTTTTTTCAACAGATGAGGTTCAAGTTAGATCCGAAAGATGATGCAACTAAACAAGCATGCACTCATGTTTTTCAGTCTGCTCTGTGACAGTATCGGTACCACCTTAGAAAATCTCACTTTGAAGGCAAGGCTAACAATGAAATCGCCCAAACATCTCCAGTGGAATATATTACAGATGAAGACTGGACAGCCCTTGTTAAACACTGGTCTGATCCAAAGTATCAGGTAGGTTATATATATTTGATCAGACCACATATTGAACTTGTATTTATGTATGTGCCTTACAAGTGTATCTTGTTCTAGGCTAACCGTTTGAAGAACAAAACCAACCATTCTAAAGTGAAATTCCAACAGACAATAGGATGTCGTAGCTATATTGCACACTGCGAGGCTCTTGTAAATAGCTGCTACTTCCTTCTTCTTTTTGTGCCATATTATCGTATCTATATTGACTTGTTCCAAATACGGAGGAAAGCCCGTGCGGACCAAAAAGAACCTGAACCGAATGCAGTGCAAATCTTCAAGGATTGCCACACCAGCAAGATGAAGGGCATGAGCACACCAGTTCAAGCCGCTGTTGTAAGTCCTTACTCCTCCTGCCTTTGAACTGATTGGTACTGTGATGTGTTCATTTAACTACTTGGTTTGCAGCCAATGTCAGTTACTCTATTCACTTTTATACGCAGTTGTCTTAACGTATCATTTCACCTTACATGGCATGTTTGTTTTATATCTGTTTGCCCATGATATGAATGATGGCATACTATGTTCATCCTACTTTAAACCATGTCTCTTTATCCTTAGATGTCAATGAATGTGAGGAAATAGACAATACAATAGGCATGCTACATGGACATATGTTCCAAAAGTGATTTTATTATGTAGTTGGCACTACAATACATGCTAATGTATTACAGTAGTTCACCAAAATAAGTTATGTATAAATGTTTAAACTACTTTGTTTGTTTTTGTCTCATTAGTAACTTATCTGGTACACTAATCTACAAGTTCAAACTTTCAGAAAGCTATGGAACAAATGATTGAACAACCACAACCATCTAAAGGTGACGAGGCTACCACAGGCACAATGTCACCTCTTGCTGCAGTGCGTCAGTATCTCTCCACTAACAGTGCAAAAGCACCTTCCTGCGTAATTCTGGGTTGGTTGTCAAGGTAACCTCGTCCAAATCGCCTACTGAACAAAATCTTCCTGCTAGATAGAGTGATATGTCTGTTCACCAGACACAAGTGCAATCCCTAATGGACGTTGTTTCAGAAACAAGAATAGTGGTTGACAAATGTCGTCAAGATGTGAATGGTTTTGAAACCAAACAATCAGACATTCGCTTCGTTGTTCAAGAGCAATGGCGGAAAAAAGGTGAAGATCGTGCTGCTCCAACAGATTCTATAGCCTAAAACATTAGCACTCAGGTCAAATGATCTGTGCTTCTATACATCTGATTGTGCTTTTATATGGAAGGACTGTAAACATTATGCCAACAGACCTTTTGTTGTATGGTTGGAATTTATTTTGTTGTGATACAACATTTATGATGCCGCCACAGGCTGCAGTAATTGCGACACTATTTTTGTATAGTGTAGGTTTATCTTAGTAATGTATTCGGCCGAAAGCTTTGTAGGAGCCCAACATGCCAACATTCGTCGGGCCCATTCCAATTGGGATAAAACCGACTACGGGCTGAAATTGGCATGTAGCCCACTAAAAATATCTGGGCCTAAATCAGCATAAGCTTTCATATTTTTCTGGTCGGCCTGTGCCCACAGTGGGCCTTTAACAGGCCTAAACATAATTTGGGCCCTCAGTAAAAATAGGTCATTTAAAGGTGTAAATATCTTGAGCCCATAAAAAAACATGGGCCTTTAATAGAACGAAAGTGAGATTTGGCCCTGATTGTGCCAAATAACCCACTGGTCTTAGCAGGCCGAAATGGTGGCCCATTTATGATGCGGATCTTTGACAGGCCGAAATTCGGACGGGCCGTAAATGCGCCAACCTAATACACGGGCCTTTAACAGGCCGGAACTTCGGTCGGGCTAGATTATCGTCATTTTTATATGGGCCGTTCATGGGCCCGATATGACATTGGGCCACATAAGGCCCATGTTTTTCGTGCGGCGTTAACAGGCCGAAAATGACAACAAGCCGAAAGTGGCCCAAATCTATAGTGGGCCTCTAACTGGCCGAACGTCAGACATGGCCGAATATGACCCAAATCCTTCACGGACGTTTATGGGCCGAAAGTTTTGATGGCCTGTAAATGGGCCCAAATGAAGCAGGACCTTTAACAGGCCGGAAATACACCGGGCCGTAATTTGGCCTAATTACTTAGCAGACTGTTAACGGGCCAGAAGTGACCATGCACCGCGTTGATGACAAGTTTATGATAGGCCGTTGACGGGCCGATTTGACAGAGAATATTGGGCCTTTAGCTGGGCCGGCCCATTATGGTCTGCAAAATCTTGTGGGCCTTTAGCTGGGCCGGCCCATTGTGGTCCGCTAAATCTTGTGGGCCTTTAGCTGGGCCAGCCCATTATGGTCTGCAAAATCTTGTGGGCCTTTAGCTGGGCCGGCCCATTATGGTCCGCTAAATTTTGTGGGCCTTTAGCTGGGCTGGCCCATTATGGTGTGCAAAATCTTGTGGGCCTTTAGCTGGGCCAGTCCATTATGGTCCGCTAAATCTCATGGGCCTTCGGTTGGGCCGGCCCATTTAAACTTTATGGGCCAGTTTTGGGCCGGTCCACGTGTCAACATATCATAGGCCCATCTCGACCGTTGGATGAATGACACCTGTGCCAACGCGGAGCTGACACGTGGATCCGTCGGCCAATGAGAATTTTACACGTGGAAAATCGGCATTGGTCGTGGCTGTTAGCGGGTTATCGGATCCAAAAACCGGACCCAATAGGTTAACGGTGGTTAACGGCGTCCCGTTACGGTGGATGCCACATGTCGGTCACCCTTGACGAAAGCACTTCTATGACGCGCGATTTATCGTCATGGAAGTGGACACTTCCGTGATGATAATTTTGGTAATGTCATGGAACAATTCTACGACAGCACAGGTATGACTATCTTGATTCTGTCATAAAATCGTCATGGATGTACATGCATGGCAAAAAACGCGACCTACTGTGACAAACACGTATCATCATGGAAGTGTATTTTTTTTGTAGAGCACTGACCGCCTGTCATGGGGGCATGGCCCTGCCTGACGTGGGCATCGTCATGAGCTGCGTGGCAATAGTGTCGTGCCAGGCGAGGGGCATCCGCCTGGTACATCTGCACTGTGGCCACGTTCCTTCCGTGATTCAGGGGTAGCAGGTGGCATTGTTGCCATGCCCTGTCTTGTTGTAGCAGGTGGGTGCATACTTTGAGGTGGCGATGGGTCGCCTGCCAGCAGTCGGCCCATGCCCTCATCACCTCCTGAGGCACGCCGCCTTTTGGGAGGTGATGTCTACTACACAACCTTCTTCTTGTAGACGTTGTTGGGCCTCCAAATGCAGAGGTTTATAGGACAGTAGCAAATTTCCCTCAAGTGGATGACCTAAGGTTTATCAATCCGTGGGAGGCGTAGGATGAAGATGGTCTCTCTCAAGCAACCCTGCAACCAAATAACAAAAAGTCTCTTGTGTCCCCAACACACCCAATACAATGGTAAATTGTATAGGTGCACTAGTTCGGCGAAGAGATGGTGATACAAGTACAATATGGATGGTAGATAAAGGTATTTGTAATCTGAAATTATAAAAACAACAAGGTAACTAATGATAAAAGTGAGCGTAAATGGTATTGCAATGGTAGGAAACAAGGCCTAAGGTTCATACTTTCACTAGTGCAAGTTCTCTCAACAATAATAACATAATTGGATCACATAACAATCCCTCAACATGCAACAAAGAGTCACTCCAAAGCCACTAATAGCGGAGAACAAATGAAGAGATTATGGTAGGGTACAAAACCACCTCAAAGTTATCCTTTTTGATCTATCTATTCAAGAGTCCGTAGTAAAATAACATGAAGCTATTCTTTCTGTTCGATCTATCATAGAGTTCATACTAGAATAACACCTTAAGACACAAATCAATCAAAACACTAATGTCACCTAGATACTCCATTGTCACCTCAAGTATCCGTGGGCATGATTATACGATATGCATCACACAATCTCAAATTCATCTATTCAACCAACACAAACTACTTTAAAGAGTGCCCCAAAGTTTCTACCGGAGAGTCAAGACGAAAACGTGTGTCAACCCCTATGCATAAGTTCATAGAACCCGCAAGTTGATCACCAAAACATACATCAAGTAGATCACACAAATATCCCATTGTCACCACAGATAAGCATGGCAAGACATACATCAAGTGTTCTCAAATCATTAAAGACTCAATCCGATAAGATAACTTCAAAGGGAAAACTCAATCCATTACAAGAGAGTAGAGGGGGAGAAACATCATAAGATCCAACTATAATAGCAAAGCTCGCGATACATCAAGATCGTGCCATAGAGGGAACACGAGAGAAAACACGAGAGAGAGAGAGAGAGAGAGAGAGAGAGAGAGAGAGAGATCAAACACATATCTACTGGCACATACCCTCAGCCCCGAGGGTGAACTACTCCCTCCTTGTCATGAAGAGCACCGGGATGATGAAGATGGCCACCGGTGAAGGATCCCTCCTCCGGCAGGGTGCCGAAACAGGGTCCCGATTGGTTTTTGGTGGCTACAGAGGCTTGCGGTGGCGGAACTCCCGATCTATTGTTGAATTCGGTGTTTTTAGGGTATATGGACTTATATAGGTGAAATAAGTCGGTCGGGGGACACTCAAGGGGCCCACGAGACAGGGGGGTGCACCCAGTAGGGGGGGGGGGCGCCCCCCACCCTCGTGGCCACCTCGAAGCTTCCTTGACTTCAACTCCAAGTCTCCTGGATCACTTTTGTCGAGGGGGGGGGGGTGAACCCCGGGCAGGCAACGGAACCCGAATCTATTTCAAAAACAACAGGGTCCACATCACCCCGCAAACCGGCGTGCGCTAGGCTGAGTCACTCGACCCGGCAAGGCGCGCAACCCGGCCAAGACCCTCGACTCGGCAAGGCACGTCGACCCGGCCGTAGCAGCTGGCGCAAGGCAATTCAACCCGGTGCAACCTTGGCTTCCCCAGCAAGCCAACCCACCCGTGGCGTCCACGGCAACCCAGCCACGGGTCAGCTCCCGTCCTATCCAGGCCGTACGATGGGACGAGACCTCAATCACCAATTACCAAGACTACAGTGCTCCCGCCCATGCCCGTGGTCAGCCGGAGCGTGGCAATAGTGCCCCTTACCTACCCGCTGACCAGGGCTGGCACGGCAACAGTGTTCCCGCCCTCACCGCTGATGACAGCAAGCGGTGGCTTGACAGAGAACACTATGCGTGGCTCGACTCGGCCACGCCATGACGATCGACAAGACGGCGCACAGTCCCCCTAGGTACGTGGGGCCTGCACCTAGGGGAACCCAGCGAACCACAAGCCCACAAGCGGGACCCAGCCCGGTACCACAAACACCGACAATACGGACCCACCGACTCGGCATATTACCAATGTAACCCTGGGTGGGTTGATCTATAAAACCCCCTAGGAGCCCACACATACAGGGGCAAGATATATGATATGAGAGGCATGCGAAGCAATACGAGATAAGCAAGCAGGCAAGATAGGACTAGCCACTACATAGCAACACCAGGGAGAAGGAGCAGCCCAAGCCTTGGCCAGCCTCCTTCCTCCTCCATACAGCTCCAGGAGCAACATTGTACTATCGACCATCCAACTAAACTCGGCAGGACTAGGGGTGTTATCTCTCCGGAGAGCCCCGAACCTGAGTATGTCCGGCGTCCCGCGCCCGCGCATATCAACCTCGCCTCTGAAGCCCACCAGCGCCCTCGAGCCTCCTCCTCTCTTTAGCCATCCCTTGGCATCTGCCGTGCGCCCATCACGATAGTTGGCACCCATCGTGAGGCAGCTCGAGGAGCTGGCCAGAAGCATGCTTCGAATGGGGCCCTTCACATACTCCGACGAGTCCGTCGCTCTGGCAGACGACGTCATCGGCGCGCTCGCCGCCTCCTTCACCGCGCTGCGCATCTCCGACGCGCTCGCGGCCGACAAGTACCCCAGCGAGGTGCTCAGCTACTCCGACTCCCCGCTCTCTCTCAGTGGCGGATTCACTGCCAGGGCGATGGACGCCCACGTGGAGGTCTTCGTCACCGGCGATGGCGCCTCTTCCTCGTCAAGCAAGGAGAGAAGAGTCGCCGAAGCCGCGGCCAGCACAGCATGGACGGAGCCATCCGACCCGCTGCGTGCCGTGATGCAGAGCCTCCGCATCCCCATCGGCACCGAGGTCGATGCCACTAACATCGCTGAAGCCCGAACCCAGCTCAAGGACAGGCGCCAGCAGATGCTGGACCAGTCCGAGACGCTGGCCGCCACCAGGCGTCGCCTGGAAGCTGCTCAGATGGAGCACGACGCCGCCCACGGATTCACGCCCGCCGTGGCCGAGCCGAGCCGGGCCGCCGATACTCGCGCCCGGGGAGGAGCGATCGACCAGGCCTTCGGTGCCGTCCGAACCGTCTACGAGACCCCAGTCAAGAACATGCGCGCTGTGGAGGCAGCCGCGGTCGGCCTCGACCAACTCGCGCGCGAGGAGCTCAAGGAGCGCATCGGGCGGATGCGCGAGCTCCTCCCGCCGCCAACACCCAGCAGGATCGCCTCAACCAGCTCGCCAAGCCGGCCGGGTCCGGCTCCGCCCGCCTTGGTAGGCCCGGCGAACTCCTGCATACGGCCTCCTCACCGCCCGGCGAGGCGCACTCCGGCCAAGCCCGGACCCTGCACAACCCGGCCGGCACCGCCGCCGACGCTCTGGGCAACGAGCCCGCCCCAGAGACCCAGCGCGGACTCGGCCAGCATGGCCGGCGTCCGGCTCCAGCCGAGCCGGCCCCTCAGGGCCTGGCCGCCAGTCAACTCGGCCCGCATGCCATCGACGACACCGACGCGCGCCACCGCCTCGATCAGCTCGCTCGCTCCATGGAGGTGGAGGAGAGCGGCGCTATCGGGCCGGCGTGCTTCGGCCCACGCATCTGGGAGGAGCCCTTCGCCAAGGGGTTTGTGCTTCCCTACGACACCCCCAAGTACAATGGGACCGTGAAGCCAGAAGACTGGCTCACCGACTACACCACGACCATTAGCATCACCGGTGCCAATCATCGTCTCGCCATGCGCTACGCACCGCTCATGCTCCAAGGATCGGCTCACACATGGTTGAACAGCCTGCCGATGGGCAGCATCAACGCATGGGTCGATTTCGAGGAATCATTTGTCCGCAACTTCACGGGGACGTACAAGCGGCCTGATCTCCCCAGCCAGCTCGCCATGTGCGTGCAGGGGCCGACGGAGACCTGTCGTGAGTACCTCGCACACTAGACCGAGCTCCGGAACAGTTGCGAGGGCGTCCATGAAGTCCAGGCGATCCAATACTTCGTCAGCGGGTGCCGAGACGGCACTCTCCTCAAGCACAAGCTTCTATGCTCCGAGCCGGCCACCATGGCCGCGCTCATGGTGACGGCGGACAAGTACGCCAACACCGACTCTGCCATGAAGATCCAGGTGGCGCTGGATGAGGCCGGCAAGGCGAAGCCGGTCCCTCCATCGAAGCCGGCCGGCGAAAGCAGCCGGCAGTAGCATCACCAGAACAACAAGCGCAAGGCCGACCAGCCGGCGCGACAACACGACAACCGGCTCGTCGCGGCCGCCGAGCCCGCGGCGAACCCGGCCGCGAAGCGTCGGCAGACCGGCAAGATGGCATGGCAACCCGCCATGAGCTTTGAAGTGATGCTCGACGCCCCATGCAAGCACCACAGCGGCACAAGACCCTCCACGCACATGCTTCGACAGTGCGCCATCACCAAGCGCATCATGAGGGGCGACGTTCCGCCTCCTCCGGCTCCGGCTCTGGCTCCGGGCGCGGGGCAGCCGCCTCCCACCGGCGGCGCGATGCGAAACGACGCCTACCCGGACCAGAACGCGGCCTACGTCGTCTTCACCAGCCTCGGCGATGACAAGCGCAGCGAGCGCCTCCACCGATAGGAGGTGAACACCATCGTCCCGGCCAAGACGGACTTCATGCATTGGTCGGATCGCCCGATCACCTGGACCCGGGAGGATCACCCGAGAGTCATGCCGAGCCTGGGTGGGTACGTCCTTGTCCTCAACCCTACCATCATCGCGCGGCACACCTGCAAGTTCTCCCGAGTCCTCATCGACAGCGGCAGCAGCATCAACATCCTCTACCGCGACACGATGACCAAGCTCGGCCTCAAGGCCGAGGGCCTGGAGCCAACCCGGACAGTCTTCCACGGCATCGTACCCGGCCTCTCCTGTTCACCCATTGGCCGGGTCCGGCTCGATGTCCTGTTCGGCGACAGCAACCACTCCTGGCGCGAACCGATCTGGTTCGAGGTGGTGGACCTGTCCAGCGCGTATCATGCACTGCTGGGCCGACCCGCGCTCGCCAAATTCATGGCGGTCCCCCACTACGTGTACCTGAAGATGAAGATGTCGGGTCCCAATGGCCTCATTACCATCGCCGGCGACTACCGCAAGTCTCTAGAGTGCACCCGAGACAGCGCCAAGCTGGCCGAGTCGCTGGTCATTACCGAGGAGCGGCGCTAGCTCGACCAGATCGTCGCCCTGGCCGGCGAGGCCTCCACTGCATCGATCCCAACCCAGGACCCGGCCGACGAGGTCGCCTTCAAGCCATCCAAGGAAACCAAGAAAGTGAAGCTAAACCCGGAAGACCCTAGCTGTAGCAAGTGCGTTGTCGTAGGCGCTCGCCTCGACAGCAAATAGGAAGGCGAGCTCGTCGACTTCCTCCGTGAGAATCGGGATGTCTTCGTATGGACCCCCAAAGACATGCCAGGTATCCCGAGGAAGTACGCCGAGCACAAACTCCATGTCCGCAAGGACGCCAAGCCTGTCCGTCAACACCTCCGTCGATTTTCCGAAGAGAATAGAAGAACCATTAGTGAAGAGGTCGCCAAGCTCTTGGCGACCGGCTTCATAATGGAAGTGTTTCACCCCGAGTGGCTGGCCAACCCAGTCCTCGTCCTAAAGAAGAACAAGACCTGACGCATGTGTATCGACTACACCAGCCTCAACAAAGCCTGTCCCAAGGATCCGTTCGCTCTCCCGCAGATCGACCAAGTCATTGACTCGACCGCCGGGTGCGAGCTCCTATCCTTCCTGGACGCCTACTCCGGCTATCACCAGATTAAGCTGGACCTGGTGGATGCCCTGAAGACGTCCTTCATCACGCCTTTCGGGGCGTACTGCTACATCACCATGTCGTTCGGGTTGAAGAACATCGGCGCCACCTTCCAACGCTGCATGCAAAAATGCTTGGTACCGCAACTCGGCCGCAACATCCACATGTACGTGGATGATATCGTGGTAAAGACCAAGCAGCACCTCACGCTCCTCGACGATCTGAAGGAGACATTCGCCAACCTCCGTGAATACAAGGTCAAGCTCAACCCGAAAAAGTGCGTCTTCAGCGTCCCAGCCGGAAAGCTGCTCGGCTTCCTCGTCTCGGAACGCGGCATCGAGGCGAACCCGGAGAAGATCAAGGCCATCGAGCGCATGCGCAAGCCAAACCGGCTGCGCGATGTCCAGAAGTTCACAGGCTGCCTAGCCTCGGTCAACCAGTTTTTAAGCCGGCTGGGCAAGAAGGCACTGCCCCTGTACTAGCTAATGAAGAAAACAAGCCCGTTCGAGTGGAACAGCAAGGCGGACGAAGCCTTCCAAGACCTCAAGCGCATGCTCACCACCGCACCAGTCCTAGCCGTGCCGACCGACAAGGAGCCACTGTTGCTCTACATAGCCGCGACCTCGCGGGTGGTCAGCATGGTGCTCGTGGTCGAGCGACCGGAGAAGGGAAAGGTCCAGGCCATCCAGCGCCCGGTCTACTACCTGAGCGAAGTGCTCTCCACCTCCAAGCAGAACTACCCGCACTAGTAGGAGATGTGTTACGGCGTGTACCTCACCGCCAAGAAGCTGAAGCAGTACTTTCAAGAACACGTCGTCACCGTCGTCAGCACGGCGCCTATCGGAGAAATCATTGGGTGCCGGGACGCCTCTGGCCGGGTCGCCAAGTGGGCAATCCAGCTGGCCGGCCACACCATCCTCTACGAGTCCCGCACCACGATCAAGTCTCAGGCCCTGGCCGATTTCCTCGTCGACTGGACCAAGACCCAGTACATGCCGCCGCCTCCCAACTCGACGCATTGGCACATGCACTTCGACGGGTCCAAGATGCGACTCGGCTTAGGGGCCGACATCATACTGTCATCTCCAAAGGGTGACCGACTCCGCTACGCACTCCAGATCCACTTCGCCGCCTCCAACAATGTCACCGAGTATGAAGCCCTTGTGCACGGCCTCCAGCTCGCAAAGGAACTCGGCATCCAGCGCATCCTGTGCTACGGCGACTCGGACTTGGTGGTGTAGCAGTGCTCCGGCAAGTGGGACGCCCGCGACTCCAACATGGCAAGCTACCGCTTCCTCATCCAGAAGCTGTCCGGATCCTTCGATGGCTGCGAGTTCCTCGACGTCCCGCGCGCGGAGAACGAGGCAGCCGACACGCTTGCCAAGATCACCTCGTCACGTCAAGCCATCACATCCGGCGTCTCCCTCGAGCACCTGCGCAAACCGTCCGTCAAGCCATCGCCGGACTCCGAGTCCATCCACGCCCCAGAAGACCCGGCCGCTCCGCAAGCCGGCCCGGGGACTGCTGAACCTTGCCCGGGGACTGCCGAACCCAGTACGGGGGCTGTTGGACCCGTCCCAGGGGCTGCTCAGCTCAACCCGGCCACCATAGCCCCGGACCCGGCCGTCGCCGCCACCAGCCCGGGGGCCGCTCAACCCGGTCCAGGAGCCGCCGACTCAGAACCCACCCAGGTGGCCGTCTTCACCGTCGTCGCAGCCTCATCTTGGGCCTTGCCAATATCAGAGTTTCTAGAGAATGGGGTTCTCCCCATGGACAAGACCGAGGCTCGGCAAGTTCAGCGCCGGGCGTCCGCCTACAACATCATCAACAACGAGCTCGTCAAGCGCAGCTCTACCAGCGTGTTCCAACGCTGCGTCGAGCAAGATCGCGACATCGACATCCTCCTCAATATTCACCAGGGCGAGTGCGGGCACCACGCCGCATCACGATCCCTCGTGGCCAAGGCGTTCCGCCATGGCTTCTACTGGCCAAAGGCCCTCGAAGACGTCGATTCACTCGTCCTCAAGCGCGAAGGATGACAGCGCTTCACCAAACGCAGCCACCAGCCGGCGTCGGCACTCCGCACCATACCGATCGCCTGGCCCTTCGCGGTCTGGGGACTCGACATGGTGGGACCCTTCAAAACCGCTCGAGGCGGCATGACGCACTTACTGGTGGCAGTGGACAAATTCACCAAGTGGATCGAGGCAAGACCAATCAAGAAATTGGACGGGCCAACAGCCGTCTGGTTCATCAAGGACATAGCGGTGCGATACGGCATGCCGAACAGCATCAGCACCGACAATGGCACCAACTTCACCAAGGGCGCGCTCGAGCAATACTGCTCCGTCTCCGGCATCCGCCTCAACCTGGCCTCCGTGGCACATCCGCAGTCCAACGGACAGGTCGAGCGGGACAACGGACTCATCCTGTCCGACATCAAGTCGAGCCACTCGTCCGCTCACCCGGCAATTGGCTCGACGAGTTGCCAGCAGTTCTCTGGAGTCTGCGCACAACACCAAACCAGTCGACCGGGTTCACCCCGTTCTTCCTTGTCTATGGATCCAAAGTCGTCATCCCGACCGACGTCGAGTTTGACTCGCCACGTGTCACGATGTACACCAAAGCCGAAGCAAGAGAAGCACGCGAAGACGGTGTCGACCTGCCCGAAGAGGCGCGCCTTCTGGCACTTAGCCGCTCGGCTATCTACCAGCAAGGCGTAAGGCACTACCACAGCAAGAAGATTAAGCCTCTCGCATTCCGCGAAGGCGACCTCGTTCTCCGACTCGTCCAAGAGCAGGCAGGCCAGCACAAGCTGTCCTCTCCATGGGAGGGCCCGTTCATCGTGAGCAGGACTTTGCGCGACCGCAACGCCTACTACCTCATCAACGCGCGCAAGTCGAAGAAGCACAAGAGGGACACCGCCGGCGAAGAAATGACCCGACCGTGGAACGCGGAACTCCTCCGCCCGTTTTACAGTTAGCCGCGCGTATGTATGTATCGACGCCTTTTGTAAGCATATGAAACTATGGGGTCCCTGAACGAGACTCGGGGGCTGCCTTTTGCCGACCAATTTATTGCGTCCATATTTTACATCACGTCACTACCGAACCCAGTCGCCGGCTCGACTAGGTCGACCCAGGGGCTCGGGGGCTGGCCGGCTTGATCATCACCCCGCAGCTTTACTTGGTGATTCCTGATAAAGTTAGGATGCCACGGTCCCCAACTTCGCCCTAAAACCGCAGATCCAGCTCTGGTTGACGGTGAGCAAGCACAACGGGCCAAGGCTCCCCTACGATTCATACACTAAGTAAAAAGTCGCCGGGTCGACCAACCCGGCCCGACGCTCGTCAACTAAGTTAGCCGCACGGCCGACTGCTCACCAACCGGCCAAACCGGATTGCCACCAGCCGGTCCAGTGGGTGTTTCGCTCGCGCTCAACACTTCTAAGGACCCAACTCCTGCACGCGCCTCTCGAAGAACCGAACTCCTTGTCACGGACCGGAGCCTCGGCCATCTGACTCGCGGGGGGGGGGGAGGTTTCAGAGAGGAACAACGCATGAAATAAGTTCGAAAAAAGCAGAAGGCAAAAAACCAAATAAACACTCACAACATTTACACATAAATGTTTCAAGCAAAGGCCCACGGCCCGAGTTCATTACACCCTGAAAACCCCCAGTGGTTGGGTGGACCCGCTACTTAACAGAATTTTCTACAAAGATTCTCAGGCATTCCCAGCGCAGCGTCGCGACGTCTACGGCTGCCCCCGGTCGGCCTCCGGGTCCAGCGAAGCACCGGTGTCCTCTTCGGCTTCCGCTTCGCCGTAGACGCCCGTCTCCTCCGAGCTGCCCTCCGGGTCGCGAAGAAGCAAGCCGTAGTCGTCGCCATCCACGACCGCGCCGTCTTCCGTCCGCTCTGGATGGAACTCGTCGTGGAAGGCGAATTCGGCGATATAGCTGGCCCGGGAGGCGATCCGGCCAGCCTGCTCCTGCAGCAACTGCTCCGAACCAGCGCGCCGACCCATCAGCGCATCTAGCTGAAGATCCGGATGCCAAGACAGCGCGATCCGGAGCGCCATCTCAGCACCGGCCCGGGCGGCGGAAATGCGCCAGTCGCTAAGGCGATCCGGGCCCATCTCCAACCAGTGCGCCAGGCGCGAGAAGCTGCGCGGATGAACGGAGCCCGACCACAGGGCCGCCGTCATCATGGTGCCGGCTCGGGACAGCCGCCCCATCTGCATCCCCAAGACCCACAGCCGGGCCTCAGCGGCGGCAATGATCTCCGGGAAGGTCCAGGCCTTCAGCGGATCTGTCCCGGACCCGAAAACGCCGGTCGGATCGCGCTGATAGCAGACGGCTTCCTCCGCCAGCCGCAGCGTCTCCGGAAAGGCCCCTGTAGCCAAAGAAGAAGCAAGTCAGAAGAACAACAATGAAGAAAGGGCCGGGTCCCGACCCGGCAAACAACGAAGAAGCAGCACTTACTAGAGAAAGACTCTTCCAGGTGCTGCGCCTCGAGCAACGTACCATGTCGCTCCCGCTCCAAGACGCGGTCCCGCTCCCCGAGCGCCTTCTTCAGGTCGGTCGCCTTAGCAAGGGCCGCCTTCAGCTCAGCATCCTTGTCTTCGGTCGCCTTCTCGACCGCCTCACGGCGGCGAGCCCCGGCATGGCGGGCCTCCTCAGCCGTGGTGGCCTGCTCCCGCAGAGGCTCCACCTCGGCCTGGAGCCGGCCCTTGTCATCGACCAGCTAACCGCGCTGCTAGTCCGCCTCGACCAGGGCCTGCTGCGTCTCCACCACCTTGGCGGCCTCTGCCTTAAGAAGCTCCACCTTGGCCTCGAGGCAGCTCTTGTGACCCGCCAGCTGCTCGTGCAGCCGGTTGGCCTCATCAAGAGACCGTCAGGCCGCGGCCGCCTCCGCCCTCGCCTGCGCCGCCTCGACGCCGAGGCGGCCGATATCAGCAACAAGCCGGTCATAATGATGACCAGCCCGGAACAGCTGGATCCGCCAAGACAACACCTCGGCTGCGAAGAAAAAGAACTCAGCAGAAAGAAAGAAAAAGACAAGACCTAAGATTTGGCCCAACTGTTACACAGTTGGCCCGAATCTCGGGGGCCACACCCAGTGGGTGCGCTAGCGCAACCCCAATAGAAGAAAGAACACAAAAAGTACATGCGGCAACGCGAAGCTCCTCCTCATTGGCAGCAAGTTGCTCCTTGAGCTCCCGATGCTTGCCCAGGAGCCGGTTGAAGGCGGCAACCCGGAAGGCGTCAAGGTGTTGAGAGCGTCCCAAAGTCAGAACAAGGCCAACGCTTCTAAGGTTCGACCCAACTACTACATAGTTGGCCCGAGCCTCGGGGGCTACACCCAGTGGGTGCGCTGGCGCGCCCCCACAAAGATGACATCACTGGAAGAAGAAGAGTAAGAAAGACGACGGAGAAGATCTCTGCTCAGGGCCGCGGGCGCAGCTGTGCGTCGGTGGCAAGAATCAGAGCGAGATCAGGGGGACAGGAGGGCGCGAGTGAGAATAATGACCGCCGCCCCCTTGCCCCCCTCAATTTATAACCCCCGGTTCAAACGTGGGGGAGTGGGATCGTCTGCATGCGCTCGTTCCACCACCCCGCAATAAGTGCGCACGTACACATGCACTAACTGCATGGGGAAGTGCAACCGGCCCCCAGACGCCGCAATAAATCCGCACGCATGGCCAAGGGCGCGCGGCGGCGGGCCCCGGCCCGTCGCCCAGTCCCGTCACGCGCGTGGCCTGTCAGGCCCCTCCGACTTTCGGGCACCACGTGGCACCTGCACGAAGCCCGAGTGATCGCCTCAAGATTCGACGGACTCCTCGGTTCCCACCACGGCCAGGAAGCCGCGATCCAGTTTCTGAGAAAACCGGCACAAGTGGGTGTTGCCGGACCCGGCGTTCGTAGATTCCGCCTTGCTCAAGGGGAAAGCTGCGAAGGCCCACTCATCTGAAGGCGGCGGACCTTCACAGCTTCGGGGAGTATTGTCGGGGGGATGAACCACGGGCAGGAAACGGAACCCGGATCTATTTCAAAAACAGCGGGGCCCGCGTCGCCCCACAAACCGGCGTGCGCCAGGCCGGGTCGCTCGACCCGGCAAGGCGCGCAACCCGGCTAAGACCCTCGACTCGGCAAGGCACGTCAACCAGGCCGCAGTAGCTGGCGCAAGGCAATTCAACCCGGCGCAACCTTGGCTTCCCCAGCAAGCCAACCCACCTGTGGCGTCCACGGCAACCCAGCCACGGGTCAGCTCCCGTCCCATCCAGGTCGTACGATGGGACGAGACCTCAATCACCGACGACCAAGACTACAGTGCTCCCGCCCATGCCCGTGGTCAGCCGGAGCGTGGCAATAGTGCCCCTTACCTACCCGCTGACTAGGGCTGGCACGACAACAATGTTCCCGCCCTCACTGCTGACGATAGCAAGCGGCGGCCAGACGGAGAACACTATGTGCGGCTTGACTCGGCCACGCCATGACGATCGACAAGACGGCACATAGTCCCCCTAGGTACATGGGGCCCGCACCTAGGGGAACCCGGCGAACCACAAGCCCACAAGCGGGACCTAGCCCGATACCCCGGACACCGACAATACGGACCCACCGACTTGTCATATTACCATTGTAACCCTGGGTGGGTTGATCTATAAAACCCCCCAGGATCCCACGCCTACAGGGGAAAGATATATGATATGAGAGGTATGCGAAGCAATACGAGATAAGCAAGCAGGCAAGATAGGACTAGCCACTACATAGCAACACCAGGGAGAAGGAGAAGCCCAAGCCTTGGCCAGCCTCCTTCCTCCTCCATACAGCTCCAGGAGCGACATTGCACTATCGACCATCCAACTAAACTCGGCAGGACTAGGGGTGTTATCTCTCCGGAGAGCCCTGAACCTGGGTTTGTCCGGCGTCCCGCGCCCGCGCATATCAACCTTGCCTCTGAAGCCCACCAGCGCCCTCGAGCGTCCTCCTCTCTTTAGCCATCCCTTGGCATCTGCCGTGCACCCACTGCTACCTCTTGAGCACTGCGTTGGATTTCCCAGAAGAGGAGAGGATAATGCAGTAAAGTAGCGTAAGTATTTCCCTCAGTTTTTGAGAACCAAGGTATCAATCCAGTAGGAGATCACGCACAAGTACCTTGTACCTACACAAAACGATAGCTACTCGCAACCAACGCGATTAGGGGTTGTCAATCCCTTCACGGTTACTTCCGAGGGTGAGATCTGATAGAGATGATAAATAATATTTTTGGTATTTTTGATATAGAGATGCAAAGTAAAAAGTAAAAGGCAAAGTAAAAACAAAGCAAGTAAATAAAGTAATGGAGATTGATATGATGAGAATAGACCCGAGGGCCATAGGTTTCACTAGTGGCTTCTCTCAAGAGCATAAGTATTCTACGGTGGGTGAACAAATTACTGTTGAGCAATTGATAGAAAAGCGAATAATTATGAGATTATCTAGGTATGATCATGTATATAGGCATCACGTCCAAGACAAGTAGATCGAAACGATTCTGCATCTACTACTATTACTCCACTCATCGACCGCTATCCAGCATGCATCTAGAGTATTAAGTAAAACATAGTAACGCTTTAAGCAAGATGACATGATGTAGAGGGATAAATTCATGCAATATGATAAAAACCCCATCTTGTTATCCTCGATGGCAACAATACAATACGTGCCTTGCAACCCTTTCTGTCACTGGGTAAGGACACCGCAAGATTGAACCCAAAGCTAAACACTTCTCCCATTGCAAGAACTACCAATCTAGTTGGCCAAACCAAACGGATAATTCGAAGAGACTTGTAAAGATAACTCAATCATACATAAAAGAATTCAGAGAAGAATCAAATATTGTTCATAGATAAGCTGGATCATAAACCCACAATTCATCGGTCTCAACAAACACACCGCAAAAAGAAGATTACATCGAATAGATCTCCACAAGAGAGGGGGAGAACATTGTATTGAGATCCAAAAAGAGAGAAGAAGCCATCTAGCTAATAACTATGGACCCGAAGGTCTGAAGTAAACTACTCACACTTCATCGGAGAGGCTATGGTGTTGATGTAGAAGCCCTCCGTGGTAGATGCCCTCTCCGGCGGAGCTCCGGAACAGGCCCCAAGATGGGATCTCGCGGATACAGAAGGTTGCGGTGGTGGAATTAGGTTTTTGGCTCCGTATCTAATCTGACGGGGGTACGTAGGTATATATAGGAGGAAGGAGTACGTCAGTGGAGCAACAGGGGCCCACGAGGTAGGGGGCGCGCCCAGGGGGGCGCCCTCCACCCTCGTGACCGCCTCTGGCACTTCTTGGAGTAGGGTCCAAGTCTCCTGGATCACGTTCGGTGAGAAAATCACGTTCCCGAAGGTTTTATTCCGTTTGGACTCCGTTTGATATTCTGTTTCTTCGAAATACTGAAATAGGCAAAAAACAGCAATTCTGGGCTGGGCCTCCGGTTAATAGGTTAGTCCCAAAAATAATATAAAAGTGGAAAATAAAGCCCAATATAGTCCAAAACAGTAGACAAAGTAGCATGGAGTAATCAAAAATTATAGATACGTTGGAGACGTATCAAGCATCCCCAAGCTTAATTCCTGCTCGTCCTCGAGTAGGTAAATGATAAAAAAGAATTTTTGATGCGGAGTGATACTTTGGCATAATTTCAATGTAAATCTTCTTAATTGTGACATGAATATTCAGATCTGAAAGATTCAAGACAAAAGTTCATATTAACATAAAAGTAATAATACTTCAAGCATACTAATCAAAGCAATCATGTCTTATCAAAATAGCATGGTTAAAGAAAGTTATCCCTACAAAATCATATAGTTTGGATATGCTCTATCTTCATCACACAAAGTATTTAATCATGCACAACCTCGATGACGAGCCAAGCAATTGTTTCATACTTTAGTAATCTCAAAACTTTTTCAACTTTGACGCAATACATGAGCGTGAGCCATGGACATATCACTATAGGTGGAATAGAATGGTGGTTGTGGAGAAGACAAAAAAGGAGAAGATAGTCTCACATCAACTAGGCGTATCAACGGGCTATGGAGATGCCCATCAATAGATATCAATGTGAGTGAGTAGGGATTGCCATGCAACGGATGCACTAGAGCTATAAGTATATGAAAGCTCAACAAAAGAAACTAAGTGGGTGTGCATCCAACTTGCTTGCTCAACAAGACCTAGGGCACTTTTGAGGAAGCCCATCATTGGAATATACAAGCCAAGTTCTATAATGAAAAATTCCCACTAGTATATGAAAGTGATAACATATGAGACTCTCTATCATGAAGATCATGGTGCTTATTTTGAAGCACAAGTGTGGAAAAAGGATAGTAGCATTGTCCCTTCTCTCTTTTTCTCTCATTTTTTTCTTTTTTTTTTCTTTTCTTTTGGTGGGCTTCTTTGGCCTCTTTTTTTATTTGGGCTTCTTTGGCCTCTTTTATTTTTCATAAAGTCCGGAGTCTCATCCCGACTTATGGGGGAATCATAGTCTCCATCATTCTTTCCTCACTGGGACAATGCTCTAATAATGATGATCATCACACTCTTATTTTTCTTACAACTCAACAATTACAACTCGATACTTAGAACAAGATATGACTCTATATGAATGCCTCCGGCGGTGTACCGGGATATGCAATGAATCAAGAGCGACATGTATGAAAATTATGAAGATGGCCTTGCCACAAATACAATGTCAACTACATGTTCATGCAAAGAGCAATATGACAAAAGTAATGTGTGTCATATGAACGGAATGGTGGAGAGTTGCATGGCAATATATCTCGGAATGGCTATGGAAATGCCATAATAGGTAGGTATGGTGGCTGTTTTGAGGAAGGTATATGGTGGGTGTATGATACCGGCGAAAAGTGCGCGGTATTAGAGAGGCTAGCAATGGCGGAAAGGTGAGAGTGCGTATAATCCATGGACTCAACATTAATCAAAAGAACTCATGCACTTATTGCAAAAATTTAGAAGTCATCAAAAACCAAAGCATTAAATGCATACTCCTAGGGGGATAGATTGGTAGGAAAAGACCATCGCTCGTCCCCGACTGCCACTCATAAGGAAGACAATCAATAAATAAAATTGTGCTCCGACTTCATCACAAGCGGTTCACCATACGTGCATGCTACGGGAATCACAAACTTCAACGCAAGCATTCTTTAAATTCATAATTACCCCTACTAGCATTGCCTTAATATTATCACCTCCATATCTCAAAACAAAAGCATCAAACTTATCTTAGTATTCAACGCACTCAAAAGAAAGTTTCACAAATCTTGAATACCAAGTATATTAACTTTAAGCAAATTACCATGCTATTAACAACTCTCAAAGTAATCTAAGTGAAGCATGAGAGATCAATAGTTTCTTTAAAACAAATCCACCACCGTGCTCTTAAAGATCTAAGTGAAGCACTAGAGCAAAAATTATCACGCTCAAAAGATATAAGTGAAGCACTATGAGCAAAACTATCAAGCTCAAAAGATATAAGTGAAGCACATAGAGTATTCTAGCAAATTCCAAATCATGTATGGCTCTCTCAAAAGGTGTGTACAGCAAGGATGATTGTGGCAAACTAACAAGCAAAGACACAAATAATAAAGACGCTCCAAGCAAAACACATGACATGTAGTGAATAAAAATATAGCTCAATGTAAATTACCGATGGAAGTAGACGAAAGAGGGGATGCCTTCCGGGGCATCCCCAAGCTTTGACTTTTTGGTGTCCTTGTATTATCTTGGGGGTTCCATGTGCCTCCCCAAGCTTAGGCTCTTGCCACTCTTTGTTCCATAATCCATCAAAAGAATTCACCCAAAACTTGAAAACTTCACAACACAAAACTCAATAGAAATCTCGTGAGCTCCGTTAGTGAAAGAAAACAAAAGACTACTTCAAGGTACTGTAATGAACTCATTCTTTATTTATATTGGTGTTAAACCTACTGTATTCCAACTTCCTTATGGTTTATAAACTAATTTATTAGCCATAGATGCATTGAAATAAGCAAACAACACACGAAAAACAGAATCTGTCAAAAAACAGAACAGTCTGTAGAAATCTGTAACTAACGCAAACTTCTGGAACTCTAAAACTTCTACCAAAATAGGACGTACAGGAGAATTTGTTTATTGATCAGCAGAAAAAAGAATCAATGCAAAATCACGTTCCTGTGATTTATTGAATTTTTTCTCGTGAGCGCAAAGTTTCTGTTTTTCAGCAGAATCAAATCAACTATCATCATAGCTTATCCTATAGGTTCTACTTGACACAAACACTAATTAAAACACAAAACCACATCTAAACAGAAAGTAGAAACAAAATTTGGCACTAAACAGGAACAAAAACAAAGAACACGAAATAAAATTGGGTTGCCTCCCAACAAGCGCTATCGTTTAACGCCCCTAGCTAGGCATAAAAGCGAAGATAGATCTAACGAGTGCCATAATAATAGGATAGATCTTGAAAACTCATCTCATATTCTCTACGTTCAGCGGCAAGCTTCCTTTGAGGCAAGAAAAAGTAATCAAAAGGGCTAAAATTTGTAGGACAAAGGTCCCCAAGATCAATAAAGGGAGGAATAGGATCCTCTTTCGGCCCTTCATAGTGCACAACTATTTCATCACTAAAAGCATTTTTTTGGCAAAATTTTGTGAGCCTATACTCAACAGAGTATCCTAGCTCATTGTTTCGAAGAGCAAAGTCATTATTAAGCTCGTTAATGCAATCAATCAAGACTTTGGTAGGAACCTTTTTTCTAAGGTTTTCAATGAAAGCGACATAGTCGGAAGATTGAAAACGTCTAAATTCCTCTTGATCATAAAGGATTGCTTCTATGGGAGGACGACCGACGTCCACCCTATAGTGCGCAAAGATTTCTTTGGCTTCTCTAATGATAAATCTAAACTCATGCGCCAGAAAGATAGTAACATCACGCTTAATAGAGGAATGCTCAATATTAGAAAATTCCAAGAAAATTCTTTGTATGCAAGGATGCATGTGCATAAATTGTCTTTCAAGTTCAACTACAAGCATAGCGATACCATCCGCAAGACTACTTGTTTTATGAAGGATAGAACCACCCAAGGAAGGTAAAGCACCGGTACAAGTAAAGAAATCTTGAATAACACCTTTGCTAATAATATTACCACTGCCGATTCGGAACTTTTTTGTATTCAAGATATGGGGTTCATCGGCCGGAGCCTCAGGATTTTCTATGCCATTATTATTGTCCATATCGACGATAATCTCCCCAATTTCAGACATGGCGGCAAACAAAAAGGTGAGCGAAGAAAAAAGGCAAAAGAGAAAGAGAGGAGGAGATTGGGAAAGAGAGGGTGAAATAAAACGGCAAGGGTGAAGTGGGGGAGAGGAAAACGAGAGGCAAATAATGTAATGCGAGAGATAGGGATTGTGATGGGTACTTGGTATAGTTGACTTTTGCGCGAACTCCCCGGCAACGGCGCCAGAAATTCTTCTTGCTACCTCTTGAGCACTGCGTTGGATTTCCCCGAAGAGGAGAGGATGATGCAGTAAAGTAGCGTAAGTATTTCCCTCAGTTTTTGAGAACCAAGGTATCAATCCAGTAGGAGATCACGCACAAGTCCCTCGTACCTACACAAAACGATAGCTACTCGCAACCAACGCGATTAGGGGTTGTCAATCCCTTCACAGTTACTTACAAGGGTGAGATCTGATAGAGATGATAAATAATATTTTTGGTATTTTTGATATAGAGATGCAAAGTAAAAAGTAAAAGGCAAAGTAAAAACAAAGCAAGTAAATAAAGTAATGGAGATTGATATGATGAGAATAGACCCGGGGGCCATAGGTTTCACTAGTGGCTTCTCTCAAGAGCATAAGTATTTTACGGTTGGTGAACAAATTACTGTTGAGCAATTGATAGAAAAGCGAATAATTATGAGATTATCTAGGTATGATCATGTATATAGGCATCACGTCCAAGACAAGTAGATCGAAACGATTCTGCATCTACTACTATTACTCCACTCATCGACCGCTATCCAGCATGCATCTAGAGTATTAAGTAAAACAGAGTAACGCTTTAAGCAAGATGACATGATGTAGAGGGATAAATTCATGCCATATGATAAAAACCCATCTTGTTATCCTCGATGGCAACAATACAATACGTGCCTTGCAACCCTTTCTATCACTGGGTAAGGACACCGCAAGATTGAACCCAAAGCTAAACACTTCTCCCATTGCAAGAACTACCAATCTAGTTGGCCAAACCAAACAGATAATTCGAAGAGACTTGTAAAGATAACTCAATCATACATAAAAGAATTCAGAGAAGAATCAAATATTGTTCATAGATAAGCTGGATCATAAACCCACAATTCATCGGCCTCAACAAACACACGGCAAAAAGAAGATTACATCGAATAGATCTCCACAAGAGAGGGGGAGAACATTGTATTGAGATCCAAAAAGAGAGAAGAAGCCATCTAGCTAATAATTATGGACCCGAAGGTCTGAAGTAAACTACTCACACTTCATCGGAGAGGCTGCGGTGTTGATGTAGAAGCCCTCCATGGTGGATGCCCTCTTCGGCAGAGCTTCAGAACAGGCCCCAAGATGGGATCTCGCGGATACAGAAGGTTGCGGCGGTGGAATTAGGTTATTGGCTCCGTATCTGATCTGACGGGAGTACGTAGGTATATATAGGAGGAAGGAGTATGTCGGTGGAGCTCCGAGGGGCCCACGAGGTAGGGGCGCGCCCCCCTCCACCCTCGTGACCTCCTCGGAAACTTCTTGGAGTAGGGTCCAAGTCTCTTGGATCACGTTCGGTTGGAAAATCACGATCCCGAAGGTTTCATTCCGTTTGGACTCCGTTTGATATTCTGTTTCTTCAAAATACTGAAATAGGCACAAAAACAGCAATTCTGGGCTCGGCCTCCAGTTAATAGGTTAGTCCCAAAAATAATATAAAAGTGGAATATAAATCCCAATATAGTCCAAAACAGTAGACAAAGTAGCATGGAGTAATCAAAAATTATAGATACGTAGGAGACGTATCACCCACCACGACAACGTTCGTTCCAAAAATCACGCTCCCGAAGGTTTCATTCCGTTTGGACTCCGTTTGATATTCCTTTTCTTCGAAACACTGAAATAGGCAAGAAAACAACAATATGGGCTGGGCCTCCGGTTAATAGGTTAGTCCCAAAAATAATATAAAAGTGTATAATAAAGCCCGTAATCATCCAAAACAGATAATATAATAGCATGAATGCTTCGCAAAATATAGATACATTGGAGACGTATCAGGAGGCAGTTTGTCGGCTTCAGTTGACCATCAAGGCCGTCATTGCGACCAGTCGGACTGAGAGGCTAAGCTAGACCCGATGTCTTGAAATCTGCTAAGGTGCAGATGAGGCTACCCAGGGTCTATCCCCCCATCAGTAGTCCCCGAAGCTAGTGAGGTTCTACGGCCTGGGCAGCCGGAGAGCCTCAGTAGTTTCCCTCTTTAGGTGGCCTTCCGCCTTCTGCTCCATCCGTCTGGGAGGAGTCGGGCGCCAGGAGCCGGACGAGGTTGCGGCCGCCTGGCGGAATTCGAATAGTCGGTGTGGGGGGCAGGTGGCGTGCCGGCTGGGCGTCAGGCTCGCGGCTCGCTGCCCGCCCGCCATGCAGTGCCTGGAGGCCAGGTCAGCCTGCCAGCCCACGGGCGCGACGGGACGTCATTGCATGCCCGGACCCACCACTACAGGGCCTCGGCATGCGCATGGATCCGCTGCGGCCGAGGCGGATGATTGCCCTTTCCAGGGCGATTTAACGCACGCTTTTAAGGCACGGAAGTTGTGGGGTCGTGGGTGGAGTGGGCACAGTTAATCCCGCGCTCCCCCACACCTCGCCCCTTGGCTCTGCCACCGTGAGGCTATAAGTAGGGGCAGGAGGGGGCGGTAAAACGCACGCACGCCCTCCCCTCCCTCTGTCTTGCTTCTTCTTCTTCGCTACCGCTGCGCTTTCTGTCCTCATCGGAGCGCTGTTGTGGCTCGTCGTCACTGACATTTTCTTCGCCGCTGCCGCCTCGCGCCACTGCCAAGCACGGAGCCCATGGCGCTCAATGGCCACGCCGGCGACTAGGACGGCTCCACCGTCCACGAGGACCACATTCAGTTCCTCCACGAGACGCGTCGCCTTCCTCATCACAACGACGTCAAGGTGCGTCTCCCCCTGCCAGGAAGATCTCCCCGGTGTCGTAGGATGGCTAGTATGTCGTCTTTCTGGCGCATTTTCTTTGCGTCTTCAGCCTTTCGGCTAGTGGGTTCCTCCGCTCGCTAATGGCTTCTACGGAGTGCAGCCTCACCACCTCACGCCAAACACAGTGGTGCTACTCTCCGCCTTCATCACGCTCTGCGAAGGCTACCTCGGCACTCTGCCCACACTCGAGCTGTGGGCAGAGCTCTTCTACCTCAAGCTCGGCACCGCCACCAAGGGCAAGGTGGCGCAGTGCGGAGCCTGCGTCATGGTGCGACGCTCCAGGACCAGGGGCGGGCCTCACTTTCTGACCATCGCCCTGCTGCAGTCGGCCAAACTGTGGCAGCGGTCGTACTTCTATGTCGAGAACCTCAACTTGGTGCAAAACTACGTCGACTTGCCGGCTTACGCAGCCGGCCTGCCTGCCGAGTCCCGTGCCAATTGGATTGTCTGGCTGAAGACTCTGTTGATCCCCTCCGCCAGCGCCCTCGCCCGGCTTCAGGTGATGATTGACTCGGAGCGCCTCAGGCCCTCCGACTTGCTAGCCGCCTTCGTGGAGCGCCGGGTGCAGCCTCTCCAAGATCAGCCCCACATCATCAGCGCCATGAGTGGGCATCGGGATCCATGCCGGATGTCCACCACGGAGATGCCGGTCTCGAAGATCGTCCGGCTGGTGAACCACATCTCCGACTGCAAGCTGTCGGAGTCGGAGTGGCCATTCGGTAAGCTGTCGTACAGCCAGGACAACCCGCCGCTTACAGTAAGTCCTTTACTTCTCTTTCCTTTTCTCTTTTGTTGGTCCGAGTACTTCCGGCCGTCTGAGCAGTCGGCCTTGGTGCAGTACTTTCCGGGCTAGACGGCCCTCGAACTGGCTCCGGGCGAGGAGTTCCTACTGGACTGTCACACCCTGCATTTTGTAACATTTCATTTGCATTATTAAAGCATGAAAATTTGGACCAACAAAAACTTTTGCATTATTTGGCTTTTATTTGGAGTTGGTTTTCTCTCTGTGATTTTAAGTGCTCCTTAAAGTCAACACAACTCCACCTTATATACTTCATCTCCTTGCCCCAAATTTCTTTCCAATGATCATGCCATGTGTATAGAGCAATATAATATTCTCTTACAAAAATAATCGGCCAAATAGTATTTTCAAAAATTAGTTTTCCAAAAAACCCTAAATTGAGGTTTGCACTGCAAGTACTTGATTTGGGATATGGAAAATATTTCAAAATGTATATTTGAATCCTATTAGATGTAGAACTCCCATAAACCACAAAAATATAATTTTAAAAGCTATTTTCCTATTTTATTTAAAAGCTTTTTCTTAAGGCCAGAAATGGTCTTTAATAGGGGAAAATTATTTTATTGTTTCAAAAATATTTGACAAAAGTCAGGGAAACTCAATGGATATATATTTTCCATATATAAGAGTTTCAACATATGGTCATGTTCAAAATATTGGACAAAACCTCCCAACACCATTTCTGCCCATTTCAAGGATTTGAAATATTTCTACAGGGAATATTTTCAAGAAAATCCAAGGAAAATCCAGCAAGTCACAAATGCATATTGTGATCACCTTGCAAAGCCTCATGTCAATTAAAATCATTTTGGTTCACCAAAATGCCCCGAAACCCTCTCTGACCAGAATCATATTTCAACAAGTTTGTACTACCAACTTTCTCTCCTTGGCCCCAACTTTTGTGAGCATGTTCACATGACCAAATGAGGCCACTAAGCAAAGTGGTGCATCAAGGAGAAGTGATTTGCTCAACTAGATCTACACAAGTTCATTTCTACTAATTTCTAGGGTTTACAAAAGTTGCATTGGCAACTTTGCCCAAATGAGCTCAAAAAGGGTGGAAGGCCCTAATTATATGTGCCATTTCACCCTGTGGAGTAACAAGGCTAATGTAAATCATCTACTTGCCCAAACCAGCATCAAACACCTTCTGCCACTTTACCAAAATCCCATTTTTGGCCTCTCCCACTAATCTCCATGAGCTCTTCTTTTTACCACAACCCCTCCTAGATCCCCTCTATCTCCTGGATGCTTTCCTGCCCGAGGAAGCAATGATGAAGGGAGGGGGAACCCCATTTTTCTTCTCTGGACAGCAGATTCCCCCCTCTCTCTCAGCCTCCTTCTCTTCCCTCAGCTTTCCAGAGCATCCAAGGCTCTCTCCAGCTTTTGCCCATGCCCCCTCCAGCTGCCAGACACAAGTGGACGTGCGCGGACGCGGGAAAACCGCAGATGCCGGCCAAAGTCGCGCTCTGGAGTGCCTGGCAGGGCACCCGACCATTGACGTCGCGTCCCCCGACCACCTCGAGCCTCCCCCGCACGCCAGTCGATGCCCCTCGATGTCCGCTCCATGCCAGTAGACCGCCCACTTGCTCCCGCGCCCTCCTTTCTCTCCTGCAGCTCGCTCCAGAGCGCCGCTCCGCTCGGCCAATGCGCACGCCGCTCCTGTGGCCCGCCCGCATCTCATCCCTCTCCTCCTCTCTCTCCTTAGCACCCTAGACCACCCCCACGAACACCCCCGAGCCCTCCGTTCCCTCTCTAACGGCCACCCGAGACGATCCCGCGGGCACCCGTAGGCCACGCCTATGGTGGACCTCGGCCAGCCTATATAAGGCGACCCTGAGCCCCTCTATCACTCCCTGTCACTCCCCCACACTCCTAATCAACCTCCCGCACCCCCTATTCCTCTCCAGAGCCGCCCGAGCTCGAGATCGAGCTCGAGCTCCGCCGCTTCGGCTCGCCAGAATTCGCGAGGTACAGGTCGTCCCCGGCCCTCTTTCCTCTTGATCTGGAACCCCTGCAGCCCCCTGATCATTTTTCCCTTCTTCCCCGCTTCTTTTGCAGCCGGAAACGGCCAGATCCGACGATGCCCGAAGCTCCTCCGCCGTGCCTCCTCATCACCGGCGAACCAGGCCACCCCGGCGACCGCAACCACCTCCACCCGAACGGCGACACGACGCTGAGCCCAGCTGTGCCCTCGCCCGACCTCGCCGTGCCCTGCATCGTTGCCGGTGAGCACGCCGGCCGTCTGGACTGGGGGTTAGGGATGACAGGCGGGCCTCGCCTGTCAGCCTCTCCCATCCATCTCCCCTCTCTCTCTCGCTGACGCCTGGGCCCCGCCCGCCAGGTTTAAACCTGGCGCGCGCACGTGCACCAGCGCGCTGGGCCGCCTCTCTGGTTGGGCCTGCTGCGCTGCGGCTGTTCTGGCAGCGAGCACAGAGCCCTTTTTTCCTTTTTCTTTTCTGTCACCCTTCCAAAAATTCCACAGGATAAAATATTTGTCCAAATAAATTAATTCCAATTCCTAAATTCTAAAGTATTGCAACCTATTTAATGGTGCAACTTTCATTCAAATCCAACAAACTTTTCTTCACTGCAAATATTTAAATGTGATTTTAAGCATTTAAATATACCTTTGAAAATCCATTTCTCCTATTCTGCTACTCCAAATCCAAAACTAGGAATTTTCCCCTTCTTAGTTTTCACCCTAGTATTTAACAAAAATGAGTTAACATTTTTCTGAGCACTTTGGTTTTTCTGTTTTATTGCCTTATTTTTCTCGTTATTATTTTTGCGACGATAGATTGCGTTGCTGACGAAGGAGTTGGACCAGAAGACTTTGAAGACCCAGAAGACTTTGTTGAGCCAGGCAAGCAGCCCTTTGACCATGTCTATGAAACCCTTTTTATGCATGTCATATAGCACCATATTGTTGTTGCATCGGAATCATGATGAGGTGGTATCCACTTTGATGGTTCGCCACCGTACTTCCTCGTTGATACTTGCATTGTGCATAACCCTACCTTCTTATGAGGGTTATGACGGTGGGAGTAGATAGGATGCTAAAGTAGTGCTACGCAAAAAGGGACGGGTATATGCATGGTGAAGGAGACGCAGTATTTTCAAAAGACTTTTCGAAAACCCCATCGGGTGCCACTTATGCCCGGGGGAGATGATGAGTTGGGTAGCCACTTGATGACGAAGTGGTGTACCGAGGCAAGTGTGTGTTGTTTTCAAAACGGATTGGTTTAAGTTGCGACCGTTATTCCAACCTTACATGCGCAACCACTCTACCCTTATATGGGAAAGGGCATTATTGATTACCTAGACCGATACTAGCTTGGAGCCCGCATTACTAGTGATGGGAGAGTTGTTGGTGCGCTCTCTCGGGACGGGGTCGTGCCAGGTAGGGCGTCCATGACTGTTTTCACAGGGCACCGGACACACCGTTGGTACCCCATGCTTGTGGTATGTAATGAATATGGGAGTGAGGCTCCACAACTTTATGATGTGAAATGTTAGGCACGGGGGTTACTACCAATCGAGTGGACTCCATGTTAGTGTCGTCTAGGGAAAGGTAGTGATCGGGTGCTTACCCCGGGTACTTGAGGTATCGCGGGTCGTGGATGACACGGAAGTTCCCCGGATCTTGTGGGTAAAGTATGCAACCTCTGCAGAGTGTAAAACTATTCGAATAGCTGTGTCGATGGTCAAGGACAGTTGGGTAACCGCTCTTGGGCTACGTCCACATGTTTACAAACCAGTGTGTGTGTTTGGATAAGTGGGAAGATCTACTTGGGTCAAGTCAAAGGACTTGACATAATTGAGTTGGGTTGATGCCCACTCTATTTATGTTGATATCTGTAACCTATCCTCATGGTTACTTGAATTCTCTTGATGCATGTATTACAAGTTGTTGAACATGTCATTGCACTCAAAACTAGCTTTCTGCAAAAATTTACCTATATCATGCATTGTTGTATCTTGAACCAAAACATGGGTTGCTTGCGAGTACATTCAAAGTACTCGTTGGCTTTCCACTGGTTATTTAATTGACCAGGCATGGAAGAACCGGAGTTCGAAGAAGAGTTCTTTGGAGACGAACATGCGAACTAGGACGTTTCCCAGTCAGAATGCCTGTAGGGTTAAGGCAGATGGCATGGGTTCTACTTATCGACGAAGATTTCCGCTGCTTGTGTCTCATTTGATGTCCAGCCCTTAAGGCTTTGTCAATGTAAGACTTGACCATAATGGTCATAACTTGTGTAAGACGGTATGTATGGATGTAAGACTCTTGTTATTCAGCTTATGTGTGTTCAGTGAGCATTGATCTCTGGGATCACTGTACACGTGCATTCGGTGATCTCGACTTATGAGTCGGGGTCCCCACATGGACCGGTCGGTCAGTGATGAGGGCGACCCCGCTTGGGGGCGGCCGCCATGGAGGAGGATGGCGCCACATGCGCTGGTGGAGGGGTAGTAGGCGGCTTCTCCGGCGGTGGCCTGGGGGAGTGGCCGGATGACGACGCGAAACACCACGAACCGCACCGCAACCACCATACCGACAGGACGAGCATCGGCGCTTCGGTAGCGCCGACTGCGGCAGCCGGCGCGCTAAAGCGCCGGGCTGAGGTCGGGCTCTACGACAGCCGGTCCAAGAAGTCGAAGACCTCTACCGCCGCGACCAAGCGGCAGGAGGCTGCCGCGAGGGCGGCCCAGTACCAGAGGGTGCCGAAGCCGTGCCCTAGGGTGTCTGCGTAAGTGCTTTTGACTCTCCTTCTGTTGCTTTTCGTTTGTTTCTTCAATGCTCTTTTCTTCAATGCTCTTTCCTGTTTGATTGAACAGGGCCCCGCTATCCCTCTTGCTAGCCCCAGGCGCTTCGGTGGTTGGGGCAGCCGAAAGCTCTGCTGCCCCCTGCCGCGTGGACCCGCTTGCCGACCTCCAGGAGGCAACAGAGAGGAACGCGCGGGAGGTGCGTGAGGAGTGGGGGGAGGCGGCACAGGTGGCGCGGGCGGAGGCCGATGTTGCAGCCAAGGCGTAGGCCGAGGCAACAAACAAGAAGCAGGCAGATGCGACCGCCAAGGCGCATGGGGCGGAGGCGTCCCGCGGTCAGGCCTCTGGGACCATTGACTCGCAGCACCCGGAGCTGCCTATGCCGGAGGCCCCGGAGCCGGCTGGCGGAGCCGGTGTTGTCCAGCCGGCCATGGAGAGAAAAGGAGGCGGCCCTGGGCTTGGGGAAGAGGTGGGTCCGGCCCCACCAACTGCCGATATGCAGGTCGGCCAGCCCAAGGGGCCACAGGCACCGTCGTCTGACGGCCAGCTGATGGCTGGGCCGCTTCCCACTATCCGCATCCCGACGAGCCAGCGCCAGGCTAAGGCGAGCTCGGCGCCGCAGCTGATGGAGGTCAAAGGCTCTAGCTCGGCGATGCCCGATGTGGAGGCCACCAGTGCCAACACAGCGGACTAGGCGTCTGGTGGTGGTGGCGGCGTCCTGAACGTGTCGGTGAAGGACGTCTAGTCCCAGCTTGCCGCGCAAGGCACCGCCCTCCAGAAGTGTGTGTAGGAGTTTCTGGCGTCGCGAGCGGTCGTTCGGGTACGTGCTTGCTTTTTGTCTTTATTTTCTGGCAATCTTCCGTGGGGGCACACGAGTGCACCCACTAGGTGTATCCCCCAAGTTCTGGGCCGGCTGCTGAGCAGGCGGCTCAGAACTTTAAGGTGAGTTCCGAGTGCTAATCTTGTTTTTCATTTCTTCTTTTGTCCTTGCTGCAGGACTACCACAACCTCCGCACTGCCGCTACAACTCTCACGTCAAGGAGCTGGCCAAGCGGACCAGTGACTTGAAAGAGAGCCGAAGTAAGCGTTCCTCCTTTCTTCTCACGGGGGCGCATCAGCGCAGCCGCTAGGTGTAGCCCTCGAGATTTGGGCCGACTGCTAAGCAGTCAGGTCGGATCTTTTGGAAACTAATTTCTTTTTATTGATGCTGATGTCTTCTTTTGTGTCTTTGAAGAGGCGGCTGCTGCGTTGCAGCAGCGCTTGGGCGAGGTCGAGACCGAGCTCCGCTCCAAGGAGCTGGAGCGCAGCTAGGCGGCGCAGGAGTGCAAACACCTGAACAAGGAGTTCGCCGACCAGATGGAGCGGCACAAGGCAGAGATCTAGCAATTGAAGGATGGCGAGGACCTCCTCAAGGCCGAATTCGAGACTCAGCGCTCGAACTGGGCCGAGAAGGAGGAGTTCCTGAACGTCGGCTATGGGGAGATTTGAGGACTTGATCGAAGGTAAGTTGTCCTCTTCTTGAGTGGCTGCCGACTGCTACAGGAGTCGGCTTCTATCTTTTCATTTTTGATCTTTTTCCTTATCAGAGTACTTCCCGGGCCACTCCATCACCATCACCCAGTCCATCGAGGCGCAGTGCACGATGCAAAGGGTGGGGGGGACATTGCACCCAACGCGCCTCAGAATCTCAGCGAGCAGCTCCTGGCCGTCAAGACTCGCCTGCAGCCGGCCCATCGAATGCTCCACCGACTGCAACGCGCCGGTGCTCTGGTGTTGGCCACCCTATGGCTGGGTGCTCGGATCCCACGCACCCCTGGCCGGACCGCCGAGTGGCTGGAGGCTGCAGTCGGCTGCTTCGAGACCTGGAAGGGCGCCGCGGCTCGGGCGGGTGCTCGGACGGCCCTGGAGTTTGCCAAGGCGTGGTATCCCAACGTGGACTTGACCCAACTGGCCACCTTCCGGCTGGATGCCGTTGACGAGCTGGTGGAGGCGGGCCTTGAGCTCACCCAGCGTGTAGCGATGCTCGCCAACTACACCAACACTATCGTCTTCGTCCCCGACTTGGATGTTGACGGCAATGTGGCGACCTGATCTGGTTTGGTTTAGACCCAAACTACGAGGAGGACTCCACGGAGGAAATCGCCTCCAATGATGAGGGTGATGATGACGACTCCGAGGAGGACAAACACAACGTGCCGAAGGGTGGAGCGGGCGGTTAACCTCGGCCTGATCAGGCTTCGACCAGCGATCCGCGGGTAGCTACGCCGACTGCTGCCGCTACCGACCAAACCAAGACCAGCCAGCTAGCTGCTCCACCATTCGGCGTCGCTACCTCCACCAACCCCTCGAACCCGCCTGCTGCTCCTCTGGCCAAGGCGGCTAAATTTATCTTGTCTTGTCATGTGCTGTAATCGTTTTGAACAATTCCGTTAAGTATGCACAACTCCACCCACTGGGGGTGTACTTTAAACTTCATGGATGCTGACCTCTGGCCTTTTGCAATGTACATAAGTTTAAATTCTTGTTCTATTTCTGCTTTGCTCTCTTTGTCTTTCTTCTATGCTGCGTTTTCTTGGCCGCCTCCCTGCCAGCCGGACAGCCGCTCTACGGTCTGTGGCTGGGTCAGGGACTTGGTCATTCTTTGGAACAGGCAAGTTACTTGGGCCGTGTGGAGTGCATTTTTGATTGAGCGAGAAGCTGACCTGCCAGCTGCTAAGCAACCGGACGAGGGAGGCGGAGGGCCGACTGGTCCTAAGTTAGCATTCTTCCTTAGCCGAATTTTGTGTGGGCGATTGCTCAGGCCTTTAGCTCCCGCCAGTCGGAAAGCCGTGTTGCGAGCTGTGACTTAGGGCGCAGAGAGGGCTTTTTAGTGCCGGCACACTACTAGTCGGCTCCGGCTGGTGCAAACTTAGGACAAGACGGCGAGCCCCCGGGCCGGCTGACCGGAACCCGGACGAGGCAGGAATAGAAAAACTCAAGTCATGGCATAAGCTTACCTCATAGATAGATAAAAAAGGTAGCCCCCAAGTTCTCCTCGGGGGACCTGAGGTCTTTTACTTAACACAAACGTTGGCATGGTGCAAACGGTCAAATCAACTGTAAAACGGGCGGAGCAGATTTGCATTCCATGGCCGCTCCATCTCTTCGCCGGCTGTGCATCTCTTGCACGCCCTGGGCTTCTGGGCGTCGATGAGGTAGTATGATTCGTTACCCAGGGCCTTGATGATGATGAAGGGGCCTTCCCAAGGTGCCGCGAGCTTGTGCTGTCCGGCTGATCACTAGATCAGGCAGAGCACAAGGTCGCCCTCACAGAAAGAACGCGTCCTGACCTTCTTGTTGTGGTAGCTGCGCAGGCTCTGCCGGTAGATGGCGGACCGGCTACATGCTAGCGGTCGGGCCTCTTCCAGCAGATCGACGTTGTCTTCTCGCGCCTCCTTTGCCTCCGCCTCTATGTACATGGTAACCCGAGGCAATTCGAACGTGATATCCATAGGGATGATCGCCTCAGAACCGTACACGAGGAAGAAGGGCGTGAAGCTGGTTGATCTGTTTGGCATGGTTCGGAGACTCTAGAGGATGGTCGGCAGCTTGTTGATCCAGCAGCCGGCCGACCACTCTAGCGGCTCGATCAGGCGGGGCTTGATGCCGGACAAGATGAGGCCGTCTGCTCGCTCTACCTGGCCATTTGACTGCGGATGGGCAATGTACGCTAAGTCCAGTCGGATGCCCTAATTCGCGCAAAAACGGGCCAAGGCGCCTCTGGCAAAATTGGTGCCGTTGTCGGTGATGATGATGTGAGGAACGCCATATCTGACAGTGATGTTGGCGATGAATGTGACAACAGTCGGACCATTCAATTTCTTGATTGGTTTTGCTTCTATCCATTTGGTGAACTTGTCCACGACGACCAACAGATGGGTCATGCCGCCGTGTGCCGTCTTGAACGGGCCTACCATATCCAAACCCCACGCGGCAAAGGGCCAGGTGATGGGGATGGTCTTGAGGGCGGAGGCCGGCAGGTGTTGCTTGGCGCTGAACACCAGGCACCCCTTGCACTTCTTGACTAACTCTTTGGCATCGTCCAAAGTAGTCGGCCAGAAGAAACCATGGCGGAAAGCTTTGGCCACGAGTGACCTGGAGGCGGCATGGTGGCCACATTCACCTTGATGTATATCTCTAAGGATCTCCATGCCTTTCTCTGGTTCTACACAACGTTGGTGGATGACAGTCACACTCTTCCTTGCGAGCTCTTGATTGACAATGGTGTAGGAGCCTGCTCTATGTTGGATCTGTCTTGCTAGCACCTGGTCAGTTGGCAGCACACGGCTGAAAAAATAGTCGTGGATGGGCTGCGCCCAAGATGGGACGGCCACCACTATGAACACGGCGACTAGTACAAGGAGGGCTGGGTTGGGAGGCGGCAGGCTGGGGCCAGCCACTCCGAATGGTGTTGATGAAGTCCCCTGGCCGACAACAGTAGCCCCAGGGCCGCCTGGTGCTGCAGCCCTTGGGCCGCTTGGTGAAGTCCCCGGGAGCCGGCCACTGAAGTCCCCGCGCCGACTGCTGAAGTCCCCGAGCTGAATCCGGCTGCTCCCGGGGCAGTCGGTACAAAGATGGAGTCGGACTCTGGTGAAGGCTTGATGGACGGCTTGCGGAGGCGCTCGAGGGAGACGCAGGATGGTATAGCTTGCCGGGTGGAGCCGATGCGGGTGAGAGCATCTGTTGCGTCGTTGTCGGCCTGTGGACATGGATGAACTCGCATCCGTTGAAGTGTCCACTCATCTGCTGGACGAGGAAGCAGTAGCTTGCCATATTGGCATCCTTGGCTTCCCAGCCGCTGGACGACTACTGGACCACCAAGTCTGAGTCGCCGTAGCAGAGGATGCGGCGAATGCCGATTTCTTTAGGCAGTCGGAGCCCAAAGATGACCGCTTCATACCCGGCTACAATGTTGGAGGCAGCGAAGTGGATTTGTAGCGTGTACTTCAACTTGTCGCCTTTGGGAGAGGTGAGAATAATGCCGGCTCCCAGGACGGTGCGCATCTTTGAATCATTAAAGTGCATCCTCCAGTGCGTAGAGTCCGGAGCTGGCGGCAGGTACTGGGACTCGGCCCAGTCGACGAGGAAGTCGGCAGTGCTTCGGAATTGATGGCGGTGCGGGGCTGGTAGAAGATGGTGTGTTGAGCCAGCTCGATGGCCCACTTGGCCACCCGTTCCGAGGCATCTCTGTTGCCTATGATCTCAGCCAGGGGAGCGGTGCAGATGACCGTGATGGAGTGCTCTTGAAAGTACTACTTCAGCTTCTTGGCTGCAAAGTACACGCCATAGCACATCTTCTAGTAGTGGGGGTAATTCTGCTCGGAGGCTAATAGGACCTCGCTCAAGTAATACACTAGCCTCTAGACCAACTATGCCTTGCCGGCTTCTGGGCGCTCGACAACGATCACCGTGCTGATAACTCTGTTGGTTGCATCGATGTAGAGGAGCATAGGCTCTTTAGCAGTCGGAGCCTCCAGGATAGGCGGCGTTGACATCATCCACTTGAGCTGGAGGAAGGCAGCATCCGCCCGGTCATTCACTCGAAGAAAGTGGTTTTCTTCATGAGATGGTACAGAGGGAGTGCCTTTTCACCCAGCCGGCTGATGAAGCAGCTGAGGGATGCCAGGCACCCGGTGAACTTCTGTACATCACACAGCTTGGTGGGCTTCACCATTCTCTCGATGGCCTTGATCTTGACAAGGTTGCACTCGATGCCGCGTTTTGAGACCAGGAAGCCCAGGAGCTGGCCGGCTGGCACACCTAAGACACATTTCTTCGTGTTGAGCTTGATGTTGAAACAACGTAGATTTGCAAAGGTTTCTTTCAAGTCTTCCATCAGGGTGCCACACTTTTCCGTCTTCACCACAATGTCATCCATGTAAATGTGGGCATTGCGTCCGAGTTACTTCAACAAGCACTTCTGCATACAGTGTTGGAAGGTGGCGCTAGCATTCTTCAAGCCGAACATCATGGTGATGTAGCAGAACGCGCCAAATGGCGTGATGAAGGTGGTCTTTAGTCGATCAGCCGGATCCAGCTTGATCTGGTGGTAGCCAGAATAGGCATGAAGGAAAGAAAACAACTCCCATCCGGCTGTGGAGTCGATCACTTGGTCTATTCACGACAGAGCGAATGGATCTTTGGGGCAGGCTTTGTTGAGACTAGTGTAATCAATGCACATGCGCCACTTGTTGTTCTTCTTCAGCACAAGGACTGGGTTGGCAAGCTGAAAGCACAAGTGCTCCCTGGGTGATTTTGGTAATTTATGTCAACATATCTCTTGTTGGACTAATACCTTTACCTAGTATGTTTCAGATAAGTTCAACAATGGAGTGGCATGGACTAGAGGAAGTGGATCCCTCAAAATGCTAAGGACAAAAGGATTGGCTCAAGCTCAAAGCTCAAGACTCTACATTTTCTATTTTAGTGATCCAAGATCACATTGAGTCTATACGAAAAGCCAATACTATCAAGGAGGGATGAGGTGTTGCTTAATGAGGTTCTTGCTCAAATGCTTAGTGATATGCTCCAAAGCCCTCAACTACTTTCTCACATCCACATATGACCTAAACCAAAAGTCAAACTCGGCCCCACCGATTCTTTCTATCCGGCGCCACCGAGATCTCTATGTCATAGCCACTGCCACAAACCCTAAGCAAATCGGTCTCACCGATAGGAATCTCGGTCTTACCGAGATGGGATTGTAATCTCTCTGTTTATCTTATTACCAAAATCGGTCCCACCCGAGTTTGGGTAATCGGTCCTACCGAGATTACAATGTAAACTCTCTGTTTCCCTTTCGTAACGTTTCGGTCCAACCGACATGAGCGAATCGGTCCCATCGAGTTTGCCTGACCAACTCTCTAGTTAGCTTATTACCAAAATCGGTCTCACCGAGTTTGTGTAATCGGTCTCACCGAGATTACGTTATGCCCTAACCCTAACCATATTGGTCCTACCGAGTTGCATGTCGGTCCCACCGAAAATCCTAAATGTCACTAGATTTACTGAATCGTTCTGATCGAGTTTCTCAATTCGGTCCCACCGAGATTGGTAAGTTGTGTGTAACGGTTAGATTTTGTGTGGAGGCTATATATACCCCTCCACCTCCTCTTCATTCATGGAGAGAGCCATCAGAACATGCCTATACTTCCAACTTACATTTTCTGAGAGAGAACCACCTACACTTGTGTTGAGGTCAAGATATTCCAATCCTACCATATGAATCTTGATCTCTAGCCTTCCCCAAGTTGCTTTCCACTCAAATATTCTTTCCACCAAATCCATATCCTGTGAGAGAGAGTTGAGTGTTGGGGAGACTATCATTTGAAGCACAAGAGCAAGGAGTTCATCATCAACACACCATTTGTTACTTCTTAGAGAGTGGTGTCTCCTAGATTGGCTAGGTGTCACTTGGGAGCCTCTGACAAGATTTTGGAGTTGAACCAAGGAGTTTGTACGGGCAAGGAGATCGCCTACTTCGTGAAGATCTACCCCTAGTGAGGCAAGTCCTTCGTGGGCGACGACCATGGTGGGATAGACAAGGTTGCTACTTCGTGGACCCTCCGTGGACTCGCGCAACTGTTAACCTTTGTGGGTTGAAGTCTCCATCAACGTGGATGTACGATAGCAGATAGCACCACCTATTCGAACCATGGCTCAAAAATCTCCGTGTCTCCAAATTGCGTTTGCATACTCCAATCCCATCCCTTTACATTCTTGCAAGTTGCATGCTTTACTTTCCGCTGCTCATATACTCTTTGCATGCTTGCTTGATTTGTATTGTGATTGTTAAACTTGTGCTAAAACTCCACTTAAACCTAAAGAGTTTAAAAACTGCAACTTTGGTACATAGTGTCTAATCACCCCCCCCCTCTAGACACCTCTTCTCGATCCCTTTCACAAGCCAGTCCGGGTGGAACACTTCCATAATGAATCCGGCTGTAGCAGTCGGGCGACTTCTTCTCCAACAATCCTTCTCTTTTCTTCCGAAAGGTGGTGGAGGGGTTGCTAGACCGGCTTGGCATCTGACCTTACATGAAGTTTCTGCTCGGCGACATCCGTCGGGACACCCGGCATGTCTTTGGGGGACCATGCGAAGATGTCTCGATTCTCACAGAGGAAATTGACGAGCTCGCCTTCCTATTTGCTGTCGAGGCGAGTGCCCATGACAGCAAACCTCTCCGGGTGGTCCGGGTCCAAGGGAATCCGCTTGGTCTCTTTGGCTGGCTGGAATGAGGCCCCTGCTTCAGCTTCCTTGGGATTAGTCGGCATGGTCGGCTTCTCGTTGGCCATTCCTATCAGCCGATCAAGGAGTCGTCTTTCTTGAGCTATGACGAGGGACTCGGCTAGCCGGCTGCTGGCAGCTGCACAGTCTTGTGAATTTTTGTAATCTCTGGCAACTGTGATGATGCCCTTGAGGCCTAGCATCTTGGCTTCTAGGTAGGCATAGTGAGGGACCATCATGAACTTGGCCAGCGAAGGGCGGCCCAAAAGCGCATGATAGGGGCTTTCCAGGTCGACCACTTCAAACTAGATTGGCTCGCGGCGGAAATGATCTCTTTCGCCGAAGAGGACGTCAATCTTTATCTTGCCAATTGGGGAGAAGGACAGGCTTGGAACTATGCCATGAAAAACAGCCCCGCTTGGCTGAAGTTGCTTGGCCTTGATGCCCAGTCGGTCCATGGTCTCTTTGTACAGGATATTGATGATGCTGCCTCCATCTATCAACACTCGGGTCGAAACAGCAGCTCCGCCTCTCTGTTGCAAAGGTCGCCTCGAGCACCAGGGCATATGAACCCGGGTTGTGTCGGTGTTCTGGGAACGGGGGTCCCCAGACTTGCCTGCCTACGGCCTGCGGCGTGGCACAAAAGGGGGCCCAGCACGGCCCATCTTCATCAGCACAAGCTAAAGACCCTCGCGAGGGGCCAAACCTCGCGGGGCGGACGACAAGAGCTTCCTCAGGCACGGCCTCGTCAGGCTGGCTCACGAGGAGGTGGAGATTTCAAGGCGGGGTACCTCGCGAGGTGCCCATGACGCAAGCCATGACGACCAAGGGTGCCAGCCCGCGTAGTGTCCTTCTTTCCTCTTTGGTGCAAGGGGAGCAAGCGAAGGCGAGAACATCAAGCAAAGGCATCCATTTCGGTGCAACAAGACCAAGACCAGTCCAACGGCAGGATGGAGGTCACCGTGGAGCCCAAGTCGGTGTCACCACCAGAGCCTTTGACAGGCGAGGACCAACTTTAGTCAGGATAAGTGTACTAGATGTTCCCCTTCAAATTGGCCAATTGTTGGCGCCCTTCCCGCTCAATATTTGGGAAGAGGCCCAGGGCCTTCACCTATAAATAGGACTAGCCACCCACAGGGTAGAGAGATCGACCCATCCGGCCGGCAAAAAGAGAGAGACCGCAAGAACAGACCCTCGCGAGGGTGTTCTTCCTTGTATTGTTCATTGAGGGAGTCCTGGACTAGGGGGTGTCCGGATAGCCGAACTATCATCATCGACCGGACTCCAAGACTATGAAGATACAAGATTGAAGACTTCGTCCCGTGTCCGGTTGGGACTTTCCTTGGCGTGGAAGGCAAGCTTGGCGATACGGATATGTAGATCTCCTACCATTGTAACCGACTCTGTGTAACCCTAGCCCTCTCCGGTGTCTATATAAACTGGATGGCTTTAGTCCGTAGGACGAACAACGATCATACCATAGGCTAGCTTCTAGGGTTTAGCCTCCTTGATCTCGTGGTAGATCTACTCTTGTAACACACATCATCAATATTAATCAAGCAGGACGTAGGGTTTTACCTCCATCAAGAGGGCCCGAACCTGGGTAAAACATCGTGTCCCTTGTCTCCTGTTACCATCCGCCTAGACGCACAGTTCGGGACCCCCTACCCGAGATCCGCCGGTTTTGACACCGACATTGGTGCTTTCATTGAGAGTTCCTCTGTGTCATCACTGATAGGCTCGATGGCTTCTTCGATCATCATCAACGACACGGTCCAGGGTGAGACCTTCCTCCCCAGATAGATCTTCGTATTTGGCGGCTTTGCACTGCGGGCTAATTCGCTTGGCCATCTGGAGCAGATCGAAAGCTACGCCCCTGGCCGTCAGGTCAGATTTGGAAGTTTGAACTTCACGGCTGACATTCGTGGGGACTTGATCTTCGATGGATTCGAGCCACAGCCAAGCGCGTCGCACTGTCACGACGGGCATGATTTAGCTCTGCAGCCGGACAGTACACTGGAGGCCGCACTCGAGCCTGCTCCGATCTTCAATTCGGAGCCGGCCGCGCAGATCAAGGACGGATGGCTAGACACCGCCTCAGGGGCTGCAACCTCTACGGCGATAGAGCCGAACACTAATCTTGTCCCTCATGAAGCCTGTGACTCCGAGGTGCCGGACTCCTTGCCGGACTCCGAACCTCCCGCGCCCCCTCCAACCGAATCTGGTTGGGCGCTGATCATGGAGTTCACCGCCGCGGACATCTTTCAACACTCACCTTTCAGTGACATCTTGATCTCGCTAAAGTATCTCTCGTTATCAGGAGAGCCCCGGCCGGACTGCGGTCAGGACGGTTGAGATGCGGAAGACGAAGAAATTCAACGCCCACCCACCACCCACCTAGTAGCCACTGTCGACGATCTAACCGACATGCTAGACTTCGACTCCGAAGACATCGACGGTATGGACGACGATGCCGGAGATGACCAAGAACCAGCGCCTATCGGGCACTGGAAAGCCACCCCAACTCACGATGTATACATGGTGGATACACCAAAATCAAGCGATAATGAGGAACAACAGGACATGGCGAAGGACAACTCCCCCAGCAAACTACCAGAACGGTGAGCAAGCGCCGCCCGAAGCCCCGCCTCGATAAAAACTGCACCCATACAGACCCGGCCCTAGAGCAGGGCGAAGCAGTGGACGGCGAACACGCCACCAAGCAATCATCCGAACACGGTGAACTGGACAAGCAACCCATCCCCGGCGAAAACAACAGCCTAGACGATCTCATGCCGAACACATCACTAGAGCATAAGAACCTTCATAAAAGGCTCGTCGCTACTGCAAGAAGTTTGAAGAAGCAAAAGCGGCAGCTCAAAACAGCAGAGGATGCACTCAGAATGAGATGGAGCAAAGTACTCAATACCGCAGATAAATATGACGGTAGTCGCCAGGCAAAGAGTTACCCGAAGCGCAAGCTGTTGCCCGAATTCGATGAGGAGGCCTTAGAGCCCCCGCAGTCAAAAAAGAAAGAGGCCGCCTGGCCGGATAGACGACCAGATGACAGGCTAAGAGCAGCAAGGGGCTCCGCATACAAGCCGGCACACGATCAACATAAAGATCCTCGGAAAAAGGATGACCCGGTCAGGTCTATCTACGGGCCAAAAAAGAAGACTCCAGGAAGCAACACAACCCGCCGAGCGTTTGAAGACAACGGCACACCCAAGTACAGGGGTGCCGCACACCCACTATGTTTCACCGACGAGGTACTGGATCATGAATTTCCAGCGGGATTCAAACCCGTAAACATAGAGGCATATGACGGAACAATAGACCCCGGAGTCTGGATTGAAGATTATATCCTACACATACATATGGCCAGAGGAGACGATCTCCATGCCATAAAATACCTACCCCTCAAGCTCAAAGGGCCATCTCGACATTGGCTCAAAAGCCTCCAAGAAAATACCATTGGAAGTTGGGAAGAGCTCGAGGATGCGTTTCGAGCAAATTTTCGAGGGACTTATGTCCGCCCTCCGGATGCAGACGATTTAAGTCACATAACTCAACAGCCCGGAGAGTCAGCACACAAATTCTGGAACAGGTTCCTCACCAAAAAGAACCAAATAGTCGATTGTCCGGATGCCGAAGCCTTAGCAGCCGTTAAGCACAACGTCCGAGACGAATGGCTCGCCAGACACCTCGGCCAGGAAAAACCAAGAACAATGGCCGCACTAACAAGCCTCATGACCCGCTTTTGCGCGGGGAAGACAGCTGGCTGGCTAGATGCAGCACCAGCGACCCGAGTACATCCGAAGTCAGGGATGGAAATGGGAAATCACGACGCAGAAAAGATCAGCGCCGGAATAAGGAAGATGGCCCAAATAGCACGGCGGTCAACGCCGGATTCTAAAGCTCTCGGCTGAATACTAAAACACTGCCCCTCAAGGACAACAGCGACGAGCTATCCAACCTAAACAAAATTCTGGATAGGCTATGTCAAATACATAGTACCTCCGGGAAGCCTGCAAACCATACCCACAAAGATTGTTGGGTCTTCAAATAGTCCGGCCGACTTAACGCCGAACGCAAGGGGCTCGACACACCAAGCGAAGACGACGAACCCCACACGCAGCACGCCGGAAAACAGAAGACTTTCCCACTAGAGGTCAAAACAGTGAACTCACTTCATGTGATAACACGAAAACACAGTGCGGCACCTGCCATACCAGTACACCATCCGCAGAATGGGGATAGACCCTACCAAAATTCGCTGTAGCAGCACTTCCTTCAAAGGAGTGACGCCAGGGCTTTAAGCCAATTGAACAGGCTCTGTACCACCAGAGGTTGTGTCCGGTTCATCCGACAACCTCCATCGCGAAAAGCTCACTCTCTGTATCGCCCCATTTCACAGTGGCTTTCAAGCACTATTGGGACGCGAAGCTTTCGCTCGCTTTAACGCAATAACACATTACGCGTCTCTTACGCTTAAAATGCCCGGTCCACGCGGCATAATCTCACTAAAGAGTAACTCCGAGTGTTCCTCGACCACGGAGAACGTGAGGCCGCCTTGACAGCCACACACTAATCCGACCTTGCAGGTCAAAGCCCCTAAAAACAGGTCATTCAGACCTCGGACACGGTTAGGCGAGTCCGGTGTAAATAAACAAGGGGCTTCCCAGCCGCATACCCCTTTACAAGGGGCTGCGCGTATAAACGATGAGAGCCAATAAAGCTCAACTTTATTCATCTTCCAAATTATACTTTATTTTCAATACATCCTTTGCACGATATTTCTTCCAAACTAAGTCCTTCTCTTTTACAGATGAAGCACGTGCTACACCCGTCCAGGATATAGCACAACGGAGACACAGGCGCAGACGTGCAGCAGGGACCCGTTGCAAGGATTCTTTTCAGATTAAGACCCTGCGTAAACCTTTCTTACTGTCTCTTGTTGATACACATCCCCCGGTTTTCTACCATAACCGAGGAGGAGGCTGGCGTTTTGGCATTGGCCGCGTCAGAAGTTCCCGCCTGTACCTGGACACTAGGGGCATAGGGCATTGTTCTGCCCGGTATCATAAAGACCGAACACCTCAGGGAGTGTTCGGCGTCTCGAGTTAGGCCTTATATGCATCAGCTCTGAATCATGTCTTTGGTCAAATGTTGGGTTTGCCCGGCTCCTGTGTTTTGCTGCCTTACGTTCCGCTCCATCAGCTAACGTGGCACCAGGAGAACTACTGTGATTGTGCCCCGGTTCGGCCGGGCGAGCAACTCAGTAGAGAAAGCCGAAAACTGACTGTCATGATATAGCGAGAGACTGGTCAACCACTCGATCGACTATTGGAATGTTTAGAATTCCTCCTCTTTGACGAAGGATCGCTTCCCAATCAAGCACATACGCGCCCCAAGTTCGGAGAGCGCGGTGCCTCTAGGGGCTATATAGTAGCCCCACCTTCGAGCTCCTATGGCTAAGTGAAAGTGATAAAGCATTATAGTCCGGTTGCCTAGTTTGCTATGCTATCACCTCCTTCAAAGGACCAAGACGTTGGATTAAGTGTGAAAAGGCGCTTTTCTTTTTTGCAAACACCTCCGCACCATGTGTGTGGGGGCTGAAGCCAAAGACTGCAACTTTCATGTTATTCATACATATACGGCCGCACAGGAGATAGTTCAATACTTGAACGCACAAGTATAAAAAGCTATTGCATTATAAACATGATCTCACAAATCATACACGTCATTTGAACATGACATCTTTCGAGCACTGCGACTCTATTAAACGAGCGCCCTGCAGGACTTCCTCAAAATAGTAATCGGCGGGTAATCGGCTCTTGTCCGAACCCCGGGATGCAACAGCGGTGGCATCCATGTCCGCCTAGTATGTCTTCACACGGGCGAGAGCCATCCGTGCACCTTCTATGCATGCCGAGCTCTTCATCGCCTTGATATGCGGCACCGCCCCAAGGAATTGCTGCAACAAGCCAAAATAACTCTTAGGCTTGGGCCTTTCCGGCCACAGATGAGCGACCACATCCGTCATGGCAAGTCCGGACAATCTATTCAGCTCAGCCCACTCAGCCAACCGATCAGTCAACGGAAGTGGACGCTCCGGACTATGGAATTGAGACCAGTAAAGCTCTTCCATTTCGTGATCCTTCTGGCTTCGGAAGTGCACGACTGCGTCCGCCGCACTCGCCGCCAAATCCAGATAAGGATCCTCCACACCACACAACTGGCCCAGCTGAGCATACTTCGGATCCGTGAACTTCCTACGCAGAAGAAAGGGCTTTCCAGCAGCAATGTCTCCGGCTTGACGCAGTTCCTCCTTCATAGCCCGCATCTCACTCCGGGCATCCTTGACTTCGACGGCGGCCTTCTTCAGGCCCTCTTGCTCCACTCGGCGTTCTCCTTCAAGAACCTCACAACGGTCGTTAGCATCTTTTAATTTCAAGGCCATTCCGGCCAACTCTTCCCTGCTTTGGCAGTGAGCAGCCTTTTCGGCTTTTAGCTCTTCTGCTACCTTCAAGGCAGCCGCATCACTTATCCTGGCTTGCTCCTTGGCTCGAGCAAGCTCTGCTCGAAGATCTTCCACAGCAGCGGCGCCATCTGCATCAAGCATACAAATTGTAAGGAACGGGCGCTAGCTCCCTTACTAGGCAACCACAGAGCAACCACCTACCTTGCGACTCGTTAAGTCGTTTATTGACCAGCGCGATGTCCGCATCCACAACATCGAGTTGCCTCTTCAGTTCGGCAACTCCATCAGTCCGACTGGCCACCAAACGCTCTGCCACCTGCATAGGAAAGGCAACATTCCATAACTGAGATTATGATCCTTGGCACGCTATCGCTTTCGATAGCATACCAAGTCTCAGGGGCTACTATCTATACAGGGCGCACTTCATGTGCAAAACTGTCAAAAGGTATGTCATTTTTTGCGTACCTCAAACCCTGTCAGCAAGCTTCCGACAGCCTCATACAGCCCGCTCTCGGCGGATGAGATCCTTTCAATCACCATACTCATTAATGTGTGGTGATCTTCTGAGATAGACGCCCTCTTGAGCAAATCCTGCAGCTCCACCGGCCGTATTCCAATGGGTGCCGGACTCTCCGGCCCCGCCGGACACGGGGAGACCCTCCATGACGACACCTCAGGGTTGTCCGCCCCGCCCGACGGGGCGGCAGATGGAGGCGTCTCGCTCTCCATCATATCCGGACGAAGGTCCCCCGAAGTTGAGCTCTGCTGAGATGGGCTAAGATCCGAACTACAAGGTGAAAACTTCGGTTACCTTTGGAAATAATATAGGGGCGTTCCCTATTACAAAATTCCCCCTTTTTTACTTACGGCTCGCTGGAGGGCTGATTCCTATGGGGAGACTGTGCGGCCGGGGCTCTTCCCGGCACAGGACCTTCCGGTGCAGATTTCTTTCCCCGCTTTGAGGCCTTGGCCTCCGGGTCTTCGGAAGCAGTCCTCTTCTCCCCCTGAAAGGAGGGACTCTCGACTCCCCACCTACTGAAAGCCTCCTTGGCGGAGGTGGTAGTTTCCCTATGCCCCCCTTCGCTCTCCTCCGAAGGCGCAAACTCCAACATTTTGACTAACACGGGATCCAGCGTGGTCTCAGGGAGGGGGGCCGGACACCGTATCAGTTTTGCTTGCGCTATCCACTCCTGTCCAAGGGATAGCTGGTTAAAAGGCAAACCCATGACAAATAAATGGGCAATATGTCCGGACACAGGGCTACTTACTTGAGTATCCGGGCGATTGCAGCTTAGGCCGGCGTCCTCGGTCAAGTCCGGACGCATCTCTTGCGATCCGAAGAACAGTTTATACATATCCGCGGGTGTCAAACCCATGAAGTGTTGGAGAGCTCGTGGCCCCTCTGGATTAAATTCCCACAGGCGGAGGGGGCGACGTTTGCAGGGCAGAAGGCGCCGGATCAGCATAACCTGTGCCACTGCGGCCATATTAATCTCCCTTTCTTGGAGGCCTCGAATCCGGTCCTGCAATAGGGGTACGTCTTTGGATGCCCCCCAGTTAAGCCCCTTGTTGACCCATGACGTCAGCCGTTGTGGAGGGCCCGAGCGGAAGACGGGTGGCGGCTTCTTCCTGCTGCCCCTTGGAGCGGTGATATAGAACCACTCCTGTTGCCACGAGCCGAACTCCTCCTAAAAAGAGCCCTCGGGCCATGGAGCATCGGCCCTCTTGCTTATAACCGCCCCGCCGCACTCTGCCTGACGCCCCTCAATCATCTTCGGCTCCACGTTGAAGGTTTTGAGCCACAAGCCAAAGTGAGGGGTAGTGCGGAGGAAGGCTTCACAAACGACAATGAATGATGAGATGTGGAGGATGGACTCCGGAGCCAAGTCATGGAATTCCAGCCCATAGTAAAACATGAGCCCCCTCACGAAGGGATCCATCGGGAAGCCTAAACCCCGACGGAGGTGAGACACGAACACGACGCTCTCGCCGGGCACGGGAGTAGGAATAACTTGCCCTCGGGCAGGCAACCTATGCGAAATTTCGTAGGTCAAGTACCTGGCGTCTCTCAACTTTAGCACGTCTTCTTCCGTGACGGAAGAGGGCATCCACCGGCCTCGTAGGTCGGAGCCGGACATTGTCGAAGGTCGAAGGTACCCGAATCTGGAGCCCTGGGTGTTGGAACTCGGGAGCGAGGGGCGGATTCGATTGAGGATTGAAGAAAAAGAACAGGCCTTGGTCTCATTATAAAGAGGAGGAATACCAAGAGCCGTCCCCGTGACCGTTTGGAACCCGCCTTCGATGGAGGGGGCGTGGCAACGGGCGCGGTTGGGTTACCCACGTCCGTATTTATGAGAATCCCGGAATAAGGGGAACACGATCTCTGCTTCGACAAGACGTGCCAAGGAAACCGCTTTGCTAAACGCTCTAAGGTGGTACGATAAAAACAATTCTAGTAAAGGCTTGGTAGTGGTGTGACGTCACGCCACCAAATACGCCAGCAGATTGAACTTGTGTAATGTTATTCTCTCTACAGTGGTATGTGGAATTTATTTTGCAGAGCTGGACACTATCCTGGTGTTCATAATCTTCTATGAATTTTTCGGAGGAGGAACCCGCCTTGCAATGCCGAAGACAATATGCGCGCCGGACTCGTCGTCATTGAAGCCTGGTTCAGGGGCTACTGAGGGAGTCCTGGACTAGGGGGTGTCCGGATAGCCGAACTATCATCATCGGCCGGACTCCAAGACTATGAAGATACAAGATTGAAGACTTCGTCCCATGTCCGGATGGGACTTTCCTTGGCGTGGAAGGCAAGCTTGGCGATACGGATATGTAGATCTCCTACCATTGTAACCGACTCTGTGTAACCCTAGCCCTCTCCGGTGTCTATATAAACCGGATGGCTTTAGTCCGTAGGATGAACAACGATCATACCATATGCTAGCTTCTAGGGTTTAGCCTCCTTGATCTCGTGGTAGATCTACTCTTGTAACACACATCATCAATATTAATCAAGCAGGACGTAGGGTTTTACCTCCATCAAGAGGGCCCGAACCTGGGTAAAACATTGTGTCCCTTGTCTCCTGTTACCATCCGCCTAGACGCACAGTTCGGGACCCCCTACCCGAGATCCGCCGGTTTTGACACCGACATTCATCATCAACCCAAGAGGCAATCCACCACACCACACACTGGAGTAGGGTATTAAACCACAATGGTGGCCTGAACCAGAATAAATCCGGTGTCTCTTGTGTTGTTCTTCTCGTAGTTTAGATCCTAGCGATTCGGCGAGGAACAGGTAGGTAGAAGGCGAAACCTCCACACGCACCCCAGTGTTCGAACCTCAAGGGTCCGCCGGAACCCGAAATCCGACATTTGGCGCGCCAGGTAGGGGTGCGCCAGAGTTCGCCTTCCATCGCCCTGCTCTTCTCCGACTGTCGCGCCCATAGCTGATGCTCGTCGGGCTGCTCGCGCCGCCCAAGTCGCCCGGACGGCTCCCGTCGGCGCGCGCCCTCCTCGCTCCCCGTCGCCCGCCGTCAACACCGCCACTGGCCCAGCAGGGAACGAGCAACGAGTATCGCCCCTGCATCCCTCCGTGGCCTCTTGGGAAGAGCCGCGCAACCTCTTCCTCGCCCGCCATGCCGCTCCGGCCTCCCCGGTCGTCACGGCCCTCCTGGGCGGCTCGCAGGTGCCGCCCTCCAGTCACCATGTCAAGCCATTCATCCGCCAGGTCGGCGCCACCTCCGCGCGGCAGGGGGCTTCCCGGGACCGGACGAAGCCCCAGGCTAGGCTAGCCTTCAGTTCGGAAGACCACCCCTCCAACTCGGCTTGCTCGGGTGCGATCCTGATGTTGTGCACCCCCACCATCTGCCAGGTGGCTATCACCAGGACCCTCATCGACGGTGGCGCGGGCCTCAACGTGCTTTCAGTCGAAACTTTCGACCTCCTCCGCATACCCCGGGAGCGGGTGCGGCCGAGCCAGCCCTTCATGGGCATCGGGGGCGGGGCATCCAGCTCCTTGGGACAGATCCGGCTCCCAGTGACCTTCGGCACCTACGACAATTTCCGCACCGAGCTGGTCGATTTCGACATCGCCCTCATCGGCCTTCCCTACAATGCCATCCTCGGCTACCCAGCGCTGGCCCAATTCATGGCCGTGACTCACCCGGCATACAACCTCATGAAGATGCCAGGGAGCAGCGGAGTCCTCACCGTGCCTGGGGACGCGCTGCGAGCGCTCCAGCTCGCCTTCAAGATGGCGGCGTCAGCGCAGCCCGCCAATGTAGGGGCCCCAGAGCCCAAGGGGGCTGCGCCGGCCAAGAAGAAACAATTGTTCACCCAAGACAAGGCGGAGACCAAGCAGATACCCGTCGATGAGGACGGGTCCACCAACGCCACTTTCACCATAGGTGCCCACCTCGGGCCCGAGCAGGAGGAAGCCCTGGTCAAGTTCTTGCGTGCAAACAAGAAGGTGTTTGCTTGGGAGCCCGATCAGCTGGCAGGGATCCCACGGGGCGTGATCGAACACCACCTCAACGTGTGCCCCAACGTGCGCCCCGTAAAGCAGAAGGCAGGGCGGCAGTCCACTGAAAAGCAGGCCTTCATCGTCCAGGAGACCCGCAAGCTAGAAGCCGCGGGGGTCATTCGCGAGGTTCGATATCCAGATTGGTTGGCCAACCCTGTGGTGGTACCAAAGAAGGGAGGGAAGGAACGCATGTGTGTCGACTTCACCAACCTCAACAAAGCATGCCTGCAAGATCCTTTCCTGCTCCCACGCATCGATCAAATCGTCGACTCCACCGCTGAGTGTGACCTGTTATGCTTCTTGGACGCCTTCTCCGGGTATCATCAGATCAAGATTGCGGTGGAAGACGTGGAGAAGATGGCCTTCCTGACCCCGTGTGGGGTATATTTCTATACATGCATGCCCTTCGGACTGTGCAACGCAGGAGCAACCTTTCAGCGGCTCATGCACATCACCTTGGGCCCGCAACTCGAGAAGAACGTGGAGGCGTACGTCGACGACATTGTGGTAAAGTCTCGCGAGGCCAAGACCCTGATACAAGACCTGGAGGAAACCTTTGCAAGCCTCAACGCAGTGAGCCTGAGGCTCAACCCGGAGAAGTGTGTGTTTGGAGTCCCCTCAGGCAAGATCTTGGGTTTCCTCGTATCCCACCGAGGCATCGAGGCCAACCCAGAAAAGGTCAAGGCGGTCGAGGACATGAGCCCACCAAAGACGCTCAGAGAGATGCAGAAGCTCACTGGGCGCGTGACTGCACTGGGGCGCTTCATCTCCAGGTTGGGGGAGCGGGCGCTGCCTTTCTTCTAGTTGATGAAGAAAAAGGGGCCCTTTGAATGGACTGAAGAGTCCAACAAGGCATTCCAAGACCTCAAGAGATACCTGACCAGCCCACCGGTGATGGTGGCCCCACGCCCACAAGAGCCCTTGGTACTCTACCTCGCCGCCACTCCCTACTCAGCCAGCGCGGCCCTGGTGGTGGTTAGGGAGGAGCACCGGACCAAGGCTGCGGCAGCTGCCCGCGCCAAGGCAAAACAAGACCAAAAAGGACTCGCAGAGATCACCACCACGATTGAGGAAGATCAGCCGCCGCAGGGGGGTGCACCAGGAGGGGAAAGGCCCTTCCCCCAGGCAACCAGCTTCTGGAGGCTCCGCCGCCTCAGGAGGCACCACGGTTTCCGGAGGACGCCACCAGCACCGACGCTCCAAGCCTCGTCGAGCACCCGGTGTACTTCGTCAGCACGGTGTTGCGAGATGCGAGGGCACGGTACCCCATGCCTCAGAAACTTCTCCTCGCGCTACTGGTGGCCTCGCGCAAGCTGCAGCACTACTTTCAGGGTCACCCTATCAAGGTTGTCTCCGCGTACCCCTTGGAAAGAGTGCTCCGGAGCCCTAACTCAGCCGGAAGGGTCGCCGAGTGGAACATTGAGCTGCAAGCATTTCAGCTCGAATTCAGCACGACCCGAGTCATCAAGGGGGCCGCCTTGGCAGATTTCGTGGCAAAATGGACAGGGGCGCCGGGCCTAAAGGTTGGTGAGGATCGGTCCCTCTCCCCGGGAAGCGAGGCGCCAGACGGTTGGGTCATGTACTTCGACGGGGCGTTCTCCAGGCACGGCGCGGGGGCTGGCGTGGTACTTATATCTCCTACCCAAGACAAGCTCTACTACGCCGTGCAGCTCTGTTTCCAACACGGAGAAAAGGTCTCCAACAATATAGCAGAATATGAAGGCCTGATAGCGGGCCTGAAGGCCGCGGCCGCCCTCGGAGTAAAGCGCCTTACCATCAAAGGTGATTCACAACTCCTCGTCAACTTCTCCAACAAAGTATACGAGCCAAGGGATGAGCACATGGAAGCCTACCTTGCGGAGGTCCGCAGGATGGAGAAGCAGTTCTGGGGGCTGGAGTTACAGCACGTGCCCCGCAGCACCATTCAGGAGGCCGACGACATCGCCAAACGAGCGTCCAGGTGGCTGCCTCAGGAGCCCGGCGTCTTCGAGGAGCGGCTCTTCAAGCCCTCGGCCACGCCGTCACTGTCAAGCGCGGTGCAGCCTTGGGAGCCCCGATCTGTGGGCCAGCCTCGGGGGCGCGTTTGCTCCTGGCAAGTGGAGCCTCGGGAGGAATGCTGGGTCACGGAGCTCCGGAGCTATCTGACACAAGGGATCTTGCCAGAGAAGGAGGAGGAAGCAGAGCGCGTGGCGCGGCAGGCCACAGCATACTGCATCAAGGATGGGGAACTCTACCGGAAGCAACCAAATGATGTATCCCTACGCTACATCTCCAGGGAGCAAGGGAAAGAGCTTCTGGCGGACATACACGATGGAGACTGTAGGCACCACTCGTCATCGCGAACCATCATGGGCAAGGCATTCTAAAGCGGTTTCTATTGGCCTACCGTGCTCAATGACGCCGTCGAACTAGTAAAGGCCTGCGAAGCCTGTCAATTCCATGCAAAGCAGATCCATCAGCCGGCAGGGGGTCTGCAGACCATACCCCTCACGTGGCCATTCGCTGTCTGGGGGCTTGATATCCTGGGCCCGTTTCCTCGGGTGCCAGGGGGCTATCGCTACCTCTATGTCGCCGTGGACAAATTCACCAAGTGGGCTGAGGTGGAAGCCATCCGCACCATCCCCGCGGGTTCAGTGGTCAAGTTCATCAGGGGCATCCTGAGCCGGTTCGGGGTGCCGAACCGCATCATCACCGACAACGGTTCGTAGTTCACCAGCAACCTCTTCAAAACATACTGTGCTAACCTTGGAATGCAGATATGCTACGCTTCAGTGGCGCACCCCTGAAGCAACGGCCAGGCCGAGCGGGCCAACGCGGAGGTCCTGAGGGGCCTCAAGACCAGAACATTCAAGAAGAAGCTGGAGGCTTGCGGCAGAGGCTGGTACGACGAACTCCAATCCGTGTTGTGGTCCATCCGCACGACCGCAACCAAGCCGACCAGAGAGACCCCTTTCTTCTTGGTGTATGGAGCCGAAGCGGTCCTCCCTCACGAGGTCAGACGTCGGTCCGCGCGGGTCCTGGCGTTCGACGAAGCGCAGCAGGACGCCATGCGGGTGATGGACCTCGTGCTGGGGGAGGAGCGTCGCCGAGAAGTCGCACTGCGAGCGGCAAGATATCAACAAGCACTGCGGCGATACCACTGCCGCAACATCCTCCCCAGGACTCTCGAGGTAGGGGACCTCATGCTCAGGCAGGTTCTCTCCAGGGAGGGACTTCATAAGCTCTCTCCCATGTGGGAGGGCCCGTTCAAGGTTGTTCATGTTTCCAGGCCCGGCTCCGCGCGCTTGGAGACTCAGGAGGGGATGCCAGTCCAGAATGCGTGGAACATCCAGCACCTCCGGAGGTTTTACCCCTGAAAAGGCCCAGAGCCTGTGAAGAAGGTGAACGCCTGTGAAGACCATCTTTTTTTTGGAAAAGGCCCGGAGCCTGTGAAGAAGGCGAACGCCTGTGAAGACCATCTTTTTTGGAAAAGGCCCGGAGCCTGTGAAGAAGGCGAACGCCTGTGAAGACCATCTTTTTTTTGGAAAAGGCCCGGAGCCTGTGAAGAAGGCGAACGCCTCTGAAGACCATCTTTTTTGGAAAAGGCCCGGAGCCTGTGAAGAACGCGAACGCCTGTGAAGACCATCTTTTTTGGAAAAGGCCAGGAGCCTGTGAAGAAGGCGAACACCTATGAAGCTGTCGTGTTTTTGGGAAAGGCCCGGAGCCTGTGAAGAGGGCAATGCCCGTGAAGCTTGCTTCCCTGAAGAAAGGCCCAGAGCCTGTGAAGAAGGCCAACGCCTGTGAAGCTCGCCGCCCGTGACACTCTCACGTAATAATGAGTTGGGGCTGTACACGCCCCGGAGTCTCAGGAGCGCCGGCCTTAGGCCCTGGGGCTCCCTCCCACGCCCAGTGGCAGCACTTAGCTCCGCGCTGGTGAGAAGACGTCGAAGACTAGACTAGGTGCCGGACACGGCTTTTTCATTTGCTTTCTGCAGTTGGCTAGTTCATTCTCATTTGAAGTTTTATTGAAACTATCGCTGTCTTTTGACTTTTGGCTCTTCGGTTTTTCGCCCTCTGACCCCGATTTCTCTTGCGCGAGGTCTCGCGAGGGGACGACCCTGGCGCCCTTGCGAGTGTTTTGATCCTTTCGGTCAAGACCTCATGACCCGGGCCCACTAACAGGAGTGTTCCTCCAGTCCGTGCCTCACGGGCAGCGCGACACGAATACAGGACCCGGGTCGGTCGCCCCATGGCCAAGGCTGGGGATTACCTCCGCGCAGGCGTTCAGCAAGAAGGAACAATACCAGAACTACGGAAACGTTGCGATGATTGACAACGGTAACACAAACACGCCCCCATGGGGCCCCTACATAGCTGTCTTTTTGCGCAGGAGAAAGGAGAAGGGGGAACAAATCAGGCAAAGCTCGCCAGGCGCCGGGCCCGAGCTGCCTCCGGAGCTCAGGCGGACTCCCTCTCGCGCTTCACCAAGGTGCGACAGCGGGCGGACCCGCTACCACCCTCCAAGCAGGCACGACGGCGCGGAGGCAGACCGCGGCCGCTGCTAGAAGAGACGCTACCCGAAGAGGAACCAGAGAAGCTTGAGGAATCCTGGGCGCCACCAGCCGCGCGCTCGCTACCCTCTCCATCCTCACCGGGGCTGGGTCCTCGGCCATGGCCGTCGTCTTCAGGGCAGCACCCAGCGCGGCAACCATCTTCCCCAAACACCCTCACGTAGAGGGTGGCGTCGCCGTCGAACTTGAAGTGCAGGGTGCACCGGCGGCTCAGGCCTCACGCGCGGGCAAACGTTTGCCAGCCGCGGGTCAGGGCCAGGCTCCCGGACGCGAAGACCTCCAACGAAGCCCACGAGGCCCGGCTGCAGCAGCCGTCTGCCTGGAGCCAGAGGCCGCCCAGGGCGCCAACCGGGATCTCACCTAGGAGGAAGCGAGGGAGCTGAAGCCGGGTGCTGGCCAGCTCCGCTGCCCACACAACAAACTCCGGCAGCACCTCCGCAGTGTGAGAGCGCAGCCTCGGGGCCGCACGGCCGAGACACGCCCCCCGGCCGCGGCCGGCCACCCGTCGCCACGCGGGAAATCACCTCCGTGGTCACGGGGAACTGCCGCGGAGGCCACGGGGTGCTTGCGAGGGCGGCCGCGACCGCGCTTGGGCAGAGGAGAGGCAGGCTCGGCCTGGCGAGCCTTCCCCTTCTCTGCGGCCGAGAGCCTCCTTGGCGGAGCCATGAGGAATATGGAGAAGCAAGAGGGGATGAACTGGAAGGGCACGCGGCATGCCATACTTATAGCCGAAGGAGGACAACCGTCGGCCTCCGCGATCGCAGGTAATTATGACTTGTTTCGCGTGCAGGGACTTGTCGAATCCGTGCGGTTGCCGAGGCGTCGTGGGGAAGTGGGGGCGCCCATGTCCAATCGACAGCCATGTGGCGCCCAAGGCCGTAGGCTCTTAGGGCCCGCGACGCTTCGCACTTGCCCTTTCGCCTCTCTGCTCGTCCAAGTCCGGGCGCGCCTTGGGCCCGGGGGCTACTATTGGCATTCTGGGAACGGGGGTCCCCAGACTTTCCTGCCTGCGGCCTGCGGCGTGGCACAAAAGGGGGCCCAGCATGGCCCATCTTCATCAGCACAAGCTCAAGACCCTCGCGAGGGGCCAAGCCTCGCGGGGCGGACGACAAGAGCTTCCTCAGGCACGACCTCGTCAGGCTGGCTCACAAGGAGGCGGAGAGTTCAAGGCAGGGTACCTCGCGAGGTGCCCATGACGCAAGCCATGACGACCAAGGGCGCCAGCCCGCGCAGTGTCCTTCTTTCCTCTTTGGTGCAAGGGGAGCAAGCGAAGGTGAGAGCATCAAGCAAAGGCATCCATTTCGGTGCAACAAGACCAAGACCAGTCCAACGGCAGGATGGAGGTCACCGTGGAGCCCAAGTCGGCGTCACCACCAGAGCCTTTGACAGGCGAGGACCAACTTTAGTCAGGATAAGTGTACTAGATGTTCCCCTTCAAATTGGCCAATTGTTAGCGCCCTTCCCGCTCAATATTTGGGAAGAGGCCCAGGGCCTTCGCCTATAAATAGGACTAGCCACCCACAGGGTAGAGAGATCGACCCATCCGGCCGGCAAAAAGAAAGAGACCGCAAGAACAGACCCTCGCGAGGCTGTTCTTCCTTGTATTGTTCATCATCAGCCCAAGAGGCAATCCACCACACTACACACTGGAGTAGGGTATTACACCACAATGGTGGCCTGAACCAGTATAAATCATGTGTCTCTTGTGTTGTTCTTCTCGTAGTTTAGATCCTAGTGATTCGGTGAGGAACATGTAGGTAGAAGGTGAAACCTCTGCGCGCACCCCAGTGTTCGAACCTCAAGGGTCTGCCAGAACCCGAAATTCGACAGGTTGGACATCACAGCCGGGTGGTCAGCTTGGCTCCAAGTGATAGGCTTACCGAACCAGTGCATGCAGGTGGGAGCTTCTGTACTGACAGAATTAACCTCTTTGTGCTGCTGCCTCCTGTTGTGTCTATCACCGGCTTGGCTCATGAAGACGACATAAGCGACATGCTCTTCAGGGAACTCGTCTTGAATGGTGCCGACTGGTCGGGCTGCCGGCTGTTGAGTGGCTGGAGCTGGAGGACCGACTGGTGGGGGAGGCGGGAGGGCCTCGCCATTGGCGATTCGAGCTAGCCAGCTGCACTTCCGGGTGGTGTGGTTGGACGGCTTCACGCCATTGTGGAACTTGCACTAGGCGTCAAGGGCTTACTCAAAGGAGAGGGCGGGCAGCCATGCTCTCTTGCCAGTTTTCTGTCGCTTGGTGTTGGGCTGACTAGTCGGCTGTTGATCTTCGACTGCTGCTACCTACCGGCTGTTGGGCCTTGCGCTTGTTGTCGTTCTTCTGGCGCTGGTTGGAGTCACCAGCCAGCGTTTGGGAAGCCGGAGGGAGCACCTTCCCGGGTGCGTCCACCCGGAACTCCGACTTCATGGAGGAGTCGGCCGTGGCGTACTTGTCCGCTATGACCAGCAGTTCGTCTAGAGTGGCCAGCTCATCGCAGGGAAGCTTGTGCTTGAGCAAGGTGCCCTCTCGGCACCCGGCCATGAAGTACCCTATGGCATGCACCTCATGTACCCCTTCACAGGAGTTTCCCAACTCACCCCAGCATGTCAGATAATCACGAGTGGATTCAGTCGGGCCTTGGACACACAAGGAAAGTTGGCGAGGCTTGGGGGCCGCTTGTAGGTGCTGGTGAAGTTGTGGACGAAGACGTCAGAGAAGTCTAGCCAGTTGTTGATGTTGTGCGGCTTGAGGTTGTTCAGCCATGTCGGGGCCGTGCCGTGGAGCATGAGCGGAACATACTTCACGACAACATGCTTGTTGCCGTTTGCTATGTTGACCGCGGTGGAGTAGTCAGCCAGCCAATCTTCTGGTTTCACAGAGCCGTTGTACTTGGGAGTGTCTTGTGGTAGCGAGAATCCTTTGGGGAAGGGCTCATTTCGGATGCAGGGGCCAAAACAGGGCGGGCTGACCGTATCTTCTTCTTCTTCCGCCAGGGACCAAGCAAGTCGGTCGATCCGATGGCGGGCATCGTTTTTCTCCGATTCCCTCGCGGTGACCTAGCCGGTCTCCGAGAGTCGGGTGCCCAACAGGCGGCGGGGAAGCGCGTCTCTCCCTGCGCAGGGGAAGCGGGCAATCGTTGTGCCGTTCCACTCCTCTTGGGCGGCCGTCAGTGTCGTGCTCGATCGAGATGTGGGTGCGTCGACTGTGGCTAGCAACCGGCTCCGGGTCGCCTCGTTCGCATGTTGGGGCTCGAGAGGTCGCGCCGTGCTCTCGGCGATGGAGGCGGGTCTCATCTACCATGACAGGTTCCGCCGCGCGGCGGGCGGTTTCCTGCTAGAAGGCGGCCATGTTGAGGAGCCACTAAAGGCGCTCCTTCATGTGGTGCCTCTTGTTTCCCTCTAGGTTGTCCAACTCTTCTGTTGCCGCCTGGGCGGCGTGCAGGTTTTCGGTGGGCGTGGCGTAGACATGGCGGTCGTCCTCGAAGATGTTGGCGACGGTGGCACCGCGTTGCCAGACTGCGCCAAGCCGGCTAGGCTCTCCAGCAGCCAGAGTGCCACCTATGGCGCGGTCAACTTCGCGCTAGTAGGCGTCAGCGCAGCGCTTCGCAGCGGCCAGCTGCTTGGCGCTGTCGAGGAGCGAAAGGCGGTGTGCCTCTAGGGTTGCGATGTCCGCGCCGTCCTCGACCAGAGTGGCGAGGGCCTGCAGGGTTGAACAGGTCAGATCCTACCCTGCACCGGCTGAGGCTCCGTCCTGACTGATGACTAGCGCCTCCGTGACGGTGCTGGTGCTGGTGATGTTGTCCGTGCGAGCGAGCGGGTTGTCGATGATCTCTACGTGGTCGGGGTAGGCATCTGCCGCATCGGAGTCGATGACCATCTCGACGGGCGGATCGGTGGAGCCAACGGACTCCAAGTTAGAGCCGAGCTTGTCGATGATGTGGAGCTTGCTGAGAAGGTCGACGAGGGAATGCTCGGAGCTGGCCAAACCCACGTCAGGGGCAGGCTCGTCGGTGAGGTGGACGCCGCCGAGGAGATCAGCAAGGGAGCTCGCGGCGCAGGCGGCCTCCACGCTGCACAGATCATCGGCGCAAGCGCCATCGAGCGATTCGGGCTAGCTGCGCTCACGTGGAAGGAAACAGGTTCCCGTCCAGAACGTGTCTCCGGAAAACGGTGCGCCTAGCCCCACGGTGGGCGCCAAATGTTGTGGTATTTCATCGACATATGACAACGGGTGGCTAATTATGTAGGGGGTCAATGGAACGTTGCCGAGCTCTAGAAGCAGGAGTAGGCAAGACCGCAAACAACGCCGGGTCTTACCTAGGTTCGGGGCTCTCTGTGGAGATAATACCCCTAATCCTGCTCTGCGGGGTCTCCGCATCACTATGATCAATAGCAAGTATAAGGATGCTCCTTGAGCTGTTCGGGCTAGAGGAGGAAGAAGGATGCTTGCACTACTTCTCCTTAGCTATGGGTGTGTGTGATGATCTAATGGGCTGAACCTTTGCATGGGTGTCCCTGGGGGGTTTATATAGGCCTACCCCCTAGGGGTACAATGGTAATCCGGCTGGTCCTGGGACCCGTCCGTCAGTGTCTCTGGGCTCCGGCTTCTCCGCCGGCTGCTGGGGCCTGCCTCCTGGTGGGTCCCGCCGGCTGCCGTGAACTCGGCCGACAGGTAGGGCCCGCCTCCTATGGGGCCAGGCTGCACTATAGCCTTGCCCCTGATGATGATGGCTTGGTCGGGGGCGCTTGGCTACAGTGCCGCTGCCTGGTGGGCGATCACTCGAGCCACACCCTGTCACCTCTGGTTAATTGTGCACAGACACCAAGGGAAGGGGCGGCGGCCTGCTAGGAGCCAGCCTCCCCTTTGAGGCCGCCTACTCGGGGCTTGCCGTCTTCTGGGGACACGTAGGTTGGTGGGGCCCGCCACCTGCCGGCCACACTAGCTGCTCGTTGTGGGGGCATGGCCCTTCCTGGCGTGGGCATCATCATGGGCTGCATGGCAACAATGTCGTGCCAGGTGAGGGGCGTCCGCCTGGTACGTCTGCACTGTGGCCACGTTCCTTCCGGGATTTGGGGGTGGTAGGTGGCACTATTGCCACGCCCTGTCTTGTCGTAGCAGGTGGGTGCAGACTTTGAGGTGGCGATGGGCCGCCTACCAGCAGTCGTCCCATGCCCTCGTCGCCTCTTGAGGCGCGCCGCCTTCTGGGAGGCGGTTTGTCGGCTCCAGTCAGCCATGGAGGCCGGCCTTGCGACCAGTCGGACTGAGGGGCTAAGCTAGCCCCGATGTCTTGAAATCTGCTAAGGTGCACATGAGGCTACCCGAGGTCTATCCCCCCATCAGCCATATTCTTCATGGCCTTCCAGGCACGCTCATGCAACTTTGCCAGCTCCTTTAGAACGTTGCTTTGTAGGCTGGGCATTTCCTCTTCAGGGCGACCGATCAACATACATGTATCAACCGAACTATCACATTCCACATTATATGATTATATCAATAGTCCGAACGGTTCACAACTCATACCGAATATGCCGCCCTTCAGCTTCTGGTTTTCCTGTTGAACCTCCAAGAGTTGAGCCTTTAAACCCTTTATCTCTTCGGCTTGCTTCTTCACTTCTTCTTCTAGTTTTTTATCTTTGCCAAAACACATTGGGGCACTCTTCATTTCTGCAAGCTCAGAGACAACGACATTTAGCAGTGTCCGGCTTGTCTCGAGCTCCTGGGACAATGCACTGTTCTTCTCCTTGAGAACCTGTGGTCATCAAATGATCCTCAAATAAGCTTTGTCCACCCGCTTTAAGTCTCAGGGGCTACTGCTATCTATCTACTAAGTTTATATAAATTTGTACCTGCATATCCTTTGAGAACAGGCGAGCAATCCCTGTGAGTCCGTCTCGGGCAGCTCGGATATATGCACCTATAGTGCTAAGGGCGATAAACTCCGGCTCCGTCATGGCAGGGGTGTGCAAGGCTTCCTTCAAGTTACGATGATTCATCGCACTCTCAACTTCGGAGTTCATGACAGACATTTCATCCGGCTCTCCATGAGGCGAATGAGTCTGTGCCGCACCAACATGCGCCCCCATCCTGGTTGATGTCTCAGGCGCCGTATTGGCCGCAGCTCGGCTGGCTAGGTTTTATACAAACTTTTGGAGAAGCCTGTATTTACAAGAAAGTGAGTGGGAGCTCTGTAGCATTTCTAATATTATATGTGGATGACATATTGTTGATTGGAAATGATATAGAATTTTTGGATAGCATAAAGGGATACCTAAATAAGAGTTTTTCTATGAAAGACCTCGGAGAAGCTACTTACATATTGGGCATCAAGATCTATAAAGATAGATCAAGACGCTTAATTGGACTTTCACAAAGCACATACCTTGATAAAGTTTTGAAGAAGTTCAAAATGGATCAGTCAAAGAAAGGGTTCTTGCCTGTGTTACAAGGTCTAAAATTGAGTCAGACTCAATGCCCGACCACTGCAGAAGATAGAGATAAAATGAAGGTCATTCCCTATGCTTCAGCCATAGGTTCTATCATGTATGCAATGTTGTGTACCAATCCTGATGTGTGCCTTGCTATAAGCATAACAGGGAGGTACCAAACTAATCCTGGAGTGGAGCACTGGATAGCGGTCAAGAACATCCTGAAATACCTGAAAAGGACTAAGGATATGTTTCTCATTTATGGAGGTGAAAAAGAGCTCGTCATAAACAGTTACGTCGATGCAAGCTTTGGCACTGATCCGAATGACTCTAAGTCACAAACCGGATACGTATTTTTATTGAATGGAGGAGCTGTCAGTTGGTGCAGTTCCAAGCAGAGAGTCATGGCGGGATCTACGTGTGAAGCGGAGTAAATTGCTGCTTCGGAAGCAGTAAATGAAGGAGTTTCAATGAAGGAGTTCATATCCAATCTAGGTGTCATACCTAGTGCATCAGGTCCAATGAAAATCTTTTGTGACAATATTGGTGCAATTGCCATGGCAAAGGAGTCCAGATTTCACAAGAGAACCAAGCACATCAAGAGACGCTTCAATTCCATCTGTCATCAAGTGTCGGAAGGGGACATAGAGATTTGCAAGATACATACTGATCTGAATGTTGCAGACCGTTGACTAAGCCTCTTCCACGAGCAAAACATGATCAGCACCAAAGCTCCATGGGTGTTAGAATCATTACTATGTAATCTAGATTATTGACTCTAGTGCAAGTGGGAGGCTTAAGGAAATATTCCCTAGAGGCAATAATAAAGTTATTATTTATTTCCCTATTTCATGATAAATTTTTATTATTCATGCTAGAATTGTATTTACCGGAAACTTAGTACATGTGTGAATACATAGACAAAACATATTGTCCCTAGTATGCCTCTACTTGACTAGCTTATTAATCAAAGATGGTTATGTTTCCTAACCATAGACATGTGTTGTCATTTGATAACGGAATCACATCATTAGGAGAATGATGTGATGGACATGACCCATTCGTTAGCATAGCATTATGATAGTTACAGTTTCATTGCTATTGCTTTCTTCATGACTTATACAAGTTCCTCATACTATGAGATTATGCAACTCCCGAATACCGGAGGAACACTTTGTGTGCTACCAAAAGATGCAAAGTTGATAATGATAGTGCAACTTATTTGTGGCACTGCCATCTGGGTCATATCGGTGTAAAGCGCATGAAGAAACTCCATGCTGATAGACTTTTGGAATCACTTGATTATGAATCACTTGGTACTTGCGAACCGTGCCTCATGGGCAAGATGACTAAAACTCCGTTCTTCGGAACAATGGAACGAGCTACTGACTTATTGGAAATAATACATACCGATGTATGCGGTCCAATGAGTATTGAGGCTCGTGGTGGGTATCGTTATTTTCTTACCTTCACAGATTATTTGAGCAGATATGGTGATATATACTTAATGAAACATAAGTCTGAAACATTTGAAAAGTTCAAAGAATTTCAGAGTGAAGTCGAAAATCATCGTAACAAGAAAATAAAGTTTCTACGATCTGACCATGGAGGAGAATATTTGAGTTACGAGTTTGGTCTTCATTTGAAACAACATGGGATAGTTTCACAATTAACGCCACCTGGAACACCATAGCAAAATGGTGTGTCTGAACGTTGTAATCATACTTTATTGATTATGGTGCGATCTATGATGTCTCTTACTGATTTACCGCTATCATTTTGGGGTTATGCTTTAGAGACGACCGCATTCACTTTAAATAGGGCACCATCAAAATCCGTTGAGACGATGCCTTATGAACTGTGGTTTGGCAAGAAACCAAAGTTGTCGTTTCTTAAAGTTTGGGGTTGCGATGCTTATGTGAAAAAGCTTCAACCTGATAAGCTCGAACCCAAATCGGAGAAGTGCGTCTTCATAGGATACCCAAAGGAAACTGTTGGGTACACCTTCTATAACAGATCCGAAGGCAAAATCTTTGTTGCTAAGAATGGATCCTTTCTAGAGAAGGCGTTTCTCTCAAAAGAAGTGAGTGGGAGGAAAGTAGAACTTGATGAGGTAATTGTACCTTCTCCCTTATTGGAAAGTAGTTCATCACAGAATTCAGTTCCAGTGATTCCTACACCAATTAGTGAGGAAGTTGATGATGATGATCATGAAACTTCAGATCAAGTTGCTACCGAACCTCGTAGGTCTTCCAGAGTAAGATCCGCACCAGAGTGGTATGGTAATCATGTTCTGGAAGTCATGTTACTAGACCATGATGAACCTACGAACTATGAGGAAGCGATGATGAGCCCAGATTCTGCGAAATAGCTTGAGGCCATGAAATCTGAGATGGGATCCATGCATGAGAACAAAGCGTGGACTTTGGTGGACTTGCCCGATGATCGGCAAGCCATAGAAAATAAATGGATCTTTAATAAGAAGACCGACGCAGACGGTAATGTTACTGTTTACAAAGCTCGACTTGTTGCGAAAGGTTTTTGACAAGTTCAATGAGATGACTACGATGAGACTTTCTCACCTGTAGCGATGCTTAAGTCTGTCTAAATCATGTTAGTAATTGCTGCATTTTATGATTATGAAATTTGGCAGATGGATGTCAAAATTGCATTCCTGAATGGATTTCTGGAAGAAGAGTTGTATATGATGCAACCAGAAGGTTTTGTTGATCCAAAGGGTGCTAACAAAGAGTGCAAGCTCCAGTGATCCATTTATGGACTGGTGCAAGCCTCTCGGAGTTGGAATAAACTTTTTGATAGCGTGATCAAAGCATATGGTTTTATACAGACTTTTGGAGAAGCCTATATTTACAAGAAAGTGAGTGGGAGCTCTGTAGCATTTCTGATATCATATGTGGATGACATATTGTTGATTGGAAATGATATAGAACTTATGGATAGCATAAAGGGATACCTAAATAAGAGTTTTTCTATGAAAGACCTCGGAGAAGCTACTTACATATTGGGCATCAAGATCTATAGAGATAGATCAAGACGCTTAATTGGACTTTCACAAAGCACATACCTTGATTAAGTTTTGAAGAAGTTCAAAATGGATTAGTCAAAGAAAGGGTTCTTGCCTGTGTTACAAGGTGTGAAGTTGAGTCGGACTCAATGCCCGACCACTGCAGAAGATAGAGAGAAAATGAAGGTCATTCCCTATGCTTTAGCCATAGGTTCTATCATGTATGCAATGTTGTGTACCAGACCTGATGTGTGCCTTGCTATAAGCATAACAGGGAGGTACCAAAGTAATCCCAGAGTGGAGCACTGGACAGCGGTCAAGAACATCCTGAAATACCTGAAAAGGACTAATGATATGTTTCTTGTTTACGGAGGTGAAAAAGAGCTCGTCGTAAACGGTTACGTAGATGCAAGCTTTGATACTGATCCAGATGACTCTAAGTCAAAAACCGGATACATATTTTCATTGAATGGAGGATCTGTCAGTTGGTGCAGTTCCAAGCAGAGCGTTGTGGCGGGATCTACGTGTGAAGCGGAGTACATTGCTGCTTCGGAAGCAGCAAATGAAGGAGTTTGGATGAAGGAGTTCATATCCGATCTAGGTGTCATACCTAGTGCATCGGGTCCAATGAAAATCTGTTGTGACATTACTGGTGCAATTGCCTTGGTAAAGGAATCCAGATTTCATAAGAGAACCAAGCACATCAAGAGACGCTTCAATTCCATCTGTCATCAAGTGTTAGAAGGGGACATAGACATTTGAAAGATACATACGGATCTGAATGTTGCAGACCCGTTGACTAAGCCTCTTCCACGAGCAAAACATGATTAGCACCAAAGCTCCATGGGTGTTAGAATCATTACTATGTAATCTAGATTATTGACTCTAGTGCAGTGGGAGGCTTAAGGAAATATTCACTAGAGGCAATAATAAAGTTATTATTTATTTCCTTATTTCATGATAAATTTTTATTATTCATGCTAGAATTGTATTAACCGGAAACTTAGTACATGTGTGAATACATAGACAAAACATATTGTCCCTAGTATGCCTCTACTTGACTAGCTCATTAATCAAAGATGGTTATGTTTCCTAGCCATAGACATGTGTTGTCATTTTATGAATGGGATCACATCATTAGGAAAATGATGTGATGGACATGACCCATTCGTTAGCTTAGCATTATGATTGTTACAGTTTCATTGCTACTGCTTTCTTCATGACTTATACAAGTTCCTCAGACTATGAGATTATGCAACTCCCGAATACTAGAGGAACACTTTATGTGCTACCAAACATCACAACATAAATGGGTGATTATAAAGGTGCTCTACAAGTGTCTCCGAAGGTGTTTGTTGGGTTGGCATAGATCGAGATTAGGATTTGTCACTCCGTGTTTTGGAGAGGTATCTCTGGGCCCTCTCGGTAATACTCATCACTATAAGCCTTGCAAGCATTGTGACTAATGAGTTAGTTGCGGGATGAAGTATTATGGAACGAGTAAAGAGACTTGCCAGTAACGAGATTGAACTAGGTATGATGATACCGATGATCGAATCTCGGGCAAGTAACATACCGATGACAAAGGGAACAACGTATGTTGTTATGCGGTTTGACCGATAAAGATCTTCGTAGGATATGTAGGAACCAATATGAGAATCTAGGTTCCTCTATTGGTTATTGACCGGAGACATGTCTCGGTCATGTCTACATAGTTCTCGAACCCGTAGGGTCCCCACGCTTAACATTCAATGACGATTGGTATTATGAGTTTATGTGATTTAATGTACCGAAGGTTGTTCGGAGTCCTGGGTGTGATCACGGACATGACTCGTCTCAAAATGGTCGAGACATAAAGATTGATATATTGGACCATGTTGTTCGGACACCGGAAGTGTTCCAGATAGTTTCGGATTAAACTGGAGTGCCGAAGGGATACCGCCCCCCCCCTCCCCGGGAAGTAATGGGCCTTAGTGGGCCCATAGGGGAGAGAGTGGGCCGCACCAGGAGCGGGCGCCCCCTCCCCCCAAGGGGAGTCCGAATAGGACAAGGGGAGGGGGCGCGGCCCCTTTTTCCCCTCCCTCTCCCTCTCCTTCCTTCTCCTCCTAGTTGGACTAGGTGAGGGAGTCCTGGATTAAGGGGTCCTCGGACAGCCGGACTATATGGATGTGCCGGACAGTTCGGCTATGAAGATACAAGATAGAAGACTTTGTCCCGTGTCCGGATGGGACTCTCTTTTGCGTGGAAGGCAAGCTTGGCGACTCGGATATGTAGATTCCTTTCTTTGTAACCGACTCTATGTAACCCTAGCCCCCTCCGGTGTCTATATAAACTGGAGGGTTTAGTCCGTAGGACAACAACAATCATAATTATAGGCTAGCTTCTAGGATTTAGCCTCTATGATCTCGTGGTAGATCAACTCTTGTAATACTCATATCATCAATATCAATCAAGCAGGAAGTAGGGTATTACCTCCATAGAGAGGGCCCGAATCTGGGTAAACATCGTGTCCCCCGCCTCCTATTACCATTAGCCTTAGATGCACAGTTCGGGACCCCCTACCCGAGATCCGCCGGTTTTGACACCGACATTGGTGCTTTCATTGAGATTTCCAATGCGTCGTCATCATAAGGCTTGATGGCCCCTTTGATCATCTACAATAACGCGGTCCAGGGTGAGATCTTTCTCCCCGGACAGATCTTCGTATTCGGCGGCTTCGCACTTCGGGCCAACTCGCTTGGTCATCTGGAGCAGATTGACAGCGACGCCCCTGGCCATCAGGTCAGGTTTGGAAGCTTGAACTACACCGCCAACATCTGCGGAGACTTGATCTTCGACGGATTCGAACCAATGACAGCCGCACCCTGTAGCCACGATGAACACGGCCTAAATCTGTCATCGGACCATGCTCAGGAGATAGCGCCTGTAACCGCTCCGGCCCTAGATCCAGAGTAGATCGCGCCCTCCGAAGACGGGAGGCTTAACCCTGCCAGGGAGACTGCAGACTCAATGGCGCTAGAGCCAAACACAGATCCTACCTCTAACGAGGCATGTGTCATCGGAACCTCAGACTCGTCTCCGGCCATAGGCTCCGAACCGCGTGTATCCACGCCCATCGAATCCGACCGGGCATCGATCTTAGAGTTCAGCTCCGTGGACATCTTCCAACACTCACCCTTAGGTGATGTGTTAAACTCATTGAAATCCCTCTCCATGGCAGGAGATTCTTGGCCGGACTATGTCCGGCTTGAGTGGGAAGCGGACGACGAAGAACTCCGTTACCCATCCACCACCCACTTGATAGCCACTGTCGACGACTTGACCGACATGCTTGATTTCGACTCCGAAGACATCAACGGTATGGACGACAATGTCGGAGAGAAATAGGAACCACCGCCCACAGGGCGCTGGACAGCCACCTCCTCATATGACATATACATGGTGGATACACCCAAAGAAGACAATGGCGAGGACAAAAAGGATCCAGTCGAGGATAAGCCTCCTGAGAAGCAGCCGAAGCACCGACGTTAGCGGTGCCGCTCTAAACCACGCCATGGTAAAAACAGCGATACCGGCACAAGAGACAATAGCACCCCGGACGATGCCGAAGACAACGACGACCCCGCCCAGCCAAGTTTCAAACAGGCCGAACGGGAGGACGAGCGAGCCAGCCCTGATGAACAAGCCATGAATGAAAACTCGGAGGACAGTAACTACATGGCTATCTCCGAGGATGAGGTGAGCCTCAACGACAAAGAATTTATCGTGCCTAAGGATCCCGTTGAGCAGGAGCGCTTTAAGCGATGGCTTATAGCCACTGCAAAGAGCCTGAAGAAGAAGCAGCAACAGCTTCAAGATGATCAAGATCTCCTCACTGATAGATGGACTGAGGTCCTGGCAGCCGAGGAATATGGACTCGAACGCCCAACCAAAAGTTACCCGAAGCGCAAATTGCTACCTCACTTTGATGACGAGGACTTCCTTCTCCATATACATATGGCCCGCGGTGATGATCTCCATGCCATCAAATATCTCCCGCAAAAACTCAAAGGACCAGCTCGGCCCTGGTTGAATAGTCTGCCTGAAAACTCCATTGGCAGTTGGGAGAACCTGTAAGACGCATTTCTTGACAACTTCCAAGGCACCTATGTCCGGCCTCCGGACGCCGATGACTTAAGTCATATAATCCAACAGCCCGGAGAGTCAGCCAGGAAATCCTGGACTCAATTCTTAACTAAAAAGAACCAGATCGTCGATTGTCCAGATGCCGAAGCCTTAGCGGCCTTTAAGCATAACATCCATGATGAATGGCTCGCCCGACACCTCGGACAAGAGAAGCCGAAGTCCATGGCAGCCCTTATGACGCTTATGACCCGCTTTTGCACAGGCGAGGATAGCTGGCTAGCTCGTAGCAACATCACCTCAAGTAAACCTGGCACTTCTGAAGCTAGGGATAGCAATGGCAAGCCCTGACGCAACAGACACAAGCGTCGAAACAATGGCGACAATGTCGAAGACACGACCGTCAATGCCGGATTCAGTGGCTCCAAGTCCGGTCAGCGGAAGAAGCCATTTAAGAAAAACAATCCGGGCCCGTCCAGTTTGGACCGCATACTCGATCGTCCATGTGAAATCCAAGGCACCCCCGATAAACTAGCCAATCATACCAACACAGAATGTTGGGTCTTTAAACAGTCCGGGAAGTTAAATGCCGAAAACAAGGAAAAGGGGTCGCAAAGCGATGACGACTAGGAGCCCCGACCACCGAACACAGGGGGACAGAAGAAGTTTCCTCCCCAAGTCAAAAGGTGAACATGATATATGCTACCCATTTCCCCAGAAGGGAGCGGAAGTGCGCGCTAAGGGACATCTACGCAAGGGAGCCAGTCGCCCCAAAATACAACCCATGGTCCTCCCGTTCGATCACTTTTGATCAAAGGGACCATCCGACCAGCATCCGTCATGGCGGTTCAGCTGCACTAGTGCTCGACCCTATCATCGATGGATTCCACCTTACACGAGTCCATATGGACGGTGGAAGCAGCCTGGACCTGCTCTATCCGCACACTACATCGTCATTAAAGGCAAGTTCGGGGGTTACTAAGGGAGTCCTGGATTCGGGGGTCCTCGGGTGTCCGGCCTAGGAACATGGGCCGGGTTGGATGGGCCGCACAAGATCGAGCTGAAGATTATCCATCGTGTCCGGATGGGACTTCTCAATACGTGGACGATAGTCCGGAGGCTTCCTTCCCTGATGAACCAACCTTCTACAAACCCTAGACCCCTCCATTGTGTATATAAACTGGAGGGGTGAGTCCATAAAGGTTACATTATTCATGGTCATCGAAATCCTCATAGGCTAGACATATAGGGTTAGCCATTACGATTAGATCAACTCTTGTAATCTTCATACTCGTCGAATATAATCAAGCAGGGGTAGGGTTTTACCTCCCTTAAGAGGGCCCAAACCTGGGTAAACACTGTGTCCCCTGGCCCCCTGTTACCATGATCCTTAGATGCGCAGCTTGGGCCCCCCTACCCGAGATCTGCCGGTTTTGACACCGACAGGGGGGGGGGGGGGCTTGGTTGAGAAAAAACCCGGGTCGTGGCTCGCCCAGCCTAGCTACAAAACATTGAAGAGTGAAGTAAAACTGGGCCTTAAAAGCAAAACTTGTGTTCTTCTTTGGCATTGCCGTTCCGCTGCTGCTGGTTGCGCAATAGAAAACAAACATGAGATTTTTCTCGAAGGATTTATGTGTATATCATGGTTGCTGTTTCAATAAAAGTGAATCCTAAGGTTGAATTCAAGGGAAAACTTACTATGGAAATGAATGACATACAAAATAGGTATAGAAAAAACTTGTATGTTTTCTTTACGAGGAATAAAATCCTACATAAGTCCTATGAAGTTCATTTATACCAAAGGTGTCCTTGTTTGTGATATGAAGGGAGTATTCCATTTTTCATGCAACCTAACACTCATGTTGTCTTATTTTGAAAATGGAACTCATATTGTATTCTTATATTTTGAGTTCAGTTATGAACACTCATGGCATGCTCAAATTACAACCTTATTGTTTCTTTTAACATGGCAAACATTTTTGCCTCTCTTAAATGTTATGCTTTGCACAGTTCTTCCTAATTTGGTTGTTGTAATTCTTCGCTTGGTTGTTTTGTTCGTCTCAATGCATCATGCATACCTATCCTATATCCTGATGACACAAAAAAAAGAGGCAAAAAAGATGACACAAAAAAGAGTTTTGAAACCTTATGCCCGAACATGGCATGACTTGAATTTATGTGTACACCTCATTTTATGTGACAATAGTAATCTAACATGATTTATCCTCAACTTAAATATAGTTGGCAAAACAAAGAAGCCCACTAAGTTCAACCATATTTGAAATTAGCTCCAGCTAGTTTTTTCCATGAGCTACTATAATTCTTTACAGGTATAGTTACATTCCTTTTTTTATCATCTTCGACCTTTGTAACTAAACACCACCACATCAATATATTTTTGGAGAAACTATAGCGTGACTGTTTGAAGGTATTCTCCCACCGTGACTCGGTTACCGTCATTCCACCGACTACACATCCATGATACATTATCTCATGTCACGTAAAATTGTTGCCACATCGTATTGATTTCATATACTTTTACTTCAACTACATTTTATGACCTAAATATGCTTTGGAATATCCAAATATGTTTCACACTTACCACCATTGGTACTCCCGTCGACGATCTACATCAAATGATGATGACGCCCAGTGGCGGAGCTTGAGACCATGTTGGGCGGTCTGGACGAGCACAACATAAGGGAATATCTTGTGGGTTGGTCTTTCAAGGCCCAAGAGTAGATGTACTATATAGAATTTCTCATGAGCTAGCTGGGTGGGCCATAGCATGGGCTGGTCCTAACTAAACCCGGGCATGGGCAGCCCGGCCCGAAAAACCCGGGCCGGGCTGGGCTGGGCTTGACACTCGAGCCGGGCTCGGGCTTTGTTTTGCAGCCCGAAAGGTAGTTCGGGTCGGGCTCGGGCTTCTCTTTTTCTATTTCTCGAGCCGGGCTTTCGGGCTTCGGGCCGGGCTTGCATGTACACGTACTAAAAAACAGCGTTCGGGTCGGGCTTTCGGGCTTCAGGCTTGATTTCGGGCTGGGCTCGGGCTTGAAATCATGGAGTATTTCGGGCTTCGGACCGGGCCCGGGCTTGAGAAATGAAGGTCGGGCTTTTACAAGCCCGGCCCGAAACCTGGTCCGACCCGACGTTTGCCCAGGTTTAGTCCTAACGTAGCTTCGCCCTAGACGTCACCACTGTTGTTTCGGAAGATTAGATCTGACTGCACGATCCATTTGCAAAAGTCGTCTATCAAAGCCAAACGAATCTACAAGATAATCATCACGAGGGACTGCGCGCCTCTGTCGCTCCACTTGCGTGACGCCAACCCATCTGGAACGACGCGCCACTGTTGTTTCGAAAGATTAGATCTAACTGCACGATCCATTTGCAAAAGTCATCTATCAAAGCCAAACCAATCTACAAGATAATCATCACAAGGGACTGCGCGCCTCTCCCGCTCCGCTTGCGTGACGCCAACCCATCTGGAACGACGCACCACTGTTGTTTTGAAAGATTAGACCTAACTGCACGATCCATTTGCAAAAGTCGTCTATCAAAGTCAAACCAATCTACAAGATAATCATCACGAGGGACTGCGCGCCTCTGCCGCTCCGCTTGCTTGACGCCAACCCATCTGGAACAACGCGCCACTGTTGTTTCGAACGATTAGATCTGGCTACACTATCCATTTGCAAAAGTCATCTATCAGAGCCAAACCAATCTACAAGATAACCTTCACGAGGGACTACACGCCTCTGTCGCTCCGCTTGCGTGACGCCAACCCATCTGGAACGACGTGACATTGTTGTTTCGGAAGATTAGATCTGACTGCACGATCCATTTACAAAAGTCGTCTATCAAAGCCAAACCAATCTACAAGATAATCATCATGAGGGACTGCGCGCCTCTGTCGCCCCGCTTGCGTGACGCCAACCCATCTGGAACGACGCGCCGAAAGTCAGAGGATTTCATGTCTATCCTGGTGCGCTCCAGAAGGATCGCTTACGCATAACCTTCCGTTTCGACTTTCTCGCATTATCTATCTACAAAGCTGCAACGGACGCCTCATCGCCGCCCGTTTCGACCCCCTGTATTATCTATCCGCAAAGCTACAACGTCCGCCCCATCGCCGCCTGCTTTCACGCTGAATTAAACTAGGCCATAGTATACAGCTTTGTCATGTGATTCACACGCACGTTTTGGTCGCAATTCGGTGGGGATAAGATAATAATAAGAAAAATAATGAGATGAGACCCCTTTAATCCACAAGAGGAGGCAGTTTATTTTCTGCCATAATTTTGTTTCCCAAGAAAACCCATGGCAGCCCTGAATTTCCTGGTGAAGTCCACGCCGTCTGTGTAGGGCGGGTGTGTGCGCGGAGTAGAATGACTGTCCGGTGGGGGCAGTAACCCAATCCTCTGACCGGCTTGTCGCGCTCTGGCGGCAACCACTTTAATGGCCCCGAGGCGACACCTGTCCCTCCCCTCACCTCGCCGCCGCGATCGCCTCCCGCAAAGCCGCACCAACTCCGCACCAGCACGCCCCCCGATGCTCCCCTTCCCCCCGCTCCGCCTATTCTAAACCAAAAATCTTGCCTTTCTGTAAACTAGATTTCCCCTTGCTAATTCGGGTATTATACCGCCGGCTAATCACACTGTCCCGCCTGTCGCCTGCCCCCTTGTTTATAAGCCCAGCCCCCCCTCCCTTGCCTTCTTTGTCGGTCGCCTTTGTGTTTGTGGGATAGAGTCGCCGAGAGAGACCGGCGGAGGAATTTTCGCTGCCGGTAGAGAGAGAGAGAGAGAGATCTTGGGGGAATTCGGCGGGGAGGGTGTGTGTGTGAGGAGGAGGGATGGAGATGCCGGGAGGGAGCGGCGGGGCCGGCGCGCTGGCCAGGCAGGGGTCGATCTACTCGCTCACCTTCGACGAATTCCAGAGCGCGCTCGGCGGCGCCGGCAAGGACTTCGGGTCCATGAACATGGACGAGCTGCTCCGCAACATCTGGACGGCGGAGGAGTCCAACGCCATCGCGGCCACCCTGACGCCGGCCACCACGGCCGTCCCGACATCCAATGTCGACGCCCAGCCCCCGCCGCCGCCGCCGCTGCAGCCGCAGCAGCAGGCCATCCTGCGCCAGGGCTCCATGACGCTGCCCCGCACGCTCAGCCAGATGACGGTCGACGAGGTCTGGCGCGACATCATGGGCTTCTGCGACGAGGAGCCGCCGGCGCCCCCCGCGCCGGCGCCGGCGCAGGCGCAGGCGGAGGCCCAGGCGCAGCGGCAGCAGACCCTGGGGCGGATGACGCTGGAGGAGTTCCTGGTGCGGGCCGGCGTGGTGCGGGAGGACATGGGGGGCCAGACCGTCGTCGTGCCGGCGCGGGCGCAGGCTCTGTTCCCTCAGGGCAATGTGGTCGCGCCGACCATGCAGGTGGCGAACGGGGTGGTGCACGGAGTCGTCGGGCAGGGGCCTGGCGTAGCGATGACGGTGGCGGCGCCGACCACGCCCGGCGTGCTGAACGGGTTCGGGAAGATGGAGGGCGGGGATCTCTCGTCGCTGTCGCCGGTGCCGTATCCCTTCGACACCGTGACGAGGGCGAGGAAGGGGCCTACCGTCGAGAAGGTGGTGGAGAGGAGGCAGAGGCGCATGATCAAGAACCGGGAGTCCGCTGCCAGGTCCCGCCAGAGGAAGCAGGTGAAGCTCTCGTTCTTCAGCCTCAGTGGTGTACCTATCCATCATCATACGCCTTTTGCTTAACTAATCTGAAATACTATCTGAAACCGAACCCAGGTTCACAGGGTGTCTATATTGGGTATGCCCCTCCGTCATGTTGTAGTACTTTATTCGTTGATGTGATCTGACACTTCCATTTTAGCTGCTAGATAATAGTTTATCCCTGAGTAGCCCCTGCAAATAGCAAGTTGGAGTTGTTAACAGTGTGAAACCCAAGATGAGAAGAATCTATGTGGATCGTCATTCAAGTCGACCCTCTCAGATTCAGGAAGATAATGGATAACTTTGTTCATTCCGGAAATGAAGTTTAGGCATTGCAGCATTGTGGGTCTTCTCATCTCTTCCATCTGCTATCGCGATGGTAGGGAGGAGGATGAGAAGCATAGTTACTTTCTGGTGAACTTTGTCTTAGGCTAAGCAGGTAGCATTGTATGCCTCTTTATGCACCATTTCTATATGGCCTATAAAATTCTATGTTGTGAGCACAACAAGCTCTATTTGATAGGACTGACCGATGGCAAATAGTTTCAGATGATTCCATTTATTGTTGTCATCTAACCATATCACAGTTTGTATACACCTAAGTTTGAACCGTCTGATGTATGGCAGGCTTATATCATGGAGTTGGAAGCCGAGGTAGCAAAACTGAAGGAGAACAATGAGGCATTGCAGAAAAAACAGGTATACATAAAATTGCTTTAATGACTATATGCACATTGTTTATTTACTAACCTTGCAATTCTAATCAGTTAGTAGTACTTTGTTGATTTCTTGACTCTAGAAAGTTCTAATATTGCTTGCTGCAATTGCCATATTTGTCTGCTTGTTTGGTAGTATCATCTATGCTTTTTTAGTTCTCCCCAAATGATGCTTATTGCTGTCATGAGTCATGATTGTTGTCACAACCAGCATTTTTGTAATGCCTGGTCGTTCTGGTATATGTTTTGCACAGCATTGACTGACTTGAGTATGACTTGAATAATCGTTGGAGGCTGCATAAAAATAATCTTTTTAAGTTTAAATATTCTGTTGTTAAATCAATCTCGTAAAATTGTTGTTTTGGCTACCATGCCTTGCGTTTGCTACTTCTACTCATCTTTGGTGCACTCAACTGTTTTTACTAGCAGATTGTTATCTCTTGATTATGAAATATACATTCCACACTGTATCATATTTTGTGTGATTAATAGAACTTGAGGTTCACTATGTTTCACATGCATGTCTTTCGTTATCTATATGTTGTTAGTTATCACATTTTTTACATTTTAGTTATCACTTCTTTGATTTGAAAAAATGAATGAACATTTTTGTTTGACTTCAACATAAAGGTGTGGACTTTACAGTAGATCCGCTGGTTACATTAAGTTATCATACATTTTCCTTCTGAATTTCTGATTCATGCTTTAAAGAGCTACATTCACTTTTGTTATGCTTTTAATACGCAGGTGGAAATGCTACAGAAGCAAAAGGATGAGGTAATACCATTTGCAGAAAATATTTTTTGTTACTAATATCCATTGCGTTTGGTCTGATTGTTGTGGAAGTAGTACCATGCAGCCCTGTTATTTACATCTCATTCTGATCACTAATGCTCTTCGTCTATTTGGATTTATCACTGCTGCAAACTACAGTTTTGTTGGTTGAATTGCAAAAGAGTGCAAGATGGTTTTCCATAAGTTCATCTATCTAGCCTGTTAGCCTCATACATTGTTGATACTAGGTGTCAAGTGCCACAATGACAGCCGTATTAGTCATGCATGCATAGTTGCATACATTCAAAATCTTTTATATATAAAATATGCACTCAACCTGTTATTCCAAGACTTCGTGTCTGGATGGCTGTGAGTTGGATTTGAAAGACACTTGTTTTAATATACTGGTTTAGATATCGGCAACTTATAAAATACTAGTTCCAAAGTAAGCCATGGGAAATTCATTTGATGTAGCATCAAGAAATGTGGAGATGACTGATTGGATTTCAATCTGGGGTTAGGAAAATGTTTCCAGGTGACTCGGATTATAATACAAAAATCCCTTATTGTTCATTGGTCCTGTTCTCAGCCTTAAACTCAGTTTTTCCAGTAACTGGTGAGGGTACCTAGTTTGAGAATATGCCCAATATACAGCCTAACAAATAGACATAGTTTAAATATCTAGGGCGATTGGCAGTTGCACTCTTGACTCTTTTGATGTCAACTACTACTCTTTGCCTTGGTGGTTCTGTTTAAGATTCAAAAGTTCTATTGCCATTACCTAGGAGCATTAAGAGATTGTAGGACTTAAGTTACAACAGAACATTTGAAACCATGATTCCGAAGTTCCATAAACCTGGGCACAAAGAAGCCAAGAGGGCCATGCTCTCATAACATGTCAGTGCTTTTTGGCTGGTCCTCATCTTGCGAAGGATATCTCAGCTGTCAACTCTTATTTGATGCCACCTTAGATCTCAAGCTTGCAAGACAGACTAAAGATAAGAAAAATCCTAATACCACTTGTTTCGAAACAGGAGTTTGCTTCTGTATTGATACATCATGTCTTAAAAACTAAAAAGCAAACTGTGAACCATTCTAATCTGGAGATTCGAACTAACATTCGCCATATGTTCTGTTTGGTGATAAACTGATAATGACCTCCGGCTATCATCAGCCCAAACTCCGCCAAGTATGAGCTACTTGTCAGCAGCATAGCAACTGGTGTGATTTATTTAATAAGAGATGTGCATAAGCGTGCAAATCTCAGATTTCATAGGAAGCCAAAATATTATTCGTCTGTCCTATGATTCTCCCTGAAGTAGTACTGTGTTGTAGATAATTTAGGTCTATTGTTTCACTATATGCTTTCTGTGTAACCTACCGGAACTGAGAAAATGTCCAAAAGCACAATGTTTGTCATGACGTGTAGAAGATTTTGGAGTTTTACAAGGCAAAGATATTTTGGTAGGTCCTGTAAGAGATGGATGATGAGTATGGCAGAGATAGTTTAGACTTTAGAGGACTCTAGAATTAGATACAGTGACATTTTTGGGGAAGATTTCTACCATAAAGTTTTTTGCAGTTGAGGGTTTGGCTTTTGCCACATGGCGACACTAAATAGAGATCTAGCAGAGCCTCCTGATAGCATAAGCTTTCATAACCTAACATGCCATGGTGAAGACTAGGATGTCCTTAGTAGTGAAGAGATAGGGTGAATTAAGTGTAGCCACTGGTTTGTTAATGGTAAATAAAGAGTTGAGTCACCCATATTTTACAAGAGTTAGTCTCCCAGACAATCCACATAGTTCTAGATTGATTTGTGATTTTGGAGGAGGGGGGCTTGGCTACCAAAATCAGTGTCTCTATTGCTTAAGATGTTAGACAATCCACATAGTTCTAGATTGATTTGTGATTTTGGAGGAGGGGGGCTTGGCTACCAAAATCAGTGTCTCTAAGATGCTAGACAATCCACATAGTTCTAGATTGATTTGTGATTTTGGAGGAGGGGGGCTTGGCTACCAAAATCAGTGTCTCTATTGCTTAAGATGCTAGACAATCCACATAGTTGTAGATTGATTTGTGATTTTGGAGGAGGGGGGCTTGGCTACTAAAATCAGTGTCTCTATTGCTTAAGATGCTAATTGTCAGCTGTGCTATCTGAAAACCCACAGTTTTGCAGCAGTACCGTATGCATATCAACAAAACATTTATGCTGACAATTTTGTCAGTGGAACTTTCAAGAACTTATCGCACCATATTCTTTTCAAGCATGGACATGTCTTTAATATATTTGGATGAAACTCATTCATCAGATGATTTTTTTGTAGTTTCCACTTTAATTGTTAGCCAAGTTTGAATTATTATTTAAAGAAATAACGGGCCCTCTGATCGATAAGTATTCAGTGGAAGTAGAATGCCAGCCCGAAATATAATTAAATAATTATACATATTTTCTGGCTGTAGGTTGCTATTATATTAGTTAGAACAAGTGGTTTGAGATGTTTTGCGTTCTGACAGCAAGTACTAGTTCTTTGGTGCTCCTGTTTTTCACGTGTAACAATTCGAAGAAATGTTCTCCATAGACACCCTGTGGCTCACCCAGTTCACTTGTGAATGGATTTTGCAGGTTATAGAGAGAATCGAAAAGCAGCTTGGACCAAAGGCAAAGAGATTTTGCTTGCGACGAACTCTGACGGGTCCGTGGTAGCCCGAAGCTGAATACAACCTTGACAGCAGCTGGGGGCGTCTGGCTTCCTTAGATGAACAACCAGTGTACATATCAGCCGAAGCCGGGGTCTCCAGCTGCCCCCGTAGACCGCCGCTTTGCTGCTGCTCCTGTGGCGGTTTCTTTAGTTGGTTCCTGGGTGACAATTTAAGTCCTAGGTCTCTCTAGCTTTGCCGTTTCCAAAATGAACAAAAAGCAAAGTATCTAATCTGTTTAACACCCTATCTATTCGCGCGTGGCGAGGTCTTCATGCGTGCCGTTTTATGTCGTCGCTGGACGCAGCCGTGCGGCTGCTCTGTATGCTTGTGAGCTGCGATGCCAGTTCTGTGATAGCCGAGTGATCACCAAACCGTAGTGGACCAGCGGTAGAGCATTTGGTTTCACTGACCTGGCTGTGGTTTTAGTTTACAGCTGCCGTTTTCTACCAAATCAGCGGTAGAGCATTTGGTGAACATTTACGCTGACGATGTCACAATGCAGGGAACTCCTGGGTTTGAGTTCACAGTCCACTTTCTGGGCGACGCTGCTGCTCGGTGCGATGCGCACGCCGCACCAGGATGAACAGAAGAGCTCGTCCTTCTTTGTTGGTTGCGACATTGATGTTACTAGCTACTTTGCCCTGGAGTGGAGGTCAGTTAAGGGCACTCACGGACCACACTGGTAGTTGGCCTGTGCTTGTGCTTTTATTATGATATGATGAAGAAGAGGTGATGGGCGCCACCGGCTGGACGGGGACCGGAGTTCGGTTCACGCTGGGGGCGGCGAGCGTAGCCTGGTTGCGCCGTCACGGTGGCACCACCGCAGGGATCAGTAGGGGTCTGTGCCCTGTTTGGTTCGTCTCCAGAACGGCCTGGTTTAACGCGGCGCCGAATAGTTGAGAATCTAATTACCACTTCCTCCGCGCGTGGATACACTCTCGTTTCAGAGACAGTTAATTCCGGGGGAGGTTATACTGTAAAGCCGGCACGAGGTTCAGAGGAGCGCATGGCAGAAGCCAGGCCACCGTAGATTTTAACCGACCCTCCAGATGCCACAGTGATCCAGTGGAAACGTTGGCTGTCTGTCGATGTGTTGTTGAAGATAATTCGGATTCCTGACCCATGACATTATTCTCAGTCTCCCGCCCTACACTAGCTAGTTCCTTGCACGCCACTACAGGTAGCGCTTTTTCGCCATGATGCTGTCATCAATCTATCTACTACGGAGGAAGACATGTAGTGGTAGAGGAACTCAACGAACTGCTTCAAGCTCGGAGGGACTGTTCAGAGCTCAAGAGCTGCGGCCGAAGCCGTGTCCAATTTGGCAGCGCCTCTGATCCTCAAGAAAAGATACACGAGCTCAAACAAAGGACTCGGGTGGGCAGCGGGCAGCCGCTGATCTACAATTTGACCAATGTGGGGGCAACATTACAAAAGCTAGCAGTTTTTTTTTGTCAAAACACATTACAAATACTTCCTCTGTTCCTAAATATAAGTCTTTTTAGAGATTTCAACAAAAAAGACTTATATTTAGGAACGGAGGGAGTAGTTAATAAAGTATTGGCGAATCAACCTGTGATTGAGATGGTTAGGTGGACAGTGGTATCCCCAACCCATCAGGGTTCAAATCCTGGTGCTCGCATTATTCTTGAATTTATTTCAGGATTTCTGGCGATGCGCTTTCAGTGGGAGGAGACGTTCCCGTCGACGACGAGGCGCCTACGGTGACTTCGTAAATCTCAAGATGATATGCCGGCTCAGTCTCTCGGAGGTGCTCATAAGGGTAGGGTGTGCGTGTATGCGTTCATAGGGGTGAGTGTATGCGCGTGTATATGAGCGCTTGTGTCTGTACTGATGCTCAAAAAAAATATTAATAAAATATTAAATATATATATGAATGCACTAGTAAAATTCATGTAAATTGTTTGTGGGGGCCCGCGCTTAGATCCGCCACCGGTAGCAGCGGGGAGCTCCTTGCTCCTGTGCCTCAGAAGTGAAAATGTGGTACTATATTTTTATCTTGTCTTGGGTCTCATGGAGTAAGCACTTATGCAATTATTTTATTTTGTTTTCTTACTTTTCATGTGTGCGATACGATCTTAGCTCGTTACGCGTTATAAATTGGTCCGAACCATGGTAATTTGCGTGTTCACAGTTGTTCGGGAGGGTGTGGAACCATGGTGACTTTGCCACTGTAGTTGAGCGGGAGGGTTCAACCATGGTGAATTCTTGCTTGTTTCTATTTTTCATTTTCTTTGAGACAATCCATTTTTCATATTTTTTTTGAGACAACCGCGCGAAGCTTTATTAAATCGTCACAATGTTTACAGGGACGGAAGGTAAATTCCCGGGGTGCCCCAACCACACATGTCGGCCACCACCGAGAGATAAAGCATGCTTCGCTAAGTTGTGAGCTTCATAATTTGAGCTCCTAAACTCATGACTAAAAATGCAAGAATCAAAAAACGAGGAGTGTTCAACTATTTCATGTATAATGGCACTGTAGCTTGACGAGTTATCCATCTTCAGATCTTGAACCACCACCTTGCAGTCTGAAGCCACTTGAATCCGTCGCTCATATAGGTCATCTGCTAAAGCCAGCGCTTCTCGGATAGCAAGTGCTTCCAAAGTTGTCGGATCAATGATGTGGTTGAAACGAAGTGTCGAGGCCCTCAAAAACATGCCGCTCCCATCTCTGCAAATAGCACCTACAGCCCCGAATCCATCGCTAGATACAGCAGCATCCACGTTCAACTTTGCATTTCCGGCTATAGGAGCCACCCAACCCTGGGACCGCATTGCAACCGGCACACTGGGCCTCGGTGATCTCTTGTTGACATTTTGCAAGTCGGCTAAATATTTTGTGATGAATGTATGAACTGAATGAGGTGATTGGAAGATATTCTCATGAGTAGCCTTCCTCCGTACCCCCCAAAGGGCCCATAAAGTGACCACCAGTTGATCAAACTGTTCTCTTGTCAACAATTCATGCATGGAAAACAGCCATTCCCTGGGATTATCCTCTCCCCGATCAATCATGTGAGCAACAAGTTCTTCCGGTGCCAGTGCTCAAACACTAGCAGCCATCGGGCAAGATATGAGAGCATGTTTCCACGTATCAACAGCCCCGCAGATCGCACAAGTATCTACTGTTGCCATATGCCGATGCTTCAAAACAGTGCCGGTTGGCATGGACTTCTAGGCGAGACGCCAAACAAAAAGTTTCAGTTTTGAGGGAACCTGCAGGTGCCATATCATAGACCACTTCTTGGTTTCAGTAGGATCATACAAGGTCTCGCCGTGCTCATCGAACACAGCCTCGTGGGCGTGTTTTAATCGCAAGATCATCCTATAGGCTGATCGAACACTGAAACCCCCTCGGGGCTCTTCATGCCAAGCCCAAAAGTCTCCGACTTGACGTGTGCATAGCGGGACCCACATGATTGCTTCCGCATCTCCTTGCGTGAAAACAGATCGGACCAGGTTCTCATTCCAGCTAGCAGTTGTACTATCAATGAGCTGCGCCACCTTAACAGGAGGGTTTTGGACAAGCGATGTTATTGGACACTTAAAAATGTCTCTGGGAATCCAAATGTCACTCCAAATGCTTGTTGTCTCGCCATCACCTATCCTCCATTTTTTATATGTGCGGGATAGGTACATGCTGATCCCTAAACCTCTCCCTTGCATGTGTTGCATCTTGTGTTCTTCTCATCACGTCATCTTCACCGGCCCACGGAGAGAAGCGTATGCCTTTGAACCGCTGCCTGGCGGATCCCTTTTGGCGCTTATAGTGCTAGTTTTAGGCACTCACGTGGTGTTCACACCACAAGTTGAGCATCTTTTAACATGTCGGCCCATTTAGAACCTAGCACGCTTCCCGCTTTGTTTTCTGAAGTAGTATTTGCGAAGCTTCTGTTCCGGTTTTGGGAAGCTTTCGGAAGCTTCTGCCCTGTTCTTTTTTATGTTCGGTTTTTCTATAGGTTTTTCTTTTTCCCTTTTTTGTTTTGGTTTTAATTTTTTTAATTTGTATTAAATTCTTGAGCCCTTTTCAATTTGTCAACATGCATGATTGGTTCTTCAGATGCATGGTTTATTTTTCTTTATCGTAAACATTTGTCAAATTTGTGAACATTTTTACAATCATGAACTTTTTCCTAATTCTGTAAGTGAACTTTTCAAATTAACAAAGTTTTTCAATTTTGTGATTTTTTTTCCAAATTCACAAAAAAAATCTAAGATTCATTTTTTAAAAATATATAAGCTTTTTCAAATTGATGGACTTTTAAAAGTAAAGTTTTTTTTCTAAAGTCATGAACTTTTTGGAATTCTTGAATTTTTTCAAATTCATAAAATATTTTTAAATCCAGGAACTTATTTTAAAAGTATTAGGTTTGTAAACCAGAGTGGGTTTTCCCCGTAAACCAGTAGCTACTGGTTTTCCTGCACAAACGAGTAGATTGGACGAGCGAGCGAGCGGTCGACGGAGCTAATTGCTGGCCCAAGCGACCACGCGCGTGAGCGCCGGTGTGGCAACTAGCGCCCGTAGCGCTGACTTAGAGCATCTCCAACGGCCGTGTTTCGCGCCGCGCGCAAAAAACCTGTTTGCCGCGCACGCTTCGCCTGGTTTAGCGCGGCCGCCAGCTCTGGCTTCAACGGCCGCGCTATAATGCAGCGCGTAAAAATACAGCGCGCGTAGCACGCACAAATCACATATACATTTCAAAAAAAAGGAGCAAAAATGATCAAACAAACAAGATAAATCAACAATAAATAGTTCAATTTCGTTATCATTACAACTTAAATAAATAGTTTATCGTTCAGTACAACAAATAATGTAATAAACACAACAAATAGTTCATGAACAATACAATGTCGAATGCAAAAATCATGCTCTTTGTCGTCCATGTCATGTCCACCACTCTTCAATCAGATCCTTCTGAAGTTCATTGTGCGTTGCGGGACGCCAAATGACATGATAGGAGGCAACAAAACGGGCTACCCTTTCAGCCCTCCGTCGCACTCGCACGGGATGTCCCAATAGCTCATACTGTGAGTAGTCTAAATCTTGGCCACGCTCATTCTCGATGATCATGTTGTGCATGATCACACAAGCGTGCATGATGTACCAAAGCATTTTTTGATCCCAAAATCTAGCCGGTCCTCTCACAATAGCAAATTGGGCTTGCAAAATCCCAAATGCTCTCTCCACATCTTTTCTAGCCGCCGCCTGAGCATTGTGGAAATCAAGATTTTTCTTACCTTCCGGCTTTTTCAATGGCTTCACGAAGGTTTGACACTTTGGATAGATGCCATCCGCTAGTTAATAGCCATAGTTGTACGCACGACCATTTGCTACAAACTGCACCGGTGGCAACTCACCATTTGCAATCTTATTCATCAGTGGTGACCGGTTGACAACATTGATGTCATTCATAGATCCAGGCATTCCAAAGAATGCATGCCAAATCCAAGTCTCCTGACCGGCCACCGCTTCAAGGATTATAGTGGAACCCTTTTTTGGGCCATGGAATTGCCCATGCCATGACTTTGGACAATTCTTCCAACTCCAATGCATGCAATCTATTGAGCCAAGCATGCCAGGAAAGCCGCGAGATTTGTTCATGCCAATAGCCTTGCGGCATCTTCAGCAGTGGGAATCTCAAATACTCCTCACCAAACACTTGCACAATTCTCACTGCAAAGCGCTTGACACAGATGATGGCTTGGCTCTCATCCATAGCCAAGTGATCATCAATTAGATCAGCCGGGATACCGTATGCCAATATACGCAAAGAGGCTGTCACCTTCAGAAAGGTGCTATGCCCGAGCTCTACGGCGGCATTCCTACTTTGCTGGAAAAACCGTCATGGCTCGCTAGTTTCTCTGCAATGCGCCTGAACAAGTTGGTGCTCATCCTAAACCGGCGACGAAAATATGACTCCGGGTATGTGGGATTCTCCACGAAATAGTTCTTCATCAATCTGTTATGGGCATCAATCATATCTCTCCAAATTATCTCCCGACCCATAACCGAACCACCATGCTTCGGTTTTTTATTGATATGCATAGCTATGATCATTGCAAGATCCTCCTCCTCTTCCATATCAAATTCTTCATCGGAAGAATCATACGACGAACTCATCTACAATGTTCAATACTATACTATAAAAACTACAATTCAAAACATGCACCAAATTTATGAAGTTTGAGCAATACATACCTTGTAGGCGTTTTGTCGAACACCTTGAGGGTGCAGCGCGGCAGCGAGCGCTGTTCTTCAGACGGCGGAGGCGCGCGAGGGCCGGCGGGACTAGAAGGGGGTGGGGCGGAAGCGCGGCGGCGCGGGGATAGGCCAGGGAAGCGCCTGAACGGTCGCCAGGGGGCGCGGGCGGCGGCGGCGGCGGCGCGGCCGGATGGGGGGTGAAAGTGGGAGAGCGAGCGCGCGAGAGTCCAGCGCGCGGGAGCGGGCGCAGCAAATAAGCGGTGCGCGATTGCGTTTCGGCCAGCGCGCTGAACCGCATATGCCGCGCACGCCGTTTTTGCGCGCCCGCTGGAGCCACCCGCCGCGTTGCGCGCCCGCTAAAACAACCTAATTTGCGGCGCGGCGCTAGTTTAGCGCGGCTGTTGGAGATGCTCTTAACATGTTGATGTGGTTTGGTGTGTGCGCGTGTGCCTACGTGTGTGCATGGGTGTGCATGTGCGGGGGTGTCTTTGATCATGTACAACTACAATATACTCCCTTCGTTCCTAAATATTTGTCTTTTTAGAGATTTCAAATGGACTATCACATACGGATGTATATAGACGTATTTTAGAGTGCAGATTCACTCATTTTGCTCTGTATGTAGTCATTTGTTAAAATCTCTAAAAATATAAATATTTAGGAACGGAGGGAGTAGTATATTTTCTGCTGAGAAATGAACAGGTCTTGAAAAAGAAAAGAGTTGTCCTGATTTTACAGTATTGAAATTTTGAAGTCATAAAGTTTTGGTTTGTAACCAAAGTAAATCCTGATATGCGTTGACGGTATTAAGGTCCTTTGTCGTAAGTACCTACATGCGATTGTGGTCGGCTGAATTTTTTTCTCCCCATGTTATGCATGTAAATCCTAGGTCCCCTTTCTGCGATGATATTCGAAAAATATTAAGCTGATATAGCTGTCTCACAAAAGAGCCTTGGCTCAGTGGTTGGGTATGCGGTTGTGCAGCCCAACGACCCGAGTTCAATTCCCAGAATTGACAGGTGATGCACAGTGGTTTTCCCCCGTTTATTAAGGATCAAGCTTGATGTGTGGTGGAACCACTCATCAATAAATATCTTGATACTCATTTAAAAAATTCTAAGGACCATGTTTATCTTGGTACTCATACTAAAATGGTCGTATCCATCCTTAGTTGGTGCAGAGGCCGGGAAGTGAAAATCTCTCCCATTTTAAAAGGTTGAGCTCGTCCCCACCTAATGTGTCGTTCTGGCGGCCGCCTCTGATGAACGGGCGGGCGACAGGGCCGTCCTTAGCCAACGGTGATCGCCGGCGCGTCGGCGGCCGGTTTTGGGCCCTTGCTGGTTCCGATGAGGACGATGCGGACGACGATGGGGACGAGATCCCGGCGGTTTCTCCTCCGTCTCCGACACCGTCAGATCTCATTTGTGATTTTTTTTCATTCAGGTTACAATGAGGATGAAGTTGCAACGACGATTGAGCGAGTTCTGCCTTCGGACGATCCGGCACGAATCGGGCTTCACGCGGGCGAAAGGATAGAGATGATTCGACGAGTTGTTCATCGACGAACGGCGGCGACGGCGCTCAGACCTTGGAAGGGTCCCCTGCCCAAGGCGAGTCTTCCAAATCTTACTCTTTTCGACATGATTAGGCCGGAGTCGTGGATTACTATTCAGAAAAGGAAGAGTGCGAGGCGGATGGGCGGTCGTCCGGCGGCGGCGGCGGCCATGACATCCGTGCCTCCGATCGGGATCTCTGAGATGCGCTCGCTGCATTTGAACTGCTTGTTGGGCTACGTTGGGCTGGCTTGGGGGGAGTCGAGGCCGAGAGGGGATGGGCCAGGGTCAGATGGGTATGTGGCCTAGGCTGTACCGGGTCCTAGTCCTCCTCGTAGCGAAACCGCTCCATGCACGTTCGAGATCGATCGCTCCACCGCTCGGGAACCGACGTTTGTTGCTGCTAGGGTTCCTAGGCAAGGGACTCCTGGTTTCCCGTCGTGTGGATTGGGTCAGGCGAGAAGGATCCGGCCGCTCACGTCTATGGCTGGCCGCGGGACTGCGGCGCCGCCCACCAAAAAACCGGCCGCCGCTGCTGCTGGTCAAGGCAGGGCTGCGCCGCCGCCTGGCAGGGCTGCACAACCGCCGGTTGTGGGTGCTGTGCCGCTGGGCAACCCAGGGCGTGGCGGTAGCAAGTTGGGCGTGCGGACGACGGGGCATCTACCCGTGAAAACGCCTGCTGGTAGGGGCGGGTTGAGGCCTCCGGCGCCGAGTGCGGTACCAGTTGCTCAGATGGCCGCGGGTCGTACTGGACCTCGGCCCCCTGCGCCGGCCGGTGTGGCTGTTGCTGGCCGGGGCGGGGTTCCTCCTGGGAGTGCGCCGACTGCTACGGGCGGTCAACCTCGGGCGCCTCCGCCTCACTTTGTTGCGAGGCCACAGAACCGGTCGGGACCGACGCAGAATAAACAGAATTGTAGCGCCAATGAGTCGTATGCTCCGCCCAGAGGCCAGCGGGGAGATGATGGATATGATGCGTACGAAGATGGACAACATCGTGGTTCCTCTTCCATGGGAGGAGGCCGTGGTTACGCCTGGCAGAGTGACGGGTCTACTGAGAGACCGTTCCTCGGTCCTCCCGGTGGATTTGTCGAAGGAGCTTCAGGTCCGGACAACCACCAGAGAGGGGGCTACCGCGGACATCGTGGGGGTCGGGGTGCCCGTGGGAGGTATCGCCGACAACAACCACCCCCGGCTATTGGTGACCACGAGGCGACGACAGTGGAGACTGATCACGCTCAGTCTACAGACCTCACTACTCAGGCAATGGAGGTGGTGACGGCCCTGGCTAGTGTGGAGGTACCTGCATCCGGGTCGGTGGCTGAGGTTTCTGACAGGTCTGATTCTGAGAGGGCGGCCAAATGGGCGCGCAAGAAAGAAAAGATGCTTTGCTACCGTTGTGGTGAGAAGGGCCACTTTATTGCTGAGTGTGTGGCGGAGCTATGTGAGTCGTGCGGCAAGCCAGCACATACATCCGGGGATTGCCCATTTTTGCGTGATCAGGCTCCGGCTCTGACAATGTATGGAGTATATTGTGCGGAGCTGATGTTCTTTGAGTCCCTGGCAGCGAGAGAGATTCCGGAGGAGACACAGAGCATGACCACCGGGATTGTGAAAGCGACCCAGGGTGAGGTGACTGAGGCTCAGATTGTGCGGAGGCTTCAGGAACTGGCACCGGGTGAGTTCCAATGGGAGTTGGTTTCTCTCGAGGACAATGTCTTTAGGGTGGATTTCCCCTCTGTGGATGATTTGTAGAGACTGCTGAGCTTCGGTCTGTGTAGGGTTCCTGGCACTAAGTGCATCGTGGAGTTTCACGAGTGGAAAAAGGTGGAGCCTAAGGGCAAACCACTTACACAGGTCTGGTTGAGGTTTTCGGGAGCCCCGTCCAAACCGTTGCAGGATGTTCGTGTTGCGGCCAGCATTGGTATTATGGTTGGGAAGACAAAAAGAGTAGATATGGCTTTTACTAGAGCTAATGAGTAGCCCGGCTTCTAGTGAGTGTTCTAGATATTGAGTTTGTACCGGATAAGGTCAACTGGACTTATAGGGGAGAGGTTTTCCCACTCGAGATTGAGTTTGAGGACACTGATCTGTTTGCTGAGGCCATTAATGGGAATGACGTGGATATGCACGAGGGCGACGACAGTGCGGGTGCTAGGGGGCACCAACTGATGAGTCTTCGAGGGAGGGGACTAACGGTTCTGGCCCCAGTGCTCAGTTGCCCGGGGTTGGGTCCGGGGTGGAGCCGACACCTTCACCATCGGTGCCTATGACTTCGCTGAGGTTTGGGTCCTTCGAGCCAGCCTCAGCCCCTCCCAGACTTTGGTGCGACAGGGTGGATTCTGATGATGTCTTCGAGCATACGCTCCCTCTGTTGGAGTTCGAGGGAGCTGGCGGGTCTTTGCCTGGACCTATGGTGACGGAGACATCACCGAGGACTTTGGTTCGAGCTGGGGACGTTGAGCCCATGGTGGCTTCTCCTCCCCCTGTCTCACATGTGGTCGTGGTTCCGGAGCTGATGTCTACGGCCGAGTTCGGGCTTGGGGGAGGGGAGTCGGGGTAGGTGGCCTCAACAACTCCCATCTCTCTTCCGTCGCCGGTGATCCAGGTCTTGGAGGTGTCGGCGGGTGTTGCGACAGGTGGTCCGAGGCAGGTGGCCTCGGCTATGTCGTCCCCGGTGGCGGCGACAGCGCCCGCGATCTCTGTGGCGCTGGGGGGGAAGGGTTCGGGGCAGGTGGCCCTGAATCCTCCTTCTTCTGCGACGGTCAGGAGGACCGTCTCGCCGACGACGTTGGCGCACCACTCGGCGCCGTGGGTTGGGACAGGAGGAGGGAGCGGGCAGGAGGCCCCAGCTGTTCCATCTCTTGTCCTACCCGTGGGGCACTTGTCCGAGGGGCTTGGGTGCCCGCAGCCGCCTCCTCTGTTTACTAGAGAGGAGGTTGTGGCCTTTGGCGGGATCCCGGACCCGGTCTCGACGGGGAGACGGATGAGTGCTCGCGTTCAGGAGCTTCCGGAGGTGGATGATATGCAGCAGCGGTGCGCTATGAGGGGGGCCAAGCTTCACGATGCTGCGATATCTTCTGGTATGTCCGTCAACATATCTAATTCTTTATTGCATTTTTCTCCTGAGGAGATTATTAATAATGCAAACCAATTAGGAGTTACACTAGGTGTTACTGATAGTGAGATCTCCAGTTCGGTGAATGATATGTTAGATTTGGAGGCGGAGCGTGCCTTAGAGACTATTCGTAATCTTGCAGCGGTTAAACCCATGAACGATGAGGAGATTGATGCGTTAGGGGTTAGAGTGCTAGATAATCTGTGTGCGGATCTAGCACCTTCTAATCATGAGTCTGAGGACAATGATGTGCCCCTAGATGTTGCAGCTGCTAGTTCCGTTGAGCCCGGTTATGAGGACCGGGTGACAGAGCCCACTAAACCAAAGCCTAAGTGGAAACGGAAGATTTATCCCGATTCTGCAGTGCGTAGGAGTGCTAGGATTCGGACTTCTAAAAAATTCCATGACGAAATATGAAAGGAATCTTTTGGAATAGCAGAGGTTTGCAAGACTTGGCTAAAAGAAGGTTTCTTGTTGAGGCTTCTCTGGAACATCGGTTAGATTTTATTGCTCTATCGGAAACTGGTAGAGATAATTTTGCCCGCAGTTTCTATCCTCTCTTGCGGGTGGTATTGATTTCGATTGGCATTGCCTCCCTCCACGAGGAAGATCGGGAGGTATCTTACTGGGTGTGAGATGTGATTCCCTTGAAGTCCGGAGTGTAGTAATGGGCGACTTTGCGGTAAAGTTTCGAGTTAGGTCTAAAGTTGATGGGTTCAACTGGGCTTTGGTGGCGGTTTATGGTGCCGCACAGCCCGAGCTTAAACCGGAGTTTCTGGCGGACCTTGTTCGAATCTGTGGGTCCGAGCAGCTTCCGATTTTGGTCGGGGGTGATTTCAATATCATTAGGAGGAGAGAGGAAAAAAATAATGATAACTTTGACGGCAGGTGGTCGTTTATGTTCAATACCATTATTGAAAGCTTGGATCTGAGGGAGATAGAGCTTTCTGGTAGAAAGTTTACCTGGGCCAATGCTCTGCCAAATCTGACATATGAAAAGCTTGATCGAGTTCTCGCGAGCGTGGAGTGGGAACAGAAGTTCCCTCTTGTTACGGTACAAGCTCTCACGCGGGGAGTTTCCGATCACACGCCTTTGTTCGTCGACTCAGGGGAGCCGAACCATATGGGAAACAAAAACACCTTCTCATTCGAGATGGCTTGGTTCGAACGCGAGGGGTTCTTGGACCTAATAGCTAGGGAATGGGCTAAGGGTGTAGGAGGTAGGACGGCGGTCGAGCGTTGGCAGAATAAGATTAGGCATTTGAGAAGTTTCTTACGAGGTTGGGCTAAGCACCTCAGTGGGGTGTATAAGATCGAGAAGGATAGGCTCCTTTCTCTTGTACAGGCCCTGGACATAAAAGCCGAATCCGCGATTTTGCTGCCTCCTGAGCTCCAGGTTAAAAATGAGACGGAGAAGAGGTTGAAAGAACTTCTCTGCGAAGAAGAATTGAAGTGGGCTTTGCGAGCTAAGGTCCGCAAAGTGGTCCAAGGGGACGCGAATACTCAATTCTTTCACCTCATTGCTAATCGTAAGCACAGAAAGAAGCGGATCTTTCAACTTGAACAGGATGAGGGTACTATTTTAGGTCATGATAATCTCAAAACCTATATTACCGATTATTATAGACAGTTATTTGAACCTCCGGAGGATAATTGTGTGTCCCTCGATGAGTCCAGGACTGAGGATGTGCCTCAATTGTCTGATGCCGATAATGATATCCTGGTTGCCCCGTTCACAAAAAAGGAGGTGTTTGATGCTATTGCACTAATGAAAAATAATAAGGCTCCCGGACCGGATGGGTTCCCTGTCGAGTTCTATAAAAAGTGCTGGCACATTATTAAGGGGGATTTACTACCTATGTTTCATGATCTATTCTCTGGACAGCTTCAATTATTTCACTTGAATTTTGGAACTATCACATTGCTCCCTAAGAAAATGGATGCTGTGAGAATTGAGCAGTTCAGACCGATCTGCCTCCTCAATGTTAGTTTCAAAATCTTCACCAAGGTCGGGACCAATAGGCTCACACAGATTGCGCATTCTGTGGTGCAACAATCCCAAACTACTTTCATGCCGGACAGGAACATCCTTGAAGGGGGGTCGTTCTTCATGAAACGCTCCATGAAATCCACTCCAAAAAATTAGATGGAGTAATTTTTAAGGTGGATTTCGAAAAAGCGTACGATAAGGTCAAGTGGCCATTCCTCCAACAGGCATTGCGTATGAAAGGTTTTGATGAAGCCTGGCGCCGACAGGTCGAATCCTTTACGCAAAAAGGGAGTGGGAATTAAAGTGAATGACGATATAGGTCATTTCTTCCAGACACATAAAGGCCTCAGACAAGGAGATCCGATGTCCCCTATCCTGTTTAACATTGTGGCGGATATGTTAGCAATTTTGATAGGAAGGGCTAAGGAGAATGGTCAAGTGGGTGGTTTGGTACCTCATCTTGTTGATGGAGGTGTATCCATCCTTCAATACGCTGATGATACCATCATCTTTATGGAGCATGATTTGGCCAAGGCGAGAAATATGAAGCTGGTGTTATGCCTTTTTGAACAATTGACCAGGTTAAAGATTAACTTTCATAAGAGCGAGTTGTTCTGCTTTGGTAGAGCCGAAGACGAACAGGAGTCTTATAGGCAATTGTTTGGGTGCGAGTTGGGGAGTTTACCTTTCACATACCTTGGTATTCCGATACACCATCGTAGGCTGACAAACAGAGAATGGAAGTGCATCGAGGATCGATTTGAGAAGAAATTGAGTTGCTGGAAGGGTAAGCTCATGTCATACGGAGGCCGTTTGATCTTGATTAATTCGGTGCTCACGAGTATGCCTATGTTCCTCTTATCGTTCTTTGAGGTCCCAGTTGGTGTTAGGAAAAGACTGGACTTCTATCGGTCGCGCTTCTTTTGGCAGGGTGATGAACTTAAAAGAAAGGGCTTGCTAAATGGGACATCATCTGTCGACCGAAAGACCAAGGGGGTCTTGGTATTGAAAATCTTGAAGCTAAGAACAGATGCCTTCTTAGTAAGTGGTTGTGGAAGCTTTCTTCCGGGACTGAGGCCATATGGGCGCAGATCCTCCGCGGCAAGTACCTCCAGACTAAAACATTGTCCCAGGTCACAGTCAGGCCGACTGATTCGCCTTTCTGGAAAGGACTATTGAAAGTCAAACAATCAATGTTCAATAGGACGAGGTTTGTTATTGGAAACGGTGCAAGTAGACATTTCTGGGAGGATACTTGGCTTGGCGACTCACCTTTGGCCATTCAATATCCGTCTTTATATCAGATTGCTCAACGTCGTGAGGTGTTCGTGGGAACAGTATTTCACTCTATCCCCCTTAATATTCAGTTTAGACGGACGCTAGCGGGCAATCGTTGGGAAGAATGACTCCATCTAGTTAGGAGACTGATGGAGGTTCAATTTTCTCACCAACCTGATGAATTACGCTGGAAGTTGACTAGATCAGGAGTATTTTCAGTTAAATCAATGTATATTGATATTATTAATTCGAACTCCATTCCAACTTCCAAGTATGTCTGGGCTGTCAAAGTCCCTTTAAAAATTAAAGTGTTTATGTGGTTTGTCCATAAACAAGTTATTTTAACAAAGGACAACTTGATAAAGCGTAATTGGACAAGACCTACTAGGTGTAGTTTCTGTGATCGGGATGAGACGATTAAGCATCTATTCTTTGATTGCCCGTTGGCCAAAGTTCTTTGGCGGACGGTCCATATTGCTTTCAATATTACTCCACCGAATTCTGTCAACGCATTATTTGGGAAATGGCTTAATGGGGTTGAGCCTGACTTAGCACAACATATTCGGGTTGGAGTTTGCGCTATGTTGTGGACTATCTGGAATTGCAGAAATGATTTGGTTTTTAACAGAACATCACGGATTCATTTTTTGCAGGTTATTTTCCGAGCTACAGCAGTCATCAGTTCGTGGTCGCTACTCACTCCGATGGAGGCCAGGGAGCATTTGATTACTGGATCCATCCGTTGGGAGATGGTAGCTCGGGATATCTTCAACCGGTTTGGATGGCGGTCATGTAATAGGATAGGCAATTAGTTTATCTATCGTTTTTAGCCGGCCGGTTGTGGCGTCTTTTCCTGGCTAGTTTGTGTATCTAGCCTTTTAGGCTCTGTGTGAGCCGTCTTTTTCTTTTTTCAGATGGAGACTTTGGAACCTTGTTGGCACTTTTTGTTATTTGGTTAATAAGATGGTTGTATGCATCATTCTGATGCAGAGGCCGGGGAGCCCCCCTTTTCGAAAAAAAGAAAAAAAAAGAAAAAAAGCTGTCTCACAATAATACGATCTATTTAAATTTCATTATGTCATTATAATGTCACAATTATCATTATTTCCTACTCTTGTTAGGATGGACGGGTGTGGCAACACGCATCGATATTTTCTGGTATACCCCTAACAAGGAATTAACAAATCATTTAATCAAAATCTGATTGACATGCACTTGCATTGACCAAGGTTATTTCTCTCGTTCTCGTTTTTTCACCCTTTGGGGTCGGTTAAACTGGTAACCGCGAATCTTGAAAATTTCAGTTTTTCTTTTCATCTCAAACTAATCAAACAAACTTTCAATTCAAAACCTCCTTTAATATACACAAAGTTGCCATTGAGCAAGTTGTTAGTGCAAACTGCAAAGACTTTCCATCTCAAGGTCCCTGGTTCAAAACCTCCTTATCGCGCCCCCGACACCTTTTTCAGCTGCGAGCATGACTGTGCTACATTGCAATGTACCATTTTCACATCTAAATTCAAAATTTTGGAACGGTAATAAAATTTCCGGGGCGCAACTGAAATTTTGACAACCGAACGGTTAACGGGAAACATGACAAAAGAACCCTTGGGACTGACCATTGAATCAACTTAATGCTACATATTAAATTGTGTAGAACAATGTACCACAAAAAATCTCTAATTTTTCTATGTCTAGCCACGCAGATAGACGAATCACTCAGGTAGTTCTGGCTTCTGGGGTCACTTAATTCATACTGTATGTGAAACTTACATAAAGTGTACTCCCTCGGATCCATATAATACGGATCGAAGAGAGTGTCATGATTTGCATTGTTTATTTGAGGCTCTTCCCTCTCCACACCCTGCGAAAAAACATTAGACAACTAGCAAGGATATACGTACGGTGTAAACTGCGATCGAAAATTCTACACATCCTTCTCGGAGATCGGCTCAGTGAGCTTCAGACCCCAAGACATGTCTTCGCAGGCCCGGACATGAGGCACCAGATTACCCGTGTCGAGGAGTTTGTCGACCTCTTTCCTGGTGCACTCGAAGTACGGCGGCCCCTGAGCACACGGCTCCATGGACATGGCCCGTTTGCACGGCGGGTCGGGCACCTCCTCGTTCTCCGGCTTGATCATGATGTATGGCGTGAGCCCGCCGAGAGCGGTGCCGACGTACCCGAACGTGGACCAGCCGCTGGTGACGATCTTGTCGGTCATGCTCAGCAGGTACATCTCCGCCAGCGCCTTCATGTCTTGCATCCGGTGGAACATACGCTGGTGCTCCTCGCGGCTCGGCTGGTGCACGCTCACCACCTCCCCGTTCGCGCTCGCCGACCGCCAGTACATCTCCCGGATGCTGTCGTGGTACCACCCGTTGAGGCCCGTCACGAGGACGGCCTTGGACCGCGCGCCGGCCGTCGTCGTCGGCGGCGGGCGTAGTGCTTCTCCTGATCGTGATCCTCCCACGCTCGGCAGCACCCCCGGCAGGAGACGCTCTTGAGAGGTGCACGCGAGGATCTGATCCAAGATGTGCTGGACCGGCTTGTCGTCCTTGACAAAGACCCTGATCTGAATGCCCAGCCGCTCGTCGGCGCCCTTGAGGTAGGAGTCGTAGAACCGGGTGACCATGCCCCAGACGTCGTTGGTCGGGTGGAGAAGATACCTCGAGACGATGTAGAAGACGGAGTCTTTCCGGGGGAACATCCGGTGGAGCTCCTGCTTGTACGCCGGGTTGAGGAAGAGGACTGGCGCAATGTAGCCGTCCGTCCTCATGACCACCCACTGGACCCGGTGGAGGAACTGCCGGTGGTCGTCGCAGTAGGCGAGCTTGTTCTCGACGGACGCGGCGTGGTCGAGGTGCATGTACACGAAGCGGTGCTCCGACGACTCGCCGGTCTCGTTGCGCAGCGTCGTCACGTTGCCGTAGCTCTCCGCCGCGTCCTCGCCCAGGTCCTTGTAGCCCTGGAGCGGGAAGTCGAGGGGCAGCAGCCACGTCGTCCCCGGGAACGGCTCGCAGAAGAGGTCGCCCATGGTCTTTCCCCGGTCGACGAGCAGCACGCGGTCGGTTAGCATGGCGTAGAGGAAGGCCGAGGCCGCGGCGAGTATCCGGTTGCCGAGGCCCCGGTAAGACAGCAGCACGAGGTAGCTGCAGCCGTCGACGGTGTCGACGTTTTTCTGCCCGGATTTCAGCCTGTCGGAGGCTCTCCGGTACGCGTCGGTGCCCGGACCGCAGCGCCGCTGCAGCGCCTCCTGCCGCCGCAGCCGGTCGATGAGATACGGCGTCGGCGAGCGTGTCATGTTCTTGCGGTAGTACACGGACTGGTAGCGGCTGGCGCATGATTGTTGGTCGAATCCTGAAAGGAGAAGGCCCCCCAGAAGCACGTCTTTCTTCTTGGATGATTCTGCTGCAGGTGGATCAGAATTTTAGGCAAAGTAACACCAAAAAAAGACTAGGTACTGCTAGTCAGCTAGTGCAACGACGAGCATTCGTAGCATGAAAGAACCAAACTGATGAAAAATACACTTGCACAAGCAGTAAACACAGACTGCCACCCGCAAAAAAAAAAAAAGTAAACACAGACTGCAATTACCTCCTCGCGCTCCTAATCCGGCCACGGTAGATTTGATCCACACCGCCGGCGCGTCGAGGTGGCCACTGAAGATGAAAAGGATGGGCGGGATTGTCATGATCAAGGCCACCGCCACGGCATTCGCCCCAGAGCTCCATCGCCTGGGGTTGGCGATGGACGCCTTGTCCGCCTTCTTCCCTGTGCAAGGCGAGGCCTCCTCAACCTCCAGCCAGCTCGACTCCTCTCTGCTGCATTTCTTGTCCATCTTGGGTTAGCTTTCTCTTGCAGTGGCTTCCTAGCTATGTGACCTTCAGTGAAACGTCTCTACGTTAACAAACCAGTGTTTGCAACAAGAGATCGTGTGTAGTTTCCTCTTGAGATCTGTACTTGAGAAAGATGATGATGAGTTGACCGCCCCAAAACACACAATTTTTTGCTAGACTTGGCGCCAGGGTAACCATGTTGGCCTAGTTGGTTAACGGTGCAGTGCTAGATGCGTGTAGTTGGCTCATTGGGCTGGTTGAATCGTTTGCTCACTTGTTTTCAGGGAATCAGTTGTTAAATGGACAGATCCATGGAAGCGCGGCGACATTGCGCTCCACCGACGTTCGATGCAGTACTGGCAGTTCGATGCAATCTACGATACATTAACTAGCGCATCGGCCGGTGCCCGGTGAATTTGAGCACATGGTGCACGCGCGCGCATCCGTTGATGGCTTTGGTGAGACCGCGAGAGAGGTCAATTGGGCGACCAAATAAGCCAAGGAAGTGGAGGGAAGAAAATAGGAATGGGAATGAAAGAAATTGACTGCTATCTTATTTCTTTCTATAAAAAAAATTATCGGATGTGAAAAAAAATGTAGAGATTATGAAGATAAATACAAAAAATTGATGTGGCTAGGCCTCAGTCGATTGAGACTTAACAAAGTCGTCTCAGTCAAGTGAAATAACATGTGAGAGAGAAAAAAAGAAAAATCGAATGGAAAAATTTGCACGGATCTCAGTGTAAGACCTCACGAATATAGCACCGATTTAGACAAAACAAAGTCTCAATCGTCCGAGATTTAGCAAGACTGTACAAAAAAGTATAGCTGGAAATGAACACATAACAAAAATTAAGCGGTCAAGGATACAAAAGTGGAACTTTGTCAAAATTCAAAACCCCCTTGAACCATAGAAATAAAACAACCAAGACAATAAACGTGATCACTTGTTAAGATGACTACATGTAACAGGTTCGTAAGTTGTTGCAAGACTTGGTGTGAAGAAGTGGAAATAACCACTAGGAGAAAATGCGCCATTTGTCCCAGTTCCAGAGGCCTATTAGCCCCGATTTTGGAACCGGGACTAAAGGGTCAGGACTAAAACCCAAAAACTTTAGTCCTGGTTCGCTTATGAACCGGGACAGAAAGGGCTTCACGTGGCCACTGCGGGGTGCCCAGGAAGGAGGATCTTTAGTCCCGGTTGGTAATACCAACCGGGACCAAAAGGCATCCACGCGTCAGTATATGGCAGGAGCTGTGGTTTTTGTTTTTTTAAGGGAGGAGGGTTTAGGGTTTTTTGGAGGGTTAATTTAGGGGTTTCATATATTGTGTTAGCTACCTAATAGAGAGAAGTGACCTCTCTTTATCTTCGTGCTTGGTCGACGCTAGCTACTGTACGTATAGAGAGAACTCGACATGCTAGCTAGTAAGCAAATGAAGGAACCATTAAGTACACAAGATCGTCATGAACATATACAGAGAGAAGTGACCTCTCTTTCTCCGAGAGATTGGTCGAACAACAAGTTTTCGTATATCTATCCGACGCTACTGCTACATATATACAATATAAGATCTCTTACAAACCCTAACATCTAAGGTCTATTTCAACTTTCACATGGTATTCTCCGGCTTTATTTATGACGTGGTCAAGAAAGAATCCCGACAATTCATCTTGAATAGCTCGTATGCGATCATGTCGTAGGAGTTCATCCCGCATCTGCCACATCTAATTTAAAGAAGTGGGTCAATACATATATATGAATGAAACTCAACACAAATGATGGTAATAAAATAAATTTGTGAATTCTTTTGTTTATTTACCTCATATTATTTTTCAGAGTAGCTCCACTTAGAGGTGTCTAGTTGTAGATGAACTCACAAACATAGTATCCACAAAAATCATTCCCGGCTTCCTGCCAAAAGCACTTTATGAGAAATAGAGTTCAATCAAACTGATAATCAAGCATGGTAAATGGTATTGATTAAACTAGCTAGAATCAACGAGAGATGCGCAGAACCAGCTAGTAGTACTTACTTTCGGGTGTTTAAATTGCAACTCTGTCGGCAGTCCCGGCGTAATTACGGTGAAGTCTTTCCAAAACCTGCCAGACAAAGAGAATAATTACTTGATATCAGGAAATGAACAAAGTTGCCGATATGGTGCGGTAATGATCGACTGAACTTACTTCTGGAGCATATCAGTCATGTCCGCATACTCCTGGGGATATTTTCTTCTCGAGTCTAAGGCAAGTACTATATCAGCTTCAAGCTTAATCTCTAGCAAGATAAAGTGGAATCTGCGCACGCATGCATAACTCATCAATTACATTACTATAATTAACCTCGAGTAAGGGAAACCGAATATGCACAAGACAGTAACACTCACTTGAACTTGTAAGGAAAGAGTATTTTATCTTTGTTTTGATTTTTAAGCAACGATTGTAGCAAGTTGTCCTCGGTTTCAGAGACATTGTGTTTGACCGTCCATTCATGTACGATATTTGGGTTAATGAACCCAATGTCATAGATATCTGCTTTTCTGCATTCGACGATCTTCAACCTGCATAATATAGTGAGGATAATTATATATACATGCAAATGAAAGAGCTAAGCTATATATAGAGACTTAATTATTACAGAAGTAGTACTTACAGACAGTAGCAAGTCACGAATATTTTGTCGAGGGCCTTTTGATTGTATAACTGGAATAAATCGTCAAATTCAACATTCAAAATATCCATTCCAACGAGGTCGTGCTCCTCTTTAATTCTCATCGTCAATGTATGCTTCCCAGACTTGCGGCATCTTTGCATGTACCATTCATGGAGTTTTCGCATCATCGTTGTTAGAGAAGGAGGACGATCAGGTTTTACGAGAGGCTGCCCGTACTAGAATCTGAATTCGTCCACCTCCATTGTTTCAAACTCTATATCATCGGTCAAGTAATCAGTTGGATTGGTAATGGGCACCATCCCCGGATGATTAGCGCCGATATAGCTATACACCTTGAGCGGGGGGCACGTTTGCTTCGCCTAGCTGGGGAATATTTTTCCCACTTCTTCGTTCTGCTAACCTTGCATCACTACAAGTACTTCCCGACCGCTCCGCTTCCTTATATGCCTTTTTAATAGTGCACACATAGTTGGAATCCGGCAGAGGCGGTGGTGGTCGCTTCAGGGCATCGATAATCCGCTTCACTTTCACCGGATCTATTGTTTTCTTCGGAGGTGGAGGTTTCCGTGCAAAAAAGTACCTCACTTGGGCACGACTGATATCCTCGTTTTCCTTGTCAGTCCTCTCATATGGTAACTTTTCCGGAGCCTTGAGAGATGGATCGTACTTGAATTGCTTAACTCCTCTGCTTGTACTGCTAGCCGCCGGAGCGACGGCCTCTCTCTCCCACCATTGCTGACGCGGTGCAGTCCTCTGACACGCCAGAGGAGGCAGAGTGCTTCCACGCGCCAGAGGAGGCGGAGTGCTCCAACGCGCCGGAGGAGGAGGAGGTGGAGCCATAGTTCCCTCACGCGCTGGAGGAGGCGGAGTGCTCGTCGAAGGAGGCGAAGAAGGAGCCGAGTGTTGTCACGTGCCGGAGGAGGCAGATGAGGAGGCGTAGTTCCCTGATCACTTGTCGGAGGAGGAGGAGGAGTGCGCTGACTCACCGGAGGAGGGGGGGGGGAGGCGGAGGCGTCCAGTTTGGAAGCTTGATGTACTCCTTCCGCCATAGACATGGAGACTTTAGAGCAAGACCCAGTTGAATCTCCCCTTCACATGTAGGGTGGTCAAGCTTGAGCTCCTAAAATCCCTCCATTACTTCATCCGCCATCACAACAGCATATCCCTGTCTAATCGGACGGCAGTGAAAAGTTCCGTCGGGTTGAGGAGGTGGAACAGTGCCGATGGCCGCCTTCAAGGTGATGTTTTGCCATTTCGTCATAAGCTGGCAATGTTGAGCCTCCGTGATAGCATCCACGGGATAGCTAGGAGCCGTGAAGTCAGGCTGCTAAACGAGCTCTATGGAAGCCACGCTGCTTCTTTGCTGAGATGGCAGGGTACCTTCTGGGGTAACTTCGTGCCGCTGAGATGGTTGGTCGGCAGCTTGCTGGCTCTCAACTTGTTCCTCTAGCTTTAGTACTCTTGCATTGAGCTTATGTATATCGCTCAGCTCCTGTTCCCTCTTCCTCTCCCGTGTTTTGCAACCGCCTATGCCGGGAAACCCAATCTTCCACGCAAAGGAGCCTGGCGTGCCTTGTGTTCGTCTATGGTGCTTAGGATTCTCGAGGGCCTCAGACAACTTGTCATTCTATTTGTCAGGAATGAACGTCCCTTCGCGCACTGCCTTGATTGTTGCTTGAAGCTTCGTGGCGGGTATTGCAAGTTGCTTGTCCGTCCAACGACACTTCTCTGTTTCAGGGTTCAAAGTTCCCCCAACCTCGAAGAACCAAGTCCTTGAACGGTCTGGCCAGTTCAATGTCTCTGGTTCGACCCCTTTAGCAATCAGGCCAGTCTCAGCTTTGTGGCACAACGGCCGGGCTTTGAGGTAGCCGCCTGACCCCATGCGATGGTGATACAGCTTCTTTGCATCATTTATATATCTTGTTTATCTCTGACATTTTCTTACTCTTGTCCGATGTCTTGTAGGCCACAAATGCGGGCCAGTGATCTCTTATCTTCTCAAATTGGTCGGTGAATTCTGGAGTCTTCCTTTTGTCAACATACGTTTATTTCAACTCTTTCTTCCACCTCCTGAATAGATCTGCCATCTTCTTAAGAGCACACGCCTTGACCAGTGGCTCTATAACTGGCTTATTCGGATCCTCCGCTGGCAGTAGGGTGAAATTTGCCTTCAGCGAGGTCCAAAGATCATCTTTCTCTCTATCGGTGACATAAGAAACTTGAGGTCTTCTTTCTTAGGCTTATTCCATAGCTGGATGCTGACCGGGATGTTGTCCCTAACAATAGCTCCACACTGAGCAGAAAATGCATCCTTGGTCCACCTGGGTTCAATTGGTTGGCCATCGTTCGCGATTGCTATGATCGTGAACCTTTCATCCGAGCGCAACTTTTTCTTCGGGCCTCGTCTCGTACCGAAGTTTGGCTCGATCCGGAGGGCTATAAAAGAAGAAAGAAGAGTTAATATATGTACATACCAAAATAATTGATGCATTAATTAGCTAGTTAGCATAGGCTTAATTAATGTATATATACCTCGCCGGACTTTGCAATAGCCGATCCCAACTCCGTTCGGTCACCGTAGCCGTCATCATGATCTCCTTCTTCCACCGGCATTCGGTGGCCGAAGCCATCATGATCATGACTTTCCTCCTCCATTGTTCGATCACTGGAGCCTGCTTCATCCTCTCCTTCCAAACCATCGGTGTCGTTGAGAAATGACAAGACATCACCTTCGTCGAAGATTATATCCCCCAACAATTGTTCTTTTTCCAAGTCTCTTTGTCAAGTAGACCGAAATGATTCTACATCTACTACTATTACTCCACACATCGACCGTTATCCACCATGCATCTAGAGTATTAAGTTACGCATTAAGTAAGAAGACATGATGTAAAGGAATTAACTCAAGCAATATGATGAAAAGCACATCTTTTTATCGTCGACGGCAACAATACAATACGTGCCTTGCTGCCCCTACTGTCACTGGGAAAGGACACTGCAAGATTGAACCCAAAGCTAAGCACTTCTCCCATTGCAAGAAAGATCAATCTAGTAGGCCAAACTAAACCGATAATTCTAAGAGACTTGCAAAGATATCAAATCCTGCATATAAGAATTAAAAGAAGAACCAAATAATATTCATAGATAATCTGATCATAAATCCACAATTCATCGGATCTTAGCAAACACACCGCAAAAGAATATTACATCGAATAGATCTCCAAGAACATCGAGGAGAACATTGTATTGAGAATCAACGAGAGAGAAAAAGCCATCTAGCTACTAGTTATGGACCCGTAGGTCTATGGTAAACTACTCACGCTTCATCGGAGAGGTAATGGTGTTGATGTAGAAGCCCTCCATGATCGAATCCCCCTCCGGCAGGACGCCAGAAAAGGCCCCTAGATGGGATCTCACGGGTACAGAAGGTTGCGGCGGTGGAAAAGTGGTTTCGTGGCTCCCCTGGATGTTTTCAGGGTATAAGAGTATATATAGGTGAAGAAACTAGGTCAAGAGACCCACGAGGGACCCACGAGGTAGGGGGCGCGCCCTACCCCCCTGGGCGCACCCCCACCCTCATGGCCACCTTGTTGCATCTCCGACTTCATCTCCAAGTCTTGTGGTTTGCTTCTGGACCAAGAAAGATCATCGCGAAAGTTTCATTCCGTTTGGACTCCATTTGGTATTCCTTTTCTATGAAACTTTAAAATAGGCAAAAAAATAGAAACTGGCACTGGGCCCTCGGTTAATAGGTTAGTCCCAAAATTAATATAAAATTGCATATTAATGCATATAAAACATCCAAAACAGATAATATAATAGCATGGCCGAATAAAAAGTTATAGATACAGTGGAGACGTATCAAGCATCCCCAAGCTTAATTCCTACTCGTCCTCGAGTAGGTAAATTATAAAAACAGAATTTTTGATGTGTAATGCTACCTAACATATTTATCCATGTAATCTTCTTTATTGCGGCATGAATGTTCAGATCCGAAAGATTCATAACAAACTTTTAATATTGACATAAAAAACAGTAATACTTCAAGCATACTAACAAAGCAATCATGTCTTCTCAAAATAACATGGCCAAAGAAAGCTATCCCTACAAAATCATATAGTCTGGCTATGATCTATCTCCATCACACAAAATATTTAAATCATGCACAACCCCAATGACAATCCAAGCAATTGTTTCATACTTTTGATGTTCTCAAACTTTTTCAATCTTCACGCAATACATGAGCATGAGCCATGGATATAGTAGTAAGGTGGAATAGAATAAGGTGGCGGTGGAGAAGACAGAAAGGAGAAGATAGTCTCACATCAACAAGGCGTATCAACGGGCTATGGAGATGCCCATCAATAGATATCAATGTGAGTGAGTAGGGATTGCCATGCAACAGATGCACTAGAGCTATAAGTGTATGAAAGCTAAAAAAGAAACTAAGTGGATGTGCATCCAACTCGCTTTCTCACAAAGACCTAGGGCATTTTGAGGAAGCCCGTCATTGGAATATACAAGCCAAGTTCTATAATCAAAATTCCCACTAGTATATGAAAGTAACAAAATAGGAGACTCTCTATCATGAAGATCATGGTGCTACTTTGAAGAACACGTGTGGAAAAAGGATAGTAACATTTCCCCTTGTCTCTTTTTCTCTCTTTTTCTTATTTTTTATTTGTTTGGGTTTCTTTGGCCTCTTTTTAATTTGGGCTTCTTTGGCCTCTTTTATTTTTCGTCTGGAGTCTTATCCCAACTTGTGGGGGAATCTAGTCTCCATCATCCTTTCCTCACATGGGACAATGCTCTAATAATGAAGATCATCACACTTTTATTTACTTACAACTCAAAACTTAGAACAAAATATGACTCTATGTGAATGCCTCCGGCGGTGTACCGGGATGTGCAATGATTCAAGAGTGACATGTATGAAAGAATTATGAAAGGTGGCTTTGCCACAAATACGATGTCAACTACATGATCATGCAAAGCAATATGACAATGATGGAGCGTGTCATAATAAACAGAACGGTGGAAAGTTGCATAGCAATATATCTCGGAATGGCTATGGAAATGGCATAATAGGTAGGTACGGTGGCTGTTTTGAGGAAGGTATATGGTGGGTGTATGGTGCCGGCGAAAGTTGTGCGATACTAGAGAGGCTAGCAATGGTGGAAGGGTGAGAGTGCGTATAATCCATGGACTCAACATTAGTCATAAAGGACTCATATACTTATTGCAAAAATCTATTAGTTATCGAAACGTAATACTACACGCACGCTCCTAGGGAATAGATTGGTAGGAAAAGACCATCACTCGTCCCCGACGGCCACTCATATGGAAGACAATCAATAAATAAATCATGCTCCAACTTCATCACATAACGGTTCACCATACGTGCATGCTACGGGAATCACAAACTTTAACACAAGTATCTCTCAAATTCACAACTAATCCACTAGCATGACTCTAATATCACCATCTTCATATCTCAAAACAATTATAAAGAATCAAACTTCTCATAGTATTCAATGCACTTTATATGAAAGTTTTTACTATATCCATCTTGGATGTCCATCATATCTGGACTAGTTTTATAACCAAAGAAAATTACCATGTTGTTCTAAAAGACTCTCAAAATAATATAATTGAAGCATGAGAGTTCAACAATTTCTATAAAATAAAGCCACTGCCGTGCTCTAAAAAGATATAAGTGAAGTACTAGAGCAATATTGCCTAGCTCAAAAGATATAAGTGAAGCACATAGAGTATTCTAATAAATCACGATTCATGCTTGTCTCTCCCAAAAGGTGTGTAAAGCAAGGATGATTGTGTTAAACTAAAAAGCAAAGACTCAAATCATACAAGACGCTCCAAGCAAAACATATACCGATAGACAAAGACGAAAGAGGGGATGCCTTCCGGGGCATCCCCAAGCTTAGGATTTTGGGTGTCCTTCAATATTACCTTGGGGTGCCTTGGGCATCCCAAAGCTTAGGCTCTTGCCACTCCTTATTCCATAGTCCATCAAACCCTTTCCCAAAACTTGAAAACTTCACAACACAAAACTCAACAGAAAATCTCATGAGCTCGGTTAGTATAAGAAAACAAATCACCACTTTAAGGTACTGTTGCAAACTCATTCTTTATTTATATTGGTGTAATATCTACTGTATTCCAACTTTTCCATGGTTCATACCCCCCGATACTACCCATAGATTCATCAAAATAAGCAAACAACACGTGAAAAATAGAACCTGTCAAAAACAGAACAGTCTGTAGTAATATGTAACTCTCAAATACATCTGTAACTCCAAAAATCCAACCAAACTAGGAAATCTTGAGAAATTTGTGTACCAATCCAGATCAAAAGAATCATATCAAAATCACGTTTATGTGAATTATCAAAACTAATTTACTGAGTGCAAAAGTTTCTGATTTTCAGCAGGATCAACACAACTATCATCGTAAGCCATCCTAAAGGTTCAACTTGGCACAAACATTAACTAAAACATAAAACTGTTGGGGAACGTAGTAATTTCAAAAATTTCCTACGCACACGCAAGATCATGGTGATGGCATAGCAACAAGAGGGGAGAGTGTTGTCCACGTACCCTCGTAGACCGTAAGCGGAAGCGTTAGCACAACGCGGTTGATGTAGTCGTACGTCTTCACGATCCGACCGATCCAAGCACCGAACGTACGGCACCTCCGAGTTCAGCACACGTTCAACTCGATGACGATCCCTGGGCTCCGATCCAGCAAAGCTTCGGGGATGAGTTCCGTCAGCACGACGGCGTGGTGACGATGATGATGTTCTAACGGCGCAGGGCTCCGCCTAAACTCCGCGACGATATGACCGAGGTGGAATATGGTGGAGGGGGGCACCGCACACCGCTAAGGAACGATCCGTACATCAACTTGTGTGTCCTCGGGTGCCCCCGTATATAAAGGAGGGAGGGGGGAGGCCGGTCGGCCCTTGTGGGCGCGCCAAGGAGGAGGAGTCCTCCTCCTAGTAGGAGTAGGACTCACCATTTCCTACTCCTACTAGGAGGGGAAAGGAAGGGGGAGAGGGGAGAAGGAAAGAGGGGGGGCGCCGCCCCCTCTCCTAGTCTAATTCGGACCAGAGGGAGAGGGGGCGCGCGGCCCACCCTGGCCGCCCCTCTCTCTTCCCACCAAGGCCCATGTGGCCCATTAACTCTCCGGGGGGTGGGGGGGGGGGGGTTCCGGTAACCCTCCGGCACTCCGGTTTTCTCCGAAATCACCCGGAACACTTCCGGTGTCCGAATATAGTCGTCCAATATATCAATCTTTATGTCTCGACCATTTCGAGACTCCTCGTTACGTCCGTGATCACATCCGGGACTCCGAACAAACTTCAGTACATCAAAACTTATAAACTCATAATAAAACTGTCATCGTAACGTTAAGCGTGCGGACCCTACGGGTTCGAGAACTATGTAGACATGACCTAGAACTATTCTCGGTCAATAACCAACAGCGGAACCTGGATGCCCATATTGGTTCCTACATATTCTACGAAGATCTTTATCGGTCAAACCGCATAACAACATACGTTGTTCCCTTTGTCATCGGTATGTTACTTGTCCGAGATTTGATTGTCGGTATCCAATACCTAGTTCAATCTCGTTACCGGCAAGTCTCTTTACTCGTTCCGTAATGCATCATTCCGTAACCAACTCATTTGGTCACATTGCTTGCAAGGCTTATAAAGATGTGCATTACCGAGAGGGCCCAGAGATACCTCTCCGACAATCGGAGTGACAAAACCTAATCTCGAAATACGCCAACTCAACATGTACCTTCGGAGACACCTGTAGTACTCCTTTATAATCACCCAGTTACGTTGTGACGTTTGGTAGTACCCAAAGTGTTCCTTCGGTAAACGGGAGTTGCATATTTCTCATAGTTACAGGAACATGTATAAGTCATGAAGAAAGCAATAGCAATATACTAAACGATCAAGTGCTATGCTAACGGAATGGGTCATGTCAATCACATCATTCTTCTAATGATGTGATCCCATTAATCAAATGACAACACATGTCTATGGTTAGGAAACATAACCATCTTTGATTAACGAGCTAGTCAAGTAGAGGCATACTAGTGACTATATGTTTGTCTATGTATTCACACATGTATCATGTTTCCGATTAATACAATTCTAGCATGAATAATAAACATTTATCATGATATGAGGAAATAAATAATAACTTTATTATTGCCTCTAGGGCATATTTCCTTCAGTCTCCCACTTGCACTAGAGTCTATAATCTAGATTACATAGTAATGATTCTAACACCCATGGAGTCTTGGTGCTGATCATGTTTTGCTCGTGAGAGTGGCTTAGTCAACGGGTCTGCAACATTCAGATCCGTATGTATCTTGCAAATCTCTATGTCTCCCACTTGGACTTGGTCCCGAATGAATTGAAGCGTCTCTTGATGTGCTTGGTCCTCTTGTGAAATCTAGATTCCTTTGCCAAGGCAATTGCACCAGTATTGTCACAGAAGATTTTCATTGGTCCCGATGCACTAGGTATGACACCTAGATCGGAAATGAACTCCTTCATCCAGACTCCTTCATTTGCTGCTTCCAAAGCAGCTATGTACTCCGCTTCACATGTAGATCCCGCCACGACGCTTTGTTTAGAACTGCACCAACTTACAGCTCCACCGTTTAATAAAAACACGTATCCGGTTTGCGATTTAGAATCGTCCGGATCAGTGTCAAAGCTTGCATCGACGTAACCATTTACGACTAGCTCTTTGTCACCTCCATATATGAGAAACATATCCTTAGTCCTTTTCAGGTATTTCAGGATATTCTTGACCGCTGTCCAGTGATCCATTCCTGGATTACTTTGGTACCTTCCTGCCAAGCTTATTGCTAAGCATACGTCAGGTCTAGTACACAGCATTGCATACATGATAGAGCCTATGGCTGAAGCATAGGGAACATCTTTCATTTTCTCTCTATCTTCTGCTGTGGTCGGGCATTGAGTTTGACTCAACTTCACACCTTGTATTACGGGCAAGAACCCTTTCTTTGCCTGATCCATTTTGAACTTTTTCAAAATTTTATCAAGGTATGTGCTTTGTGAAAGTCCTATTAAGCGTCTTGATCTATCTCTATAGATCTTGATGCCTAATATGTAAGCAGCTTCACCAAGGTCTTTCATTGAAAAACTTTTATTCAAGTATCCCTTTATGCTATCCAGAAATTCTATATCATTTCCAATTAATAATATGTCATCTACATATAATATCAAAATGCTACAGAGCTCCCACTCACTTTCTTGTAAATACAGGCTTCTCCAAAAGTCTGTATAAAACCATATGCTTTGATCACACTATCAAAGCGTTTATTCCAACTCCGAGATGCTTGCACCAGTCCATAAATGGAACGCTGGAGTTTGCACACTTTGTTAGCACCTTTTGGATCTACAAAACCTTCTGGCTGCATCATATACAACTCTTCTTCCAGAAATCCATTCAAGAATGCAGTTTTGACATCCATTTGCCAAATTTCATAATTATGAAATGCAACAATAGCTAACATGATTCGGACAGACTTAAGCATCGCTACGGGTGAGAAAGTCTCATCGTAGTCAACCCCTTGAACTTGTCGAAAACCTTTCGCAACAAGTCGAGCTTTATAGACAGTTATATTACCATCAGCGTCAGTCTTCTTCTTAAAGATCCATTTATTCTCAATGGCTTGCTGATCATCGGGCAAGTCAACCAAAGTCCATACTTTGTTTTCATACATGGATCCCATCTCAGATTTCATGGCCTCTAGCCATTTTGCGGAATCTGGGCTCATCATCGCTTCCTCATAGTTCGTAGGTTCATCATGGTCAAGCAACATGACTTCCAGAATTGGATAACCGTACCACTCTGGTGCGGATCTTACTCTGGTAGACCTACGAGGTTCAGTAGAAACTTGATCTGAAGTTTCATGATCAATATCATTAGCTTCCTCACTAATTGGTGTAGTTGTCACAGGAACCGGTTCTTGTGATGAACTACTTTCCAATAAGGGAGTAGATACAGTTATCTCATCAAGTTCTACTTTCCTCCCACTCACTTCTTTCGAGAGAAACTCCTTCTCTAGAAAGGATCCAATTTTAGCAACAAAAATCTTGCCCTCAGATCTGTGATAGAAGGTGTACCCAATAGTCTCTTTTGGGTATCCTATGAAGACACATTTCTCCGATTTGGGTTCGAGCTTATCTGGTTGAAGTTTCTTCACATAAGCATCGCAGCCCCAAACTTTAAGAAACGACAACTTTGGTTTCTTGCCAAACCACAGTTCATAAGGCGTCGTCTCAACGGATTTTGATGGTGCCCTATTTAACGTGAATGCAGCCGTATCTAAAGCATAACCCCAAAACGATAGCGGTAAATCAGTAAGAGACATCATAGATCGCACCATATCTAGTAAAGTACGATTACGACGTTCGGACACACCATTTCGTTGTGGTGTTCCGGGTGGCGTGAGTTGCGAAACTATTCCGTATTGTTTCAAGTGTAGACCAAACTCGTAACTCAAATATTCTCCTCCACGATCAGATCGTAGAAATTTTATTTTCCTGTTACGATGATTTTCTACTTCACTCTGAAATTCTTTGAACTTTTCAAATGTTTCAGACTTGTGTTTCATCAAGTAGATATACCCATATCTGCTCAAATCATCTGTGAAGGTGAGAAAATAATGATACCCGCCGCGAGCCTCAACATTCATTGGACCACAAACATCAGTATGTATGATTTCCAACAAATCAGTTGCTCGCTCCATAGTTCCGGAGAACGGCGTTTTAGTCATCTTGCCCATGAGGCACGGTTCGCAAGTACCAAGTGATTCATAATCAAGTGATTCCAAAATCCCATTAGTATGGAGTTTCTTCATGCGCTTTACACCGATATGACCTAAACGGCAGTGCCACAAATAAGTTGCACTATCATTATTAACTCTGCATCTTTTGGTTTCAACACTATGAATATGTGTATCACTACTATCGAGATTCAATAAAAATAGACCACTCTTCAAGGGTGCATGACCATAAAAGATATTACTCATATAAATAGAACAACCATTATTCTCTGATTTAAATGAATAACCGTCTCGCATCAAACAAGATCCAGATATAATGTTCATGCTTAACGCTGGCACCAAATAACAATTATTTAGATCTAAAACTAATCTCGATGGTAGATGTAGAGGTAGCGTGCCGACCGCGATCACATCGACTTTGGAACCATTTCCCACACGCATCGTCACCTTGTCCTTAGCCAATCTTCGCTTAATCCGTAGTCCCTGTTTCGAGTTGCAAATATTAGCAACAGAACCAGTATCAAATACCCAGGTGCTACTGCAAGCATTAGTAAGGTACACATCAATAACATGTATATCACATATACCTTTGTTCACTTTGCCATCCTTCTTATCCGCCAAATACTTGGGGTAGTTCCGCTTCCAGTGTCCAGTCTGCTTGCAGTAGAAGCACTCAGTTTCAGGCTTAGGTCCAGACTTGGGTTTCTTCTCTTGAGCAGCAACTTGCTTGCTGTTCTTTTTGAAGTTTCCCTTCTTCTTCCCTTTGCCCTTTTTCTTGAAACTGGTGGTCTTGTTAACCATCAACACTTGATGCTCCTTCTTGATTTCTACCTCTGCGGCTTTTAGCATCGCGAAGAGCTCGGGAATAGTCTTGTTCATCCCTTGCATATTATAGTTCATCACGAAGCTCTTGTAGCTTGGCGGCAGTGATTGAAGAATTCTGTCAATGACACTATTCTCTTCCATCTTGCAGCTATAGAACTTATTGGAGACTTCATATCTCTCAATCCGGGCATTTGCTTGAAATATTAACTTCAACTCCTGGAACATCTCATATGCTCCATGACGTTCAAAACATCGTTGAAGACCCGGTTCTAAGCCGTAAAGCATGGCACACTGAACTATCGAGTAGTCATCAGCTTTGCTCTGCCAGACGTTCTTAACGTCGTCAGTTGCATCAGCAACAGGCCTGGCACCCAGCGGTGCTTCCAGGACGTAACTTTTGTATGCAGTAATGAGGATAATCCTCAGGTTACGGACCCAGTCCGTGTAATTGCTACCATCATCTTTCAACTTTGCTTTCTCAAGGAACGCATTAAAATTCAACGGAACAACAGCACGAGCCATCTATCTACAAACAAACATAGACAAGCATAATACTATCAGGTACTAAGTTCATGATAAATTTAAGTTCAATTAATCATATTACTTAAGAACTCCCACTTAGGCAGACATCTCTCTAGTCATCTAAGTGATCACGTGATCCAAATCAACTAAACCATGTCCGATCATCACGTGAGATGGAGTAGTTTCAATGGTGAACATCACTATGTTGATCATATCTACTATATGATTCACGCTCGACCTTTCGGTCTCCGTGTTCCGAGGCCATATCTGTATATGCTAGGCTCGTCAAGTATGACCTGAGTATTCCGCGTGTGCAACTATTTTGCACCCGTTGTATTTGAACGTAGAGCCTATCACACCCGATCATCACGTGGTGTCTCAGCACGAAGAACTTTCACAATGGTGCATACTCAGGGAGAACACTTCTTGATTATTAGTGAGAGATCATCTTAAAATGCTACCGTCAATCAAAGCAAGATAAGATGCATAAAGGATAAACATCACATGCAATCAATATAAGTGATATGATATGGCCATCATCATCTTGTGCTTGTGATCTCCATCTTCGAAGCACCATCGTGATCACCATCGTCACCGGCGCGACACCTTGATCTCCATCGTAGCATCGTTGTCGTTACGCCATCTATTGCTTCTACGACTATCGCTACCGCTTAGAGATAAAGTAAAGCAATTACAGGGTGTTTGTATTTCATACAATAAAGCGACAACCATATGGCTCCTGCCAGTTGCCGATAACTTCGGTTACAAAACATGATCATCTCATACAATATAATATAGCATCACGTCTTGACCATATCACATCACAACATGCCCTGCAAAAACAAGTTAGACGTCCTCTACTTTGTTGTTGCAAATTTTACGTGGCTGCTACGGGCTTTAGCAAGAACCGTTCTTACCTACGCATAAAAACCACAACGATAGTTTGTCAAGTTGGTGCTGTTTTAACCTTCGCAAGGACCGGGCGTAGCCACACTCGATTCAGCTAAAGTGAGAGAGACAGACACCCGCCAGCCACCTTTAAGCACGAGTGCTCGTAACGGTGAAACCAGTCTCGCGTAAGCGTACGCGTAATGTCGGTCCGGGCCGCTTCATCTCACAATACCGCCGAACCAAAGTATGACATGCTGGTAAGCAGTATGAATTGTATCGCCCACAACTCACTTGTGTTCTACTCGTGCATATAACATCAACGCATAAAACCTAGGCTCGGATGCCACTGTTGGGGAACGTAGTAATTTCAAAAATTTCCTACGCACACGCAAGATCATGGTGATGGCATAGCAACGAGAGGGGAGAGTGTTGTCCACGTACCCTCGTAGACCGTAAGCGGAAGCGTTAGCACAACGCGGTTGATGTAGTCGTACGTCTTCACGATCCGATCGATCCAAGCACCGAACGTACGACACCTCCAAGTTTAGCACACGTTCAGCTCGATGACGATCCCCGGGCTCCGATCCAGCAAAGCTTCGGGGATGAGTTCCGTCAGCACGACGGCGTGGTGACGATGATGATGTTCTACCGGCGCAGGGCTTCGCCTAAACTCCGCGACGATATGACCGAGGTGGAATATGGTGGAGGGGGGCACCGCACACGGCTAAGGAACGATCCGTAGATCAACTTGTGTGTCCTGGGGTGCCCCCTGATGGGGTTATGTACCTAGGGTAGGGTCATGGACCTGTTCCAAGTAACTTACCCTAGGACATCCCTAGAAGAGGTCGCCTTCCAGTCGACCAACGAGGATTCACTCGACTGGCCTGAAGGACTCGACCACGAAGACTCACTCGACCACCAGGAGGTCAAGAGGCACTCTGCACCGCAACGACCTGTAATTAAGTAGACTTTATGATAGTAAAGGCACTTTATGTGGGGTGTTACCACTAACGCCCCAGACTTAACTCACCTTAAACCCTCTCCTACGTGGGCTGGCTGGGGTCCTGGCGCACTCTATATGAGCCACCCCCCTCCACAGGCAGAGGGGTTCGGCACCTTGTAATCCATACATCCATAATCCACTCGACCGCCTCCGGGCTCCGAGACGTAGGGCTGTTACTTCTTCCGAGAAGGGCCTGAACTCATACATCCTTTGTGCTTACAACCTCTCCATAGCTAGGACCTTGCCTCTCCATACCTACCCCCCACTCTACTGTCAGGCTTAGAACCACGACAGTTGGCGCCCACCGTGGGGCAGGTGTTTTAGCGATTTTGTGGAGAAGTTGCGATTCTTCCGAGTACTGTCATCATGGTGTCTGCTGGAATTTTGGTCGAGGGTCAAGAGATCCGTCTCGGCGCTCTCGCCTTCATCGCCGACGACTCCGCATGGCTCCAGGAGGCTCCACTCGACGTAGATGCGCTCCCCGTCCGCGGTGCGACGCATTTTCGCGCATGTGTCCGCGGCGTTCTGCTGCGGCAACCATCGACCCAGTATCGGTCGGCTCCTCCATCTTCCACCCTCCCGGTCTCCCGCCAGCGCAAGCGCTCAGGCCGGTCGAGGCTTCAGCGATGGGTGAGTCACGCGGTGGCTCGCCAGTCGGCCACTACACAAATTGCGGCAATCGAGCCCAACGAATCTCTCTACGGCTTGTTCGATCAGTCGACTGGCTCCGGAGAGACTGCATCCGAGTGCGGAAGCAGTGATCCAGTGGCGGAAATCTTGATGGTCGACGGGCCCCACAGTCCTCCTGGCTTCGCCCGTGGTGGTGGAGCAGGCGACGGCGGCGACCCTGCACGAGGCTACGAAGAGTACCAGCCCGAGCCACTCGACTCTCTGCAAAGAGAAGAGCTTCGCCGCAGGAACGAGGATCCCCTGCGTATTCCCATCGCAGGAGAAACCCCCGAGGCTCGTGCCTTGGAGGAGGCGCGTCTGGCCAATTTGACCGAGCGCACTCGACTGGAGAACCTTCAGCGAGCACTCGACGAGCGCGCGCGGCAACGAGTTCCCGACACCAGTCGACGTCAACTCTTCCCGCCGACTCAGGTATATCGAACCCCAATTCAGAATTTAGCAGCTGCGACCCGTATAGCAGAGTCCATTCAGCCTTCGCAGTCAGAGGCTGGCAGAGGTTTGCTGCAGATCAGGGATCTGCTCCGGGCAGCAGGAGATCAGAATTCAGCCGTGTCTCAGTCGCGCAACAGAATTCACAGTCGATCTGTCACTGTGAATACGGTTCAGTCGGCTCACAGCCCCAGATCGCCTCCGCGGCGCGAAGGGCGTGAGAATCGGCGAGATCAATATGGCGACAGACTCGACCGAGATGATAGGCGTCGAGTGCCCTATTCCCCTCCGAGGGGTGGGTCTTACGCTCCTCGGCAGCCAGATGATAGGCGTCAGTACAGTACAGGGCGTAGGGTTCCAGTTGACCCCAGAGAGCCAGGCTTCGACGCGCGATCCATTATTGTGCAAGGGTTGGTCGACCGGAACAGAGCCCATCGAGGCGCACTCGACAGAGATGTGCCCACGAGCAGTCGAGTACATGTTTCTGGTCCTGAATGTTTCAGCAGGGCTATCAGAGCCGCAGTTATCCCCCCCAATTTCAGGTTGGCAACAGGAGTCAGCAAGTTCACTGGTGAGTCTAAGCCTGAAACTTGGCTTGAAGACTACCGAGTGGCAGTTCAGATCGGTGGTGGGAACGACGAGGTGGCCATGAAGCATTTGCCCCTCATGTTGGAAGGTTCTGCCAGGGCATGGTTGACTCAATTGCCTCCTAGCAGCATTTACACTTGGGAAGATCTGTCCCGAGTGTTCGTCAGAACGTTCGAAGGGACTTGCAAGCGACCAGTGGGATTGACAGAGTTGCAAGTCTGCGTGCAGAAAACCAATGAGACTCTCAGAGAGTATATTCAGAGGTGGATCACTTTGCACCACACTGTGGAAAATGTCTCTGACCATCAGGCAGTATGCGCCTTCAAAGATGGTGTCAAGAACAGAGAACTGAGTTTGAAATTTGGTCGAACCGGTGACATGACCTTGAGTCGGATGATGGAGATTGCTACCAAGTATGCCAACGGCGAAGAAGAAGACCGACTCCGAAGCGGCAAGCACAAGCCGAGTCAGTCGGAAAAAGGAAACACCAGTCGGAAACAGAAGCGGAAGGCTGAACCGGCAGCTCCTGGAGAGGCTCTGGCCGTGACTCAAGGAAAGTTTAAGGGGAAACCAAAAGGATCCTGGAACCCCAAGAAGGTAAAGGATAAAGAAGGGAACGACGTGATGGATATGCCGTGTCATATTCACACGAAGAAAGATGAAGAGGGGAATATCATTTACCCAAAGCACACCACTCGCCAATGTCGACTCCTGATTCAGCAGTTTCAGGGAAAACAGTCTAAGGACAAGGAGAAGGAGCCGGACAAGGCCGAAGACAAAGAGGACAGTGAGGAAGGATATCCGCATATCAACTCCACTCTGATGATCTTCGCAGATGTGGAAAGCAGAAGTCGACTGAAAGTGATTAACCGAGAGGTTAACATGGTTGCCCCAGCAAAGGCAAATTATCTGAAGTGGTCTCAAACACCCATCACATTCGACCAATCTGATCACCCGACTCATATTGCCACCCCTGGGAGGCAAGCTTTGGTGGTCGATCCAGTTGTCGAAGGCACTCGACTGACAAAGGTGCTGATGGACGGTGGAAGTGGGCTGAATCTGTTATATGCAGACACGTTGAAAGGTATGGGCATTCCGATGTCCCGACTGAGCACTAGTAACATGAGCTTCCATGGAGTTATACCAGGGAAGAAGGCCGAGTCACTCGGCCAGATAGCTTTGGACGTAGTGTTTGGCGATTCAAAGCATTTTCGCAAAGAAAAGTTGACGTTTGAGGTCGTGGATTTTCAAAGTGCATATCATGCCATTTTGGGGAGACCAGCCTATGCACGGTTCATGGCTCGACCATGTTACGTGTACCTCAAATTGAAGATGCCCGGTCCCAAAGGTGTGATCACTGTCACCGGTGATAGGAAAAAGGCAGAGGAGTGCTTTCAGAAGGGCTCCAAAATTGCCGATTCCCAAGTGACAGCGGTCGAGTTCGAAGAATACAAGCAAAACGCAGATCCGAGTGACTTGCTGCGATCCAAGAAGCCCGCCACAGAATCTGCATTCCAGTCGTCCGGTGAGACGAAGCCTGTTCACATTCACCCGACCGACCCCGAAGCAGCTCCGACCCGCATCTCCACAACACTCGACCCAAAATAGGAAGAAGCGCTCATCCAGTTCCTCCGTGAGAACTGGGACATTTTTGCATGGAAGCCCGCTGACATGCCAGGTGTTCCCAGGGGACTGGCTGAGCATCGCCTAAGAGTCGACTCGTCGGCAAAGCCAGTCAAAGAACATCTTCGGCGGTCCGCCGTCCAGAAGAGAAAGGCCATCGGTGAAGAAGTGGCTCGACTGTTGGCGGCAGGATTTATCCGAGAGATATTCCACTCCGAGTGGCTCGCTAATGTCGTCATGGTTCCTAAGAAGGACAAGTCGCTCCGAATGTGCATTGATTTCAAGCACATCAACCGGGCCTGCCCGAAAGATCACTTTCCTCTCCCTCGCATAGATCAAATTGTTGACTCGACCGCGGGATGCGAGAGGTTGTCTTTTTTAGATGCTTACTCCGGGTACCACCAGATTCGTCTGTATGGGCCCGATGAAGTAAAAACAGCTTTCATCACTCCATTCGGGTGCTTCTGCTATATCACCATGCCATTCGGCCTCAAGAATGCCGGAGCCACATTTATGCGAATGATCCAGAAGTGTCTACTCACTCAAATCAGTCGGAATGTGGAAGCTTATATGGATGATATTGTTGTCAAGTCACGAAAAGGTTCCGACCTGCTCGCTGACCTCGCCGAAACATTTGCCAACCTCAGAAGGTATGATATCAAGCTCAATCCATCAAAGTGCACATTTGGAGTTCCTGGTGGCAGGTTACTCGGTTTTCTCGTTCCCGAATGGGGAATCGACGCCAACCCAGAAAAGATTGGCACTATTATCCGAATGAAACGCCCTGTGCGAGTGCACGATGTCCAGAAGCTTACTGGATGCTTGGCCGCATTAAGTCGATTCATCTCACGACTCGGTGAAAAGGCATTGCCTCTTTACCGACTGATGAAGAAGGCTGACAAGTTCGAGTGGACTCCAGAAGCTGATGCAGCGTTTGCCGAGCTAAAAGCTCTGCTCTCCACCCAGCCGGTGCTTGCTGCTCCAATCAGCAAAGAGCCTCTGTTGCTCTACATCGCAGCCACAGGACAAGTCGTCAGTACTGTGCTAACGGTCGAGCGGGAAGAAGAAGGAAAAGCTCTCAAAGTTCAGCGCCCAGTGTATTATTTGTCTGAAGTCTTGACTCCATCCAAGCAGAGATATCCTCATTATCAGAAGCTTGTGTATGGAATATACATGACCACAAAGAAGGTTGCTCATTATTTCTCTGACCATTCAATCACAGTCGTCAGCGACGCTCCACTATCAGAGATTTTGCACAACAGAGATGCAACTGGTCGAGTGGCCAAATGGGCGATTGAACTTCTTCCCCTTGATATCAAGTTTGAGGCAAAGAAAGCCATTAAGTCCCAGGCAATAGCAGATTTCCTCGCCGAGTGGATCGAACAGCAGCAGCCGACTGAAGTTCACTCGGAGCATTGGACCATGTTTTTCGATGGTTCTAAGATGTTGAATGGTTCCGGTGCTGGGGTTGTCCTGGTTTCCCCCAGAGGAGATAAGCTCAAATATGTGCTCCAGATTCACTTTGATTCCTCCAACAATGAGGCAGAATATGAGGCCCTCCTATATGGGTTGCGCATGGCCATTTCACTCGGCATCCGTCGCCTAATGGTCTATGGCGACTCGGATTTAGTGGTCAATCAGGTGATGAAAGAGTGGGACGTGAGAAGCCCAGCCATGACTGGATACTGCAGTGCAGTGAGGAAGCTGGAGAAAAAGTTCGAGGGGTTGGAGCTCCATCATATACCCCGACTGAAAAATCAAGCAGCTGATGATCTAGCAAAGATAGGTTCCAAGAGAGAAGCCATTCCGAGTGGTGTGTTCTTGGAGCATATACATACTCCGTCAGTCAAAGAAGATCCTTTCACCGAAGAAACTCCGCAGCCCAAGAGTGCCACAGATCCGACTGAAGTTGAAGTCCCAGCGGTGGTCGACTTGATCATGGAGGTTTTGGTAGTCATTCCCGACTGGACGATTCCGTATGTCGCATATATCTTGAGGAAAGAGCTTCCGGAGGATGAGGAAGAGGCTCGACAGATCATCCGTCGATCTAAGGCCTTTACCGTCATCAAAGGACAATTATACAGAGAGAGCACGACTGGAGTCGGTCAGAAGTGCATAACACCAGAAGAAGGTCGACTCATCCTCAATGATATTCACTCGGGGACCTGTGGTCATCATGCGTCCTCCCGGACCATCGTGGCCAAAGCATACCGAGCCGGATTTTACTGGCCCAAGGCGAATGAGATGGCAAAGGAGATAGTGGATAAGTGCGAGGGATGTCAGTTCTACTCGAATATGTCGCACAAACCTGCGTCAGCTTTGAAGACCATCCCACTCGTCTGGCCTTTTGCAGTCTGGGGGCTGGACATGGTCGGCCCTTTGAGAACAGGACGAAGTGGCTTCACGCATGTACTGGTGGCAGTTGACAAGTTCACCAAGTGGATCGAGGCTAAACCAATCAAGAGCCTCGACACCGGTACTGCTGTTAGCTTCATCAGGGAACTAATATTCAGATATGGAGTCCCGCACAACATCATTACGGATAATGGGTCGAACTTTGACTCAGAGGAATTCAGAACCTTCTGCAACTCCCAGGGCACACGGGTCGACTACGCATCAGTCGCCCATCCGCAGTCGAATGGACAAGCAGAGCGAGCTAATGGACTGATTCTCAAGGGACTGAAGCCGCGACTGATGCGTGATCTCAAACACGCGGCTGGAGCTTGGGTCGACGAACTTCCATCTGTACTCTGGGGACTGCGGACCACGCCCAATCGGTCGACCGGAAGAACTCCATTCTTCTTGGTCTATGGAGCCGAAGCGGTCTTGCCGAGTGATCTTCTCCACAATGCTCCTCGAGTCGAAATCTACAATGAAGCAGAAGCTGAACAAGCGCGGCAGGACGCAGTCGACCTTTTAGAGGAAGAAAGGGAGATGGCTCTGATCTGGTCGACCATCTACCAACAAGATCTGCGCCGTTTCCACGCCCGAAATGTGAGAGGTCGAGCCTTCCAGGAAGGGGATTTGGTTCTCCGAGTGGATCAGCACAAACCACACAAGCTTGCTCCTTCTTGGGAAGGCCCCTTCATCGTCACCAAGGTTCTCCACAACGGGGCGTACCGTCTTTACAACGTCGAGCATAATATCGACGAGCCCCGAGCTTGGAACGCGGAGCTACTCCGCCCATTTTACACTTAAGTTTTATCACTCGGATGAGTTGCAATAAAGTACTTCTGTAGTTCATGGGTTTAGAAATAATTGTGTCATCACTTTTTATTTTTGTCCACATAAAAACTCCCCCTCAGTGGGTGGCTTAGCCGCGAATCCGTTTCGCCTAAGTTTGTAAAAATCCTATCGAGTGGTGAGCCAGACTCACACTCGGAGGCTTAGCTGCGAATCCGTTTCGCCTAAGTTTATCAAAATCCTACCGAGTGGTAAGCCAGCCTTCCACTCGGGGGCTTAGCTGCAGTCCAAGGACTCGCCTAAGTTTATCAAAATCCTACCGAGTGGTAAGCCAGCCTTCCACTCGGAGGCTTAGCTGCAGCCTCGTGCTCGCCTAAGTTATAAAAATCCTACCGAGTGAAGAGCAACCCTTCCACTCGGGGGCTTAGCTGCAGTCCAAGGGCTCGCCTAAGTTATAAAAATCCTACCGAGTGAAGAGCAACCCTCTCACTCGGAGGCTTAGCTGCAGCCTCGTGCTCGCCTAAGTTATAAAAATCCTACCGAGTGAAGAGCAACCCTCTCACTCGGGGGCTTAGCTGCAGTCCAAGCACTCGCCTAAGTTTATCAAAATCCTACCGAGTGGTAAGCCAGCCTTCCACTCGGAGGCTTAGCTGCAGTCCAAAGGCTCGCCTAAGTTATAAAAATCCTACCGAGTGAAGAGCAACCCTCCCACTCGGAGGCTTAGCTGCAGCCTCGTGCTCGCCTAAGTTATAAAAATCCTACCGAGTGAAGAGCAACCCTCCCACTCGGGGGCTTAGCTGCAGTCCAAGCACTCGCCTAAGTTGTGAAAATCCTACCGAGTGAAGAGCGATCCTCTCACTCGGGGGCTTAGCTGCAGCCTCGTGCTCGCCTAAGTTATCAAAATCCTACCGAGTGGTAAGCCAGCCTTTCACTCGGAGGCTTAGCTGCAGCCTCGTGCTCGCCTAAGTTATAAAAATCCTACCGAGTGAAGAGCAACCCTCTCACTCGGGGGCTTAGCTGCAGTCCAAGCACTCGCCTAAGTTTATCAAAATCCTACCGAGTGGTAAGCCAGCCTTCCACTCGGAGGCTTAGCTGCAGTCCAAGGGCTCGCCTAAGTTATAAAAATCCTACCGAGTGAAGAGCAACCCTCTCACTCGGAGGCTTAGCTGCAGCCTCGTGCTCGCCTAAGTTATAAAAATCCTACCGAGTGAAGAGCAACCCTCTCACTCGGGGGCTTAGCTGCAGTCCAAGCACTCGCCTAAGTTTATCAAAATCCTACCGAGTGGTAAGCCAGCCTTCCACTCGGAGGCTTAGCTGCAGTCCAAAGGCTCGCCTAAGTTATAAAAATCCTACCGAGTGAAGAGCAACCCTCCCACTCGGAGGCTTAGCTGCAGCCTCGTGCTCGCCTAAGTTATAAAAATCCTACCGAGTGAAGAGCAACCCTCCCACTCGGGGGCTTAGCTGCAGTCCAAGCACTCGCCTAAGTTGTGAAAATCCTACCGAGTGAAGAGCGATCCTCTCACTCGGGGGCTTAGCTGCAGCCTCGTGCTCGCCTAAGTTATCAAAATCCTACCGATTGGTAAGCCAGCCTTCCACTCGGAGGCTTAGCTGCAGCCCTGCGCTCGCCTAAGTTACAAAAATCCTACCGAGTGAAGAGCGACCCTCTCACTCGGAGGCTTAGCTGCAGCCCAGTGCTCGCCTAAGTGGACTAAAGAATAAGTCGATTGCGGTACAGGCACCTTGCTTTGAACCTGCAAAAGACATTCCGAGCCGAAGGCAATCATATTCAAGCGCCAAATTCAAGTTTGAATCGATATCTAAAGGAACCGAAAGTGCTCGGGCGTCAAGCCTGTTAAGGTTTGTCGGTTACAATTCCACTCGGCATACCGAGGCAAATTTAAAGTGTCGAGCCAGAAGAAGTTTTTTACCCCTCCTGTGGAGGGCTGGAAGGTGCAACAAATTCATCAAGGTCGATTCCGTCGGCGATCCGAGTGGCAGCTGCAAGGAAAGTCTCCATAAAGGACCTGAAGTCGTGCTTCTTGGTATTGGCCACCCGAAGGGCCGCCAGCTTCTCCTCTCGTGCATCTTTGCAGTGGACTCGGGCCAGACACAGAGCGACATCTGCACCACACCGAGCCGAGGACTTCTTCCACTCCTGCACTCGACCAGGGATCGCATTCAAGCGGGCCATCAGCGACTCAAGGTCATTCTGAAGTGTCTCCTCAGGCCAGAGCGTCGAGTCGATGCGAGATGTGGCGGCCTTCAGCCTTGCGAGATAGTCCACGACAGCTGCGACACGAGACTCCAGTCGGAAAACATCCATGGCAACTTCGTCGTTCACCGGAGAATTGACGGGGTCAAGGTTTGGCTCCAGTCGGCTGGTTTCCTCTTCAAAGTTTTGACAAAATTCTGCAAGGGTGATCACTAAGTCAAGGGGATAGTCGAATGGAAGAAGCCACAGTTGGAAATATTTGCCAAACATGGAGGTTTACCTTCAAGCATAAGAAACAGCTTCTTGGCAAGGCCACTCAGGAAGGCCTCCAGTTCAGTTTTCTTCTCAGTCAATTTGCTGACTTGGTCGGTCAAGGCAGCTTTGTCAGTTCTCAGTCGACTGACTTCCTTGTTGGCAATCCCAAGAGCAGTTTTCAGATTGGTATTGTCTTGTTCGAGCTTGGTGAATGAAGCTAACTTCTCGTCAGCAAGCTTGATCTTCTCAGCTAGCTCAAGGTCTTTCTTCTGCTGGGCCTCCCTTACCTTACCTGCAAGTTACAGCGAGATCAGATGCCGAAACAAGCAAGGGGAAAAGCAGTCGTCAGGGTCTCACCAAACATACCTTCGGTCTCCTCCTTTGCCTTTGTCAGCTTCTCCTGAACCAGCTTCAAGCTCAGCTCGACTTGAGTATGTTTTTGTTCCAGCTCTGAGTAGCGGGCCACAAGATCACAGGAGTTCTGCGAAGAACCAATCGACTAAACGTCAAATGTAACTCACTTCCGAGTGAAAAAGGGAAAAACACACGTTTCTCAGACTACAGCCGAATACAAGCATTCGACCGTAGTCTCGGGGACTACACCCAGTGGGTGCACTCAGCGTGCCCCCACTAATCCTGTTGAAGACAAAGTCGACCAGTCGACCTCAAAAAAAAAAAAAACAGTGTGCGAGACGCATTCTCTAAGACTGTGATCAACTGCAAGCAGTCGACCACAGTCTCGGGGACTACACCCAGTGGGTGCACTCAGCGTGCCCCCACCGGTTTGCGAAATCCAGTCGACCAGTCGACTGACAGAAAGATTGACATCATAAAGCCTAAGGCCGACTGCCAGCAGTCGACCTTAGCCTTGGGGACTACACCCAGCGGGTGCACTCAGCGTGCCCCCGCTAAGACGGAGTTTATTCGACACACCCAGTGGGTGACTAATATAAATTCCGGAAAAGAAAAGTTTTTGGTAGCATATCCAACAGAACAAACAGCGGTCGACTGACCTGGACATTGCTTTGGAGGGCAGAAATGGCGTCATAAGCTGCCTGGCTCGCGTCCCGGATGGTCTTCAGCTGCTCCATCATGAGTCCCGCCTGGCGTATCGCCTCCTTCGCTGCGCCAGCTTGGTCCTCTGGGACGTGGTGCATCATGAAGAGGGAAGGCTGCTGAGCACTCGTTAGTGGATTCGCGAAGGTCACCGTGTGTCGAGTGGTGTTCTCTTCCTCCACAGTCAGAATTTCAGGCGCCGGCACATCCTGAGGCACCTTACTGGCGGACGCTTTCCGACTCCTCCTATGCTTCAGCGGCTCTTCATCCTCATCATCATCAGGAAGATCGATAACAGTGTTGGGTGGAGCTGCGGAGAAGGATCAGGATCAGAGATCGCGAGTCAGTCGACTAAGAATGGTATTAAAAACACAGTACCTGGATTCGAAGTTGCTGCGTCCTCCATCTCGTGGTCATCGGCCCGGGCCGAGGTCTCAGAAGTAGCAGCACTGCAACTCCAAAGGATCAGTTGACTAACCTCAGCGTCGACCAGAGATAAAGTTCGCACAGAATAAGAAAATATGAGCAACACAATTACCCTGATATGGTGGGGATGGACACCTTCATCTTCGGCAGGAGCTTGGTCGGCTTCGATGAGGCCGCCCTGGGCTGCTTCGGCGCCTTTTCAGTCGGCGCCGGAGAGGTGGTCCGAGGGCGCTTGGTCGACTGAGTGGTGGTCGCAACCCCCTTACCACGTTCGGTCGAAGGGTCGTGGACAAGCTTCGACCGCCTTTCTGAGCGCGGTGGAACGACCTCCTCCTCCTCTTCTTCCTCGTCCTCGATGTCATCTTCATCACCTTCATCATCATCATCGTCGTCATCATCCCCTGCAGCATCCGAGTCCCATTCCTCCTCTTCCTGGCTCTCGCCCCCGCTCGCCTCGCCTTCCTCAGTCGAAGCTTGTGCCCCATTGGGCATCGAGTACAGCTCGGTGAAGGCCTAGCAGATGCCCAAACAAGGATCAGTCGACCAGTCGGCAGGGTTAGCAGAAATGAATACGACAAGGACACAATGGAAAGCAGAGCAAGTGTACCTTGTTTGGGTCGCTGTTGTGGTCGAGTGGAGGAATCCTTCTGGCTCCGCGCGGGTTGTCCCTGTTTCCAGTAACGGCTACCATCCATCTTTCCAGAGTGGCATCGTCGACTTCTTCTGGATGGACTCTAGTCTCGTCTTCGGGCCCACAGTACAACCACATGCAGTGGCTCCGGAATTGAAGGGGTTGGATGCGACGACTGAGGAAGACCTCCAGAAGATCCATGCCCGTCACCCCCTCCCGAACCAACTGCACCACGCGCTCCATCAACATCTTCACGTCGGCTTTCTCCTCCGGAATCAGCTTCAGAGGGGAGGGCTTGTTCACTCGGTCCATGGTAAACGGAGGGAGTCCACTCGATTGCCCTGGCGTCGACTGGACCTGACAGTAGAACCAAGTCGACTGCCAGCCTCTGACGGACTCGGGAAAGGACATGGGCGGGAAGGTGCTATTATTCCTCACCTGAATCCCCAGGCCCCCACACATTTGGACGACTCGGGTCTTCTCATCACCTGGGCTCGCCTTCTTCACGGTCTGAGAGCGACACGTGAAGATACGTTTGAACAAGCCCCAGTGCGGTCGACAGCCCAAGAAACCCTCACACATGGACACGAATGCAGCAAGATAGGCAATGGAGTTTGGGGTAAAGTGGTGGAGCTGCGCTCCAAAGAAATTCAAGAAGCCACGGAAGAAAATGCTTGGAGGCAAGGAAAACCCACGATCAACATGAGTGGCCAGAAGCACACACTCACCCTCTTCTGGCTGTGGCTGCCACTCCTTCCCCGGCAACCTCGCAGCTCCGTGAGGGATCAAGCCCTCGTTGGCCATTCGAGGAGGTCCTTCTCCGTGATGGTCGACTGGATCCAGTCTCCTTGGACCCAGCCTTTCGGCAGGCGGGATCTGGACGAGGACCCTCTGCGGCTGGTGGATCTCCCCTTCGCCTTCTCCGATGCCGACGCCTTCTTGGCACGCTCCAGCGCCGCCGTCTTCTCCTTGGCCATGGTCGCCGGTGAGATGCACGAAGGGAAGTGGTGCGGGGGCGAGAGCGAGCACGCTGAGCAGGGAGGAAGGAAGCAGAGGGAGAGAGGGAGAATGCTGAGGCGCAGCACAGAAATCCTCGCCGGGCACATTTATAAGGTCCCTTCCGAGTGGCTGACATGTGGGCCCGGTCGATCTAATCATATCTGGGAGCAGTTATGAGGACTGGATACGTGGCGAAAAAGGCGGCGCGGAGATCGAGGCGTCTATGCCCCGTCCCATCCGAACGCCGCGGTCTGCCCTGCTTCGCGCGCGCCCCCAAATTTCGCACCCCGCGGAATCCGCGAGCAACAAATCAGTCTGTCAGACACGGTGTTTCCGGCGATCCGTCGCTCGGAGATCGTCGAAGCTCGAAAGATCACTCGACGCAAAAATAGAATGGATCGAGTCGACCGAAGACAAATTGCTCCCTGTCAACGAAGAGATTCTTTGATCCAGAACAGCGCACAACTAGAGCGCAAAGGTTAACCGGAAACGACATCAACTCCTTCTTCACTCGAAGCCTCAATCCATTCGGGGGCTAATGATGGGGTTATGTACCTAGGGTAGGGTCATGGACCTGTTCCAAGTAACTTACCCTAGGACATCCCTAGAAGAGGTCACCTTCCAGTCGACCAACGAGGATTCACTCGACTGGCCTGAAGGACTCGACCACGAAGACTCACTCGACCACCAGGAGGTCAAGAGGCACTCTGCACCGCAACGGCCTGTAATTAAGTAGACTTTATGATAGTAAAGGCACTTTATGTGGGGTGTTACCAGTAACGCCCCAGACTTAACTCACCTTAAACCCTCTCCTACGTGGGCTGGCTGGGGTCCTGGCGCACTCTATATGAGCCACCCCCCTCCACAGGCAGAGGGGTTCGGCACCTTGTAATCCATACATCCATAATCCATTCGACCGCCTCCGGGCTCCGAGACGTAGGGCTGTTACTTCTTCCGAGAAGGGCCTGAACTCGTACATCCTTTGTGCTTACAACCTCTCCATAGCTAGGACCTTGCCTCTCCATACCTACCCCCCACTCTACTGTCAGGCTTAGAACCACGACACCCCCTGCCCCCGTATATAAAGGAGGGAGGGGGGAGGCCGGCTGGCCCTTGTGGGTGCGCCAAGGAGGAGGAGTCCTCCTCCTAGTAGGAGTAGGACTCCCCCTTTCCTACTCCTACTAGGAGGGGAAAGGAAGGGGGAGAGGGGGGAAGGAAAGAGGGAGGCGCCGCCCCCCTCCTAGTCTAATTCGGACCAGAGGGAGAGGGGGCGCGAGGCCCACCCTGGCCGCCCCTCTCTCTTCCCACCAAGGCCCATGTGGCCCATTAACTCTCCGGGGGGGGGGGGGGTTCCGGTAACCCTCCGGCACTCCGGTTTTCTCCGAAATCACCCAGAACACTTCCGGTGTCCGAATATAGTCATCCAATATATCAATCTTTATGTCTCGACCATTTCGAGACTCCTCGTTACGTCCGTGATCACATCCGGGACCCCGAACAAACTTCGGTACATCAAAACTTGTAAACTCATAATAAAACTGTCATCGTAACGTTAAGCGTGCGGACCCTACGGGTTCGAGAACTATGTAGACATGACCTAGAACTATTCTCGGTCAATAACCAACAGCGGAACCTGGATGCCCATATTGGTTCCTACATATTCTACGAAGATCTTTATCGGTCAAACCGCATAACAACATATGTTGTTCCCTTTGTCATCGGTATGTTACTTGTCCGAGATTTGATCGTCGGTATCCAATACCTAGTTCAATCTTGTTACCGGCAAGTCTCTTTACTCGTTCCGTAATGCATCATTCCGTAACAAACTCATTTGGTCACATTGCTTGCAAGGCTTATAAAGATGTGCATTACCGAGAGGGCCCAGAGATACCTCTCCGACAATCGGAGTGACAAAACCTAATCTCGAAATACGCCAACTCAACATGTACCTTCGGAGACACCTGTAGTACTCCTTTATAATCACCCAGTTACGTTGTGACGTTTGGTAGTACCCAAAGTGTTCCTCCGGTAAACGGGAGTTGCATATTTCTCATAGTTACAGGAACATGTATAAGTCATGAAGAAAGCAATAGCAATATACTAAATGATCAAGTGCTATGCTAACGGAATGGGTCATGTCAATCACATCATTCTTCTAATGATGTGATCCCATTAATCAAATGACAACACATGTCTATGGTTAGGAAACATAACCATCTTTGATTGACGAGCTAGTCAAGTAGAGGCATACTAGTGACTATATGTTTGTCTATGTATTCACACATGTATCATGTTTCCGATTAATACAATTCTAGCATGAATAATAAACATTTATCATGATATGAGGAAATAAATAATAACTTTATTATTTCCTCTAGGGCATATTTCCTTCAAAAACCACATGTAACTAGAGGCTAGATGAATTATTTATTACTAAACAAGAACAAAAAGGAAAGAACAAAAATAAAATTGGGTTGCCTCCAACAAGCGCTATCGTTTAACGCCCTTAGCTAGGCATAAAAACACGAATAGATCTAGGTATTGCCTTCTTTGGTATGCAATCCATAAGTGGCTCTAATGATAGATTCGTAAGGCAATTTAATTTTCTTCCTAATAAAGTGTTCCATGCCTTTCCTTAACGGAAATTGGAATCTAATGTTTCCTTCTTTCATATCAATAATTGCACCAATCGTTCTAAGGAAAGGTCTACCAAGAATAATAGGACATGTAGGATTGCAATCTATATCAAGAACAATGAAATCTATGGGCACATAATTCCTATTTGCAATAATAAGAACATCATTAATCTTCCCATAGGTTTCTTAATAGTGGAATCCGCAAGATGCAAATTTAAAGAACAATCATCAAATTCACGGAAATCTAACACATCACACAAAGTTTTTGGAATCGTGGAAATACTAGCACGAAAATCACATAAGGCATGGTATTCATAATCTTTAATCTTAATCTTAATAGTATGTTCCCACTCATCGTAAAGTTTTCTAGGGATAGAAACTTCTAATTCAAGCTTCTCTTCAAAGGATTGCATCATAGCATCAACGATATGTTTAGTAAAGGCTTTGTTTTGATTATAAGCATGAGGAGAATTTAACATGGATTGCAACAAGGAAATAAAATCTATTAAATAACAATTATCATAATTAAATTCCTTGAAATCAAAAAGAGTGGGTTCATTGCTACTTAAAGTCTTGACCTCTCCAATCCCACTTTTATCAATTTTTGCATCTAGATCTAAAAACTCTGAATCATTGGGACGCCTTTTAACTAAAGTTGACTCATCTCCAGTCCCATATTTATCAAGATTCATATTGGAAAACAAATATTTAATAGGAGTCACATCAATCTCTTTTAGATCTTCATCATTATTATCATGAAAACTAGAAGAACACACTTTTACAAACCAATCTTTTTTTGCACGCATCTTAGCGGTGCTTTCTTTACACTCATCAATGGAAATTCTCATGGCTTTGAGGGACTCATTGATATCATGCTTAGGTGGGATAGATCTAAGTTTCAAAGAATCAACATCAAGAGAAATTCTACCCACGTACTAGCCGAATCATTAATCTTGAGAAATTTTTCTTCAATCAAAGCATTGAAATTCTTTTGCGAACTCATAAATTCTTTAACACTATTTTCAAAATCGAAGGGCATCTTATTAAAATTTCCATAAGAGTTGTTGTAGGAATTACCATAATTATTAGAGGAATTACTAGTGAAAGAACAAGCGGTGCCCCCATGTTTGGTTTTGGTAATTGATGACAATCTCTATGGACTAATGGTTGCCTTGAGTTATATTTGAAGGTTTTGTCCATAGGCTTTTCTGGGAGTACTTGTGTTGGTTTCAAGGAGAGTTTGTGTCGACCAAGGTGCTATTCAAAGAATTACCTAAAGATTGGTCTTGTGAGAGGTTGACCAAGACTAAGTCAAAGAGTGAATCAAGTTGATCAACACACAAAGCGTAGAAGATGTACCGAGAGGGATCAAGTGATCCCATGGTATGGTAAGCATTGTCAATTACGCTTTGTGTACTAACCCGTGGTCTTCATGAGAGTTCTTTGTGGGGTTAGGTTGCGGTGTGCAAGCTTAAATGAAGCATCACGAAGAGATCAAATGCTTGAAGCTTGCCGTCCATTTTGGTGTCAATGGACTTGTGAAGTTGTGCCGAAGAGTGGATCACCCATAGTTGAGTATGTGGGAGCAATCATCTAGTCTTCATCGACCCAACGCAATCAAGAAAGGTGGTCCATCTTGAGGAGGACAAGTTCGTCATCATCTAGCTCAAGTGGACCATGTGCAAGGAAAAGGTTTGCCCTTGATAGGTTTTCTATTTTACCGGTCTCATGGTGGTAGTTGGGAGACCGGGCTTTAGGATCATTTGCCGTACTATCAAGGGGGGCTCTCGATGAAGCTTTATCGTATCATTAGTAGAGAGCTCAAACCATTGCATCCTTGCATCATCCTTCTTGGTTCTTGTTTGGTTCTCCTTGTGAGATTTGGAGCTTGGTCATCTTGATGACAAGCTCATGTTAATCGAAAATGGAGTTCATGCATCTTCTATGATGTTTTCGATGTTGGAGGTTCTGCCGGTTCTTCTCTGTTGGAGGTTTCTCTCCTCTTCTTGTTAGGCATACCTCCCCTGCCTCTTCTCTGTTGGATATTTTTATGCTACTCGTTGTCTTGTATCCAACAAGCTTGAGTTTGGTCAATTCGGAGCTCATTTGCAGAAGTCATGGCAGTTCTAGTTTTCCTTGGAGTACTTGCTTTCGTGGAATTGGCATTAGGTGGGCGCCGGCGGTAGTACCGCTGGACCGGAGCAGCAGTATCACGTATGCCACAAGATGTAGTACCGTTGTCCCACAGCGGTAGTACCGCCCATGGCCATAAGCAGTAGTACGGCTCCGGTTCCGCACTGGTACTGCCTCGACTCGAGACGTGATTTTCTCGTGTCGGGTTCAGCGGCAGTAGTAGCAGCAGTAGGAGTGGTAGTACCGCTCGTGTGCGGTAGTACCGAGGCTACTACCGCCCCTAGTACCGCTAGGCCAAGCGGCAGTACCACTGCGGCCAACGGTAGTACCGCTGGCTCCGGCGGTAGTGCCGCTCATTCGGCTCTACCTTGCCCTCTGTTTTGCTCCGCTCTCTGTGTTCTACCGCGCGGGCGGTAGTACCACTCACCTGAGCGGTAGTACCGATCGTGCGCGGACTGAGCACATAACGGTTGGATTCAGGAGCTCCTATAAAAGGGGGTCTTCTTCCCCATTCAATCTTATCTTTTGAGCTCATGTTCTTCCCCCATTGTTAACCTTCTCCGAGCTTGCTACCTCTCAATCCCTCCATGGATTCTTGCTAGTTTTTGAGGGAAATGAGAGAGGAGATTGTCGGTGTCAAAACCGGCGGATCTCGGGTAGGGGGTCCCAAGCAGTGCATCTTAGGATCAATGGTAACAGGAGGCATCAGACACGATGTTTTACCCAGGTTCGGGCCCTCTCGATGGAGGTAAAACCCTACGTCCTGCTTGATTAATATTGATGATATGGGTAGTACAAGAGTAGATCTACCACGAGATCGTAGAGGCTAAACCCTAAAAGCTAGCCTATGGTATGATTGTTGTTGTGTATCTATCGACTAGCCTGGCCCCGGTTTATATAATGCACCCGAGGCCTAGGATAACAAGAGTCCTAGCCGAATACGCCGGTGGGGGAGGAGTCCTTGTCTTGATCGCCAAGTCTTGTTGATTCTTCCTTGTATGCGGCAGCTGTCCGGACTGGCCCATGAGTATACGACCATGGGGGTCCTCGGCCCAATCCAACTGATCGGGAGACGACGCGTTGAGTACCCCTAGTCCAGGACACCGTCAGTAGCCCCCTGAACCGGTCTTCAAGTTAGGGACGCTCCTCGATTCTTCCGAACTGTTCTTCATCTTCGGTTGCCGGTCTTGAAAACTGGTTCAACAAATCTTCTCATCTTCTATCTTGAGGATCGCCGAAATGCATTCGACGAGTTTACACGTTGGGTATCCGAGGAGCCCCTTTAAGTTTACGTCCTTTATCAATGCCTTGTTATTTTTATGCCATGCCTCGGGTTTGAAGTTGTTCCCGGGTGGCAACGTCCTCTTGCGTCCGAGCTCCAACGCTGGACTGCATTCGAGGTATCTTTTGCAGCCGAGCACCAACGCCGGACTGCTTACCAGCTCTAACGCCGGACTATGTATCCGAGCTCCAACGCCGGACTGTATCCGAGCTCCAACGCCGGACTATGTATCCGAGCTCCGACGCCGGACTTTATCCGAGGTGTCATAAATCACCTTGGTTCAAAGAAGTTTGAAGGAGTTTAACCGAGCTTAATGCCGGAAATGCCCTCTAAGGAGCCAACCACTTGCATCCGAGCTATATGTCGAACTGCTTCCGAGGTGGTTAAGCACCTCGGTCATGGGCTGATTTTTGGTCAATGTTTTTTATTGATGTAATTTATTCTCTGACGAGATATATAGCGAGTACCCCTCAATGTATGTATCGGTCTAAAACCCGAGATGCACCTGAAGGATGACATAAGACCGCTGATCCCCGTAGCCGCTGAGACTCGGGTTGATTTGCAAAATCGGTCTGAGGATCAAGTCCTAGCTCGGCATAATACTTCGGGACACAAAAAGTAGCGTGCTCAGTCCTCGAGACTCAGGTTGGGTGCGGCCGACCAACCTGAGGATCAAAATCTCCTCGGAAATTGTATTGCACTTAAGATTTTCTGCATAGAACAAGCAATGCAGTAGCCCCCGACACACTGGTCGGGTGGCAACACCAGATCAGGGGATCAATGTGCCCCTTTAACATTTGTAAATAATAAGCCCGAAGCCCAGTAGCCCCCGAGCCTTAATGCGGGCACGGGAGGCCGAATTAAAGATCGATATCCATAGTAAAATCACAAATTATGTGTAATGACTCTATGTATCCAAGTACTTTATGTCATTAATGCTTGGATCCGCATTGTACAAAACTTTGTTGACCGACCATCGGCTTCCACCTCCTCGGCCAATAGCCGAGGAGTGTTTGTCCTACTTTATAAAGCCTTTATGAGGGGAAAGATTTACAACAAACAAGGCAATCTGGCCATACGGTTTTATAAACAAAGGTACGCGGAGAGATATGTTATATTACTGTTTAAGAAATGTCTTCCAAAGAAAATGGTCCCACTATCGGTTCCTTTCTTTGGGTTGTCATGCTAAACATGATCATGAAACCTCAGCTCCAATGTAAGAGCAAAATATTGAGGATTTAGTTTGGGAGGCTAGTTACTAGCCCCCGGTAGTGTTCGGCGACAGTCAAGGTCAAGCCGGAAACACTTCGGCCAACTTTATGAATGGCCCGTCATTTAATATAGTCATCGGATCGCTGACCAGTTTACACCTATTGTGATAGTCAGTTTTCGGCTTTCTCCACTGAGGTGCTTGACCATGCGAGCTGGAAGAACAATCGCAGTGGTTCTCCCTTTGCACACCTAGCCGAACAAAGCGGAACATAGGAGGCAAGCGCAGGAGCCGGGCAACCCAAATATTGACCGAAGACACAATTCGAAACCGATGCATATATAGCAATATCCAAGAATGTTTTTGCCGAATCTCTAAAGGTGTCCGGCGTTGCACTTGCGAGACTTGTGCTGAAAACACACAAATAGTTTAAAAGTGCCATGGGCTCGAAAAGCCAAAAAACTTATTCAAAAGGTTAATGTCCGAACTAGATCAAGTGTTCGGTGCCAATCCAAAAATTGGACTTTAGAAAAAAAAGGTGCTTCTGTCGTGCTTTAACATGACACATCCTATCTCAAGACTTCAAGCGGGTCAGCCTACGGCTTCAGTCTCCCATCCCGAAGGTGGAGTACTTCTCATTAGGCCAGTTTAGAAAACTAAACTCTAGCGGTTTTGAGAGAGAAATTAGGCTCCCGGCTAGTGACCGCACACTCGTGTCGAGAAAAGGAGTGATAAATAATAATAAAAACTTTGCAACGACTAAGAAGAAAATCACTTATTATGAAACGGCTCAAATAAACACAAGAGCCCCCAAGTGACTTGGGTAAAAGTTGACTATATAATGTAAGGTGACATGTAGAATGCCTTCTAGCCGGATTGTAGATCGTTTGTCGTAGCGGACCTTTTCGCTTCAACCTCTGGACCCAATAGTCCGGAGTGTGTCCGAATACCCTCGCGGTTATAAAAACCGGGGCATGCGTGGAGACCAGGCGTAGGGGTCATTAGTGCTTTATCAGACAAGTGCCCAACTAGTTATGTTATATTACATGGTTAGTAAGAAACATCTTCCAGGGAGAATAGTTCCGTTAGGGGTTCCTTTCCCTGGGAGGCATGCCCTAAAGTGCATGTCCGGACTGCGAAAAGAGCAGAAAAACATCTGGGGGCAGGTAAATGAATAGGTAAGAAATCATCTTTTAGTTCACCGACCGAGTATTCCCTTAAGAACGCTAGCTTTCGGCTTCACCCAGTCTGAGGTACACATCCGGCTGACCCGGCAGTAACAATCATAGAGGTGCTCCCTTTACCACCTAGCCAAACAATCGGGAACGTAGGGGTAAGCACAGGAGCCAGGCAACCCAGCTTGGCCAAAACTTAAGTCATATCGATGCATATAATGGTGAATAAAAGGTACATGCGGAAGTGTGACACATGTGTTGGGCATAAAGCCCGAATTAATAAGCTTCTGTTAAAGAAGCCCCCAGGTATAATGAGCGCGGGTAGCGCGTCAAGTATGTGCAAACAAAGTTTGGACAAGGAAAATTTTTACAAGCAACTTTTTTCCAAAAAAGTATAATGCTTGGTCGAACCGAACACAAGTTAGAAATTTAAAACTTTGAGCATGAAGGCAACTTAGCTGGTTAATGTGTTCGGTATTGACGATGCGGTCCGAGCTTGATGCGGGACAAGTTTCCATCCCCCAAGCCGGTCCCGAGGTGGCGGAGCAAAGAGCTCGGCACTCCGAAGTGGTGACATAGCACGGCCAATGCAGGACGGCAGAGTGATGCCGAAGTCCCTGGCATGGGGTAATGAAGTGTTGACGAAGCCCCCCGTCCAGCCGAGGTGATGTCAAAGGATATAGTTCGGCTGGATCATTTTCCTGTGCACAAAAAATAGTGCAAACCAGAGATAATAATAATAATAAAAATAAAAAATTGTTGCATAATAAATAATTTATGCAAAGTGAGTAATAAAAGAAATATGGCCTGGCGCCGAAGTCGATGTCGATGCAGGTCGTCGGCGTAATGCAATAAAGGCATGGCAAAGCCTGGATTCACAGGTCGGTCCGAGTTCTGGATGCGACGTTCGCCGGACTATGTACGGAAACTGACCGAACCATCATGCGACCGTCGATAATGCGGCCACCATTTGATAGACCTGTGTGCATATGATGGACAAACCAGAGTAATAATTCCTTGGGAAAAATTAACCCAAACAAGCAAAAAGAAATACTAGGATTAATAGCACCTAGTTTATTTGTTGTAGCAATCCGAAGGAAGGTGATTCCCAAAATTGGGACTCGATCCGCGCACCCATCGCCTGGTCGGCTAGTGATGCCGAAGTGTCCGGAGTAGGTTGGTGAAGAGATGGCGAAGCCCCTGGTCCAGCCGAGATGTCGAAGTAGGTCGGCGTGATGGACAACAACTTGAAGAAGCAATAGTGCGGCCCTGCCGATGCAGGTCGTGACGTGGTCGATGCCGGCTTGATGAAGCGACCGTGCGGCGATGCCGGTATGCCCGCTCCGTGTAATCCGTAGGGCGGCGATGTTGGTGATCATTTATCCTTCGCGATGCCGGACTATTGTTCGGCTGGCCGAGATGATGATCTGAAGAGATTGAGCTTGGCTCAACAAAGCGGCGACGTGTCTAACGCAGGTTGGCCGTCGTGGAGCAATATTGCCGGATTACCAGCATGATGTTGAAGATCATGTTCAAAAGATCTTAAAGGTAGTGGGATGTGTTCGGAAACAAAACACAATACCCCGCACAAAACTTCCTTCAAAAAGGATGTCCGAAATCCCGTTCATAGAAAAGACGAACTCGGGTTGGATTCGTTTTCGCGCAGAAAACAGATCCAAAAAGTGATGCACTAATCGGAAGTTTCCCGGAGTTTGGACGGTCGGATCGAGCTGAATTTTCGGCAGGTGGTAGATAAGGGAATTCCGCAGCAAATCAATGGTTGGATCCTCCAAAGGACATCCGAGCTAGACGCTGGATACCACGCCCTAAACTCGTCCGGATTCTCGTCCAGATTCAACAGGGCTCCGGTATATCGGAGATTGCCGGAGATTCCTCCATCGGAACTCGACGAAATTTTTGCAGGGTTTTTGTAGTCTTAATTCCTCATAATTCCACCGAATTAATCATTTAGGCGACACTCGAGGAGGCGGTGGCGGCGGATACAAGTTTGTTGTCCAGAAAAACAGCACGGTCGCCTGAGGGCAATGTCGACGTTGAGCCCCCGAGCTGCATGGATGACTCCTCCATGATCTTGATAGAGATTGGAGTTGGTGTTGATGAAGACCTTCATCCGAACATGACGATCGGAGGTAAGGCGCAGTCCTCAGTCAAGCCGAGGTGACCAGTCGAGCTGGTGACGAAGAAGCCGACATCGCAGTTGACCTACAGTCGAGCCATTGATCCTTTCGCCGATCACACAGCGGAACTCTCAATGAAAGCACCAATGTCGGTGTAAAAATCGGCGGATCTCGGGTAGGGGGTCCCAAGCAGTGTGTCTTAGGATCAATGGTAACAGGAGGCATCGGACACGATGTTTTACCCAGGTTCGGGCCCTCTCGATGGAGGTAAAACCTTACGTCCTGCTTGATTAATATTGATGATATGGGTAGTACAAGAGTAGATCTACCACGAGATCGTAGAGGCTAAACCCTAAAAGCTAGCCTATGGTATGATTGTTGTTGTACATCTATCGACTAGCCTGGCCCCGGTTTATATAATGCACCCGAGGCCTAGGATAACAAGAGTCCTAGCTGAATACGCCGGTGGGGGAGGAGTCCTTGTCTTGATCGCCAAGTCTTGTTGATTCTTCCTTGTATGCGGCAGCTGTCCGAACTGGCCCATGAGTATACGACCATGGGGGTCCTCGGCCCAATCCAACTGATCGGGAGACGACGCGTTGAGTACCCCCTAGTCCAGGACACCGTCAGAGATCTAGATCCACATCTCCACCAATGAATTTCTCCTCTATATGAGGGGAACCCCTTGGATCTAGATCTTGGAGTTCTTGATGTTCTCCTTCTTGTTCTTCCTCTCATCTTCCTCCCTAACATTAGTTTCTTTGGTGGGATTTGAGAGAGAAGGACTTGGGCACTCCGTGTGCCCTTGCCATTGCATTTGGTGCAAGGGTTTGAGTTCTCCGCATGATACATGGAAGTTACAAGTTGAGAAGCTTATTACTCTTGGGTGCTTGGTACCCTTGAGCTTGTTACTGTTGGGTGTTTGGACACCCTAGAGCTTGTTCCTCTTGGGTGCCTTGGCGTCCTAGACGGTTGGTGTTGTTCGGAGCTCAATCATCATGGTGTAAAGCTCCGGGAAAGCGTCGGGGTCTCCAATTAGGTTGTGGAGATCGCCCCGAGCAATTTGACGGGTACCGGTGACCGCCCCCAAGGGTTGCCAAAGTGTACGGGTTCGGAGACCGCCCCAAAGGGTTGCCATTTGTACGGGTTCGGTGACCTCCCTCAAGGGTCCCTTAGTGGAATCACAGCATCTTGCATTGTGCAAGGGCGTGAGGAGATTACTGTGTCCCTAGTGGCTTCTTGGGGAGCATTATGACTCCACACCGCTCCAAACGGAGATTAGCATCTGCAAGGGTGTGAACTTCGGGATACATCATCGTCTCCGCGTGCCTTGGTTATCTCTTACCCGAGACCTTCACTTATGCACTTTACTTTGTGATAGCCATATTGTTCTTTGTCATATATCTTGCTATCACATAGTTGCTTATCTTGCTTAGCATAAGTTGTTGGTGCACATAGGTGAGCCTAGTTGTTTTAGGTTTTGTGCTTGACATATTAACCGCCAAGTTTATTCCGCATTTGTTCAAGCCTAAACCGTAATTATTTTAAAGCGCCTATTCACCCCCCCCTCTAGGCCACATCCTCGTTCTTTCAACTAGGAAACAACCTAGGATTAAAATTGCCTTTATACGCGTTGTTACCAAAATTGTTCCTACAAACAAAATTAACAACCATAGATTCATTATTATTCTCAATCAAAGTGGACAAAGGCATATCATTAGGATCAGAAGAAACACTTTTATTACCAAATAATTTCATAAGTTCATCCATCTTTCCACTCAAAACATTAATCTCTTCAATCGCATGAACTTTTTTATTAGTGGATCTTCCGATGTGCCATTGATAATAATTAACCAAAATATTATCTATGAGCTTAGTAGCCTCTCCTAAAGTGATTTCCATAAAAGTGCCTCCCACGGCCGAATCTAAAAGATTTCTAGAAGCAAAATTCAATCTGGCATAAATTTTTTGTGTCATCAATTTCATACTCTCCCAAGATTGTGCAACATGCTCATGATCAAGTTGCTTAAAATTCATAATATCGTTCCTAAGGGGATGATTTTAGTGGGAGGAAAATACCTAGAGATGAAAGCATCTTTACACTTATTCCACGAATCAATACTATTTTTAGGCAAAGATGAAAACCACATTTTAGCACAATCTCTAAGCGAAAACGGAAATAGTTTCAATTTAACAATATCATTATCCACATCTTTCTTCTTTTGCATATCATACAAATCAATGAAATTGTTTAGATGGGATGCAACATCTTCACTAGGAAGGGCAGAAAATAGATCTTTCATAACAAGATTCAGCAAAGTGGCATTAGTTTCAGAAGATTCGGCATTAGTAGTGGGAGCAATCGGAGTGCTAATGAAATCATTGTTGTTGGTATTTGGAAAAGTCACACAATTTGGTATTATCTTGATCCATCGTGACAAAGCAAGCAATCCAACACACAAGCACACAAGAAGCAAGCGAAAAAGACGAATGGAAGAGGGGCGAAGAAAAAGGCAAAGGTTTTCGAAAATTGTTTTAGAAGTGGGGGAGAGGAAAACGAGAGGAAAATGGCAAATAATGTAATGAAAGAGAGAGGAGTTTATGATTGGTACTTGGTATGGCTTGACTTGACATAGATCTCACTGGCAACGGCGCCAGAAATCCTTCCTGCTACCTCTTGAGCTTGCGTTGGTTTTTCCCTTGAATAGGAAAAGGTGATGCAGCAAAGTAGAGTAAGTATTTCCCTCAGTTTGAGAACCAAGATATCAATCCAGTAGGATACAACGCACAAGTCACCGAATACCTGCACAAACAATCAGCAACTTGCACCCAACGCGATAAATGGGTTGTCAACCCCTTGACGGTTACTTGCAAAAGTGAGATCTGATAGAGATAGATAAACGGTAAAGTAAATATTTTTGGTATTTTTGGTTTATAGATTGGAAAGTAAAAGATTGCAAAATAGTAGATCATAAACTAGTATGACGGAAAAAAGATTCAATATAATGGAAAAGAGGCCCGGGGGCCATAGGTTTCACTAGTGGCTTCTCTCAAGATAGCAAATATTATGGTGGGTGCACAAATAACTACTGAGCAATTGATAGAAGAGCACAAAGTTATGACGATATCTAAGGCAATGATCATGAACATAGGCATCACGTCCATGTCAAGTAGACTGAAACAATTCTGCATGTACTACTATTACTGCACACATCGACCGCTATCCAGCATGCATCTAGAGTATTAAGTTCATAAAGAACGGAGTAACGCATTAAGTAAGATGACATGATGTAGAGGAATTAACTCAAGCAATATGATTAAAACCCCATCTTTTATATTGAACCCAAAGCTAAGCAGTTCTCCCATTCCTAGAAAGATCAATCTAGTAGCCCAAATTAAACCAATAATTCGAAGAGACATGCAAAGGTATCAAATCATGCATACAAGAATTCAGAGAAGAACCAAATAATATCAATAGATAATCTGATCATAAATCCACAATTCATCGGATCTCATCAAACGCACCGCAAAAGAATATTACATCGAATTGTTCTCCAAGAACATCGAGGAGAACATGGTATTGAGAACCAAAGAGAGAGAAGAAGCCATCTAGCTACTAGCTATGGACCCGTAGGTCTGTGGTAAACTACTCACACTTCGTCGGAGAGGTAATGGTGTTGATGTAGAAGCCTTCTGTGATCGAATCCCCCTCCGGCAGGACGCCGGAAAAGGACCCTAGATGGGATCTCATGGGTACAGAAGGTTGGATGGTGGAAAAGTGGTTTTGTGGCTCGCCTGGATGTTTTCAGGGTATAAGAGTATATATATAGGCAAAGGAACTAGGTCAGGAGACCCGCGAGGGGCCCATGAGGTAGGGGGCATGCCCTACCCCCCTGGGCGCGCCCTCCACCCTCGTGGCTACATCGTTGCATCTCCAACTTCATCTCCAAGTCTTCTGGTTTGCTTCTGGTCCAATAAAGATCATTGCGGAAGTTTCATTCTGTTTGGACTCCTTTTGGTATTCCTTTTCTGTGAAACTCTAAAATAGGCACAAAAACAGAAAACCGGCACTGGACCCTCGGTTAATAGGTTAGTCCCAAAATAATAAAAAATTGCATATTAATGCATGTAAAACATCCAAAACAGATAATATAATATCATGGAACAATAAAAAACTATAGATACGTTGGAGACGTATCATTAGGTCATAAAAATTATATAGTTTCTGTTAGTGCCATTAGTTTTCAAATTTGAATAGTTTAAATTTGAATTCTTTGAAATTTGTGTGAATCACTAGTTTGTGAATAACTTTAATATAAAAATAGATTTTTGAGTGATTCTTTTTCCTGCTATTTAATATTTGAAAGTGCATTATATCGACTAGAGGGGGTGAATAGGCGATTTTTATGAATTCTTCACTGAGGAATTTGCTGGTGAGGAAATTCCTAAATGAAGAATGATACGTCTCCAACGTATCTATAGTTTTTGATTGTTCCATGCTATTATATTACCTATTTTGGATGTTTATGGGCTTTATTTTATACATTTATATCATTTTTGGGACTAACCTACTAACTGGAGGCCCAGCCATATTGCTGTTTTTTGCCTATTTCAGTATTTCGAAGAAAAGGAATATCAAACGGAGTCCAACGGAATGAAACCTTCGGGAGCGTGATTTTTGGAATGAACAAGATCCGGAGAGCTTGGAGTGCAAGTCAAGAAACAACCAGAGCCTCCACGAGATAAGAGGGCGCCCCCCTGTAGGGCACGCCCCCTGTCTCGTGGGCCCCTCAGGCGTCCATCGACGTACTTCTTCCTCCTATATACACCTACGGACCCCGAAAACATCCAGGGGCACCACGAAACACAATTTCCACCACCGTAACCTTGTGTATCCATGAGATCCCATCTTGGACCCTTAGCCGGCACTCTGCCGGAGGGGGAATCGACCATGGAGGGCCTCTACATCAACATCCTTGCCCCTCCTATGAGTTGTGAGTAGTTTACCATATACCTACGGGTCCATAGTTATTAGCTAGATGGCTTCTTCTCTCTTTTTGGATCTCAATACAATGTTCTCCCCCTCTCTTGTGGAGATCTATTCATGTAATCTCTTTTTGCGGTGTGTTTGTCAAGATCCGATGAATTGTGGGTTTATGATCAGATTTATCTATGGATATTAATTTAATCTTCTCTGAATTTTTTATGTATGATTGAGTTATCTTTGCAAGTCTCTTCGAATTATCGGTTTGGTTTGGCCTACTAGATTGATCTTTCTTGCCATGGGAGAAGTGCTTAGCTTTGGGTTCAATCTTGCGGTGTTCTTACCCAGTGACAGAAAGGGTTGCAAGACACGTATTGTATTGTTGCCATCGAGGATAACAAGATGGGGTTTATATCATATTGCATGAGTCTATCCCTCTACATCATGTCATCTTGCTTAATGTGTTACTCTGTTCTTATGAACTTAATACTCTAGATGCATGCTGGATAGCGGTTGATGTGTGGAGTAATAGTAGTAGATGCAGGCAGGAGTCAGTCTACTTGTTATGGACATGATGCCTATATACATGATCATGGCTAGATAATCTCTTAACTATGCGCTTTTCTATCAATTGCTCGACAGTAATTTGTTCACCCACCGTAATACTTATGCTCTTGAGAGAAGCCTCTAGTGAAACCTATGGCCCCTGGGTCTATCTCTTATCATATTTGCTTTCAATCTACTTTTATTTGCATCTTTACTTTTTGCATCTATATTATAAAATACCAAAAATTTATTTATCTTATCATACTATCTCTATCAGATCTCACTTTCGCAAGTGGCCGTGAAGGGATTGACAACCCCTTTATTGCGTTGGTTGCGAGTTCTCAGTTTGTTTGTGTAGGCGCGTGGGACTTTTGAGGAGCCTCCTAATGGATTGATACCTTGGTTCTCAAAAAGTGAGGCAAATACTTACGCTACACTTGCTGCATCACCCTCTCCTCTTCGGGGAAAACCAACGCTAGCTCAAGACGTAGCAAGAAGGATTTCTGGCACCGTTGTCGGGGAGGTCTTCGCTCAAGTCAAGACATACCAAGTACCTATCACAAACCCATCTCCCTCACATTTACATTATTTGCCATTTGCCTCTCGTTTTCCTCTCCCCCACTTCACCCTTCCCGTTTTATTTGCCCTCTCTTTCCCAATCTCCTCCTCTCTTTTTGCTTGCCGTTTTTCTGTTTGCTTGTGTGTTGGATTACTTGTTGCCATGGCGCAAGATAATACCAAATTGTGTGATTTCTCGAATACCAATGATAATGATTTCCTTAGTACTCCGATTGCTCCTCTTAATGATGTTGAGTCCTGTGAAATCAATGCTGCTTTGCTGAATCTTGTTATGAAAGATCAATTCCCCGGCCTTCCTAGTGAAGATGCCGCTACCCATCTAAATATTTTTTTTGATTTGTGTGATATGCAAAAGAAGAAAGATACGGATAACAATATTTTGAAATTGAAGTTATTTCCGTTTTCACTTAGAGATCGTGCTAAAGTTTGGTTTTCGTCTTTGCCTAAAAATAGTATTAGTTCTTGGAACAAGTGCAAAGATGATTTTATCTCTAAGTATTTTCCTCCCGCTAAGATCATCACTCTTAGGAACGATATTATGAATTTTAAACAACTTGATCATGAGCATGTTGCCCAATCTTGGGAAAGAATGAAATTGATGCTTCACAATTACCCTACTCATGGTTTAAATTTATGGATGATCATACAAAATTTTTATGCCGGTTTGAACTTTGCTTCTAGAAATCTCTTACATTCGGCCGCGGGAGGCACCTTTATGGAAATCACGTTAGAGATTCTATAAAACTTCTTGATAATATTATGGCTAATTATTATCAATGGCACACCGAAAGATCTTCTAGTAAAAAAGTGCATGCTATAGAAGAAATCAATGTTTTGAGTGGAAAGATGGATGAACTTATGAAGATGTTTGCTACTGAAAATACTCCTCTTGATCCTAATGATATGCCTTTGTCTTCCTTGATTGAGAATAATAATGAATCTATGGATGTGAATTTTGTTGGTAGGAATAGTTTTGGAAACAATGCTTATTGAGGAAATTTTAATGCTAGACCATTCCCTAGTAATTCCTCTAATAATTATGGAAATTGCTACAATAATTCTTATGATAATTTTAATAATATGCCCTCTGATTTTGAGAATAGTGTTAAATAATTTATGATTTCTCAAAAGAATTTTAATGCTTTGCTTGAAGAAAAATTGCTCAAAGTTGATGATTTGGCTAGGAACGTTGATAGACTTTCGCTTGATGTTGATTCTCTTAAACTTAGACCTTCTCCTCCTAAGCATGACATCAATGAGTCTCTCAAAGTGATGAGAATTTCCATTAACGAGTGCAAGGAAAGAACCGCTAGATTGCGTGCTAAAAAAGATAGCTTTATAAAAGCGTGTTCTTCTAGTTTCCGTGAAAATAATGATGAGGATCTTAAAGTTATTGATGCGTCTCCTATTAGATCTATGTTTTGCAATATGAATTTTGATGATTATGGGACTGATGATGAATCAACTTTGCCTAGAAGGCGTCCCAAGAATTCGGAGTCTTTAGATCTTAATGCTAAATTTGGTAAAAGTGAGATTGGAGAATCCTCAACTTCTAATAATGTTGAACCTACTATCTCGGATTTCAAGGAATTTGACTATGATAATTTCTCTTTAAAAGGTTGGATTTCCTTGTTGCAATCCGTTGTTAATTCTCCTCATGCTTATAGTCAAAACAAAGCTTTTACCAAACATATTATTGATGCCTTGATGCAATCTTATGATGAAAAACTTAATTTGGAAGTTTCTATACCTAGAAAACTTAATGATGAGTGGGAACCTACTATAAAGATTATAATTCAAGATTATGAGTGTTTTGCTTTGTGTGATTTGGGTGCTAGTATTTCCACGATTCCGAAAACTTTATGTGATATTCTAGGTTTCCATGATCTTGAAGATTGCTCTTTGAATTTGCACCTTGCGGATTCCACCATTAAAAAGCCTATGGGAAGGATCAATGATGTTCTTATTGTTGCAAATAGAAATTTCGTGCCCATAGATTTTATCGTTCTTGATATAGATTGCAATCTTTCTTGCCCTATTATTCTTGTTAGACCTTTCCTTAGAACGATTGGTGCGACTATCGATATGAAAGAAGGGAACATTAGATTCCAATTTCCCTTAAAGAAAGGCATGGAGCACTTTCCAAGAAAGAAAGTAAAATTACCTTATGAATCTATCATGCGTGCTACTTATTAATCAAGTGCCAAAGATGGTACTCGTTAGATCTATCTTCGCTTTTATGCCTAGCTAGGGGCGTTAAACGATAGCGCTAGTTGGGAGGAAACCCAATTTTCTTTATGTTCTTTGTTTTTGTTCTGTTTAGTGTTAAATTTTGTTTCTACTTTCTGTTTAGATGTGTTTTTATCTTTTGTTTAGTGTTTGTGCCAAGTAGAACCTATAGGATAAACTATGATGATGGTTGATTTCATTCTGCGGAAAAACAGAAACTTTGCGCTCACGAGAAAAATTCAATAAATCACATAAAAGTGATTTTGCATTGATTCTTTTTGCTGATGATCAATAAAAAAATTCCAGTACGTCCTATTTTGTAGGATTTTTAGAGTTCCAGAAGTTTGCGTTGGTTATAGATTGCTACAGACTGTTCTGTTTTTGACAGATTCTATTTTTCATGTGTTGTTTGCTTATTTCAATGCATCTATGGATAATAAATTAGTTTATAAACCATAAGGAAGTTGGAATACAGTAGGTTTAACACCAAAATAAATAAATAATGAGTTCATTACAGTACCTTATGTGGTGGTTTTGTTTTCTTTCACTAACAGAGCTTATAAGATTTCCTGCTGAGTTTTGTGTTGTGAAGTTTTCAAGTTTTGGGTAAAGCTTTTATGGACTATAGAATAAAGAGTGGCAAGAGCCTAAGCTTGGGGATGACCAAGGCATACCAAGATATTCAAGAATAGCCAAAATCCTAAGCTTGGGGATGCCCCAGGAATGCATCCCCTCTTTCGTCTTCGTTCATTGGTAACTTTACTTGGAGCTATATTTTTATTCGCCACATGATATGTGTTTTGCTTGGAGCGTCGTGTATTACATTGGTCTTTGCTTGTTAGTTTACCCCAATCATCCTTGCTGTACACACCTTTTGGGAGAAGCCTATTTGATTAGAATTTGCTAGAATACTCTATGTGCTTCACTTATATCTTTTGACTTGTTAGTTTTTGCTCTAGCGCTTCACTTATATCTTTTAGAGCATGGTGGTGGATTAATTTTGAAGAAATTGCTAGTATCTCATGCTTCACTTATATTATTTTGAGAGTCTCTTAGAACAGCATGGTATTTGCTATGGTTACAAATTTGGTCCTAGAATGATGAGCATCCAAGTTGGCTATAATAAAAACTATCATAAAAAGTGAATTGGATGTTATGATCAATTTGATGCTTGATAATTGTTTTGAGATATGGAGGTAGTGATATTAAAGTCATGCTAGTTGGGTGATTATGAATTTAAAGAATGCTTGTGTTGAAGTTTGTGATTCCCGTAGCATGCACGTATGGTGAACCGCTTTGTCATGAAGTTGGAGCACAATTTTATTTATTGAATGTCTTCCTTATGAGTGGCAGTCGGGGACAAGCGATGGTCTTTTCCTACCAATCTATCCCCCTAGGAGCATGCACGTAGTGCTTTGGTTTTTGATGACTTCTAAATTTTTACAACAAGTATATGAGTTCTTTTGAGTAATGTTAAGTCCATGGATTATACGCACCCTTTCACCCTTCCATTATTGCTATCCTCTCTTGTACCGTGCAACTTTCGCCGGTACCATACACCCACCATATACCTTCCTCAAAACAGCCACCATACGTACCTATTATGGCATTTCCATAGCCATTCCGAGATATATTGCCATGCAACTTTCCACCGTTCCGTTTATTATGACACGTTTCATCATTGTCATATTGCTCTTTGCATGATCATGTAGTTGACATCGTATTTGTGGCAAAGCCACCATCATAATCTTCATACATGTCACTCTTGATTCATTGCATATCCCGGTATACCGCCGGAGGCATTCACATAGAGTCATATCTTGTTCGAGCTTTGAGTTGTAATTTTTGAGTTGTAAATCCATAAAAGTGTGATGATCTCCATTATTAGAGCATTGTCCTAGTAAGGAAAGGATGATGAAGACTATGATTCCCCCACAAGTCGGGATGAGACTTCGGACTTTACAAAAAAAAGAGAAAGGCCAAAAAGAAAAAGAAAAAAAGAAAGGCCAAAGAAAAAAGGAAAAAAAGAAGAGAAAAAAGAGAATGAGAGAAAAAGACGAAGGGACAATGCAACTATCTCTTTTTCCACACTTATGCTTCAAAATAGCACCATGATCTTCATGATAGAGAGTCTCATATGTTGTCACTTTCATATACTAGTGGGAATTTTTCATTATAGAACTTGGATTGTATATTCCAATGATGGGCTTCCTCAAAATGCCCTAGGTCTTCGTGAGCAAGCAAGTTGGATGCACACCCAATAGTTTTCTTTTGTTGAGCTTTCATATATTTATAGCTCTAGTGCATCCGTTGCATGGCAATCCCTACTCACACACATTGGTATCTATTAATGGGAATCTCCATAGCCTGTTGATACGCCTAGTTGATGTGAGACTATCTTCTCCTTTTTTGTCTTCCCCACAACCACCATTCTATTCCACATATAGTGCTATATCCATGGCTCACACTCATGTATTGCATGAAAGTTGAAAGAGTTTGAGATTATTAAAGTATGAAACAATTGCTTGGCTCGTCATCGGGGTTGTGCATGATTAAATACTTTGTGTGATGAAGATAGAGCAACAGCCAGACTATATGATTTTGTAGGGATAACTTTCTTTGGCCATGTTATTTTGAGAAGACATGATTACTTTGCTTAGTATGCTTGAAGTATTACTATTTATTATGTCAATATGAACTTTTATTTTGTATTATTTGGATCTGAACATTCATGCCACATTAAAGAAAATTACATTGAGAATTATGCTAGGTAGCATTCCACATCAAAAATTCTTTTTTTATCATTTACCTACTCGAGGACGAGCAGGAATTAAGCTTGGGGATGCTTGATACGTCTCCAACGTATCTATAATTTTTGATTGTTCCATGCTATTATATTACCTGTTTTGGATGTTTATGGGCTTTATTTTATACACTTATATCATTTTGGGACTAACCTACTAACCAGAGGCCCAGCCCGTATTGCTGTTTTTTTGCCTATTTCAGTATTTCGAAGAAAAGGAATATCAAACGGAGTCCAAACGGAATGAAACCTTCGGGAGCATGATTTTTGGAACGAACAAGATCCAGAGAGCTTGGAGTGCAAGTCAAGAAACAACCGGAGCTTCCATGAGATAGGAGGGCGCCCCCCCCTGTAGGGCGGCCCCCTGTCTCGTGGGCCCCTTGGGCATCCACCGACGTACTTCTTCCTCCTATATAAACCTACGGACCCCGAAAACATCCAGGGGCACCACGAAACACAATTTCCACCACCGTAACCTTCTGTATCCGCGAGATCCCATCTTGGAGCCTTTGCCGGCACTCTGCCGGAGGGGGAATCGATCACGGAGGGCCTCTACATCAACATCCTTGCCCCTCCTATGAGTTGTGAGTAGTTTACCACAGACCTACGGGTCCATAGCTATTAGATAGATGGCTTCTTCTCTCTTTTTGGATCTCAATAAAATGTTCTCCCCCTCTCTTGTGGAGATCTATTCGATGTAATCTCTTTTTGCGGTGTGTTTGTCGAGATCCGATGAATTGTGGGTTTATGATTAGATGTATCTATGGATATTAATTGAATCTTCTCTGAATTCTTTTATGTATGATTGAGTTATCTTTGCGAGTCTCTTCGAATTATCGGTTTGGTTTGGCCTACTAGATTGATCTTTCTTGCCATGGGAGAAGTGCTTAGCTTTGGGTTCAATCTTGCGGTGTTCTTACCCAGTGACAGAAAGGGTTGGAAGACACGTATTGTATTGTTGCCATAGAGGATAACAAGATGGGGTTTATATCATATTGCATGAGTCTATCACTCTACATCATGTCATCTTGCTTAATGCGTTACTTTGTTCTTATGAACTTAATACTCTAGATGCATGCTGGATAGCGGTCGATGTGTGGAGTAATAGTAGTAGATGCAGGCAGGAGTCGGTCTGCTTGTTATGGATGTGATGCATATATACATGATCATGCCTAGATAATCTCATAACTATGTGCTTTTCTATCAATTGCTCGACAGTAATTTGTTCACCCACCGTAATACTTATGCTCTTGAGAGAAGCCTCTAGTGAAACCTATGGCCCCCGGGTCTATCTCTTATCATATTTGCTTTCAATCTACTTTTATTTGCATCTTTACTTTTTGCATCTATATTATAAAATACCAAAAATTTATTTATCTTATCATACTATCTCTATCAGATCTCACTTTCGCAAGTGGCCATGAAGGGATTGACAACCCCTTTATTGCGTTGGTTGCGAGTTCTTAGTTTGTTTGTGTAGGCGCGTGGGACTTTTGAGGATCCTCCTACTGGATTGATACCTTGGTTCTCAAAAACCGAGGGAAATACTTACGCTACACTTGCTGCATCACCCTCTCCTCTTCGGGGAAAACCAACGCTAGCTCAAGACGTAGCAAAGAACTACTTGCAGCGGAATAATTACTCAAAAGTAAACATAGCATAACACACACATAGTCATCATGAAGAAATGAAGACAAGCACAGAGTATAGAAAGCGTAAGCATAGGATAACACAGGATGAAGATGGACAGACTGAAGAAATTGAACTGAGGAAAAAGGGGAAGTCTTCAGTCAGAGTCTTCAGACAGATATGAACAAGCACACAACAACAGAAATGAGGAAATGAGGAAATGAAAGAGTTGAGGAAATAGAACCAGTAAGCTCGGTGAAGACAATGATTTGGTAGACCAGTTCCAACTGCTGTCTCAGTTGTACATCTGGTTGGAGCGGCTGAGTATTTAAACTCGAGGGCACACATTCCTCACCGTATTCTCCTTGAGCTAAAGTCACACAGACCTCGCCCAATCTCTCATGGTAAGTCTTCAGGTGACTTCCGAACCTTCACAAACTCGGCCGCTCGACGATCCACAATTCCTCTTGGATGCTCTAGACCTTGACGCCTAACTGTCTGGAAGAAGCACAGTCTTCAAAGGTAACAAGCGTCAGATCCACGCAGGATCAATCTCTTCAGTGATGCTCAATCACTTTGGGGTTTTGTAGGTTTGGGTTTGGGTTTTCCTCAGTTGATGATTTTCGCTCAAAGTCCTCGGAGGATGGGTTGCTCTCAAATGACAAGTGTCAGTTTCTCTCGGAGCGGCCAACCAGCTAGTGGTTGTAGGGGGCGGCTATTTATAGCCTAGGGAGCAACCTGACATGATAATACATAAATGCCCTTCAATGATATGACCGTTAGGTGGGTAGATATTTTGGGACAGCTGGCGTGTAGCACAGCAACGGTCGGAATATTTGACTTCCAAATTCCTCAGGGCTATCATGTTCCTCACTGTGTAGGCAATCCGCACTAGCGAATTCCTAACTCCTCGGTCAAAACAAATTCCTCAGAGACCAGGAGAACTTCGTCTTTGTCACTGAAGAATATGACTGAACTGTGTGAGATTTCCAGTGGCTTCATTTGAAGGGATTGGGTGTAGGATTTTGAGTTGAGCATCACTTGTAAATTTTTCCTTATTATTTCCTCGACCACCTTTAATAGTACGGTGTTTACTATGACTCAAGAAAGAGAAAATGAAACAATGAAAAAAAGTCTTCACGCTTCATGTTCCTCTAATGATTGCCAAGTCTTCAAGGTCACACCAATTTCTTCACTTTCAAAGTCTTCAGAAAGTCTTCATATATCCAAAGTCTTCAGTTGAAGAACTTCATTTTTAGGGGTCGACTTTCTCTGTAAATATCAAACTCCTCATAGACTTATAGACCTGTGTACACTCACAAACGCATCAGTCCCATTACCTATAAGTCTTCAATACACCAAAATCACTAAGGGGCACTAGATGCACTTACAATCTCCCCCTTTTTGGTGATTGATGACAATATAGGTTAAGTTTTCAACGGGGATAAATATATGAAGTGTAAATATTGATGTTGAGGAATTTGATTGCAAGATATAGAGGAGCTCCCCCTGAATATGTGTGATACGTCTCCAACGTATCTATAATTTATGAAGCATTCATGCTATTTTATTATCTGTTTTGAATGATTACGGGCTTTATTATACACTTTTATATTACTTTTGGGACTAACCTATTAACTGGAGGCCCAGCCCATATTGCTGTTTTATTGTCTGTTTCAGTATTTCGAAGAAAAGGAATATCAAACAGAGTCCAAACAGAATGAAACCTTCAGCAGCGTGATTTTTTGGAAGAATATCATCCGGGAGACTTGGAGTTCACGTCAGAAGAGCCTCGAGGAGGCCAGTGTTGGGGAACGTTGCAGAAAACAAAAAATTTCTATGCTTCACCAAGATCAATCTATGGAGTTCATCTAGCAACGAGAGAGAGGAGTGCATCTACATACCCTTGTAGATCGCGAGCGGAAGCGTTCAAGAGAACGGGGTTGAGGGAGTCGTACTTGTCGTGATCCAAATCACCAATGATCCTAGTGCTGAACGGACAGCACCTCAGCATTCAACACACGTATGGTTGGGGAAGACGTCTCCTCCTTCTTGATCCAGCAAGGGGGAAGGAGAGGTTGATGGAGATCCAGCAGCACGACGGCGTGGTGGTGGAAGCAGCGGTGATCTCGGCAGGGCTTCGCCAAGCTCTACGAGAGGGAGAGGTGTTGCAGAGGGAGAGGGAGGCGCCAGGAGCAGGGTGCACAGCCCTCCCTCCCCCCCTCTTTATATAGGGGCCCTGGGGGTGTCGGCCCCCTAGAGTTTGGATCTCAAGGGGGGTGGCTTGCCCCCCAAGCCAAGTGGGACGCCCCCCACCCCTAGGGTTTCCAACCCTAGGCGCAGGGGGAGGCCCAAGGGGGGAGCACCAGCCCACCAGGGGCTGGTTCCCTCCCCACTTAGGGCCATGGGGCCCTCCAGGATAGGTGGCCCCACCCGGTGGACCCCCGGGACCCTTCTGGTGGTCCCGGTACAATACCGGTGACCCCCGAAACTTTCCCGATGGCCGAAACTGGATTTCCTATATACAATTCTTTACCTTCGGACCATTCCGGAACTCCTCGTGACGTCCGGGGTCTCATACGGGACTCCGAAAAACTTTCAGGTTACCACATACTAATATCTCTACAACCCTAGCGTCACCGAACCTTAAGTGTGTACACCCTATGGGTTCGGGAGACATGCAGACATGACCGAGACGACTCTCCGATCAATAACCAACAGCGGGATCTGGATACCCATGTTGGCTCCCACATGTTCCACGATGATCTCATCGGATGAACCACGATGTCGAGGATTCGAGTAACCCCGTATACAATTCCCTTTGTCAATCAGTACGTTACTTGCCCGAGATTCGATCGTCGGTATCCCAATACCTCGTTCAATCTCGTTACCGGCAAGTCACTTTACTCGTACTGTAATGCATGATCCCGTGACCAAACACTTGGTCACATTGAGCTCATTATGATGATGCATTACCGAGTGGGCCCAGAGATACCTCTTTGTCATACGGAGTGACAAATCCCAGTCTCGATCCGTGTCAACCCAACAGATACTTTCGAGGATACCCATAGTATACCTTTATAGTCACCCAGTTACGTTGTGACGTTTGGTACATCCAAAGCACTCCTATGGTATCCGGGAGTTACACGATCTCATGGTCTAAGGAAAAGATACTTGACATTGGAAAAGCTCTAGCAAACGAACTACACGATCTTGTGCTATGCTTAGGATTGGGTCTTGTCCATCACATAATTCTCCTAATGATGTGATCCCGTTATCAACGACATCCAATGTTCATAGTCAGGAAACCATGACTACCAGTCGATCAACGAGCTAGTCAACTAGAGGCTCACTAGGGACATGTTGTGGTCTATGTATTCACACATGTATTACAATTCCTGGATAACACAATTATAGCATGAATAATAGACAATTATCATGAACAAGGAAATACAATAATAATCATTTTATTATTGCCTCTAGGGCATATTTCCAACAGTCTCCCACTTGCACTAGAGTCAATAATCTAGTTACATTGTGATGAATCGAACACCCATAGAGTTCTGGTGTTGATCATGTTTTGCTCGCGGAAGAGGTTTAGTCAACGGATCTGCGACATTCAGATCCGTATGCACTTTGCAAATATCTATGTCTCCATCTTGAAAATTTTCACGAATGGAGTTGAAGCGACCTTGATGTGCCTGGTCTTCTTGTGAAACCTGGGCTCCTTGGCAAGGGCAATAGCTCCAGTGTTGTCACAGAAGAGAGTGATCGGCCCCGACGCATTGGGTATGACTCCTAGGTCGGTGATGAACTCCTTCATCCATATTGCTTCATGCGCTGCCTCCGAGGCTGCCATGTACTCTGCTTCACATGTAGATCCCGCCACGACGCTTTGCTTGCAACTGCACCAGCTTACTGCCCCTCCATTCAAAATATACACGTATCCGGTTTGTGACTTAGAGTCATCCAGATCTGTGTCAAAGCTAGCATCGACATAACCCTTTACGGCAAGCTCTTCGTCACCTCCATAAACGAGAAACATATCCTTAGTTCTCTTTAGGTACTTCAGGATATTCTTGACCGCTGTCCAGTGTTCCTTGCCTGGATTACTTTGGTACCTTCCTACCAAACTTACGGCAAGGTTTACATCAGGTCTGGTACACAACATGGCATACATAATAGACCCTATGGCTGAGGCATAGGGGATGACACTCATCTCTTCTATATCTTCTACCGTGGCCGGGCATTGAGCCGAGCTCAATCTCACACCTTGCAATACAGGCAAGAACCCTTTCTTGGACTGATCCATATTGAACTTCTTCAATATCTTATCAAGGTATGTGCTTTGTGAAAGACCTATGAGGCGTCTCGATCTATCCCTATAGATCTTGATGCCTAATAGGTAAGCAGCTTCTCCAAGGTACTTCATTGAAAAACACTTATTCAAGTAGGCCTTAATGTTGTCCAAAAGTTCTATATCATGTCCCATCAAAAGTATGTCATCTACATATAATATGAGAAATGCTACAGAGCTCCCACTCACTTTCTTGTAAACGCAGGCTTCTCCATAAGTCTGCATAAACCCAAACGCTTTGATCATCTCATCAAAGCGAATGTTCCAACTCCGAGATGCTTGCACCAGCCCATAAATGGATCGCTGGAGCTTGCATACCTTGTTAGCATTCTCGGGATCGACAAAACCTTCCGGCTGCATCATATATAGTTCTTCCTTAAGATATCCGTTAAGGAATGCCGTTTTGACGTCCATTTGCCATATCTCATAATCATAGTATGCGGCAATTGCTCACATGATTTAGACGGACTTCAGCTTCGCTACGGGAGAGAAAGTCTCATCGTAGTCAACCCCTTGAACTTGTCGATAACCCTTAGCAACAAGTCGAGCTTTATAGATGGTAACATTACCATCCGCGTCCGTCTTCTTCTTAAAGATCCATTTGTTTTCTATCGCTCGCCAATCATTGGGCAAGTCTGTCAAAGTCCACACTTTGTTTTCATACATGGATCCTATCTCGGATTGCATGGCTTCAAGCCATTTTTTGGAATATGGGCCCGCCATCGCTTCTTCATAGTTCGAAGGTTCACCGTTATCTAACAACATGATTTCCAGGATAGGGTTGCCATACCACTCTGGTGTGGAACGTGTCCTTGTGGACCTACGAAGTTCAGTAGCAACTTGATCCGAAGTACCTTGATCATCATCATTAATTTCCTCTCCAGTTGGTGTAGGCACCATAGGAACATCTTCCCGAGTTTCTCTACTTTCCGGTTCAAGAGGTAGTACTTCATCGAGTTCTACTTTCCTCCCACTTACTTCTTTCGAGAGAAACTCTTTCTCCAGAAAAGACCCATTCTTGGCAACAAAGATCTTGCCTTCGAATCTAAGGTAGAAGGTATACCCAATGGTTTCCTCAGGGTATCCTATGAAGACGCATTTTTCTGACTTGGGTTCGAGCTTTTCAGGTTGAAGTTTATTGACATAAGCATCGCATCCCCAAACTTTTAGAAACGACAGCTTAGGTTTCTTCCCAAACCATAATTCATATGGTGTCATCTCAACAGATTTAGACGGTGCCCTATTTAAAGTGAATGTAGCTGTCTCTAGAGCGTATCCCCAAAATGATAGCGGTAAATCGGTAAGAGACATCATAGACTGTACCATATCCAATAAAGTGCGATTACAACGTTCGGACACATCGTTACGCTGAGGTGTTCCAGGCGGCGTGAGTTGTGCAATGATTCCACATTTCCTTAAGTGCGTACCAAATTCGTGGCTTAAATATTCTCCTCCACGATCTAATCGTAAGAACTTTTTTTTCCGGTCATGTTGATTCTCTACCTCATTTTGAAATTCCTTGAACTTTTCAAAGGTCTTAGACTTGTGTTTCTTCAAGTAGACATACCCATATCTACTTTAAGTCATCAGTGAGAGTGAGAATATAACGATAGCCTCCGCGAGCCTCAACACTCATTGGACCGCACACATCAGTATGTATGATTTCCAATAAGTTGGTTGCTCGCTCCATTGTTCCGGAGAACGGAGTCTTGGTCATTTTGCCCATGAGGCATGGTTCGCATGTGTCAAATGATTCATAATCGAGAGACTCTAAAAGTCCATCAGCATGGAGCTTCTTCATGCGCTTGACACCAATGTGACCAAGGCGGCAGTGCCACAAGTATGTGGGACTATCGTTATCAACCTTACATCTTTTGGTATTCACACTATGAATATGTGTAAGTTCACGTTTGAGATTCATTAAGAATAAACCATTGACCATCGGGGCATGACCATAAAACATATCTCTCATATAAATAGAACAACCATTATTCTCAGATTTAAATGAGTAGCCATCTCGCATTAAACGAGATCCCGATACAATGTTCATGCTCAAAGCTGGCACTAAATAACAATTATTGAGGTTTAAAACTAATCCCGTAGGTAAATGTAGAGGTAGCATGCCGACGGCGATTACATAGACCTTGGAACCATTCCCGACGCGCATCGTGACCTCGTCCTTCGCCCGTCTCCGCTTATTTCGCAGCTCCTACTTTGAGTTACAAATATGAGCAACTGCACCGGTATCAAATACCCAGGAGCTACTACGAGTACTGGTAAGGTACACATCAATTACATGTATATCACATATACCTTTAGTGTTGCCGGCCTTCTTGTCCGCTAAGTATTTGGGGCAGTTCCGCTTCCAGTGACCCTTCCCTTTGCAATAAAAGCACTCAGTCTCAGGCTTGGGTCCATTCTTTGGCTTCTTCCCGGCAACTGGTTTACCGGGCGCGGCAACTTCCTTGCCGTCCTTCTTGAAGTTCTTCTTACCCTTGCCTTTCTTGAACTTAGTGGTTTTATTGACCATCAACACTTGATGTTCCTTTTTGATTTCCACCTCCGCTGATTTCAGCATTGAAAATACTTCAGGAATAGTTTTCACCATCCCCAGAATATTGTAGTTCATCACAAAGCTCTTGTAGCTAGGTGGGAGCGACTGAAGGATTCTGTCAATGACCGCCTCGTCCGGGAGGTTAATGTCTAGCTGGGACAAGCGGTTGTGCAACCCAGACATTTTGAGTATGTGCTCACTGACAGAACTATTTTCCTCCATCTTACAACTGTAGAACTTGTCGGAGACTTCATATCTCTCGACCCGGGCATGAGCTTGGAAAACCATTTTCAGCTCCTCGAACATCTCATATGCTCTGTGTTGCTCAAAACGCTTTTGGAGCCCCGGTTCTAAGCTGTAAAGCATGCTGCACTAAACGAGGGAGTAATCATCAGCACGTGACTGCCTAGTGTTCATAACGTCTTGGTTCTCTGGGATTGGTGCTTCACCTAGCGGTCCTTCTAGGACATATGCTTTCTTGGCAGCTATGAGGATGATCCTCAGGTTCCGGACCCAGTCCGTATAGTTGCTGCCATCATCTTTCAGCTTGGTTTTCTCTAGGAACGCGTTGAAGTTGAGGTTGACATGAGCATTGGCCATTTGATCTACAAGACATTTTGCAAAGGTTTTTAGACTAAGTTCATGATAATTAAGTTCATCTAATCAAAATATTTAATGAACTCCCACTCAGATTAGACATCCCTCTAGTCATCTAAGTGATACATGATCCGAGTCAACTAGGCCGTGTCCGATCATCACGTGAGACGGACTAGTCATCATCGGTGAACATCTCCATGTTGATCGTATCTTCCATACGACTCATGTTCGACCTTTCGGTCTCTTGTGTTCCGAGGCCATGTCTGTACATGCTAGGCTCGTCAAGTTAACCTAAGTGTTTATGCATGTGTAAATCTGTCTTACACCCGTTGTATGTGAACGTTAGAATCTATCACACCCGATCATCACGTGGTGCTTCGAAACAACGAACTTTCGCAATGGCGCACAGTTAGGGGGAACACTTTCTTGAAATTATTATGAGGGATCATCTTATTTACTACCGTCGTTCTAAGCAAATAAGATGCAAAAACATGATAAACATCACATGCAATCAAACAGTGACATGATATGGCCAATATCATATAGCTCCTTTGATCTCCATCTTCGGGGCGCCATGATCATATTCGTCACCGGCATGACACCATGATCTCCATCATCATGATCTCCATCATCGTGTCTCCATGAAGTTGCTCGCCAACTATTACTTCTACTACTATGGCTAACGGTTTAGCAATAAAGTAAAGTAATTACATGGTGTTTAATCATTGACACACAGGCCATACAATAATTAAGACAACTCCTATGGCTCCTGACGGTTGTCATACTCATCGACATGCAAGTCGTGATTCCTATTACAAGAACATGATCTCATACATCACATATATATCATTCATCACAACTTTTGGCCATATAACATCACAAGGCATAAGCTGCAAAAACAAGTTAGACGTCCTATAATTGTTGTTGCATGTTTTACGTCGCTGCAATAGGGTTCTAGCAAGAATGTTTTCTTACCTACGTAAAAGCCACAACGTGATATGCCAATTTCTATTTACCCTTCATAAGGACCCTTTTCATCGAATCCGCTCCGACTAAAGTGGGAGAGACAGACACCCGCTAGCCACCTTATGCAACTAGTGCATGTCAGTCGGTGGAACCTGTCTCACGTAAGCGTACGTGTAAGGTCGGTCCGGGCCGCTTCATCCCACGATGCCACCGAAGCAAAACAAGACTAGTAGTGGCAAGAAAATTGACAACATCTACACCCACAACAAATTTGTGTTCTACTCGTGCAAAGAAACTACGCATAGACCTAGCTCATGATGCCACTGTTGGGGAACGTTGCAGAAAATAAAAATTTTCTACGCTTCACCAAGATCAATCTATGGAGTTCATCTAGCAATGAGAGAGAGGAGTGCATCTACATACCCTTGTAGATCGCGAGCAGAAGCGTTCAAGAGAACGGGGTTGAGGGAGTCGTACTCATCGTGATCCAAATCACCGATGATCCTAGTGCTGAACGGACAGCACCTCCGCGTTCAACACACATACGGTTGGGGAAGACGTCTCCTCCTTCTTGATCCAGCAAGGGGGAAGGAGAGGTTGATGGAGATCCAACAGCACGACGGCGTGGTGGTGGAAGCAGCGGTGATCTCGGCAGGGCTTCGCCAAGCTCTACGAGAGGGAGAGGTGTTGCAGAGGAAGAGGGCGGCGCCAGGAGCAGGGGTGCGCAGCCCTCCCTCCCCCCTCTTTATATAGGGGCCCTGGGGGGCACCGTCCCCCTAGAGATTGGATCTCAAGGGGGGGGGCGGCCAAGGGGGGTGGCTTGCCCCCAAGCCAAGTGGGGCGCCCCCCACCCCTAGGGTTTCCAACCCTAGGTGCAGGGGGAGGCCCAAGGGGGGTGCACCAGCCCACCAGGGGCTGGTTCCCTCCCCACTTCAGCCCATGGGACCCTCCAGGATAGGTGGCCCCACCAGGTGGCCCCCGGGACCCTTCCGGTGGTCCCGGTACAATACCGGTAACCCCCGAAACTTTCCCGATGGCCGAAACTGGACTTCCTATATACAATTCTTTACCTCCGGACCATTCCGGAACTCCTTGTGACGTCCGGGATCTCATCCGGGACTCCGAACAACTTTAGTGTTACCGCATACTAATATCTCTACAAACCTAGCATCACCGAACCTTAAGTGTGTAGACCCTACGGGTTCGGGAGATATGCAGACATGACCGAGACGACTCTTCGGTCAATAACCAACAGCGGGATCTGGATACCCATGTTGGCTCCCACATGTTCCATGATGATCTCATCGGCTGAACCACGATGTCGAGGATTCGAGTAACCCCGTATACAATTCCCTTTGTCAATCGGTACATTACTTGCCCGAGATTCGATCGTCGGTATCCCAATACCTCGTTCAATCTCGTTACCAGCAAGTCACTTTACTCGTACTGTAATGCATGATCCCGTGACCAAACACTTGGTCACATTGAGCTCATTATGATGATGCATTACCGAGTGGGCCTAGAGATACCTCTTCATCATACGGAGTGACAAATCCCAGTCTCGATCCGTGTTAACCCAACAGATACTTTCGGGGATACCCTTAGTATACCTTTATAGTCACCCAGTTACGTTGTGACGTTTGGTACACCCAAAGCACTCCTACGGTATCCGGGAGTTACACGATCTCATGGTCTAAGGAAAATATACTTGACACTGGAAAAGCTCTAGCAAACGAACTACACGATCTTGTGCTATGCTTAGGATTGGGTCTTGTCCATCACATCATTCTCCCAATGATGTGATCCCGTTATCAACGACATCCAATGTCCATAGTCAGGAAACCATGACTATCAGTCGATCAACGAGCTAGTAAACTAGAGGCTCACTAGGGACATGTTGTGGTCTATGTATTCACACATGTATTACGATTTCTGGATAACACAATTATATCATGAATAATAGACAATTATCATGAACAAGTAAATACAATAATAATCATTTTATTATTGCCTCTAGGGCATATTTCCAACAGCCAGGAGATAGGAGGGCGCGCCCACCCCTCTTGGGCGTGCCCCCCTGTCTCGTGGGCCCCTCGAGCACCCCCCGACCGACTTCTTTCGCCTATATAGTCCCACGTATGCTAAAAACATCCACGGAGAAGATAGATCGGGAGTTCTGCAGCCGCAAGCCAATGGAGCCACCAAAAACCTCTCGGGAGCCCGTTCTGGCACCCTGCCGGAGGGGGAACCCATCACTGGTGGCCATCTTCATCATCCCGGCGTTATCCATGACGAGGAGGGAGTAGTTCACCCTCGAGGCTGAGGGTATGTACCAGTAGCTATGTGTTTGATTTCTCTCTCTCATGTTCTCTCTCGTGTTCCCTCTATGGCACGATCTTGATGTATCCCGAGCTTTGCTATTATAGTTGGATCTTATGATGTTTCTCCCCCTCTACTCTCTTGTGATGAATTGAGTTTTCCCTTTGAAGTTATCTTATCGGATTGAGTCTTTAATGATTTGAGAACACTTGATGTATGTCTTGCGTGTTTATCTGTGGTGACAATGGGATTTCATGTGCCACTTGATGTATGTTTTGGTGACCAACTTGCGGGTTCCGCCCATGAACCTATGCATAGGGGTTGGCACACGTTTTCGTCTTGACTCTCCGGTAGAAACTTTGGGACACTCTTTGAAGTACTTTGTGTTGGTTGAATAGATGAATCTAAGATTGTGTGATGCTTATCGTATAATCATGCCCACGGATACTTGAGGTGACAATGGAGTATCTAGGTGACATTAGGGTTTTGGTTGATTCGTGTCTTAAGGTGTTATTCTAGTATGAACTCTATGATAGATTGAGCGGAAAGAATAGCTTCATGTTATTTTACTACGAACTCTTGAATAGATAGAATAGAAATGATAACTTTGAGGTGGTTTCGTACCCTACCATAATCTCTTCGTTTGTTCTCCGCTATTAGTGTCTTTGGAGTGACTCTTTGTTGCATGTTGAGGGATTGTTATATGATCTATCTATGTTATTATTGTTGAGAGAACTTGCACTAGTGAAAGTATGAACCTTAGGCCTTGTTTCCTACCACTGCAATACCGTTTATGCTCACTTTTATCATTAGTTACCTTGCTGTTTTTATAATTTCAGATTACAAAAACCTTTATCTACTATCCATATTGCACTTGTATCACCATCTCTTCGCCGAACTAGTGCACCTATACAATTTACCATTGTATTGGGTGTGTTGGGGACACAAGAGACTCTTTGTTATTTGGTTGCAGGGTTGTTTGAGAGAGACCATCTTCATCCTACGCCTCCCACGGATTGATAAACCTTAGGTCATCCACTTGAGGGAAATTTGCTACTGTCCTACAAACCTGTGCACTTGCAGGCCCAACAACGTCTACAAGAAGAAGGTTGTGTAGTAGACATCAATGTGCATAGTGAGGAATTTGCTTTTGAAGCAATGCACACTTGAAGAGTATAATCATGGAGATCTCCCCCTATATCTTGTAATTCATACACACATTTGACATATAATATGAAGAATTTGAAATGCATGATGAAATATGGTGACTGATGTAATTCAGCATGCGTGCATTGACATTAATGAGGAATAAGCATGTAGAAGAACTCAGCAAAGATATCAAGCCACCATAGAGTTTAAGATTACAACTTGATCCAGCAAAGTCATCAAAAGAATGAGAGTTGTAACTTAGGACAAAAACGCCCATATAAGATAGACCCGCTTGAAGACTAACTCAAATTTCTCCCCCTTTATCATCGAATGACCAAAAGGGTTGAAAATGAGGACTAACGCCCATGAAGAATATCATGATGATGGAGGAGCGCCAGCGTCGTTGGGGTCTTGAGTCATTGTAGGGCCTGCCGCAGTGTCGTCCAAGTCTTCGAACTCGTCCGTGTCGCGTGATGAAGAATATGAACTGGCAACCAAGGGAGGAACCTTGACCTTCTTGAGTTTCTTCGGTGGAGGAGCAGACTAGTCAAAATCTTATTTGAAGCCCATTTGCTTCAGATCTTCTTCACCATAGAGATGAGACAGAATAGCCCAGGTGCGATCAAAAACTTCATGAAGGTAGTAATGGTTTTTCTTCACTGCATTATGTGTAGAGGTCATGTTGTGAAGAATAGAGCCAAACTGACGCTTAACCCATTTGTGGTTTGGATCCACCTTCTGGTGAAGACTTAGAAGCAACTCACGGTCAATCATCACACAAGGAGCAGTAGCTTGAGTACTTGACTTGGGAGCATTGGCAGCAGAATCATGAGTGGCGGAGTCATCATTGGTGGAATAAGATGCAGCTTTGCGGAAGTGACCATCCAATGGACGAATGCCTTCATCGATAACAGTTGGTGACTTGCCCTTCTCATCAGCTGAGGAATATGTCCGCTTGAGGACTTCAATTGGAGGCAAGTAGCTGAGGTGATTCTGAAAGTCATCTTTATAGTTGAGTGAAGACCTTGTTCGGAAGAATCTCATGATCCACGGAGCATAAGGCTTCAACTCAAACGGTGAAAGTGCAACATTTGCCAGAGTCCTCATGAAGAAATCATGATAATTAATAGGAATGCCATGCATGATGTTGAATATCATATTCTTCATCATCCCAAAAATTTCTTCATCAAATGAGTCGTGGCCTTTGATGGGACTCATAGTCTTTGTCAGAATGCGATAGATGGTTCTTGGCACATACAGCAATTCCTTCATGAGGAATTTGGTCCTTGGGGCTTGACCAGGCTTTAGAGGCTTCATGAGCACTTGCATGTAATGAGCAGTGAGTTCAGGTTCATCATACAGACAACGAGCACCTTCAGGTGGAGGACTGATTGGCAGGGCACGAAGCAATTCTGAGGCTGGTGCCTTGTAATGAGTGTTTTTGGTCATCCAGTCCAACACCCAAGAGTTGATGTCGTCAGCATCACCTATGATGTGCAGCATTGCATAGAACTGAAGAATAAGCTCTTCATTCCAATCAACAAGTCTGAGCAAAAGTTGAGCAAGCTTTCATCATGAAGCATACAGAGGACTTGAGAGAAGCAAGGTATTGATTCCATGTCCACGTGAGGAATATGCTCGTGGTCGAAGACTTTGTCCTTGTTGAAAAGCAGTGAAGAATAGAAGTTGGCCTGGCTGGCAATCCAGAAACACTTCCTTCTAAGACGAGCATTGTTATAAGGGTTGAACTCAGTGAAGAACACATGCTCGCCGAAGAAATCATCAGCTCTGAATTTTTGCTTCTTTGAGAAGGGATCCTTTGGCCTGGGCTGAGGAGTGTCAGTCAATTGCATCACTACCTCAGGAATCGTAATCTCAGGTTCCTCAGGCTGAGGAATATCAGGTACTTCTTCAGCAGCAACTTGGGTCTTCAATTCTTCATATACAATTTCTTCAGCACTAGTGGCTGGAATTTCTTCATGGACAGACGGGGTTGCATGAGGTTCTTCAGATCCCATTTGTACTTCAGTAGCAGCAAGGGACTGAGGAATTGCTTGAAGTGGAGTGAACATTGGAGAGTTGGGGTGCTGACTTTCCCAAAAGTCATCATTCAACACAGGTGTGGTACAACCAATGTCCACATCCTCATCTTCCATTTCTTCAATACCTGCCTCTTCAGCAGTGAACTGAGGCATACGTGAGGAAACAACTGGGGTTGAAGGGATTTTGTCCACTTCAATTTTTTCATCCAACTGCTCTAACGAAGCAGCAGAAGGATTCTCTTTATCAGATTCATTGGGAATCACATAATCTTCACCAAAAGGAACAAGGTCCTTTGATGGCATGAAAGAGATAGGAACGACATCAATTGGGTTGTCAATTGGGCTAATCAGAGGCTTCATCTTCTTCGATGCTAAATAATTTGATGAAGTTGATGCCTTCCTTTTCTTTATAGTTGCAAGCTCTGCAACCTTGGTCTTCTTCGCATCTGATGCAGATGGAAGGATCGGAGTGGGTGTAGGCGCAGGAGGTGCAGAGGACTTTGGTTCAGTTTCTTCAGGCGCAACTGATGCAGTTGCCCTGACTTCTTCATTTTCTTCAGGCACACCGCTGGTGGATGCCCTGGCAATTTCTTCAGCGGCTGGAATGCAGTCATCAGCCCTGGTACTCTTATTTTCTTTAGCAGCCTGATTTTCATCAGCGGTGCTGGCATGTTCTTCAGTAGGCTGAGCAGATGCTTCAGCCAGTGTAACTTCAATGTGCACAGGAGCAGCATCACTTGAAGTGAGTTTCTTCATCAAATTGACGAACCGGACCTTGGCGCCCTTCCAATCAGCATAGTAGCAATTGAATTCATCACTCAATTGCTTGATTTCAGTTTGCAATGCAATGAGTTGATCAGGGGTAATAGTGAGGATGTTGTCCTTGAGGTAGCGCTGCTTTTTGTACTGCGCTTTCTTCAGCCTTCAGCCTTCTGCCTTCTTCAAATTTCCACTTCTCTTCCTCAATGAAGGCAGTAAGAACATGACTTTGACCAGGAGTAAGATTCATCTCCGGCAAAGGCGTGTTAGGGTCTTTGTGCCATAGGTCAATGAAATCAAGGATCAACTTTGGATCCAATAGCAGTGGCACATTGCTGCCTTTGGCTCTAGTGGCCCTGGCCTGCTTGTCTCTGATGATTTCGACAAGTTCTTCATCATCAGCCTCATCGTCATCAGAGGGCACTTGGAAGGCGACCTGCTTCTTGTGAGGACTTGGTCGAAGGCCTCGTCCAGCAGTGGCCTTTTTCTTTAGCAAAGATGGGCCAGTTGAAGAATTTGGTGCAGCAGAGCAACTTGTAGATGCTCCTGAGGCAATTGAGATGCCTGTTGTCCTTTGGCACGTGGCGAGATGCACAGGTGCAGAGGATTTGGTCGGAGCAGCTGAAGACTTTGTCGGAGGAGCTGAGGACTTTGAAGGAGGAGGAGCAGTCTGAGGAATTGGCGGTGAGGGCTTTGAAGAATCTGGCCTTGAGGGCATTGCTGAGGAGCTTGGCCGTGAGGGCATTGAAGAAGAAGCATTTGACTTATGTACAGGCTTCTTAGGCATCGCCTTCCTTGGCTTACTAGCAGAGGCCTCAGCAGTGGTAGCAGCAGCAACAGAGTCTTCATTAAATTTCCTCACTGCTTCCTTTGCTTGTTTGGCCAGTTTGGCCTAGCGCTTTGCCCATTCATCAGCATAGTCCTCACCGCGCTTGAGGCTGGTGGGACCTGCCAATTGGCCTGGTGCCAATGGAGGTCTTGAGCATGGAGAGTTGAGGGTGAATTTCTTCATGTACTTGGGAGTAACATACCTGTACTCCTTCCATTCCCGTGCCCATCTCCTCTCAATCTTTTGAATGCGCACCTTGCGCTGATTTCTATCCTCCTCAGGGTGTGTGCAGTACCCAGCATAAATGTCCTCAGGGATTTCGAAAGCAGTATTGACCTCAGGCCTCTTTCCTCCCTTTTGTGGCTTCTTATCAGCCATTTTCTTCAGCTGAGGAATATGAACAACTGAAATTTCTGAAGAGGTGTGCAACTTTTCTTAGAGGAACGCTACAGATGAGTTAAGTTGATGAGAACCTATAGATTCAGCAGCGGACATGAGTACCTATGAACAGAGTATAGTTGCGAGGAATTTGGAGAGGTCATATGCATTCTCAGAAGATTTTCAAAAAGAATAGGTTTGAGGAATTTGACCAGATGAGTCTTTAAGAATTTCACTAAGCGTTCTTAATCTTAGGTTCAGGAGTTGTATAGATTGAAAATCCACACAATTGAGGAATCTTGAAGAAAATCCTCGCTTAGAGAAACGAACCAAGAGCAGATGACATGTGAGGTGTTCATGTGTGTGAAGAGTTTAAGAATAAACACCTTTGAAGATTTTCAAGAAAACATATGAATCAAAGAGGGTAGTAAAAGTAAATTTTTAATTACCCGAAATGAAGAACTCGACGAACTGGGAAGTGTAGATGTGAAGTTCGTCAGTTCAGATCTTCCTCGCCCTAACTCGGCGGAGGAAGACGGCTACGGCGGCGGCTGAGTGAAGAAATCCGCAATCGGCGCGAGTACGACGGTGACAAGGTCGAGGTAGTGAAGCTCTTCCTCACCGGCGACGATGAAGTAGCGGCGACGCTAGGTTTTTGGGAAGCTCGAGTGGGAGTGAGAGCGAGCGGAGTAAAAACAAAGTAAAGAAGAAGCAGTGGTATTTATAGTGGAAGTGATAAACTAGACGCCCGAAGAATTAGGACGAACGTGCCCCTGGCCCTTCTCATTCGCTTGACATGTGTCACCCACGTACTGAGAGGTGGCGATCGTGTAGGATCGTGGGTGAATAGATAAGTATTGTCGTGGGATGCGGAGCGGTTTGAGCAGCAAAGCTGAAAATTCAGATAGGATTAGTTAAAGGTTCCATTCGCAATTTCTTCAGCTGTCAAGGACACAGTGAAGATTTTGAACGATTTTCAATTAGAACGTGCATGAAGGATTTGTGAACAGACTTGGTTGAGTTTAGCATAGAGGGGGAGGGTCCGATCACATTCACTTAGCAGAAAAATCAACTTGAAGAAATAGCAATAAGTGAATGATGTAGAGGACATAAACTCATATATATATATTCAATGAAGAAAAACGATGGAAATAGTGAAGACAATGCAAAGTTGAAGAATTTGAAAAACTGAGGAATTTCAAACACGAAGAAAAACTCAAATTGAAGAGTTTCAACTTTGGTTGGTGGCGTATCCACCATATAAGAAAGCTGATTTCAGACACCGCATACAATTGTCGTAGGGCTCTGAGAATCAATTTCTTCATTAATTTCTTCACACTTAGAGGGAGTCTTCATTAATTGAAGAAAAACGTTACTTCATGAGTTGCGCATCTAAGTCATCAAGTCAGCATGAGTGTTAGGATGAGTGTCCATTTCAGAGAACATTCGAAGATTCTAGGATATTTAGCTCACACCGCAACTTGCTAAATCTCTTCTCATCCAAGGGCATAGTGAAGATATCGGCCAGCTGATCTTTAGTGCTTGCGTGGTCGATGGAGATATCACCCTTCAACACATGATCACGAAGAAAATGATGACGAATCTGGATGTGCTTGGTCTTCGAGTGCTGAACTGGGTTATGAGCAATCTTGATAGCGCTCTCATTGTTGCAGTAGAGAGGCACATTATTCACATTGATGCCATAGTCCTTGAGTGTTTGCTTCATCCATAGTAATTGAGCACAACATGATCCAGCAGCAATGTACTCAGCTTTTGCAGTGGAGAGTGATACGCAGTTCTGTTTCTTCGAGGACCAACAAACCAAAGATCGTGCAAGGAAATGGCATGTGCCTGACGTTGACTTGCGGTCCACACGATCGCCAGCATAGTCAGAGTCTGAATATCCAATGAGATCAAATGAAGAGCCCTTGGGATACCATAATCCAAGTGTTGGTGTGTGAGCTAGATATCGAAGAATATGCTTCACAACCTTATGGTGTGATTCCTTTGGTGTACCTTGAAATCAGGCACACATGCAAATACTAAGCATAATATCTGGCCTAGATGCACATAGGTACAATAAAGAGCCAATCATGGAGCGGTATACCTTTTGATCAAAGTCTATACCATTTTCATCAGTGCATAGATGGCCATTTGTGGGCATTGGAATTTTGACCCCTTTGCAATCTTGCATGCCGAATTTCCTCAATACGTCCTTGAGGTATTTCTCCTGAGAAATGAATATGCCATTGTGCTGTTGATGAATTTGAAGACCTAAAAAGAATTTCAATTCTCCCATCATAGACATTTGATATTCTTCACTTATCATATAGGCAAATTCATCACTATAACATTGATCAGTACAACCAAAGATAATATCATCAACATATATTTGGCACACAAACAATTCATCATCATAAGACTTAGTGAAAAGAGTTGGGTCGAGTGAACCGGGTTTGAATCCTTTCTTCATGAGGAATTCCTTCAAAGTATCATACCACGCCCGAGGGGCTTGCTTGAGGCCATACAGGGCTTTATTGAGTCTGAAGACTTTGTCAGGATGCTTTGGATCTTCAAAACCTGGGGGTTGAGCAACATATACTTCTTCCTCAAGCTTACCATTGAGGAAGGCACTTTTCACATCCATTTGATATAAAGTGATATCATGATGATTAGCATAAGCAAGTAATATGCGAATAGCCTCAAGTCTAGCAACAGGTGCAAAAGTTTCATCGAAATCAATTCCTTCAACCTGTGTGTAGACTTGAGCTACAAGACGTGCCTTATTTCTCACCACAAGGCCATTTTCATCTTGCTTGTTGCGGTAGATCCACTTTGTGCCAATAATGTTGTGCTTGTGAGGATCTGGACGTTTGACTAGTTCCCAGACGTTGTTGAGCTCGAACTGATGTAATTCTTCTTGCATAGCTGGAATCCACTCAGGCTCTAGAAATGCTTCATCTACCTTAGCGGGCTCTGTGATAGAGACAAAAACAAAGTGCCCACAAAAGTTAGATAAATGTGAAGATTTTGAGCGTGTGAGAGGGCCTGGTGCTTCAATGTCATCGATGATCTTCTCAATTTGCACTTCGTTTGCAATGCGAGGATGAGCGGGTTGTCTTCGAGGAATTTGATCCGTATTTTCTTCAGGAGCATTTTCCTCAGCACCATTTTCTTCAGGTGCACCAGCTCGACGTTCATCATGTTCTGGAATGAATTCTTCAGCAGATTCTTCGGTGGGAATGACATCCTCAGTAGCCTTGAACTTGATAGATTCTTCAGGTGCAGGTTCATCTAACACAGAAGGTAGGTCCTCTCTTTGTGAGCCATTAGTTTCATCGAACCGCACATCTACAGTTTCAACAACCTTGTGAAGAACGGTGTTGAAGACTTTGTAGGTGTGCGAGTCCTTTCCATAACCAAGCATAAAACCCTCATGTGCTTTCGGTGAAAATTTAGAACTGTGATGAGGATCTCTAATCCAATATTTTGCACCGAAGACTTTGAAATAACTTATATTGGGTTTCTTGTCAGTGAGGAGTTCATAAGAAGTCTTCTTGAAGAATTTGTGAAGATATACTCTATTGATGATGTGGCAGGCAGTATCAATAGCCTCAATCCAGAAATGACAAGGTGTCTTGTATTCATCAAGCATAGTGCAAGCCATCTCAGCAAGAGTTCTGTTCTTGCGCTCCATGACGCCATTCTGCTGAGGAGTATAAGGAGCAGATAACTCATGAGTAATACCAAGTTCATCAAGATAGCCATCAAGACCGGAATTCTTGAACTCACTCCCATTGTCACTTCGGATGTGCTTGATCTTCACACCAAAGTTGGTTGAAGCCCTCGAGGAAAATCGTTTGAAGACTTCCTGCGCCTCATGTTTGTAAGTGACAATGTGCACCCATGTGTAAGGAGAATAATCATCAACAATAACAAAACCATATAGAGATGCATCATTTGTAACAGCAGAATAATGATTAGGACCAAAGAGATCCATGTGAAGCAATTCAAATGGTCGAGTGGTAGTCATGATAGTCTTTGCTGGATGCTTGGCCTTTGTCATCTTTCCAGCTTCACAGGCTCCGCATAAGTGATCCTTGAGGAATTTGACATTCTCAATGCCAATAACATGCTTCTTCTTCACAAGCGTGTGCAAATTCCTCATGCCACCATGACCAAGTCGTCGATGCCATAACCAGCCTTCTGAAGCTTTTGCAAGTAAGCATACGGCTGGTTGTGGTCCTGTAGAGAAATCAATGATATACAAGTCTCCTCTCCTAAAGCCTTCGAAGACTTTGGAATGGTCAGCTTCCATGATCACAACACAACGATATTTTCCAAAGACAACAACCATATCGAGATCACAAAGCATTGAGACAGACATGAGGTTGTATCCTAAGGACTCGACAAGCATGACTTTGTCCATGTGTCGATCCTTTGAGATCGCAACCTTACCTAGACCCCATACCTGACTTTTGCCTTTGTCAGTGAAGATGATATGCTTCAGATGTGATGGTGATAAAGGAGCATCCATCAATAGATTCTTGTTACCAGTCATGTGATTCGTACATCCACTATTGAGGACCCACTCATTTGCTTTGGGTTGATCATCCTGCAGATGAATTAGTGCAACTTACGAACTCATATACTTCATCAGTGAAGAATATGACATCAATATCATCAGATCAATTTCATCAAGCAGAAGAATAGATAAAACAGTATGAGGACGTGAGAAATGAAAGTTCATTTCTTCATGATTAGCCTGCGTCCTTTCAGGCATTGTTCAGGTCTCCAACAAATTCTTTAGACGTTTTAAGCACATCTAGAGACCTGACCATGCAAAAGAGATTAGTTCTTTTTCTTCACCACCCACATCTGGAGGGGTAGCAAAGAATTCATCACTCTGCGAGCGCCATATGAGAAAGGTGGCATAGAAGCCAGACCACTTTGTTTCACATGAGAGGGGTTAGGGTAAGCATATGAATAAGCAGAGAAATTCTTCGAGGACTTATCAACTTAATAATTTGAATAATAATACTCATATTCATAGCCCTTAGCTCTACCCTGCGAAAAAGAGGGTTTAGCCCGATGATGATCATGTGAGGACTTTGATCCTTTTGAGGAATTTGATCCATGTGAGGAATCTGGTCCATATGAGGACTTGGATTCATATGAAGAATTTGGTCCATATGAAGAATTTGGTCCATATGAAGAATTTGATCTGGAGTTCCTATTCTTCACAGGTGGTGTCATGAGGACATTCATCTGAAGACTTTCAAGGCAACTTTTGGGAACCCAGATTTTCTTCATAGGGGAACCGTTCCTGCAGTTAGTGCCAACATATCTAGCAAATACTTCACCATTCTGATTTTTGAACAGTTTATAGTTGGAGTCAAATGATTCATCAGAAGAATGAGGAGATTCACATGTAAAGCCAGATAAATTGGATGGATCAACTGGAGGTCCCTTTGTAGCAACCCATGAGGTTTTGGGGTACTGCTCAGGCTTCCAATATGTTCCATCAGCATTGAGTTTCCTCTCAAAGGCAATACCCTCTTTCCTAGGGTTCCTGTTGAGGATCTGCTTTTTAAGCACATCACAAAGAGTCTGATGCCCTTTGAGGCTTTTGTACATGCATGTCAAGTACAATTCCTTCAGCCCTGCATCATCAGTGATACTAGAAATGTCCTTAGATGAGGAATTAGTGATAGCAGAGACAGGTGAAGAATTTGTAACATTAGAAGCATTTGAACATTCAGGTGAAGAATTAGCAGATTCACGTTCAATGCACTTTAGACATGGAGGAACAAATTCTTCCTGAGTAGCACTGATTTGTTGAGCAAGTAATGAATCGCGCTCCTTCTGAAGATCTTCATAACTCACTCTTAGTTTCTCAAGATCTTCTCGTGATCAGATAAGAGAGTGTTATGATGACCTTGAAGGTTGTCAAACTTGGACAGAAGTCTCTGAAGATTTTCAGTCAAGGTTTTAGTACGATCCATTTCTTCACCCAACATATCATAACTTTTATCTAGCATGTTTTGAATTTTCTTCAATAGCCTTCTGTTGTTTCACAGCAATCTTAGCAAGTTTAGTGTAGCTGGGCTTGAGGTTTTCATCAGATTCATCCTCACTAGATTCAGAGGAGGCATATTTAGTTACCTTGGCACCATTTGCCATGAAGCAATAGGTGGGAGCGTAATCGTCATTGCCTTCATCAGCCCTGTTGGTGAAGCCATTTTCTTCAGAGGTGAAGATAGACTTACTGACGAATGCCGTGGCGAGAGCTAGACTTGCCACACTAGACTCGGACTCCTCGGATGCCCCCTCTTCCTCATGTTCTTCAGATTCAGCCTTAGAGTCCATTTCCTTGCCAATGAATGCTCGAGCCTTCTTGGAGCTGCTCTTCTTGTGAGATGAAGATTTTGAGGATTTTGATGATGAAGACTTTGAAGATTTCTTTTTCTTCTTCTTGGCATCATCAGAACTGTAATCCTTGTATTTCTTCTTCTTTAATTCCTTATCCCACTAAGTACAATCTTGAATGTAGTGACCAGGTTTCTTGCATTTGTGGCATAACCTCTTCTTGTAGTCACTGGATGAGGAATCATTACTCCTTGAGGATTTTCCAAAGCGACCACGTCTTGAGAACTTCTAAAATTTCTTCATGAGCAGTGCTAGTTCCTGGCTCAGTTCTTCAGGATCACCAAGGCTGCTAGTAGAGTCCTCTTCTTCAGACTTAGAGACTGCCTTGGCCTTCAGAGCACGTGGTTTGCCATAGCTCGAACCATGGAGATCTCTCTTCTCAGCAAGCTGGAACTCATGAGTGTTTAGCCTATCGAGGATATCAATAGGATCAAGTGACTTGTAATCAGCATGCTCTTGAATCATCAGTGCCAGAGTGTCAAATGAAGAATCGAGCGATCTCAGCAATTTCTTCACCACCTCATGGTCGGTGATGTTAGTGGCGCCAAGCACTTGAAGCTCATTCGATATATCAGTGAGGCGATCGAAGGTTTGCTAAACATTTTCATTGTCGATCCTTTTGAAGCGGTTGAAGAGATTGCGAATAACGTGAACACGAGAATCACGTTAAGTTGAGACTCCTTCATTTACTTTGGAAAGCCTATACCAGATAAGCTTAGCAGTTTCCAAAGCACTCACTCTACCATATTGCCCTTTGCTCAGATGGCCACATATAGTGTTCTTCGCTTGAGAATCGAGTTTCTTGAATCTCTTCACATCAGCAGCATTCAGGGAAGGTGTGACTGAGGGAACACCATTTTCCACAACATACCAGAGATCATTATCAATTGCCTCAAGATGCATTTGCATCTTATTCTTCCAGTAGGGGTAGTCTGCTCCATCAAAGGTAGGACACCCAGCAGAGACCTTGATCATACCTGCGGTTGACATAACTAAAACTTCAGGCGGTTAAACCAAAATCACAGAGAACAAGGGAGTACCTTGCTCTGATACCAATTGAAAGTGCGTTATATCGACTAGAGGGGGTGACTAGGCGATTTTTATGAATTCTTCACTGAGGAATTTGCTGGTGAGGAAATTCCTAAATGAAGAACTACTTGCAGCAGAATAAGTACTCAAAAGTAAACATAGCAGAACACACGCATAGTCATCATGATGAAATGAAGACAAGCACAGAGTATAGAAAGCGTAAGCACATGATAACACAGGATGAAGACGGACAGACTAAAGAAATTGAACTAAGGAAAAAGGGGAAGTCTTCAGTCAAAGTCTTCAAACAGATATGAACAAGCACACAACAACAGAAATGAGGAAATGAGGAAATGAAAGAGTTGAAGAAATAGAACCAGTAAGCTCGGTGAAGACAATGATTTGGTAGACCAGTTCCAACTGTTGTCTTAGTTGTACATTTGGTTAGAGCGACTGAGTATTTAAACTCGAGGACACACAGTCCCGGACACACAGTCCTCACCGTATTCTCCTTGAGCTAAAGTCACATAGACCTCGCCCAATCACTCGTGGTAAGTCTTCAGGTGACTTTCAAACCTTCACAAACTCGGTCACTCGGCGATCCACAATTCCTCTTGGATGCTCTAGACCTTGACGCCTAACTGTCTGGAAGAAGCACAGTCTTCAAAGGTAACAAGCGTCAGATCCACGCAGGATCAATCTCTTCAGTGATGCTCAATCACTTTGGGGTTTTGTAGGTTTGGGTTTGGGTTTTCCTCACTTGATGATTTTCGCTCAAAGTCCTCGGAGGACGGGTTGCTCTCAAATGACAAGTGACCGTTTTTCTCGGAGCAGCCAACCAGCTAGTGGTTGTAGGGGGCGGCTATTTATAGCCTAGGGAGTAGCCCGACATGATAATACATAAATGCCCTTCAATGATATGACCGTTAGGTGGGTAGATATTTTGGGACAGCTGGCGCGTAGCACAGCAACGGTCAAAATATTTGACTCCCAAATTCCTCAGGGTTATCATGTTCCTTACTGTGTAGGCAATCCGCACTGGCGAATTCCTAACTCCTCAGTCAGAACAAATTCCTCAGAGACCAGGAGAACTTCGTCTCTGTCACTGAACAATATGACTGAACCGTGCGAGATTTCCAATGGCTTCACTTGAAGGGATTGGGTGTAGGATTTTGAGTTGAGCATCACTTGGAAATTTTTCTTTAGTATTTCCTCGACCCCCTTTAACAGTACGGTGTTTCCTATGACTCAAGAAAGAGAAAATGAAACAATGAAAAACAAAGTCTTCACGCTTCATGTTCCTCGAATGATTGCCAAGTCTTCAAGGTCACACCAATTTCTTCACTTTCAAAGTCTTCAGAAAGTCTTCAGATATCCAAAGTCTTCAGTTGAAGAACTTCATTTTTAGGGGTCGACTTTCTCTGTAAATATCAAACTCCTCATAGACTTATAGACCTGTGTACACTCACAAACGCATCAGTCCCTTAACCTATAAGTCTTCAATACACCAAAATCACTAAGGGGCACTAGATGGACTTAAAAAATTATTGTGTTTTATCATTATATTCAATCTGGTAATTTTTAGGTCATTTTAAATGTCTGTTTTAATCAATAAAAAAATGTTATTTTAGTTTTCTATTAAGTTTCTAACAAAAAATTTATTTATGAAAATTCTTTTTGCTATTAATGTTTTGAACAGAAAATACTTTGATAATTTTAGTTGCATAAATTTTATATAATTTAAGTTTCAAAAATACTGGAGGTTTGTAAAAGCTTTTTAGTTGATTCCTTTTGTTATTAGAGTTTTATAAAAGCTTTTGTTTTAGTTGATCATAACAGAATATTATAGTTTTGTTTTAGTTGATCATAACAGAATATTTTAATTGATTATTTTTAGTTCATTCTTTTTGCTATTAGTTCATTATTTGAGCTAAATGACCCTGAAATTGAAAAGCACTACAAATGAACTCTGAAAAGGTTGAAAGTTGGCATGGTATCATCATTTCCGCCACATAGAATGTGCTAAAACGTTCAGAGGGTTACGACCAAAACTGGATGCACTTCGTGTACAAAATGGACAATCTCTTTCGAAGTATCAGGGTTTCGGACGGAAACTCATCTGTTACAAAAGGCATTTCATTTCTTCACATGTAACTGCAGTGATATTCTAGATCAAAGGCATCATCATAATAGTTGTGGAGAGAAAGTCTTCACTTTTTCTTCGCTTGTGTCCTTTGCTTATTGCACCGTAACCATGGATAATCTTCATCGTTTAACAGGGTGCTTGGGCCAGCCTTGACTTTAAAGGGAGGAATTTCATGAAACTTTTCATAATCTTCACACATTCTGTCTTACCCTCCAATCCCACGATGTCTCTTTTTCCTGAAAGAACTATGTGGCGCTTTGGGTGATCGTATGATGTATTCGCTTCCTTATCTTTTCTTTTTCTCGGTTTGGTAGACATGTCCTTCACATTGAAAACCTGCGCCACATCATTGGCTAGGACGAATGGTTGGTCTGTGTACCCAAGATTGTTTAGATCCACTGTTGTCATTCCGTACTGTGGGTTGCTACGTCTTGAGCAAGTGTTGGTTTTCCCCGAAGAGGAGAGGGTGATGTAGCAAGTGTAGCGTAAGTATTTCCCTCGGTTTTTGAGAACCAAGGTATCAATCCAGTAGGAGGCTCCTCAAAAGTCCCACGCACCTACACAAACAAACTGAGAACTCGCAACCAACGCAATAAAGGGGTTGTCAATCCCTTAATGGCCACTTGCGAAAGTGAGATCTGATAGAGATAGTATGATAAGATAAATATATTTTTGGTATTTTATAATATAGATGTAAGAAAGTAAAGATGCAAATAAAATTAGATTGAAAGCAAATATGATAAGAGATAGACCCGGGGGCCATAGGTTTCACTAGAGGCTTCTCTCGAGAGCATAAGTATTATGGTGGGTGAAAAAATTACTGTCAAGCAACTGATAGAAAAGCGAATAATTATGACGTTATCTAGGCATGATCATGTATATAGGTATCACGTCCATAACAAGTAGACCGACTCCTACCTGCATCTACTACTATTACTCCACACATCGACCGACTCCTGCCTCCATCTAGAGTATTAAGTTCATAAGAACAGAGTAATGCATTAAGCAAGATGACATGATGTAGAGGGATAAACACATGCAATATGATATAAACCCCATCTTGTTATCCTCGATGGCAACAATACAATACGTGTTTTGCAACCCTTTTTGTCACTGGGTAAGAACACCGCAAGATTGAACCCAAAGCTGAGCACTTCTCCCATGGCAAGAAAGATCAATCTAGTAGGCCAAACCAAACCGATAATTCGAAGAGACTTGCAAAGATAACTCAATCATACATAAAAGAATTCAGAGAAGATTCAATTAATATCCATAGATAAATCTGATCATAAACCCACAATTCATCGGATCTCGACAAACACACCGCAAAAAGAGATTACATCGAATAGATCTCCACAAGAGAGGGGGAGAACATTGTATTGAGATCCAAAAAGAGAGAAGAAGCCATCTAGCTAATAACTATGGACCCATAGGTCTGTGGTAAACTACTCACAACTCATAGTAGGGGCAAGGATGTTGATGTAGAGGCCCTCCGTGGTCGATTCCCCCTCCGGCAGAGTGTCGGCGAAGGCTCCAAGATGGGATCTCACGGATACAGAAGGTTACGGTGGTGGAAATTGTAATTCATGGTGCCCCTGGATGTTTTTGGGGTCCGTGGATATATATAGGAAGAAGAAGTACATCGGTGGATGCCCGAGGGGCCCACGAGACAGGGGGCGCGCCCTACAGGGGGGCGCGCCCTCCTATCTCGTGGAGGTCCTCGGAGCTTTCTTGACTTGCACTCCAGGCTCTCCGGATCAGATTTGTTCCAAAAATAACGCTCCCGAAGGTTTCATTCCATTTGGATTCCGTTTGATATTCCTTTTCTTCGAAATACTGAAATAGGGAAAAAACAGCAATATGAGCTGGGCCTCCGGTTAGTAGGTTAGTCCCAAAAATGATATAAATGTGTAGAATAAAGCCCATAAACATCCAAAACAGGTAATATAATAGCATGGAACAATAAAAAATTATAGATACATTGGAGACGTATGAAGCATCCCCAAGCTTAATTCCTGCTCGTCCTCAAGTACGTAAATGATAAAAAGAGAATTTTTGACGTGGAATGCTACCTAGCATAATTCATAATGTAATTTTCTTTCATTGTGGCATGAATGTTCATATCCAAATAATACAAAATAAAAGTTCATATTGACATAAGAAATAGTAATACTTCAAGCATACTAAGAAAGTAATTATGTCTTCTCAAAATAGCATGGCCAAAAGAAAGTTATCCCTACAAAATCATATAGTCTGGCTATGCTTCATCTTCATCACACAAGTATTTAATCATGCACAACCCTGATGACGAGCCAAGCAATTGTTTCATACTTTAATAATCTCAAACTCTTTCAACTTTCACGCAATACATGAGTGTGAGCCATGGACATATCACTATATGTGGAATAGAATGGTGGTTGTGGAGAAGACAAAAAAGGAGAAGATAGTCTCACATAAACTAGGCGTATCAACGGGCTATGGAGATTCCCATTAATAGATATAAATGTGAGTGAGTAGGGATTGCCATGCAACGGATGCACTAGAGCTATGAAAGCTCAACAAAAGAAAACTAGTGGGGGTGCATCCAACTTGCTTGCTCACGAAGACCTAGGGCATTTTGAGGAAGCCCATCATTGGAATATACAAGCCAAGTTCTATAATGAAAAATTCCCACTAGTATATGAAAGTGACAACATATGAGACTCTCTATCATGAAGATCATGGTGCTATTTTGAAGCACAAGTGTGGAAAAAGAGATAATAGCATTGTCCCTTCTCTCTTTTTCTCTCATTCTTTTTTTCTTTTCTTTTTTTCTTTTCTTTTTGGCCTTCTCATTTTTTTGGCCTTTCTCTTTTTTTCTTTTTTCTTTTCTTTTTGTAAAGTCCGAAGTCTCATCCCGACTTGTGGGGGAATCATAGTCTTCATCATCCTTTCCTCACTGGGACAATGCTCTAATAATGAAGATCATCACACTTTTATGGATTTACAACTCGAAGCTAGAACAAGCTATGACTCTATGTGAATGCCTCCGGCGGTATACCGGGATATGCAATGAATCAAGAGCGACATGTATGAAGATTATGATGGTGGCTTTGCCACAAATACGATATCAACTTCATGATCATGCAAAGAGCAATATGACAATGATGAAACGTGTCATAATAAATGGAAGGTGGAAAGTTGCATGGCAATATATCTCGGAATGGCTATGGAAATGCCATAATAGGTACGTATGGTGGCTGTTTTGAGGAAGGTATATGGTGGGTGTATGGTACCGGCGAAAATTGCACGGTACAAGAGAGGCTAGCAATAATGGAGGGGTGAAAGGGTGCGTATAATACATGGACTCAACATTAGTCAAAAGAACTCATATACTTGTAAAAATTTAGAAGTCATCAAAAACCAAAGCACCACGTGCATGCTCCTAGGTGGATAGATTGGTAGGAAAAGACCATCGCTCATCCCCGACTGCCACTCATAAGGAAGACATTCAATAAATAAAATTGTGCTCCAACTTCATCACAAAGCGGTTCACCATACGTGCATGCTACGGGAATCACAAACCTCAACACAAGCATTCTTTAAATCCATAATTACCCAACTAGCATGACTTAAAATTACTACCTCCATATCTCAAAACAATTATCAAGCATCAAATTGATCATAGCATCCAATTCACTTTCTATGGTAGTTTTTATTATACCCAACTTGGATGCTCATCATTCTAGGACCAAATTAAAACCATAGCAAATACCATGCTGTTCTAAAAGACTCTCAAAAGAATATAAGTGAAGCATGAAAGACTAGCAATTTATATAAAATTAATCCACCACCATGCTCTAAAAGATGTAAGTGAAGCACTAGAGCAAAAACTATCAAGCTCAAAAGATATAAGTGAAGCACATAGAGCATTCTAGCAAATTCTAATCAAATAGGCTTCTCCCAAAAGGTGTGTTACAGCAAGGATGATTGTGGTAAACTAATAAGCAAAGACCAATATAATACACGACGCTCCAAGCAAAACACATATCATGTGGCGAATAAAAATATAGCTCCAAGCAAAGTTACCAATGAATGAAGACGAAAGAGTGGATGCCTTCCCGGGGCATCCCCAAGCTTAGGCTTTTGGCTATTCTTGAATATCTTGGGGTGCCTTGGGCATCCCCAAGCTTAGGCTCTTGCCACTCTTTGTTCCATACACTACTAGGGAAAACCTTATACACAGAATCTTACCAGTAGCGATTGTTAAAATGAGGCGCTACTGCTATTTAGCAGTAGCGCGTCTGCTAAAACCGCGCTACTGTTACCCCCTTAGCAGTAGCGCGGCAGGAGCAGAACGCACTACTACTACAATTGCCACACCACTCCCGACGTGCTAGGTATAGTAGTAGCGCCCTTCTAGAAACGGCGCTACTACTACGGACTTTAGCAGCAGCGCGTTTTTCCTCCCCACGCTACTATTAAAGCTATTTTCACCTAACCCCCCGCGCGGCCTGATTCCCTCTCCTCTGCTTCCTCCCCCAATTCCCCACTCTCTCTTCTCCCCCTCGTCGCCTCCGCCTCGTCGCCGTCTTGCCGCCGTCTCCCCCGACCCCGCCTCGCGGCCGTCTCCCCCGACCCTGCCTCGCCGCCGTCTCCCCCGACCACGCCTCACCGCCGTCTCCCTCGACCCACCTCGCCGCCGTCTCCCCTGACCCCGCCTCGCCGCCGTCTCCCCCGACCCTGCCTCGCCGCGCCTCGGTGCCGTCGTCTCCCCCGGCCCCATCTCTCTCCCCGGCCGCCCTCTGTAAGCACTCTCCCCTTTTGATCTTTGCTTAGTATGAGCCCTAGCTATTTAGTGCTATAGTATGAACCCTAGGCTATTTTTAGTGCTAGTTAGTTAATTACAATTAGTATTAACCCTATTTAATTAGGTAGTATGAACCCTAGTTAAAAAATGGATACCTATATGGTAGTACTAATTAGTTAGTAAGAATTAGGTACTAATTAGCTAGGTACTAGTTTATTTTTATTTATAGTAAGTTTATTTTTAGTAAGAACTAATTGAATTAATAGAACTAGTTAGTAAGAACTTGTTGCTATTTTTTTAGTTAAAGCAATTTTTCCCGCATCGACGTGGACGATGCCTATCCCGCATCCTCGTCGTCGAGTCGGCGGAGGACGACACCTGCTTGACCAGATGGGCCATGTCCGGGACTAGGCTCCGCCGGGGTGGTGCTGGGAGGCGCTACCTACCGGGGGCGCAGGTTGGTGAGGAGCCAGCCTGTCGTTGACCCGAACCTTCTTTGGTGGCGGTCGCGTGGGCCAGTGACGGTCCAGAGGCTCGAGGACCCCGCGGAGGTGGTGCGTCACTGTGTCAGTGAGGAGGACGCACACGTCCGTCGCTACTTGTTTGCGTTGGAGCACAGGTTCTCCAATACCTGGCAGGTTCTCCAGGGATCTCACTAGAGCTATGATCCCGTGATGGTTCCTTCTTTGTGGGTGTCCACCGCCCGCGCCGATACCCGTCGTGTGCTAGGGTTTTAGTTGTATTAGTGATGTTATATGTATGACACTATTCGAGATGTATTAGTGATAATATTCGACGATGTATGGATGCATGAGATGATTTACTTTTGCTTATTGAATGCATGCTAATTTGAGTCCTATAAGATATTTTGAAATGTATATCTTGTGTTGCTCAAATAGGATATGTGCTTGCCCAAGTGGTCGGTCATGTTTGCAGGTTACACCTCCGAGTGGCCTATGTTTTGCCGGAGTGTTGATTCATTTCCGTTTCGGCAAATTTCACGCGCTCGATATGTCCTATTTTAGCAAAGGTCATGCCGGATTTTTTCGTGAATTTTGGCATGACTTGTGCCAGAATATGTAGGAAATATCGAGTGCCCCGGATTTGTGTGTTGAGTACCCTGGTAATTGTCTTCGATCGATTTTCAATTAATGTTTCAACTATGAACATAGGAAATGTCTGACGATGAAAAGGATTTTGGTATTTGCAAAGACTGCGAAGACGAGCGTGGCCTGTGCGACAGAATCTTCCTAGATGATGATAGGCGCTTCAGCATCAAGCTGGACGAGAACTTCGAAGTGGATACAGTAAGTCAGAATGACAAGTCTTTTTTCGTAATTAAGCGTGACATCTGCTTCATTTGCTTCAACTTAATTTTTTTTACTATTCTACTAGCGTATCCCCTGCCATGCAAGAGTTTTTGTATTGGATAAGATAGGCTGCATTCGTACTATGGATGTAAAGAAATTTTACTTGAAGACCGAGCATGGTTATATTTTCCACACAAAATTATACAATTCAGACGACTACACCTATTTTGGATGCAAAACATGGCGAGCACTATGCAAGACTTATGCATTTGAGCCTGATATGGTTATCACCTTTGATATTCGTCCGGAAGATGATATAGAAGGTAATACCGACATCTGGGTCGATGTGCAGACGCCTCCAGTTATACCAAAATGTGAGTTTCTCAACCATATTTATGTCTTTGATATTGTTTATTCAAAAATAGTTGACAATTAATTTCTATTGATAGCCTATTTCGGTGCAAGCAAACATGTCCAGCGCTTGGTAGACAGGACTGTATACTGTGCCGGGGCTGAACTCAGTTGTGAGGAGTTCAGTCATTATGTTTCATGGCTTGCGGATCTTGATACTGTCAAGACAAATTTTCTTCCTGGATTTAGAAATGTTAGTACTGAAAACGTGCGACCAATAGTGTTCATACTAAACTACGGTCACATCTATTTAGGAAGGATGGTAAGATTTTTAATATTTGTCCTCAGTGCATCTTTTCCATACATTATTTTTGAAGCTAAACTTCATTGCTAAGTATGTTACCATACGATGTTCTTCAACAGGGAGTCCCGATGAATGTTGTGCCTTATGGGATCGAGACTAAAGGTACCATGAGTATTATTAGCTTACGGCCAAGATATCCTACAGATTACTTTAGTGCATTCAAGATTAGCGACGGATGCTTAATAGTGCAAGACTGGACCAAATATGTGATGGGGGAGCGCAGAGAAGTACTTGGGGGCAGCAAACAGATGCGCTACCCACGATTAGGAGACAGGTTCATCTGCATGCTCCAACTTGATCAAGGAGGAGAGCTATACATGTTTTATGTTATTTTACCTGCGAGAGAGCAGCAGGAGTGATTAGCTAGCTAGACATGAGTTTGAAGATGATGATGTGCTACACTATTACTATGATGATAAACTAGCTAGTGTTGGTGGTAATGACTATGATGATTATTATTAGCTAGTGTTAGTGGTGATTAAATAAATATTGTTGGTGATAATGACTATGATGATGATTAAATAGCTTGTGCTGGCGGATTAGATTCAAGTGGAGGCAACATGTGGTGCACATCGAAAGTACTACTAGTCCAAACTAGATCAATTTTGGATTAGTAGTATACTTTTGACATGCACCACATATTGCCTCCACTTGAACCTAATCCACCTTCATTTGACACACTGTTATGGACATAATGATGTAAACCTCATAACTGGTATTGTATCAATATTTGTATGATGGAGAGAAAACCGCATAAATACACTAAAAATAAAAAAATAAAAAATGAATACTAGTAGCGATGGAGAGAAAACGCACTGCCACTAGTTTCATTAGCAGTAGCGTGTGGGTGAACAAACGCTGCAGCTATTTGTCCTAGCAGTAGCGCACGCTGGCACACATTACTGCTAAGCAATAGCTGTAGCACCTTATTAGTAGCGGGCCTACCCGCGCTACTAGTGAGCACAAAACCAGCGCTACTTCTAGGGTTTTCCCTAGTAGTGATAGTCCATAAAAGCTTTACCCAAAACTTGAAAACTTCACAACACAAAACTCAACAGGAAATCTTATAAGCTCCGTCAATGAAAGAAAACAAAACCACCACAAAAGGTACTGTAATGAACTCATTCTTTATTCATTTTGGTGTTAAACCTACTGTATTCCAACTTCCTTATGGTTTATAAACTAATTTATTAGCCATAGATGCATTGAAATAAGCAAACAACACACGAAAAACAGAATCTGTCAAAAACAGAACAGTCTGTAGCAATCTGTAACTAACGCAAACTACTGGAACTCTAAAAATCCTACCAAAATAGGACGTAGTGGAAATTTTGTTTATTGATCAGCAGCAAAAAGAATCAATGCAAAATCTCTTTTCTGTGATTTATTGAAATTTTTTCTCGTGAGCGCAAAGTTTCTGTTTTTCAGCAGAATCAAATCAACCATCATCATAGTTTATCCTATAGGTTCTACTTGGCACAAACACTAAACAAAAGATAAAAACACATCTAAAGAGAAAGTAGAAAAAAAAATTAACACTAAACAGGAACAAAAACAAAGAACATAAAAAAATTGGGTTGCCTCCCAACTAGCGCTATCGTTTAACGCCCCTAGCTAGGCATAAAAGCAAGGATAGATCTAACGAGTGTCATCTTTGGTACTTGATTCATAAGTAGCAAGAGATGATCTCCTTTCTATGTCATTCATCTTTCTATTCAGGGTAAGAACATTGCCATTAATGGATGAAGTAAGATTAAGCACGTTACAGGAATTCACATCTAAGCTAGACTTCATTTCTTTGATAATTTCATTTTGATAAAAGCACAAGAGAGTGGTTGATTAAACTTTATCATTTAAAGGGTTCCCAAATATGGTTTTCATTTTTTCACAGGTATCTATAGCATCCCCTTCAAGAAAACCTTCCTCAAAAATAGAATCTAGAACTTGTTTGAAAGAAGCGGGCAAGCCAACATAGAAACTTTTTAAGTAAACATCAATTTGATATTGAGGTACATAGCTAGCTGAAATCCTTAATAACCTATCCCAAGCATCTTTTAAAGATTCATCAAGCAAATAACGAAAAATTCCGGAGTCATCTTCATCAAAATAATTACACTCTCATTAGTGATCCCGGTGGGTCTTTTCGTAGCATCATTGTTTATGAGCTTAGAGAGGATAGAGGGGTTATCCAAGGCACTAGAACTCGGGAGGAATCCCTTAGTTCTTTTTGAGTCAGCCATGGCAACAGGAAGGCAAACACAAAGGCGGAGAGAAGATTGGGAAAGAGAGGGCGAATAAAACGGCAAGGGTGAAGTGGGGGAGAGGAAAACAAGAGGCAAATGGCAAATAATTTAAATGCGAGGGAGATGAGTTTGTGATGGGTACTTGGTATGTCTTGACTTGAGCGAAGACCTCCCCGGCAACGGCACCAGAAATCCTTCTTGCTACGTCTTGAGCTAGCGTTGGTTTTCCCCGGAGAGGAGAGGGTGATGCAGCAAGTGTAGCGTAAGTATTTCCCTCAGTTTTTGAGAACCAAGGTATCAATCCAATAGGAGGCTCCTCAAAAGTCCCACGCACCTACAGAAACAAACTGAGAACTCGCAACCAACGCAATAAAGGGGTTGTAAATCCCTTCACGGCCACTTGCGAAAATGAGATCTGATAGAGATAGTATGATAAGATAAATATATTTTTGGTATTTTATAGTATAGATGCAAGAAAGTAAAGATGCAAATAAAAGTAGATTGAAAGCAAATATGATAAGAGATAGACCCGGGGGCCATAGGTTTCACTAGAGGCTTCTCTCGAGAGCATAAGTATTACGGTGGGTGAACAAATTACTGTCAAGCAATTGATAGAAAAGAGAATAATTATGACGTTATCTAGGCATGATCATGTATATAGGCATCACATCCATAACAAGTAGACCGACTCCTGCCTGCATCTACTACTATTACTCCACACATCGACCAACTCCTGCCTAATCTAGAGTATTAAGTTCATAAGAACAGAGTAACACATTAAGCAAGATGACATGATGTAGAGGGATAAACACATGCAATATGATATAAACCCCATCTTGTTATCCTCGATGGCAACAATACAATACGGGTCTTGCAACCCTTTCTGTCACTGGGTAAGAACACCGCAAGATTGAACCCAAAGCTAAGCACTTCTCCCATGGCAAGAAAGATCAATCTAGTAGGCCAAACCAAACCGATAATTCGAAGAGACTTGCAAAGATAACTCAATCATACATAAAAGAATTCAGAGAAGATTCAATTAATATCCATAGATAAATCTGATCATAAACCCACAATTCATTGGATCTCGACAAACACATCGCAAAAATAGATTACATCGAATAGATCTCCACAAGAGAGGGGGAGAACATTGTATTGAGATCCAAAAAGAGAGAAGAAGCCATCTAGCTAATAACTATGGACCCGTAGGTCTGTGGTAAACTACTCACAACTCATAGGAGGGGCAAGGATGTTGATGTAGAGGCCCTTCGTGGTCGATTCCCCCTCCGGCAGAGTGCCGGCAAAGGCTCCAAGATGGGATCTCGTGGATACAGAAGGTTACAGTGGTGGAAATTGTGTTTCGTGGTGCCCCTGGATGTTTTCGGGGTCCGTGGATATATATAGGAAGAAGAAGTACGTCGGTGGATGCACAAGGGGCCCACGAGACAGGGGGCGCGCCCTACAGGGGGGGGCCTCCTATCTCGTGGGGCCCTCGGAGCTTTCTTGACTTGCACTCCAGGCTCTCCGGATCAGATTTGTTCCAAAAAAAACACTCCCGAAGGTTTCATTCCGTTTGGACTCCGTTTGATATTCCTTTTCTTCGAAATACGGAAATAGGCAAAAAAACAGCAATATGGGCTGGGCCTCCGGTTAGTAGGTTAGTCCCAAAAATGATATAAATGTGTAGAATAAAGCCCATAAACATCCAAAACAGGTAATATAATAGCATGGAACAATCATAAATTATAGGTACGTTGAAGACGTATCATGGGTCTACCTGTACCCCGCCTGCTGATGGATTGACCCATTTGCACTGAAACAAAGGGACCTTAAAATCATGTCCATAGTCAAGTTCCAATATGTCCACTATGTAACCATAATATGGACAAGCATCCATCACTTGCGAAATCAAGAGTCTACTCGCGTGGGGTAGAATTTTTTTTTGTCGGTCATGTGCGCCATGCCTGTAATAGCGTTGCATATTGTTTAGCTCAGGTATGTGCGCCATGCTTCTATAGTTATCCAGGGTGGCGCCGAATCCGATATTTGGTTGAAACTCGCAAGAGCTCTGCGCGCCTCCCTCTTAGTTGCTGCATCAAAGCGGACACCGCTGTTTTGGTTGGTGCTCTTTCGATCTTGGGCGATCGTGTAAAATGTATTCCCATTTATTTCGTACCCTTTGTAAGTCAATACAGTCAAAGATGGCCCCCTGGCCAACGAGTACAACTCATCAAAAACAGTGTTGTCACCCTTGAGACTTGTTTGCAACCAACTGCCGAAAGTCCTAATGTGTTCACATATAATCTAGTCGTCACACTGCTCTGGGTGCTTGGAGCGTAGAATGTTCTTGTGTTCATCGACATACGGGGTCACCAAGGTAGAATTCTCTAGAACTGTGTAGTGTGCTTGAGACCAAGAATGGTTGTCCCTACATATTATTGAGACCCCTCCTAGAATGCCTTTTCCACTTAGTCTCCCCTCATACCGCGATTGAGGGAGACCAATCTTCTTAAGGTCAGGAATGAAGTCAACAAAAAACCCAATGACATCCTCTGTTTGATGGCCCATGGAGATGCTTCCTACAGACATATTTCTTTAGGACTCCCATGAACCTCTCAAAGGGGAACATATTGTGTAGAAATATAGGGCCCAAAATGAAAATCTCGTCGACTAGATGAACTAGGACATGCGTCATGATATTGAAGAAGGATGGTGGGAACACCAGCTCAAAACTAACAAGACATTGCGCCACATCTCTCCTTAACCTTGGTAGGATTTCATACTTTCACTAGTGCAAGTTCTCTCAACAATAATAACATAATTAGATCATATAACAATCCCTCAACATGCAACAAAGAGTCACTCTAAAGTCAGTAATAGTGGAGAACAAACGAAGAGATTATCGTAGGGTACAAAACCACCTCAAAGTTATTCTTCCCGATCAATCCATTGGGATATTCCTATAAGTGTCACAAACAACCCTAGGGTTCATAGTAAAATAACACCTTAAGACACAAATCAACCAAAACCCTAATGTCACCTAGATACTCCAATGTCACCACAAGTATCCACGGGTTTGATTATACGATATGCATCACACAATCTTAGATTCATCTATTCAAACCAACACAAAGAACTTCAAAGAGTGCCCCAAAGTTTCTACCGAAGAGTCAAGACGAAAACGTGTGCCAACCCCTATGCATAGATTCCCAAGGTCACGAAACCCGCAAGTTGATCACCAAAACATACATCAAGTGGATCAATAGAATACCCCATTGTCACCACGGGTATCCCACGCAAGACATACATCAAGTGTTCTCAAATCCTTAAAGACTCAATCATATAAGATAACTTCAAAGGGAAAACTCAATACATTACAAGAAGATAGAGGGGGAGAAGCATCATATGATCCAACTCTAGTAGCAAAGCTCACGGTACATCAAGATCGTGACAAATCAAGAACACGAGAGAGAGAGAGAGAGAGATCAAACACATAGCTACTGGTACATACCCTCAGCCCCGAGGGTGAACTACTCCCTCCTCGTCATGGAGAGCGCCGGGATGATGAACATGGCCACCGGTGATGGATCCCCCCTCCAACAGGGTGCCGGAACAGGGTCCCGATTGGTTTTGGTGGCTACAGAGGCTTGCGGCTGCGGAACTCCTGATCTAGGTTTCTTTTCAGGGGTTTCGTATTTATAGGAATTTTTCGTGTCGGTTTCACGTCAGGGGGATCTCCGAGTCAGCCACGAGGTAGGGGCACGCTACCAGGGGTAGGGTGCGCCCTCCACCCTCGTGGATGAATCATGACTCTTCTGGCCCAACTCTTTTGCTTCGAGGGCTTCTTCTGGTCCATAAAAAATCTCTGTAAATTGACAGGTCAATTGGACTCCCTTTGGTATTCCTTTTCTGTAAAACTCAAAAACAAGGAAAAACAGAAACTGGCACTGGGCTCTAGGTTAATAGGTTAGTCCCAAAATCATATAAATAGCATATAAATGCATATAAAATATCCAAGATGGATAATATAATAGCATGGAACAATCAAAAACTATAGATATGTTGGAGACGTATCAGCTAATCGAACGTTTTTCGGTAGAAGCCCCCTCAATGCAACCGGAAGCAGTTGCGTCATAATCACGTGGTAGTCATGAGACTTTAGGTTCTGGAACTTTTTCTCTGGCATATTTATTATTCCCTTTATATTCACGAGAAGCCAGACGGGACCTTCATACTGAGTAGGCATTCAAAGAAGATTTCCTTCTCTTCTTTGGTAAGAGTGTAGCTGGCAGGACCTTCATACTGCTTTGTAGGCATGCCGTATTTTTCGTGCACACGTTGCTGGTCCTCTCGTGCCTCCAGTGTATGTTTTGTCTTCCCATACACACCCAAGAAGCCTAGCAGGTTCAAGCAAAGATTCTTCGTCATGTGCATCACGTCAATTGAAGAGCAGACCTCTAGGTCTTTCCAGTAGGGTAGGTCCCAAAATATAGATTTCTTCTTCCACATGGGTGCGCGTCCCTCAGCGTCATTCGGAACAGATAGTTTGCCGGGACCCTTTCCAAAGATTACTTGTAAATCATTGACCATATCAAGTATGTGATCACCGGTACAGATGGCGGGCTTCTTTCGGTGATCTGCCTCACCTTTGAAATGCTTGCCTTTCTTTCGACATTGATGGTTGGTCGGAAGAAATCGACGATGCCCCGGGTACACATTCTTCCTACATTTGTCCAGGTATATACTTTCGGTGTCATCTAAACAGTGTGTGCATGTGTGGTATCCCTTGTTTGTCTGTCCTGAAAGGTTAGTGAGAGCAGGCCAATCATTGATGGTAACAAACAACAACGCATGTAGGTCAAATTCCTGTTGTTTGTGCTCATCCCACACACGTACACTGTTTCCATTTGACAGTTGTAAAAATCTTCAACTAATGGCCTTAGGTACACATCAATGTCGTTGTCGGGTTGCTTAGGGCCTTGGATGAGAACTGGCATCATAATGAACTTCCGCTTCATGCACAGCCAAGGAGGAAGGTTATAGATACATAGAGTCACAGGCCAGGTGCTGTGATCTTTGCTCTGCTCCCCAAAAGGATTAATGCCATCCGTGCTTAAACCAAACCATACGTTCCTTGCGTCACCTGCAAAGTCCTCCCAGTACTTTCTCTCGCTTTTTCTCCACTGCGACCCGTCAGTGGGTGCTCTCAACTTCCCATCTTTCTTACGGCCCTATGTGTGCCATCACATCAACTTGGCATGCTCTTTGTTTCTGAACAGACATTTCAACCGTGGTATTATAGGAGCATACCACATCACCTTGGCAGGAACCCTCTTCCTGGGGCGCTCGCCGTCAATATCACCAAGGTCATCTCGTCTGATCTTATACCGCAATGCACTGCATACCGCGTATGCATTCAAATCCTCATACACACCGCGGTAGAGGATGCAGTCATTAGGGCATGCATGTATCTTCTACACCTCCAATCCTACAGGGCATACAACCTTCTTTGTTGCGTACATACTGTCGGGCAATTCGTTATCCTTTGGAAGCTTCTTCTTCAATATTTTTCAGTAGCTTCTCAAATCCTTTGTCAGGTACACCATTCTCTGCCTTCCACTACAGCAATTCCAGTGTGGTATCGAGCTTTGTGTTGCCATCTTCGCAATTGGGGTACAACCCTTTTTTGTGATCCTCTAACATGCGATCAAACTTCAGCTTCTCCTTTACACTTTCGCATTGTCTCTTCGCATCAACAATGACCCCGCGAAGAGCATCATCGGGCATATCATCTAGTTCCTCTTGATGTCCAGCTTCCCCCGTTGCAGCATCACCGTATTCAGGGGGCACATAGTTGTCATCATCCTCTTATTCTTTGATGTCTTCCATCATAACCCCTCTTTCTCCATGCTTGGTCCAAACATTATAGTGTGGCATGAAACCCGTATAAAGCAGGGGGTGTGAAGGGTTTTTGAGTCAGAGTAAGACCTCGTATTCCCACATATAGGTCATGGACAACACATAAAACCATTCTGCTTGTTTGCGTCAGCCACTGCGAGAAAATTATTCACGCCCTTAATATACTCGGAGGTGCGTCTATTACCGTACATCCATTGCCGGTTCATCTGCGTACGTCATGAATAGATAAGTGACAAAATTAATAGAAGTTCATCATCACATTAAAACCAAAGTACATACATAGTTGTCATTGAACAACATATAGCTCATTTCAATGCAACAACAAATGTGATCATAATCGCAACTAAGGTAACAATTGATCTAACGGCATAATGATACCAAGCCTCAGTATGAATGGCATATTTTCTGACCTTTCTAATCTTCAAGCGCATTGCATCCATCTTGATCTTCTGATCATCAACGACATCCGCGACATGCAACTACAATATCATCTTCTCCTCCTCAATTTTTCCTTCAAGTAATTGTTTTCTTATTCAACTAAATTTAACCTCTCGACAATAGGGTCGGTTGGAATTTCCAATTCACATACCTCCTAGATAAAAAAAATCTATGTCACGTTGGTCGACATAATTGTCATAAAGACTAAATGAACCAAATAGTTATAAAAAATAATATATACCACATCTGAATCATAGACAAGACGAGGGCTGACGGAGGCGGATACCAAAACCATCGCACTATATAATAACAAACAATAATAAAAGTAAGAAAATTACACAAGTATCTATCTAAATCATACAAGTAAGGACTTTTTCCTTTTAGAAAGAAGATAAGATCAAGAAGCTCACCATGGTGGTGTCGGTGACGAGATCAGCGCGGGCAATCGACGGTGGTGAGGACGGGGACGGGATAGGATGGACCGCCAAACCTAGACAAATCTAGAGGAAAATGGACTTTGGACAAGGAGCTTCGAGAGGAGAAAGCTTAAGTGTGGCTTGGGCATTTCACTGAACACCTCGTGTGCATAGGACGTGAGCTAGAGCACCACAAAGCTCTCCCACGGCCAGCCCAAAAAATAGGGCACTCCACTGCTCTGCTCGCAGGCAAGGCTATATATATAGGCATGTCATTGGTCCCAGTTCGTGGCTGGAGCTGGGACTAAAGGACCACATATGGTCCCGGTTCCAGCCACGAACCGGGACTAAAGGTTGTGGGCTAGGAGAAAGGCCCATTGGTCCCCATTCGTGTCTGGAACCGGGACCAGAGGGGCCAGACGAACTGGGACCAATGCCCCACGAGGCCCGGCCGCCCCCCTAGCCTCATGAACCAGGACCTATGCCCCCAAGGGTCCCGGTTCGCGACTGAACCAGGATTAATGGGCTTATGTGGCCTGGACCGAAGCCCTGTTTTCTACTAGTGAGCCAAAACAGAGAAGGGCAACACTGAGTCAATAACACTAGTGTTGTCGTGATCGCGGGTAGGATAAACATGCAACGCGTAGTGGCGGCTGCCAGATTCTGTTTGCAGGGGCCAAGATAGGATTTAGCGTATGAATTAGCTGAGTGATCCAAAACTAAGTGTTCATGTGTTGAAACTGAAGTACTAAACCAAATATCTTAGTTAGGACACAGTGTGTTGGGTGTGAACAGTTATTTGTAAAGCTGTTTTTTGTGTTTAGTGTGTTGGATTGCTAAACTCGTGTTTTTGTGCGGAGAAACTCATGTTTTTTCCTAGGCAAAATATGGTAGGCACCAAAATTATGATTGTGCCATGACGAGTTAGAGCATCTACAACAGGAGCCCCCATATCCGCAATGGCCTGCACAAATTTTCTTGAAGACGTTCCCCTCCTTGCCCGACCTGCCCTATTCCTTCTTTTTCGCCTTGTTCGCACAGTCGCCGCTGCCGTTCGGCCACCATCATCCCCAATCCATAGGTTAACCACCGGAGGTCCCAACCCACAACGCTACTGACCGTGCTGCCATCGAACGACGCCTTCCCCAGATATACACCTCGAGCTCTATGGTTCGGTGAAATGTCGGAGCAGTTTTGTCATTATTTTGGTCATTTGTAGGTCACCGATGGATTCAGCGTGGAATGATGTCTATGGATACATGGACCTTGATGAATTCATATTTAACAAGCTCATCGATTCATCAGATTCAAATGACGAAAATGCTAAATTGTCGATGATGATGAGCATCCAAGAGGAAACGGAGAAGGCATAGGAGCACGTACTCCATCCAGTCCTTTTTACTCTGCATATAAGATTTGAATGAAGTCAAACGTCGTAAAGTTTGACCAACTTTTAAAAAAATATTAACATTCACAATAAAAAATCAATATCATTAGATGCATAATGGATTCATTTTTCATATTGTATAACTTTAATATTATAGATGTTGGTATTTTTCCTATAAATTTGGTCAAAGTCGATGAAGTTTGACTTCAAACAAATCCTATATGCAGAGTAAAAAGGACTAGAGGGAGTACTAAACTTCAAGGCGTCCATAAAGGACCGGAGAGTTATTCCCCGGCATAGGATTGTCGGTGCACGGCTTCTATACACGGACTACTTCACACTGGACCCAACATAACATGAAGGGCTTTTTCGACTTTGCTTCTGGTTGAGCAGGGATTTGTTCTTGTGCGTCGTGACTGCTATGGAGAAGGTTGATGACAGCTTCGAGCTTTTGGAAGGATTGTTGTGAAAAACTTTCTTTCTTTTCTCTACAAAAATGCACGACTGATCTTAGGATGCTTGCCTATGGTAAGGTTGTTGATGCCATTGATACTAAAATACGTATGGGATAGACCACGGTCTTGAGCCTCTTGGTTCAATTTTCATGCACTGTGGTGAATGTGTTTGAAGCAAAGTACCTAAGAGAGCTAATTATGGAGACAAAGAAAAAATATTGGCAATTAGAGCTTTAAGAGAATTCCCAAGTATGCCCGGCTCAGTCGATTGCACATGCACTAGCAATGGAGAATATCCCAAAAGGTTTGCGTGGTAGTACCAAGGTCATGTCAAAGAGGCCGCCACCATACTTGAAGTAGTGGATTTGGCATGCTTTCTTTGGCACGCTTGGTTCTAACAATGACATCAATGTGCTCTAACCATCTCCTTTGTTTTTGTTCAAGGGATTTTGTGATGGGGAAGCGCCCTCGTGCAACTACACCATCAACGACCACAACTAAACATGGGGTACTTTCTTGCTGATGGTATCCTTGATGGGCGACATTTGGGCAGACTATATTGGATCCTTGTTGTTAGTGTATGACAATCTATGGGGTTACAATATGCCCATTTCCGTTCGGTGAAGGGGAATGCAACACACAAAGAGCACCAAGATCGGCATGTAGTGGTTTTTACCCAGGTTCGGGCTGCAAAGATGCGTAAAAACACAACTCCTGCTTTTGGTGGATTATGTGTGTCTAAGTCCTGTTTACAGAGAGCGCAGCCCTTGCCAGCAAGGGCTTTCGAGGGTGTTGCTAGCTAAACAGGGACTGAATCCCTCTAAAGGATGCCATGGGCCTCCTTTTATAGCATAAGGGGTCACCAACAGTGGCAAAAAGGTAATTACATGCTGATGATAGCCACAATGTTATCATACCTAAGCCTGACAACATAGGACAAAATCAATAAATGCTCGGTTAGGTGCCGTGCTCTGCTCGATGCCGGGAAGGGGTCTTCCTCCACTTGTTCCGGTGGTCCAGCTACCTTTTATTACCATCACACGCGTACGTATGGGTGTCAATAAAGGTAATATTCATGCGGTGGTTCTCCACCCGGCCCGATAGCTCCTACCTACCCGCCCGCCACTTGTCAGCAGATCTCTGTGTACTCACCACGTGTCAACAAGTTGCTAATGCGGGTGTGTGGGTGGAGCTGGCGAGAGCTTGTGGCTCGCCGGGTCTTGAGCTTGTCGTTGGCATGGGAAGTTCGTTCCTGAGAAGGCTTGCTTCCAGGGAACCCTAGCCTTGATCAAGCCTTGAGCCTTGAGATGATCTTTAGTACTTCTCGATGACCTACCAGGGGATCTCCTTCACATTATTTATTCACCGTGTCTTGAGTGCCTTTGGGATGGACCCATCCTCTGCCATGTCTTTCCCAGCACAGAGGCTGGAACTTGTTGGTGCGTGGTAAGGGGTAAGAACACCCACTGTTCACTACATCGACAACTAGGGTTCGTTCTTGAAAGATAGAAGAAGATGACACATCACCGTGCACATTGTGCATGCGCGTCCAGCCCAGGGTCTCCGTTAGCAAATCTAGTAATTGTATTTTAAATCTATGTTTGTTTGCCGGCTGAACTATGGTGTTTAAACTGCGTATTTTTGGTTTGGATTAAATTTGATGTGTGCATGTTTGTTCTGTCCTAGTTTGGTTGATCATCTATATACTATAGTTTGTTTCATGTTGCATGTATCTTGTAGATTTATGGGACTCAAGATGAGGTACACGGCTATACATGCGGCCGTTTGAGAATTGATCGAACACTATCCACGGATGCTGATGTATAGGGGCAAAATTATCTATGAAGAGTTTGCAGAGGGGGACGAATTAACTATGTGTTCTGTAAATGCTCTAAGGGGTAAAACAATGGTCTAAAAAACATATGACCTTAGATTTATCTAGATATGGCTATACTCTAGACACATTTTTATCCTACATGCATCTGTATCTAAAAAATATGTAAGGAGGGAGTACCAAATAATTAGCCCAAAATTTTAAAAGTGCACATACACTTTTTTGCCTAACCGAGCGGCCGGCTAGGAACCGCACGATTTCAGTCACGCGTGTGCGTCCCCACTTCAAGTGTGATCTCGTCGACAGCCCACCCACCCATCATCTCACCCCACCCACCCAGCCGATCGAGCCCACCATCCACCCCACTATCTCTCGCAGCTTCCCCAATTCTTCTGGATCAAGGCATCGTCGCAGTCGTAGTCGCTATCGGTGTCAAAACTGGTGGATCTCGGGTAGGGGGTCCCAAATTGTGCGTCTAAGGTCGATGGTAATAGGAGGTGGGGGACACGATGTTTACCCGGGTTCGGTCCCTCTTTGTCGAGGTAATACCCTACTTCCTGCTATATTGATCTTGATGATATGAGTATTACAAGAGTTGATTTACCACGAGATCGTAATGGCTAAACCCTAGAAGTCTAGCCTATGATTATGATTGTTGTTGTCTTCTATCGACTAGCCTAGCCCTGGTTTATATAATGCATCAGAGGCGTAGATAACAAGAGTCCTAGCTGAATACGCCGGTGGGGGTGGAGGCCTTGTATTGATCACCAAGTCTTGTGGAATCTTCCTTGTATGCGACAGCTGTCTGAACTGGCCCATGAGTATACGGCCATGGGGGTCCTCGGCCTAATCCAACTGATCGGGAGACGACATGATGAGTACCCCTGGTTCAGGACACCATTAGTAGCCACCTGAATCGGTCTTCAAGTTGGGGACACTCCTCGATTCTTCTGAACTATTATTCATCTTTGGTCGTCGGTCTTGAAAAATGGTTCAAAAATCTTCTCATCTTCGATCTTGAGGATCGCAGAAATGCATCCGAAGAGTTTACATGTCAGGTATCCGAGGAGCCCCTTTAAGTTTCCGGCCTTTATCAATGCCTTGTTATTTTTATGCCACACCTCGGGTTTGAAGTTGTTCCCGGGCGGTAGTGTCCTCTTGCGTCCGAGCTCCAATCCCGGACTGTATTCGAGGTATCTTTTGCAGCCGAGCACCAACGTCGGGCTGTATCCAAGCTCCAACACCGGACAGTATCCGAGCTCCAACGCTGCACTATATCCAAGCTCCAACGCCGGACTGAATCTGAGGTATCGTAGATCACCTTGGTTCTAAAAAGTTGAAGAAGTTTAGCCATGCTTAATGCCGGAAATGCCCTCTATGGAGCCAGCCACTGGCGCCCGAGCTTTATGCCGGACTGCTTCCAAGGTGGTGCACCACCCCGTCCGCGGGCTGATTTTTTGTGAATATTTTTAATTGTTGCAATTTATTCTCTGCCGAGGTATATAGCCAGTATATGTATATCCAGTAGCCCTCAAGGTGTGTATCAGTCTAAAACTCGAGATGCACCTGAAGGAAAACATGAAACCGCTGTTCCTAGTAGCCCGTGAGACTCAGGTCGATGCACGAAATTGGCCTGAGGATCAACTCCTAGCTCGGCAGCATACATAGGAATAAAAACGTAGTGTAATATATTAGAGATAATAGTGATCGGCGAACGGGCCCTTGAGAGAGGGTCTTGAGAAGTTGCCGCAATATATTAGCTTGATGCCAGATTAGGTCCAGATGGTACCTATTGTTATCCGAAGACGCGTTTGCCCATAGTTCGGTCAAGCGGAACACTAAGCACTTTGAATTTTCTGCATTGAACAGGCAACGCAGTAGCCCCCGAGACACTGGTCGGGTGGCAACACCAGATCAGGGGATCGATGTGCCCCTTTAATATTTATAAATAATGAGCGCGAAGCCCAATTTCCCCAAGCCTTAATGTGGGCACGGGTGGCCGAATTAAGGATCAATATCCATAGTAAAATCACAGATTATGTGTAATGATTCTATGTATCCAAGTACTCTATATCATTAATGCTCAAATCTGTATTGTACAAAACTTTGTTGACCGACCATCGGCTTCAACCTCTTCGGCCAGTAGCCGAGGAGTGTTTTTCTACTTTATAAAGCCGTTATAAGGGCAAAGATTTATGGAAAACAAGGCAATCCGGCCATACAGTTTTATAAACAAAGGTACGGGGAGAGATATGTTATATTACTTAATGTAAGAAACATCTTCCAAGGAAAATAGTCCCGCTATCGGTTCTTTTCTTTGGGTCGTCATGCTTATCATGATCATGAAACCTCACCTCCGATCAATGGGAGGAAAATATTGAGGATTTAGTTCGTGGAAAGTTCCTGAACTCTATGGGATTAATGAACCAAAATTTTCACTTCCGTCGTTGCCGACCAATGTGATCCTTTAAGATTGCTAGCTTTTGGCTTCACCCAGTCTGAGGTACTAACTCGCATGACCCGGTAGTAAAAATCACAGAGGTGCTCCCTTTACCGCATATCCGAACAATCGGGAACGTAGAGGTAAGCACAGGAGCCAGGCAACCCAGCTTGGCAAAAATCTTAAGTTAAATTGAGGCATATTTATGGCTTTATAACGATGATTATGGAAGGCGGCCCTTGTATATTAAAGACAAATGCCGATGATATGTTTATTTTGACTCCGTTACGACCGTTTGTCAGTTGAAAGTGGCCCATCGTCAGCTTCTACCCCTTTGTAGATACTACGCAAGGTGTTTCACAATAACAAGACAACCCTTAGTCGATGTCTCGGTGCCCGAAGGCGGTTGTGTTAGGGGAAACGAGGCAATCAGATATGCGGGCTTTATAACTTTCACTTAGTCATAGGAGCTTTAAACTGGGGAAGCTAGCTACGAGCCCCCAGTTAGTGCTTGGAGACAGCCGAGGTCAAGCCGTAAACACTTTGGCCAATGTTATGAATGGTCCGTCAAATAACATAATCATCAGATCACTAACCAGTTTACGCTTATTGTGGCAGTCAGTTTTCGGCTTTCTCCACTGAGGTGCTTAACTATGCGAGCTGGAAGCACAATCACAGTGGTTCTCCCTTTGCACACCTAGCCGAACAAAGCGGAACGTAGGAGGCAAGCACAGGAGCCGGGCAACCCAACTATTGACCGAAGACACAATTTGAAACCGATGCATATATAGCAATATCCGAGAATATTTTTGCCGAATCTCTAAAGGTGTACGGCGTTGCACTGCAAGACTTATGCTGGTGTCACATCCCTAGCTTCTGGTGCTGTCTAGTGTTGCATCTTGCTTGCATCATGTTTAAATTTTTGAAACTTGAACTGAGGAATTTTGGAAGCCTCAAGAACTTAAATAAAAGAGGGGCAAAGAACCCTGGGAAAATGCATTCAATGTTCCAAAATGGCCTTAAATAATGTTGGTTATATTTTGGCAAGGGTTTTGCACCAAACCAAAAATAATGAACATTTGAGGAATATTTTGAGCACTGAATTTAAATCATTATTGTATTTGAATTTGGAATTATGTTCATAATATATGGGATATATTTTCAAATAACTCTGAAATGCTTTATGTGCTGTTGGAAAAGTCCATCTAGCAAATAAAAAAATATTCAGAGGAGTTTTTGGCATTGTTTGAATTTGTTTAAATTCAAAACAATGCCAAAACAAATTTAAAAAAAATAGAAAAACAGAATTAAAACAGAAAGAGAGAGAAAGAACCGTACCTGGGCCACTTACCTGTAGCCGGCCCAGCTCCTCCCGCTGGCCCAGCCCACCTCCTCCCCCCCCTTGTCCTCTTCTTCCTCTGCCAGTAGGCAGAGGCGAGGCGTGGCGCACGCCCGAAGAGCTCCGGCCACCTCCTGCTTACCTGCTCGCCGCTGGAGGCACCCGAGGGAGCCACGCACTCCCCCCCTCGTTCCCCACGACCTCTCTCACTCTCCCGTAGCTCTCCCTCGCTCCTCCCTCTCCTCTGCTCTCTCTCCCTCACGCGACCGAATGGAGGCCGTCGCCGCCGACCAGCGCTCGCGCGGCCACAGCCACCGTCTCGTCTCCCCGACGCCTCCCAGAGCTCCGCCGGTCCTCCCTCGTCCTCCTCGTCGTCTCACGCGACCAGATGAGCCCCGGAACGCCGCCCCCGACGTTTTCCCCCTCGCCGGCCGCCGAGGATCTTCTCCGTCGATTCGGCCACTCCGGCGCGCCCCCGAGCCCACTAACCCTCCCTGCAGCTCCGCGGTGAGCCCTCGACCCGATTCCCCCTCTCCCCGTTGCCCCACCTCCCTCTCTAGCTAGCCCCACCACCTTGCCCGAGAATCCCTCGCCGCCGGCCATGGCGCCGTCGCGGCCACAGCCGTCACCGCTTGCTTATGAGCCCGCCAACGCGCTCAGCGCATCCGAAGGAGCTCAAATCACCCAACTGCTGCTCCTCCCGTGCTCTGTGGCATAGTTCCCGTCGATAGCCGAACTCCGGCGGCCGCAAAAGAGCTCGCCGCCGTTAACTCCGGCCACCCCAGCACCAAACACCGCCACCGTTGGATGCGCCACATCGCCAGCTACTCGTAGCACCCACCCGCGCATCAAACCGTGGCCGGAGCAGCATTTCCGACGCCCTCCGCCGTTGCTGGCGTCGCCGGCGACAAGCCGCGGGTCAACTCCGGCGGGTTTGACCCGGGATTTGACCCCCTGACGTGTGGGCCCAGGCGCCTGGTTGATTAGGGTTAGATTACTTAGCGTTAATTAACCTAGCTAATTAGATAGGCCACTGACAGGTGGGCCCCCGCCATCAGGTGATTAGCTTAAGCTAATCACCACCTAATCTAACCCCAGAGCCACTGACATGTGGGCCCTAGTGCCCTAATCTTTAATTAAATTAAACTAACCCCCCCTGTCTAACCTGTGTCACTGACGTGTGGCCCCCACACGTCAGGTTTGACTCTGAGCGCCCAGTTGACCTGCTGACGTCATCATGACATCAGACTGACGCAATAAGTATTTTCTGGATTTAATATTATTCAGGAAATTTCAGAAAATAGCTAAAACTTCAATAAATCATAGAAAATTAACCGTAACTCCAAATTAAATAAATTATATATGAAAAATTATCAGAAAAATTCAAGGAATCCATATGTACCATTTTCATGCATGTTAGAACAACTTATAGCTACTGTTTAGCACAAATCATATAAAGGGCATTTAAATATCCACATATGGAGTTTGAATTTGAATCTTGGATTCAAACCAACTCCATTTAATCTGGTTTTAGTTGCATTAGCCCAACACACATTCATTTTGCCATGTCATGATCATGCATCATATTGTGCATTGCATTGATTGTGTTCCCTTCTGTGTTGCCGGTATTTGTCCCCCCCTCGATAGACGTGATACCGAGGATGTGATCGTTGACACTGATGAAGACTCAATGTTATCTTCAGAAGTGCCAGGCAAGCAAAACCCCCTTGTTCATTCCGATACAATCCTACTCTCTCGCTCCTGCTCTCTTTTAATGCTTTAGGACAACACCGATTCATCTGTTACTTGCTGCGGTAGCTGAACCCCTTTATCCTCTGCATGACCTGTCATTGCCACAGTAAATAGATGAAACCCACTAGCATGAGTAGGAGTTGTTTGAGCCCTGTTGTGCCTACTCATTCATGCTTGTTTGTCATGCCTGCTACTGCTTAGAGTTGAGTCAGGTCTGATTCATCGGGAATGAATCAGAGGTGTGTGAACATGTCCTACTGTGTGTGAGCTAAGTGTGTGAATACGATTTGGTAAAGGTAGCGGTGAGAGGCCATGTAGGAGTACATGGTGGGTTGTCTCATTGCAGCCGTCCTCAGGAACTGAGTTCTGTGTTTGTGATCCATGATTCAGCTACTACCACGCATTGGGCCCGAAACCAATGGACCCTCTCGGCTTCTTAATCACCCTTGTCCTCTGTCCAGGAGTTGCAAGTAGTTTCTGGTGTTTGTAGTATGCTGGAGGCCGTGCGCAGTGCTGACCGTAGGGGTGGGCTGTGATGCGGTAGGCACATGGCACGGTGTACCGGGCGCCCGTTTGGTGTCTCGGGAACCCTGTTCACATCGTTTGGGGCTGTGAGCGAAACTCCGGCCGGATCTCCTCATGGATGGAACCCGAATAGGCGATAAACCTGGACTAGAGACTTGAGTGTTTAGGCAGGCCGTGGCCGACACCCACGTTGGGCTTCCGCTTGAAGGTTGCCGAGTACATGTCGTGTAAACGGCGGTAAGTGGTGAGAGCGTGTGTGAAGAAGTACACCCCTGCAGGGTTAACATCATCTATTCGAATAGCCATGTCCGCGGTAAAGGACTTCTCGGTTGCTTATATCAGTTCATAGACAAGTGAAAGTGGATACTCTAAAATACGCAAGATAAGCGTGAGTGCTATGGATGGCGTTCTCGTAGGGAGACGGGAGCGGATCCATAGTGGTGTATTGATATGGTGAATATGTGGACTCGTGTGCGCCACCTCAAAAGAGTTACATTGCAGTCGTAGTTCAGGATAGCCACCGAGTCAAAGCTGGCTTGCTGCAGTTAAACCCCACCATCCCCTTGTTGATAATGATGCATGTGTAGATAGATCTGATGTAAGTCTTGTTGGGTACATTTGTACTCACGTTTGCCTATTTTATGTTTTTGCAGAGAGACTTCGGTCTCACTAGTAGTTCCACGTGGTCTTCGACGTTTAGCTTGATACCTCAGCTACGATCTTGTGCCCTCGGCAGGATCTGATAGATAGTCAGGCTTCTCAGCCTTTTTCATTTATAGATGTCTGTACTCAGACATGATGGCTTCCGCGTGTGCTTTGATTTGTATGCTCTGATTGTTGGGTCATGAGACCCATGTTTGTAATATCTCGCTCCTCGGAGCCTATTGAATAAATTACTTGAGTCGTAGAGTCATGTTGTGATGCCATGTTGTATTTGCACATATCGAGCATATTGTGTGTATGCTATTGAAATGCTTGGTATGTGTGGGATCTGACCATCTAGTTGTTTATCTTTAGTAGCCTCTCTTACCGGGAAATGTCTCCTAGTGTTTCCACCGAGCCATGGTAGCTTGCTACTGCTCTGGAACACTTAGGCTGGCCGGCATGTGTCCTTCTTCGTTCCTGTGTCTGTCCCTTCGGGGAAATGTCACGCGATGAATACCGGAGTCCTGTTAGCCCGCTACAGCCCGGTTCACCGGAGTCCTGCTAGCCCAGTGCTACAGCCTGGATTCACTCGCTGATGACCGACACGTTCGATGCTGGGTCATGGATGCCTGTCCCTGTAAGTCTGTGCCACTTTGGGTTTATGACTAGCCATGTCAGCCCGGGCTCCTTATCATATGGATGCTAGCGACACTGTCATATACGTGTGCCAAAAGGCGCAAACGGTCCCGGGCAAAGGTAAGGCGACACCCGTGGGAATACCGTGCGTGAGGCCGCAAAGTGATATGAGGTGTTACATGCTAGATCGATGTGGCATTGAGTCGGGGTCCTGACAGCGTTGGTATCAGAGCTTGACTGCCTGTAGGATTACCAAGCCAAACTGGTCAAAGTTGAGTCTAGAAATTCTTTAGTTATATAAGGGAATTGATTGTGGGACGGAACGTAAGGCTCTTTTTACTCCTTATACCTCATGGCCTTCTGATTTGAGTCATCATCTTCTCTTCTACGGGGATTAAGAACTAGGCTATCTCTTCTTTCTATCAGGATCACGTGTTACTAATCCGTAGACTTATAAGATTGTTGGATTTAAGCCTCAGTTCAGTTTATACTACCTCTGTATGTTAACTGTTGATCTCGAAACCTTGATATTGTGCTTCTGAGTGGTTATGCCACCATTTTTGTGAATGTCTCAAATCTTTTCTGAGCATTTACAGCCGTTATGCTGTCCGAGTCATCCCAGGTTTCTAAGTAGTCTGATGCAATTGCAAATCCTTTTTTCCCGTTTCAATGTTCCCATGGGCCAGATTAACCACACTAATCAGTGAGTTGAGGTACTTCGTTACCTTGACATATATGTTGGAATAATTATTATGACCCTAGGTGTTTTAGGGAGTCACCTAGTAATCTAGCAACGTTTTGTGTTCCCAGTGTGAAGATTCTGGCCTTTATTATCGAAAGCATCCTGTGATGCCATTTAGTTAGTAGGCATTCTACTCCTTGGGTTTTGAACCCGAGATTCACTCTACTTACTTCATGTTGATAGGGTTTGCTAGTTCCTTTAGGATATTAGTAACCTTTGCATTAGTCCTCGATGTTCGTGGTATTCCTTTCTTCCAAATACTATGAACCGCTTATGGCAGATGTTCCTCGCTGATCGAAAGATCACAATCAGAGTGCTCTCGATGGGTTCTCGATTCTACATTGTGACTCTGCCAGTTCTACCTTTCTGCATGGGTTATCCGGAAGAAATATGTGGAATTCGTTCGACATGCTAAACCATGCATCCACAACTCAGAAAATCGTATGTTCCTTTGAGTTGTCCCTCTTTAGTTGTCTTCTGACCCTCGTCTATCAATTGATAGTCAAGAGTATGCGTGCGTTCGTTTATCGATGCCTATTACTCTTGTGGTCCATCAAGCCATTCTATCGCAGAATGACTAGGAGAAACAAACTCCAGTACCTCTTCCATATCTAGGATTGGGTCAAAGCTATTGTACTCCGCAGATCAAATTGCCAGCCCAGCTTTTGATTCTGTTCTACCCTGAAGTATTACCGTCTTTATGTCAGGATTTTCATGAGAATTGCACCGGCTCTTGTGAATTCTTGATGTAGTGATACTTCTCGCCATTATTATTCATCCCTCGGTTCCATGTTGTCGCAACCGGAATGCCGACAAGTGAATCGTGATGTGTGAATTCAATACTCCTAGCAACCTTGTTGCTTGGTAGTTAATGGGCAATAATTTCATTCTTAGCGTGCTGGTTTTGAATCACCATTCTAAGATTGATCGTGCTACCTAGTCCTTATTTCCTGGTGCACTCTTTGGTTGATGAGTTAGGATTTTGTCAAGTCCTCGCTCATTTGATCATATCATCTTGCCCTGAAAAGCAAGATTGTTCTCGAGCTTAGTAACATATCGGTGGTACGTGATTTCCGAAGATCTTCTCGGAAGTATTACCAGGTTGTCACCTGACCGCTATGTTGAGCTCGTGATCAAGTTGGTTTCTTGTGAACCACCCTTTCTCCAAGAATCTGTGATAGATATCCCTGAGCTAGTTGGTTAAGCTAGACAACAACTTGGAGGGTTGGAAGATAAACGCTTGCCTGACTTAGTTCGTTCCAAAGGGATATTCTTGTGTAGTGTGTGTTGAAGAAAGATGATATCTTCATCGATTGGTCCCTGTGATCAGTTGCTGGACCTATCGTCTTATCAATCCTTTGATTTGAGTGTGGGCTATCGTCAAATCAAATCAGTACCAACGATGCTCGTAATGTTGTCTTATTCGTGGATGATCCCTCGAGCATACATCATTATATCTTTGGTCTGACCAATGCTATCACCGTGTTCACTTAACTATGGAATTCCTTTTTAAAAGGAAACCTAGATGAATTGTTGTTGAGCCCATTGACAACATCCTTATCTCCTCCATGATTTTGTTGAACATTAAGCTAGTGTTGGAAACTTTTGAAAGCATTTGTTCATGCTAGCTCATGAAGCATATGTTCGGATGTAAGAAGTGACTTCCTCTAGTTCATGTGCATTTGATGCAAGTTGCCGCCGTGGACTCGAGAAAGTCAATGTTGCTTCCTCTGGAATCATCGCAAGTCAGTCATGCACACGTGCGAAGTATTCTGTGGTCTGGAGACTTGCAACCTTCATTCCATATCTGTATCCTAGCACACCAAGCCACTGACTGATTTGTTCAAGGAGAAGGAGTATGTTCATAAGAGCTAACCCGGGCTTAATCAAGAACTTTGATATCCTCGATGATGGTTCCCAACCAGAACTCGATAGTGCTTTATTATAAGACTACCATGTGGTCATGCTTGTCTAGGACAACATGTTCACATGTTTGTAGCAGAACCAGCTCATGTTTTGGAGCTTGCTATCATAGTTCATTTCCCGAGAATCTCGCAACGTCATCTCGTCGATTTGTGTTGCAAACTTTCATTTTCTTCCCAGACTCGATGAGTCTGGAATATCCTGACACCAACCAGATCTGAGTCTCAGGCAGATATGATGGTTGGAATATTTTCCAAGAACTATAATATTGGTCCCTCGATGACCGGTAAAGTGGATGTCGTGGCCAACACACCCAGCCGGAAGACCTATTATTGTAGTATCTTGTTTGAGGAAGTTGGCCACCTCCCCATAAGGATTTCGTAGGAATTACCTCCGTAACTGTTCCTTATGGATTCTATTGCTCCCGAAGTCCGACCTTTACTTGATGTTCTAGTTAGCAAACCATATCTATGAATGGGTTACACTAGCACGTCAAGGAGAACATTAGAAGCGGAGTGCTAAATGTCTCTCGGTCGATCATCTAGATTTTGTTTCCTTGGCCTCGCTAGGGTGAAATCTGAGAAAGTGTTATCTTCCTTTGCATCTGCATCATCCGTCATCATTCGTCATGGTAGCAAGTTGTGTTGCCAGGATCCTTGACACGGATGTTGATAAAACCTTGATGATTGTGGAAATGCTCAAGTTCTTGAGAGCACGCACAAGCGCTACGTGTTATCATCGGCACTAACTGGGATTCCTCTCAGTTTCCTCGGCAATGCTATGACCTTTTCAAACAGTGAATTCACTCTTTATTGTTGGGTTCTTCCCCAGTTACCAGAATCATTCCTAGCATTTGCATTTTGTTCCCAGCTTGCACCGCCAATGTGCCATTCTACCATGGGTCTCTTCCATTTCCGGTGGTAAGCAAATTCATCCATTACGTTGTCTTCAACAAGGTAATCCACATCATCCAAGTTTGAGTATGCCATTCTACCGACCCCCTCCAAACGATCGCTCGAGAATTGTCTTAGGCTGGTTTAAAGAGTTTCAATGATCTCTGAATCAAAAGTAATTCTTTTTGCCACTTAAGGGGATATCTCTACGAGTCACCTTCCCTAAGGGGTATCGTTATGGTATCTTGGCAACTCAACTCCTCGCTACGTGGACAACCGATCGCCACATTCTTAAGTCTGGAATTGTTGTCTACCTAGTGAACCTCGTCACCTGCTCCGCTCCATCCCTCCAGAGGTATGCTTCGTCTCTCAGCTCGAGAGATGTTGCTATGTCCCATTCCGTGAGTTAATCCTGAGTTGTTCGACCTTCGAGAAGAACGATTCTTTTAGGGTCTTTCCTTTCCTCTTGTTGTCATGACTAGCTGGAGTTCTCAGAACAAGACATCAAGACAATGATGGTGAATGAATCAACGTTCAACTGAAGTGCACCCTGGATCGTGAAGATTGTACTAGTTTGCGTTTTCCCTTTATCCTACCCTACGCTTGAATCTCGAGACGAGATTCTCGTTTAGTGGGGGTGAGTTGTCACATCCCTAGCTTCTGGTGCTGTCTAGTGTTGCATCTTGCTTGCATCATGTTTAAATTTTTGAAACTTGAACTGAGGAATTTTGGAAGCCTCAAGAACTTAAATAAAAGAGGGGGAAAGAACCCTGGGAAAATGCATTCAATGTTCCAAAATGGCCTTAAATAATGTTGGTTATATTTTGGCAAGGGTTTTGCACCAAACCAAAAATAATGAACATTTGAGGAATATTTTGAGCACTGAATTTAAATCATTATTGTATTTGAATTTGGAATTATATTCATAATATATGGGATATATTTTCAAATAACTCTGAAATGCTTTATGTGCTGTTGGAAAAGTCCATCTAGCAAATAAAAAAATATTCAGAGGAGTTTTTGGCATTGTTTGAATTTGTTTAAATTCAAAACAATGCCAAAACAAATTTAAAAAAAAAATAGAAAAACAGAATTAAAACAGAAAGAGAGAGAAAGAACCGTACCTGGGCCACTTACCTGTAGCCGGCCCAGCTCCTCCCGCTGGCCCAGCCCACCTCCTCCCCCCCTTGTCCTCTTCTTCCTCTGCCAGTAGGCAGAGGCGAGGCGTGGCGCGCGCCCGAAGAGCTCCGGCCACCTCCTGCTTACCTGCTCGCCGCTGGAGGCACCCGAGGGAGCCACGCACTCCCCCCCTCGTTCCCCACGACCTCTCTCACTCTCCCGTAGCTCTCCCTCGCTCCTCCCTCTCCTCTGCTCTCTCTCCCTCACGCGACCGAATGGAGGCCGTCGCCGCCGACCAGCGCTCGCGCGGCCACAGCCACCGTCTCGTCTCCCCGACGCCTCCCAGAGCTCCGCCGGTCCTCCCTCGTCCTCCTCGTCGTCTCACGCGACCAGAAGAGCCCCGGAACGCCGCCCCCGACATTTTCCCCCTCGCCGGCCGCCGAGGATCTTCTCCGTTGATTCGGCCACTCCGGCGCGCCCCCGAGCCCACTAACCCTCCCTGCAGCTCCGCGGTGAGCCCTTGACCCGATTCCCCCTCTCCCCGTGCCCCACCTCCCTCTCTAGCTAGCCCCACCACCTTGCCCAAGAATCCCTCGCCGCCGGCCATGGCGCCGTCGCGGCCACAGCCGTCACCGCTTGCTTATGAGCCCGCCAACGCGCTCAGCGCATCCGAAGGAGCTCAAATCACCCAACTGCTGCTCCTCCCGTGCTCTGTGGCATAGTTCCCGTCGATAGCCGAACTCCGGCGGCCGCAAAAGAGCTCGCCGCCGTTAACTCCGGCCACCCCAGCACCAAACACCGCCACCGTTGGATGCGCCACATCGCCAGCTACTCGTAGCACCCACCCGCGCATCAAACCGTGGCCGGAGCAGCATTTCCGACGCCCTCCGCCGTTGCTGGCGTCGCCGGCGACAAGCCGCGGGTCAACTCCGGCGGGTTTGACCCGGGATTTGACCCCCTGACGTGTGGGCCCAGGCGCCTGGTTGATTAGGGTTAGATTACTTAGCGTTAATTAACCTAGCTAATTAGATAGGCCACTGACAGGTGGGCCCCCGCCATCAGGTGATTAGCTTAAGCTAATCACCACCTAATCTAACCCCAGAGCCACTGACATGTGGGCCCTAGTGCCCTAATCTTTAATTAAATTAAACTAACCCCCCCTGTCTAACCTGTGTCACTGACGTGTGGCCCCCACACGTCAGGTTTGACTCTGAGCGCCCAGTTGACCTGCTGACGTCATCATGACATCAGACTGACGCAATAAGTATTTTCTGGATTTAATATTATTCAGGAAATTTCAGAAAATAGCTAAAACTTCAATAAATCATAGAAAATTAACCGTAACTCCAAATTAAATAAATTATATATGAAAAATTATCAGAAAAATTCAAGGAATCCATATGTACCATTTTCATGCATGTTAGAACAACTTATAGCTACTGTTTAGCACAAATCATATAAAGGGCATTTAAATATCCACATATGGAGTTTGAATTTGAATCTTGGATTCAAACCAACTCCATTTAATCTGGTTTTAGTTGCATTAGCCCAACACACATTCATTTTGCCATGTCATGATCATGCATCATATTGTGCATTGCATTGATTGTGTTCCCTTCTGTGTTGCCGGTATTTGTCCCCCCCTCGATAGACGTGATACCGAGGATGTGATCGTTGACACTGATGAAGACTCAATGTTATCTTCAGAAGTGCCAGGCAAGCAAAACCCCCTTGTTCATTCCGATACAATCCTACTCTCTTGCTCCTGCTCTCTTTTAATGCTTTAGGATAACACCGATTCATCTGTTACTTGCTGCGGTAGCTGAACCCCTTTATCCTCTGCATGACCTGTCATTGCCACAGTAAATAGATGAAACCCACTAGCATGAGTAGGAGTTGTTTGAGCCCTGTTGTGCCTACTCATTCATGCTTGTTTGTCATGCCTGCTACTGCTTAGAGTTGAGTCAGGTCTGATTCATCGGGAATGAATCAGAGGTGTGTGAACATGTCCTACTGTGTGTGAGCTAAGTGTGTGAATACGATTTGGTAAAGGTAGCGGTGAGAGGCCATGTAGGAGTACATGGTGGGTTGTCTCATTGCAGCCGTCCTCAGGAACTGAGTTCTGTGTTTGTGATCCATGATTCAGCTACTACCACGCATTGGGCCCGAAACCAATGGACCCTCTCGGCTTCTTAATCACCCTTGTCCTCTGTCCAGGAGTTGCAAGTAGTTTCTGGTGTTTGTAGTATGCTGGAGGCCGTGCGCAGTGCTGACCGTAGGGGTGGGCTGTGATGCGGTAGGCACGTGGCACGGTGTACCGGGCGCCCGTTTGGTGTCTCGGGAACCCTGTTCACATCGTTTGGGGCTGTGAGCGAAACTCCGGCCGGATCTCCTCATGGATGGAACCCGAATAGGCGATAAACCTGGACTAGAGACTTGAGTGTTTAGGCAGGCCGTGGCCGACACCCACGTTGGGCTTCCGCTTGAAGGTTGCCGAGTACATGTCGTGTAAACGGCGGTAAGTGGTGAGAGCGTGTGTGAAGAAGTACACCCCTGCAGGGTTAACATCATCTATTCGAATAGCCGTGTCCGCGGTAAAGGACTTCTCGGTTGCTTATATCAGTTCATAGACAAGTGAAAGTGGATACTCTAAAATACGCAAGATAAGCGTGAGTGCTATGGATGGCGTTCTCGTAGGGAGACGGGAGCGGATCCATAGTGGTGTATTGATATGGTGAATATGTGGACTCGTGTGCGCCACCTCAAAAGAGTTACATTGCAGTCGTAGTTCAGGATAGCCACCGAGTCAAAGCTGGCTTGCTGCAGTTAAACCCCACCATCCCCTTGTTGATAATGATGCATGTGTAGATAGATCTGATGTAAGTCTTGTTGGGTACATTTGTACTCACGTTTGCCTATTTTATGTTTTTGCAGAGAGACTTCGGTCTCACTAGTAGTTCCACGTGGTCTTCGACGTTTAGCTTGATACCTCAGCTACGATCTTGTGCCCTCGGCAGGATCTGATAGATAGTCAGGCTTCTCAGCCTTTTTCATTTATAGATGTCTGTACTCAGACATGATGGCTTCCGCGTGTGCTTTGATTTGTATGCTCTGATTGTTGGGTCATGAGACCCATGTTTGTAATATCTCGCTCCTCGGAGCCTATTGAATAAATTACTTGAGTCGTAGAGTCATGTTGTGATGCCATGTTGTATTTGCACATATCGAGCATATTGTGTGTATGCTATTGAAATGCTTGGTATGTGTGGGATCTGACCATCTAGTTGTTTATCTTTAGTAGCCTCTCTTACCGGGAAATGTCTCCTAGTGTTTCCACCGAGCCATGGTAGCTTGCTACTGCTCTGGAACACTTAGGCTGGCCGGCATGTGTCCTTCTTCGTTCCTGTGTCTGTCCCTTCGGGGAAATGTCACGCGATGAATACCGGAGTCCTGTTAGCCCGCTACAGCCCGGTTCACCGGAGTCCTGCTAGCCCAGTGCTACAGCCTGGATTCACTCGCTGATGACCGACACGTTCGATGCTGGGTCATGGATGCCTGTCCCTGTAAGTCTGTGCCACTTTGGGTTTACGACTAGCCATGTCAGCCCGGGCTCCTTATCATATGGATGCTAGCGACACTGTCATATACGTGTGCCAAAAGGCGCAAACGGTCCCGGGCAAAGGTAAGGCGACACCCGTGGGAATACCGTGCGTGAGGCCGCAAAGTGATATGAGGTGTTACATGCTAGATCGATGTGGCATTGAGTCGGGGTCCTGACAGCTGGAAACACAAAAATAGTTTAAAAGTGCCATAAGCTTGGAAAACCAAAAAACGTCAGTAAAAACTTGACGTCCGAACAAGATCAAGTGTTCGGTGCCAATCCGAAAATTGGAAAAAAAATGTTCTTCTGTCATGCTTTAACATGACACATCTTATCTCAAGACTTCACGCGGGTCGGCCGACAGCTTCAAGCTCCTTATCCCAAAGGCGGAGTACTTCTCCGAGGTCAGTTTAGCAAACTAAACTTGAGCGGCTTTTTAGAAAGAAGACAGGCTATCCGACTATTGACCATACACTTGAGTCAAAAGGGAGCGGTAGAAAAAGACTTTGCAACGACCAAGAATAAAACACATTTACTATAAAATAGCTCATATAAATTTTAAGATCTCCCAAGTGACTTGGGTAAAATAATTTTATGTATAATTATGGTATGTACCGAAGTATTTATATCATATCTGTGTTCACCCAAACTTTAAACGTGTCTTAACCGACCGTCGGCTTCTCCCTCTTCGGTCAAGGACTGAAAAGTGTTATGTACTCTACCTATCGAGAATATCGACGATGTTTCTGATAACCAGGCAATCAGGCCATAAGGCTGTAACAGACAAAGCGCGCTCAGGGAACTTATGCTATATTACCGACGAAGTGTAAGAAGCATCTACGAATAAAATAGTACCTCCACTGATACCTTTATTCGGTTGCTCATTGTTACTATGAGACTTGTGCAATATATTTTGTGTACTCATGAGTTCCATTGTGTGCCGACCATGATTGAAAACAATAAGAGCGCTCACTTTCGGCTTCACACAGTCTAAGGTCCGAGCTCAGATGACCCGATCGTGACAATCGCAGAGGTGCTCCCTTTACTCCCTAGCCGAACAATCGGGAACGTAGGGGTAAGCACAGGAGCAAGGCAACCCAGCTTGCGGAACACTTAAGTCAATATGGTGCATATTGTGGCGTAATACACGAATAAGGAACGAAGCCGTACAAGTATAATCATATGCAAGAGGAAAGGCTTCATAGAGGAAGCCCCCAAGTAAACGGGGTATTTGAATTTGTGTGTCACAAACAAAGTTTTGACAAGTAATTTTGTCATAAACAACTTTTTGCCAAAAAAGTATAATGCTTGGTCGAATCGAATAAAATTCAAAACAGAAAGTCTTTGAGCATGAAAGTGACATAGTTGGTTAAGGTGCTCGGTGTTGATGACGCAATTCGGGCTTCTGGCGGGATGAAGACGCCCATTGATATGTGACAGATCCAACAAGGTTCGCAGTCCTCGGCATGGTCGAGGTGCCAGCCCCCAAGCCCGAGGTGTCCGAGCAAGGAGTTCGACACTCCGGAGTAGTGACTGCACAGTCAAAATCGACTATCTGCACACATAAAACAGTGCGGTCCAATATATATATATATATATATATATATATATATATATATATATATATATATATATATAAACCTTGCATAATTGCTTTATGCAAAAATAATTTATTTAAAGAGATGTGGCCTGGTGCCGAAGCCAATGGTGATGCAGGGCATCGGCGTGACGCAATGAAGGCGTGACAAAACCTGAATTTGCAGGGCGGTCCGGGCTCCAGATGCGGCGTTCGCCGAACTACAGACGGGAAATGGACCGAACCATCGCACAACCATCATTAATGCGGCCATCATTTGACAGACCTGTGTACAGATGATGGAACAAACCAGAGTAATAATTTTTCGAAAAATAAACCCAAGCAAGAAAAAATTACTAGGATTAATAGCACCTGGTTTATCTGTTGTAGCAATCTGAAAAAAGGTTACTCCTGAAATTGGGACTTGATCCGCACACCCATTGCCTGGTGAGCGATGGAGTGGCGGCATGGCGATGCTGGCAAAGGTTGGCTTGCCGAGGCAAAGCCTCTGGTCCAGCTAACATGACGAAGTTGGTCGGTTGACGACGCTGAAGTCTCCGAAGTAGGTCGATGAAGGGATGACGAAGCCCCCGGTCCAGACGAGGAGATGGAGCAGGTCGGTGAGGAGATGTTGCAGCTGCCATGTCAGCCAAGGTGTTGAAGTAGTTCGGCGTGATGGACATCGGCTCGATGAAGAAACGGTTCGGCCATGCCGATGCAGGTCGTAACTTGTGACGTGGTCAATGCTGGCTTGATGAAGTGACCGTGCAGCGATGCCGGTGTGCCCGCTCCATGTAATCCGTGGGGCGGCGATATTGGTGACGATTTATCCTTCACGATGCCGAACTCTTGTCTGGCTTGCCGAGATAATGATCCAAAAAGTTGAGCTCGGCTCAACAAAGTGACGATGTGTCTAGCGCAGGTCGACAGCCGTAGAGCAGCATTGTTGGGCTGGTTTGACACCAGCGCGATGGTGAAGATCATATTGGAAAAGACTTTAAAATTAGCGGATGTGTTTGGGAACAAAACACAATACCCATACAAAACTTACCTTCAAAAAGGATGCCCGAAATCCCGTTCATAAAAAGATGAATTCGGGTCGGGTTCGTTCTCGCGCAGAAAACAGATCTGAAAAGTGATGCACTAATCGGTAGGTTCCCGGAGTTTGGACGGTCGGATCGAGCTAAAATGTTTGAGGGGTAGTAGATATGGGAATTACGCAGCACATGAACAGTTGGATCTTCCAAAGGACCTCCGAGCTGGGCTCTGGAGACCACGCCCTAAACTCGTCCGGATTCCCGTCCAGATTTGATAGGGCTCCGGTATATCATAGATTGCCAGAGATTCCTCCATCGGAACTCGACGAAATTTTCTAGGGTTGTTTTAGACTCAATTCCGCATAATTCCACCAAAGCAATCGTTAAAACAACACTTGAGGAGGCGGTGGCGGCGGATACAAGTTCGCTGTCCAGAAAAACAGCATGGTCGCCCGAGGGCAATGTTGACGTTGATCCCCCGAGCTCCATGGATGATTCCTCCATGATATTGATAGAGATCAGAGTTGATGTTGATGAAGGCCCTCATCCGAACATGATGATCGGAGGTAGGGCGCAGTCCTCGGTCAAGCCAAGGTGACCATTCAAGCCGGTGACGAAGAAGCCGACATCGCAGTTGATCTGCAGCCGAGCCATTGATCCTTTGCCGATCACACAGCGAAACTCTCAATGAAAGCACCAATGTCGGTGTCAAAACCGGCGGCTCTCGGGTAGGGGGTCCCGAACTGTGCATCTAAGGTCGATTGTAACAGGAGGCGGGGGACACGATGTTTACCCAGGTTCGGGCCCTCTCTGTCGAGGTAATACCCTATTTCCTGCTATATTGATCTTGATAATATGAGTATTATAAGAGTTGATCTACCACGAGATCGTAATGGCTAAACCCTAGAAGTCTAGCATATGATTATGATTGTTGTTGTCTTCTATCGACTAGCCTGGCCCTGGTTTATATAATGCACAAGAGGCCTAGGATAACAAGAGTCCTAGCCGAATACGCCGGTGGGGTGGAGTCCTTGTCTTGATCACCAAGTCTTGTGGAATCTTACTTGTATGCGGCAGCTGTCCGAACTGGCCCATGAGTATACGGCCATGGGGGTCCTCGGCCCAATCCAACTGATTGGGAGATGACATGGTGAGTACCCCCTGGTCCAGGACACTTTCAGTCGCCGTCAGCTCCTCCGAGTGCGGCCCTCACTGGATCCGCATGACCACATCCACATGTTGGCCTCCTCCTTTGGCTCGACCCCGAGATCCCCCACCGGGCTACTTCCTGGCGACGGCATGGTCCAGGCCATCATGCAGCCATGGATCCAGGCCATGGCCCTCCCTGCTCGTCCCTCCATCCCCTCTACCACGGAGGAGACGAGGCCCAAGCACTCACCACCCCCACGAGCTCCGGGCATGAGGTCCTAGACCCACCTCATCTAGATCGGGTCTCCGTGTCACACCATCACCGCGTGAACCCGACTGCCTCCTCTATGTTGACAACGTCCGCACGGACGGTCGTGCACCACCACCACCTCCCCCCTACACTTGGCTACATGGAAGATGATATGTGCTCCTAGCGGCCTCTCTCCCCTCTCTCTCCATAGTTGCCATAGATGCCTAAAAAAATCAAGAACAAGTACGAGCTAGCTAAGGGATCGACGGAATCCAGCACTTGACCACCTGATGTAGTACTGACCAATCCTTACTGTGTATCTCGATTCAGGAACATCATTTGCTTTTTATTTCTCTATTTTGATCTGACACCATGGGTGTTCCTTCTATTGCAATGATGGGATTAGTGTGCATTTCCTACATCAATTTCTAGATTGAGTTGCTATGCTCGACCAGAGTGTACAAATTTGTTGTCTAACTCATAAGGTGTAACTATCTCACAATGACCAATTCATAATGTGGTTCGTGTTAACTGCCAGCATAAGTTTATCAGGGTCATCATTTTGTGATGTATCATGATCATCATTTTGTGTTGTATCAGGGTCAATGACCAATTTGGACAGTCTCTTTTCAAGTGGTGTTTGAACGCGGGGAGGGGAAATACTTGTATGATGCTATTGATGCTTCTTATAACACATGCTAAATCAGTCTATTGTAATTTTTAGTTCAAGAAATTTTGAAGGATTGTACAACTCATCTTTTGTAGCTTGTATGTTATGATCATGCATTTTCAACCATAAATAAGAAATATGTATGATGGAAACATCGTTTTCCTAGTCACATACTTTTGTTGGTATTTGTAGTAGTTATAGTTGCAAACATAGTCGTTTTAGTTGGATACAATCATCGGGAAGTTGAACAGATGATGATACTAACTTGGCTAGACCGCGGAGCTACACACTCTCGTTGGTGTAATTGCACACATACGGCTGCAAAGTTGCACACTCTCGTCGGCATAGTCACACACGCACAACCACAGAGTTACACACTCTCGTCAGCGTAGGCGCGCGGTCGCAGAGTTGCACACTCATCGTCATAGTCGTACACACACGATCGCGGTGGTGAACACTCTTGTCAGCATAGTAGCTCACGCACGACTGCGAGAGTCGCACACGTGCATGGCATAGTCGCATACACAGGACCAAGGAGTTGCACACTCTTGTCGGTGTAGTCGGACACGTACGGCCACAGAGTTGCACACTCTCCTCCGCATAGTCGCACACGTCCAACCACAGAGTTGCACACCTGCAGTGGCACAGTCACATACACAGGACCAAGGAGCTACACACTCTCATCATCATAGTAGCTCATGCCCGACCGTGGAGTCACACACTCTCGTTCGCATAGTCGCACACGCCCGACCAGAGTTTTGAACACTCTCGTCGGCATAGTCGCACATGCGCGGACATGGAGGGGCACACCCTCGTCGACGTAGTTGCTCGCATACGACCGTGGGAGTTTCACGTGTGTGGTGGCATAATCACAAACACATGACCACAGAACTGCACACTCTCGTTGGTGTAGTAGCTCACGCACGGCCGTGAAGTTGCACACTCTCGTCGGCATAGTCGCACATACGCGGTCGCAAAGTTGCAAACTCGTCTACATAGTCGCACACGCATGGCCACGTAGTTGCACACTCTTGTCGGCATAGTCGCACAGGCGCGGCCATGGAGGTGCACACTCTCATCGGCTTATTAGCTCATGCATGACCATGAAGTTGCACACTCTCGTCTGCATAGTCGCACACACCCGACCACAGAGTTGCACACTCTCATCGGCATAGTCACACATGCGTGGATATGGAGGGGCACACCCTCGTCAACGTAGTTGCTCACATACGATCGTGGGAGTTGCACACGTGTGGCGGCATAGTCACAAACACATGACTACAGAGCTGCACACTCTTGTCGGCGTAGTAGCTCACACACGGTCGTGAAGTTGAGCACTCTCGTCGGCATAGTTGCACACGCGCGGCAGCAAAGTTGCACACTCGTCTACATAGTTGCACATGCATGGCCGCATAGTTGCACACTCTTTTCGGCATAGTTGGACAGGCGGGACAATGGAGGTGCACACTCTCATCGGTTTATTAGCTCATGCACGACAATGTAGTTGCACACTCTCATCGACATAGTCACACACGCGTGGCCACACAGGTGCACACTCTCGTCAGCATAATATCTGGCGCACGACTACGGGAATTGCACACGTGTGGTGGCATAGTCGCATATGCAGGACCAAGGAGCTGCACACTCTCGTCGGCATAGTAGCTCAAGCACAGTCCTAGAGTTGCACACTCTCGGCCGCATAGTAGCACGGGTAGGCGCCAAAGTTGCACACCCTCGCCAACATAGTCGCACATGCACGACCACAGAGGTGCACACTCTCGTCGTCCGCATAATAGCTCACGCACGACTGCGGGAGTTGCACACGCGCGGTGGTATAGTCGCATACACATGACTACGGAGCTTCACACTCTCATCGGTTTAGTAGCTCACACACGGCCTTGAAGTTGCACACTCATATTGGCATAGTCACACGCGTGGAAGCGAAGTTCACACACTCTTGTCTGCATAGTCGCACACACACGCCCGTGGAGTTGCACATCGACTACTAGGCAGTTGGTCGGGCAACAATCGAAGTTGCACACTCATGTCGGCATAGTCACACGCGTGGCAACGAAGTTCGCACACTCTCGTCTGCATAGTTGCAGACGCACACCTGCAGAGTTGCACATCGACTACTAGGCAGTTGGCCGGGGCAGTAGTCGAAGTTGCACATCTCACTAATTGGGGGAAGTTTGGGGAGGAAGGTCCATCAGTGAAAACTTCACGTCCATATGTAGGAGAGGAAGTTGCACATCGACTACTAGGCAGTTCACCGGGGTAGCAATCGAAGTTGCACACTCGCGTCGGGATAGTCACATGTGTGGCAGCGAAGTTCGCACAGTCTCGTCTGCATAGTCACACATGCATGCCCGCAGAGTTGCACATCGACTAGCAGTTGGTCGGGGCAACAATCGAAGTTGCACATCTCATTGTTAGTGGGTCGTTTGGGGAGGAGGGTCCATTAGTGAAAACTTCACGTCCACAGGTAGGAAGGAGAGAAAATTGCACATCAAGTGTAAGTTAGTTGCACATGTCAAAACATACCCATGCGGGATCTAGTTTCGAAGAGCACGCCGTGAGGAGTCCTGCACGCCGGGATCTAGTTAGTTGCACATCGACTGTTAGCTAGTTGCACATCGACTACTAGTTAGTTGCACCAAAAAGTGACTTAATTGCACAAAATAAAGTTCATCAAAACATACCCATGTGGGATCTAGTTTTGAGAATTCCAACAGTGAAAGCGGATCTTAATTCCAATGTCTGAATAAAAAGTTATGTCTTTTTTAAAAATTGTAGAACCCAAATTAAATGCATTCACACTTGTTCACAATTTATACTTTCTTTTTTCATGTTAACATGATACTTTTCTTAATATAGATTAGAAAAACAAACTATTTTCAAATATGGCCGGCGACTCGAAATTTCTAATGAGCCAACGGCCACTCGCTAGACAGGTCCAATAATTAGAGACCGCAGATGTATTTTCCTCGCTATGAAGTTGAAATTAAAGCTCAATAAACTTGCCAACGCCCGGGCTACTGCAATCAAATGGTGCGGGCTGACCTAGGCTTCCGATCAAACCATCAACCACAGATAGAAGATCGGCAAACAAGCAAAAAAAACCAAATAAAAAATAATCAGATCAAACTTTTGGTGAACCAAATCAAAATCTAAACCATGGCTAAACTTTGACCATATTCATATGAAAAAATATCAACATGTACCATGCTAAAGTTATACAATATGAAAATTTAAGTCATGACACATCTACTAACATTGGTTTCGCATTGTGAATGTTGATATTTTCTTCTATAAGCTTGGTCAAACTTTACGAGGTTTGACTTCAGATAAATATTATATACGAACTAAAAAGGATTTCACATTGTGAATGTTGATATATTTTTCTATAAGGTTGGTCGAACTTTACGAGGCTTGACTTTACACATATCTTAGAGCAACTCCAACGCGCTCACAAACAGACGGCGATTTTGTTCACTTTTCGCCCATTTGGGTCGGCCGCCCGGCCGGCATCCGCACTGTTTATGATTTGGGGTGGCAGTGCACCCAACACGCCGACCCATATTTGCAGGCGTGATCGGCTGGCCGCCGTTTTTCAACAAATATACACACATTTTGCATAATTTCACAAGCAAAGAAAAATATCATAGTTCACAACCAAATAAATTTAGCATAGTTTACAAGCCAATAAAAATTAAATTGTCTCAAATACATGTAAAAAAAGGTACATCTATTGATTGCCAACATGAGACCACCTATGCCCAACCAAATCATTTAGCAGCTGAATGTGAGTTTTCCAATCACGCATTTGATGATGAAATTGGGTGAATTGTGCAAAGGTTGCCACTCCTCCTCCATGCTTAGGCACAACATTGTCACCCAGAAACTGAAACCCTTGATCGTATTCTGGGCGCTCATCTTTTACGATCATATTGTGCATGATCACACAAGTAGTCATCACCTCCCACAACTTCTTGATGCTCCAAATTCTAGCATGATACCGAACGATGCCCCATCGAGATTGCAGAACACCAAAGGCACGCTCGACATCCTTTGTAGCACTCACTTGGTCTTGGGCAAATCTTTTCCTCTTCTCTCCGACAGGGTTGGGGATTGTCTTCACAATAGTGGTCCATTGATGATAGATATCGTCACCTAGGCAGTAGCCTTTGTTGTAGTTGTGGCCGTTGGTGTTAGCATTCATCGGCGGGCAGTTGCCTTTGGCAAGCGTTGCAAACGCCGGCGAGGGTTGAAGCACGTTGATATCATTGTGCGATCCGGCATGAAAAAAGAGTGTCAGATCCAGAGATCTTGTGAGGTCACTGCCTCAGGTATGACAGTGCAAGCCCTGACATGGCCCCTATACTGCCCTTACCAAGCAGAAGGAAAGTTCTTCCACTCCTACAGTATAGGGGCAGTATAGGGGCCATGTCAGGGCTGCACCTGTCCAAGCAGAAGGAAAGCTGCTCAGTCGGCTTGGGAGTAGCGATTAATTGGTGAATCGGTCAGTTAATCAGTGGGAAGCCCCTACTGGCATTCATTGCCAACAAGCGGACTGTATCTTCAGCAGTCGACTCTCAAGTATTCAGGGCCAAACACAACAATCACAGCCTTGCAGCACCTGTATACGGACTCTAGGCACGTCGACTCGCTCATACAGATGTACTCATCAATGAGATCACCGGGCACTCTGTATGCAAACATCTGGATAGCTGCATTGCATTTTTGATAAGATGAGAAGCCAATCTTTTCAAGACATCCTCTTTGCACTCAAAATAATTATCGTATCCAACCACCCCCTCTCTAATACAGTTGAAAACATGCCTAGCCATACGGAAACATCGTCGAAATTTTGATGTTTGAACAGCGGGTTGGTTGTGTCAAAGTAGTCCTTTCAAAGAAGCAAATGGCCGCTCCCTCGGTTACGATTCAACGCCGGAATGTGTCCCGGGATCGAGCCCCGAAACAACACTGTTGCCTATTAAGGTGCTCATGGACCAACACAGCAGTCAGTGTCTCCTCATCATCGAATGAGAAATCGTAGGAGTCGCACAAAAATTGTGGAAAAAGAACGCGTTGGCAAAGTCCACTTGTACCTTAAGGCAAACTGTCGAACAGTTTGCGGGCATCGACGAAGAAGTTGGCCGGTGAAGAAGTGCGTGCCTCCCCTGGACCAGGTGGCTGGCCTGGCGACGCCCGACGAGCGTGGCGGCGTCAGCGGGGCGGTGTTGGACGAAGGAGTTGTCCGAGGCCACAGGGGGAGACGTCGGAGTGTGTGTGTCGGGGGGGGGGGGGGAGCTGCTGTGGCCCGGCAAAGGCGGCATGGGAAGAGGTGTGGAGGCACGGACTGCTGGCAGACACACTGAAACTGGGAGGCAGCGGCGACGGGACGGGGCGGGGCAGAGGATGGCCAATGTGCCATCGACTAACAGGCCAAGGGGAGGAGTACACGTGTCACGCGCGTCCGCTTGGATCGGTGCGTTGGACTGACTTTTTAGTCTGCGACAATCCAAACAGATACGCGCGGACAAAACGGAGCGGCACATTGGAGTTGTTCTTATATGCAATCTAAAAAAGACCGAAGGAACTAAGTAGAGACCACATAAGATGTTCCCCTTGCTAGTATTAAGTTGGAATGAAAGCTCAACTGAGGGAAGCATCTATGCCGTGAGCGGGCCGACCTGGGCTTCCGATCAAAACCGTCAACCACATAAAAAAAGATCAACCAAAACCAAAAAAGAAATAATCAAATCAAACTTTTGGTGAACCAAATCAAAATCTAAACCAAGGATTTAAATTTCAAATGTAATAAAAAACAAACAAAGGAAAGTAAACACAAACAAGAAATGCATTAAATTTGTATTCAGGATCAGATGGTAAATTACGGGGATGCCCCAGTGTCGTAACAGGCTTATTGGGGCGGGCACCCCTCTCGCATAATTTAGCGAGCCTGTACCACTCCTCATTTCCCTTTGCTGCCTGAAGGCACGATTATACTGGACGCACCCAGGTCCGTTCTTTTACACCATCTGTCCACGCGCTCACTCCCTGCGGCCGAGGTGGGACTAATATGACTCTCCAACCTCGCTAAACCCTGCACGCTGGACAAGTTTTGTGGAGGCCAATGGTTAAACCTGCAAGAGCCATCATATGTGGGTTGTGGGCCGGTCATCATATGTAAAACATTGGCCCATGCAGGTAAGTTTTCGCGCCGCAGAAGTAGGACAGTGCTTAAAAGTTTTAATAGCATAATTTAGAAGAAATGTACAAGCATGGGGATGTAGCTCAAATGGTAGAGCGCCCGCTTTGCATGCGGGAGGCACGGGGTTCGATCCCCCGCATCTCCATAATTGTTGTTTTTGCGCAATTATTAAGGTATTTTTCTCACCTATTCTCAATCTATCTCCATGCTATGTTTTGCGCCATTATTAAGGTATATCACCGTTGATTTTTTTTCCTATATCCTCTTTATCAAAAAAATTTCATGCCGCTGTTCTATACTCCCTCCATTCCACAATGTAGTGCCTATAGATTTTTATGAAAGTCAAACTTTGCCAACTTTGACCAAGTATATAGAGAAAACTATCTACATCTACAATATTAAACATATACATTCTGAAAATATAACTCGCGATGTATCCAGTGATGTCCATTTGGTATTCTAGATGTACCTACTTTTCTTTATAGATATGGTCAAAGTTTGTAATGTTTGACTTTTGCAAAAATCTATAGGCACTACATTATGAAACGGAGGGAGTATCAGTTTTCAGTATATACAGTAGGAATTTCCTCCCTGTGAGACATAAGATGATCATTTGATACCACTTGACATGAGTGGTAAGCTATATTTACCTTAATATTACAACAATCATTTAGAAAAAGATTGCACGAATCTTAACGTTGGCATAAGACTTAGATGTGCAATATTAGAGTACATCTAGATGTGCTTCAGCAAAACTGTTGATTCAATGGCCGAAGCCATGCTTGATTATTATCCACTGTTTAGTGTGCATTTTTTAAGGTATTTTTCTCACCTATTCTCAATCTATCTCCATGCTATGTTTTGCGCCATTATTAAGGTATATCACCGTTGATTTTTTTTCCTATATCCTCTTTATCAAAAAAATTTCATGCCGCTGTTCTATACTCCCTCCATTCCACAATGTAGTGCCTATAGATTTTTATGAAAGTCAAACTTTGCCAACTTTGACCAAGTGTATAGAGAAAACTATCTACATCTACAATATCAAACATATACATTCTGAAAATATAACTCGCGATGTATCCAGTGATGTCCATTTGGTATTCTAGATGTACCTACTTTTCTTTATAGATATGGTTAAAGTTTGTAATGTTTGACTTTTGCAAAAATCTATAGGCACTACATTATGGAACGGAGGGAGTATCAGTTTTCAGTATATACAGTAGGAATTTCCTCCTTGTGAGACATAAGATGATCATTTGATACCACTTGACATGAGTGGTAAGCTATATTTACCTTAATATTACAACAATCATTTAGAAAAAGATTGCACGAATCTTAACGTAGAATCAATGGCATAAGACTTAGATGTGCAATATTAGAGTACATCTAGATGTGCTTCAGCAAAACTGTTGATTCAATGGCCGAAGCCATGCTTGATTATTATCCATTGTTTAGTGTGCATTTTTGACTTCTAGCACCAAGACAGTTGATATACTCGGGAGGGGATTAGTGGCACGCAGTGTCGGGGCACGCAACCTTAATATTTTTTGGCTTTTGATTTTCAAATTTTCATACCTTTTGAACCAAACCTAAACTAAGTTGTTTGTGTATTCGTGTTCCTTTTGATGAGGGCTTTTAAATAAGTTCCATTTTGAACATGTTTTGATGAATTTTTAAAACTTCGCTAAGTTTCAACTGCTGAAACTTGGTATGAGCGAACAACGAAAATTTAAGTTTCGAAACCTAAAACTTTAGACTAAATTTGGCCCCTTCGGAATCCAACGACTTTACGGGTCGCCTTAGTCTATTTTGCCAAGTCTTGCATGTAAGCCGAGTGTTTTTCGCGGGATAAACCGAGTTTTTTATGTAAGCCGAGTGTTTTTTAAGCGGGACTCGATTTATATCTGGATAAGCCGAGTGTTTTTTGAGCGGAACTCGATTTACATCTGGATAAGCCGAGTGACCTATGTAAGCCGGGTGCTATTTTGCTGATACTCGGTTTACACTTATATTAGGAGTAATGCTTGAGCTACGTAAAAAATGTTACATGATCTACGCAATGGGTAACGTGGAAGGATTTAATTGGGGAAACTCCTATATGCCGCTCTTTGCGGCAAACAGCCGCAGGTTCGCATAGGCAAGTGTCTACCTGGGCCACCCCATGAAAGAAACAGCACACAGGATCTCTTGGAAGAGTCCACACGCCACAACCAGTTGAGCTAACAAAGGTTATTGAACAAAGAGCAGCCTAAAGCATTAAATACCAAACATCCATCACAGATCCGATATATTTTTAGAAATTCAGAACGCAGTTTTTATTTTTCTGAAACAACCCTGAGTGTTTTATAAAACACAAACACTTTTCAACATTGTAAACATTTTTTTTTAAGTTTAACATTTTTAAAAAAGAACGTTGTCTGAATTTTTGAACAAATTTGCAAAATAGGAACATTTTCTGAACATCCTGAACATATTTTAATTTGTGAAAAATTGGAAACATGATTTTTTTTTGAATTTGTGAACAAATTTAGTAAACAGGATTTTTTTTTCAAAATTCTCAAACATTTTTCAATTTTCAAAAAATATATAAAAACAAGAAAGTTTTCTGAATTTGCGAACAAAATTTGAAAACTGGAACATTTTAGAATTTGAGAAAAAATTTCTAAAATGTAATTTTTTAAAATCCTGAAAAAAATTTAATTCATGAACCAAATTTATCACGCAATTTTTTTTGATTTATGAAAGTGAGAACAAAATTTGTGAAATTGGGAACAAAATTTGAACATGGGAACAAAAAGTATTTGAAATCCCAAACATTTTGTTGAAATATTGAATATTTTCTAATTTAGAGAAAAACTTTGAACATGGGAACAAAAAATTAAATATCCCATACATTTTTTGAATTTACAGAACAAAATTTTTAACTCATGAACAATTTGGAAATCCTAAACTAAATTTGAAAATGCGAACAGTTTTTAATACATAAAAAAATTAGATAATGGAACCATTTTTCAAAATTTGGAGACTCTAAAAAATTTCTAGTATTGATTTTTTTTAAATAAAGTAAACAATCTTTGAACTTCTGAACATTTATTGAAATTGGTGAACAAAATTTGAAAAACTGAAGTATTTCTTATTATTTCTAAAGATTTGTTAAAAAATGAAAATGACAAAGGAAAGAAAAAAGAAACAAAGAAAATAAAAACATAAAAGGAAAGAAAACTGAAAAAAATTATAGAAAAAACTGGAAAATAACGAAAAAGAAACAAAGGAAGCTATAAAACCGGTTCACGAACCTTCCTTTACCTTCTAGAAGGTTTCTAAAACGAGAAAAAACTGACTGAAACATTCCAAAAACCGCCTGCTACTATAGTGCGTACTTTGCTGATAATTGGGCTGTCCTATGTCGATCGCTGGTCACTCCCGTCGGTGCGAAGCGTCGACAATCTGCCGCAGAATGCGGCAGATAAGATTTTTCATTAACTGGATCAGTAGAGGGGAAGGGGTCCACCCCCTGTTAAAATCAGGGGACCGATAGGTTTAGATAGGAAATTTACGTAGGCCTTCGTAATCTTTTTCGTAGGTGTAAGATTATCGCTTACATTAGCCGAGTACATGATAATTTGCACTCGGCTTACCTCATCACACACAACAACGTGTGATTTTCCTGTCGTCACGAATTAGCATCGATTGAGATTTAGCAATCCATTTAAAAAAATTGAGTCGACTCATCATTGGCAAATATGCACTATTGGTTTGAGATACACGGGTTGATGACCAGTTAATTTCTAATCAACTAACTTGATACCTTTAATCCATTTCATCCCTTTGGGTACATCCTCGCACTCCTTGACGTGCCGAGACAGCTCCTCCTTGTTCACCGCCTTGCCCCGGCACTTGACATCGGGCGTCATGTGGAAGCACGGCTCCATGGACACGGCGCGCACGCACGGCGTCTCGGGCACCTTGTGGTCCTTGGCGATCATGAGCATTGTGGGGCGCAGCCCCGCGAGGCTGCTGCTCATGTAGCCGAAGGTGGATATCCCCGTGGTGAGCAGCACGTCGGAGAAGCTGAGCAGGTAGATCTCCGCCAGCGCCTTCTGGTTGTGCGACCGCTGCCCCATCGTCTGCCGCTCCTCGTGGCTCGGCTGGAACACCCCCACCCTGCCCCCGCCCTCTGCCGCGTGCTCGTAGTACGTCGACTTGATCCTCTCATAGTACTCGCCCTGCAGCGACGCGATCAAGATGGCCTTGGATTTGTTGGAGCCGTCGGCCGCGGTGCTCGTCGTGTTCGCCTCGTCGCCATCGACGTACGGCAGTATGCGCTCCCGCCGGGAGCACGCCATGATCTGGTCGTACATGTCGTCGACGGGGATGGATGCCCAGGAGAACATCCTGATCTGCACGCCGATCCTCTCGTCCGCCTGGGCCAAGTACGAGTGGTAGTAGCGCGTGATCATGCCCCACACCGAGTTGGACGGGTGGAACAGGTACCGGCCGAGGAGGTGCGACGCGCTCTCCATGGCCGGGAACAGCCTCCGGAGCTCGCCCTCGAACTCGGCCATGTCGTACAGCGCCGGCACGAAGTAGAAGTCGTTCTGCAGCAGCAGCCAGTTCACCTTGGCCAGCACCAGCTGGTCGTCGTTGCAGTAGAAGAGCCGGTCCGAGCGCCGGAGGTCGTGCGCCAGGTGCAGGTACACATACGGCGGCACCGACCGCGCCGTCGCCTTGGCCGGGTCGTTGGAGATCTTCTTGCCGTCCAGGAGGTTCCCGTACGACTCGTTGGAGCGCGCCCCGAGCCGGGACATGTCCGCGACGGGGAAGTCCGGCGGGAGCGCCCAGGTCCCGCCGGGGAACGGCTCGCAGAAGAGGTCGGTGAAGTCGTCGGTGGAGTGCACGAGGAGGACGCGGCCGGTGAGGAGCGCGTACAGGAACGTGCTCAGCAGCGACAGCATCCGGTTGCCGAGGCCGTTGTAGGGGATCCACACGACGTAGTTGCACTCATCGTCCTCCGTGCTGCTGCTGCCGGAGCTGAGGTGATCGACGGACTTGGCGTACGGCGGCGTGCCGGGGCCGCACTTCTTGTGCCGAGCCTCGTAGTCGCGCAGCTTCTGCAAGAGGTGCGGCGAGGGCGCGTAGGGGGAGTGCTTGTAGTAACGCGGGGACTGGTACCGGCTCAGGCACGCGCGTCGGTCGGAGCCCGGCGCGAGCAGGCCGCCGAAGAGCTCGTCTGCGCCGCCGCCGGCGACGCTTGGACGAGAGACGTTCACTAACCCTGAGGGATCGACCGATCATCAAGCACGACAACTTCTTGTAATAAGCTTTATCTCCACGTACGTTTGCAAACAAACACGTGTCACACACATTTATTTGGTCACAAGAGAGAGAACTTGCTGTGTACCTCCGGCTGTGGCGGTGAGCTTGGCGGCGTTGTGCCAGACGGCCGGCGCGCGGAAGAGGAACACCAGGAACGGCAGCGTGCAGAGGCACACGATGAGCACCACGCCCGCCCTGCCCATCCTCTCCTCCTTGCCATCCCTCCTCCTCGCCGGCCGATCGTCCGACTTCTTCTCCATCGTCTCCGTACGATCGAGACGCGAAAGCCCCATGCATGGTTTTTAACATGATCCCTAACTTGTCATGGGAGCAAATTAAAAGTGCGTCTTGGAGTGCATCTCAAAAGAAAAAAAGTACACGTTCGATTGGAGTGCGGTGTACGTGTATACGTTGGATCGATCCATTAGAGTTGCGTTGCATCATGTCAAAAAATGTGTGGCCATTTCGTTTTGGATGCTACTCTACTTTGCGTCAAGCTGGGGCAGGTTCTGGCGTTGACTCTTTTGGGTAGGCGAGCCAGCACGTGATATGGGAGAGAGGATGGGCAGTCAACGCGTGGAGTACAGGACACGATGTGATTCTCCTTTTTTTTTTCAGTTTTTGCTACTACTCCCTCCGTTCCTAAATATAAGTCTTTGTAGGTATTTCATTATGGACCACATACGGATGTTTATAGATGCATTTTATGTGTAGATTCACTCATTTTGCTTCGTATGTGGTCCATAATGAAATCTCTCCAAAGACTTATATTTAGGAACCGAGGAAGTACTTCTTAATTCCCACAAGGCCCGTACAATATTTTGCATTCAGTTTTCTCAGTCTTAGTCGATTGAGACTTAGTTATGTCGATGATATATTTCTTTGATTTTGCATGAAGATTCGTACATTTTTTTAGTTCTTTTTCTTATAGACCTAGCCACACCTTCTTGCATTTTTCCAACAGCCTCGACAGCCATGTGATTGAACCCAGCCAACGGTCTGAATTTGCATCGCATGGGTGCGTTAAAACACTCGAATCGCTTGGGGTTTCCACCACACAAAACCACTCCCCCCCCCCCCCCCCACACATGTACTCATACACAATGGGACACGGAAATGATAAGTACCTAACATCGGTGTTTTAGGATGTCATATTGAACGTGTTCACTTCTGTTTGATTAGCTTTTTTTAAAGAGAGTTCCTCTCCGATTTTCATTAACAGAAATCACAGAAAGTTATGGCGGCTGCGATTAGAGGTCTTGAAGCTTTGGTGGAAGCCTGTATTCGATGCGATAAAGACTATGTGTCACGTGGTTGGTGAATTGTAACAGTAGCCTTGGCAAGCGGGGTCGGCAACACTGGAGGACTACATTTTTGGTGGTGCTCCTCGAGTGTTGAGTTTCGATTCCAAGGGTGATGATCTTGTTGAAGGCATTGTTTTTTAGGTGAACTTGAACTTTCTCCAGCGTGAAACCTAAGATCTTCGATCGGGCAACGACAACCATTGTGCATTGTTTCCTTCTTGGAGGTGTTGCTTTTAGAGAACTATATTTGTAACCCGGGTGTTGTCTCCGGCGGTGGCAGGGGCTATTTTACTGTCCGGGCACCCTCGGCACGTGCCCGGGCTCGATGCCGCCACTTACCAGGATTTGGGCGAGGATTTTTTGTCGAAAGAGACTACCTGCCAAACGGAATTGCCAGAAAAGACCCTGATGACCCACAAGTATAGGGGATCTACCGTAGTCCTTTCGATAAGTAATAGTCTCGAACACAACGAGGAGCAGAAGGAAATGGCAAGTGGTTTTCAGCAAGGTTTTCTTTGCAAGCATTAAAATTATCGGTAACAGATAGTTGTGTGATAAGATAATTCGTAACAGGTAACAAGTAACAAAAGTAAACAAGGTGCGGCAAGGTGGCCCAATCCTTTTTGTAGCAAAGGACAAGCCTGAACGAACTCCTATATAAAGCAAAGCGCTCTCGAGGACACATGGGAATTACTGTCAAGCTAGTTTTAATCATGCTCATATGATTCACGTTCGTTACTTTAATAATTTGATATGTGGGTGCACCGGTGCTTGGGTGCTGTCCTTCCTTGGACAAGCTTCCCACTTATGATTAACCCCTCTCGTAAGCATCCACAACCACGAAAGAATAATTAAGATAAATCTAACCATAGCATGAAACATATGGATCCAAATCAGCACCTTACGAAGCAACACATAAACTATGATTTAAGCTTCTGTCACTCTAGCAACCCATTGATGTCTACTACGCAACTTTATTCTTGTAGACTCGTGTTAGGCCTCCAAGCGCAGAGTTTTGTAGGACAGTAGCAATTTTCCCTCAAGTGGATGACCTAAGATTTATCAATCTGTGGAAGGCGTAGGATGAAGATAGTCTCTCTCAAGCAACCTTGCAATCAAATACAAGACATCTCTTGTGTCACCAACACACCCAATACAATGGCAAATTGTACAGGTGAACTAGTTCAGCGAAGAGATGGTGATAAAAGTGTAGTACGGATAGTAGATATGAGTTTTTGTAGTGCGAACAATAAAAAAATAGCAAGGTAGTAAATGATAAAACGGAGCACTAACGGTATTGCAATAATGGAAAATGAGGCCTAGGGTGCATACTTTCACTAATGCAATCTCCCAACAATGCTAACATAGTTGGATCATATGATTATCCCTCAAAGTGCAATGAAGAATCACTCCCGAGTTCCTATTAGCGGAGAACAAAAGATAGAAATTGTTTGTAGGGTACGGAACCACCTCAAAGACATTCTTTACGATCAATCTATCCTAGAGTTCATACTAAAATAACACAAAGCTATTCTTCCCGATCAATCTAACCAAGAGTTCGTACTAAAATAACACTGTATGACACACATCAACCAACTCTAATGTCACCTAGATACTCCAATATGTCACCACAAGTATTTGTGAGTTAATTCTACAATATGCATCAAACAACTTCATGATCATAATTTTCAATCTACACAAAGAACTACAAGGGGACCCCAAAGTTTCTATCGGAGAAAAGATAATAAAAATGTGCATCAACCCCTATGCATAGATTACCCCAATGTCACCTCGGGAATCCGCAAGTTGAGTGCCATAACATACATCAAGTAAATCAATATGATACCCCATTGTCACCTCAAGTATTCATACCTCAAGACATACATCATGTGTTCTCAGATCCGAACATTCAATCCGACAAGACAAAACTTCTAAGGTTAAAGATTCAATTCATCACAACAAGTGTAGAGAGGGGAGAAACATCATATGATCCATCTATGTTAACAAAGCCCACGATACATCAAGATCGTGACATCTCAAGATCATGAGAGAGAGAGAGAGATTAAACACATAGAGCTACTGGTACAAACCCTTAGCCTCGAAGGTGGACTACTCCCTCCTCATCGTGGTGGCCGCCGGGATGATGAAGATGGCCACCGTGATGATCGTCCCCTCCGGAAGGGTGCCAGAACGGGCTCCTGATTGGTTTTCGGTGGCTACAGAGGATTGCAGCGAAGGAACTTCTGATCTAGGTTATCCCCAAGGGTTTTTGGAATATTTGGGAATTTATAGGGCGAAGAGGGGGTGCAGAAGGCCACCGAGGTGGGCACAACCCACCGGGGCGCGCATGGGAGCCCAGGCCCGCCCTGGTGGGTTGTGCCCCCCTCGGGGAAGCTCCCCGAGGTGCTGCTCTGGCCCATTAGTAGTCTTCTGGTCCATAAAAAATCTACAAAAAGTTTCGCGGTGTTTGGACTCCATTTGATATTGATTTCCTGCGATGTAAAAAACAAGCAAAAAAATAGCAACTGGCACTAGGTACTGGGTCAATAGGTTAGTCCCAAAAAATGATATAAAGTTGCTATAAAATGATTGTAAAACATCCAAGAATGATAATATAATAACATGAATACTTCATAAATTATAGATACATTGGAGACGTATCAGCATCCCCAAGCTTAATTCCTACTCGTCCTCGAGTAGGTAAATGATAAAAGAAATAATTTATGAAGTGTGAATGCTAGGAAAGTGCATAAGTTTGATCAATGATAATTTCAATCACTTTTCCTAGCATCATAACAACATCTCTTTCTCATAAAACTTTCCATGTTAAAGTAGCAACCAGTTCACATGTGAAGGTTCAAACAATGAATTCTCTTGAAACTCAACAACCTATATTCTTAGTCACCAAACAATTGCAATTCAACTTATTCAATAGTCTAAGTAAGAGCTCCACATACTTAACCATCATATAGTCTTCTATGATTGCTAACACTCACCGCATACGCATGAGCAAAACGTTTCAACCGGACACATAGAAAGATAGAGGCTTATAATTTCGCCTCCCAACATATTCACCTCAAGGGTGATGTCAACAATAATAACTCATGCTACCCATATCCAACTGGATATATGTGCCTAGATCTTTCCTCACCACGTGATGTTTGCCAAAAGAGAAAAATAGAAAAGAATAGAGAGAAATTTTTTTGACTCTTGCATGAAAGTAAATACATTAAAGTAAAAGATAGGCCCTTCACAAAGGGAAGCAGAGGTTTCCATGCGCTTCTTGTTTGTATGCTCAATCCTTAGTGCAAGAGAACATCACGTTATATTGCTCCTTATGATGGCGACCTTTATTATGCAGTCTGTCGCTTTTATTCTTCGCCATCACAAGTTCATACAACGCTAAATTTTCTCTTACACTAAATGGTCTAACACTTATAGAATCAATTTTTATTGCCTTATTGCACCAATGACAACTTACTTGAAGGATCTTATTCAATCCATAGGTAGGTATGGTGGACTCTCAAAACAAGATTTGGGTTTAAGGGTTTTTGGATGCACAAGTAGTATCTCTACTTGGTGCAGAATTTTTGGCTAGCAAAGATAGGGGCCAAGCACCACATGTTGAAGGATCTATGACAATATAACTTCTATGTTAATATGAACAAATAAATCATTACGTTGTCTTCCTTGTCCGATGTCAACAATTTTGGCATATAATATTTTGATGAGGGCTCACAATCACAAAAGATTTCCAAGATAGTGTATTTGCATGTGAAAGTTCTCTTCCTTCTACTAATCATTCATGAATTGCTTGTATGACCAATATTGTGATTGTAAAGCTTCAAAAGATTTCACTTTCTAAACCCAATGTGAAGCTACCACTAGGCATGATATGAACATATAATTTCAACTTCGTGATATTCAATTCATTCAACAATTTACTCATAGGATATAAGTGAAGCACAAGAGTAAATGACAAGCTACTCCAAAAAGGTATAAGTGAAGATCAAACGAGTAGTGATGTAAATGGGTAGCTAATTGTGGATTCTCTCTTATTTAAAAACTTTCAGATCTAAGTATTTTATTAAAACAGAAAGCAAAACAAAATAAAATGACATTCCAATAATAGCACAACTCATGTCAAGAAGCAAAAACTTAGGCTCAACCGATACTAACCGATAATTGTTGAAGAAGAAAGGTGGGATGCCTAACGGGCATCCCCAAGCTTAGATGCTTGAGAATTCTTGGAATATTAACTTGGGATGCCTTGGGAATCCCCAAGCTTGAGCTTTTGTGTCTCCTTAATTCCTATCATATCACGGTTTCCCTAAATCTCAAAAACGATAATGTTGGAGACGGAACAAGGAATGCCTTCCGGGGCATCCCCAAGCTTAATTGCTTGGATCTTCCTTGAATATTACCTTGGGGTGACTTGGGCATCCCCAAGATTAGGGTCTTGTCACTCATTATTCTCCTCATATCAACATCTCATCCAAAACTTGAAAACTTCAATCACACGAAACTTAATGGAATTTCATGAGATATGTTAGTATGATAAAGAGCAAACCATTTCACTTTGGTAATGTCAAAGATAAGATTCATAATTGTTTCCACACAATGTCTACCATAGCATATCATTTTCACAATTTATATTGAGCAATATAATCCATAGAAACAAGGAAACAAGCAATCTATGCATTGAAAACAGAATCTGTCAAAAACAGAACAGTTTGTAGTAATCTGTACTCCACCCATACTTCTGCTACTCCAAAAAAATCTGAAAAATGAGGACAACATAGAGAATTTGTATATATGCCACATATAAAAAAATTAGATCAAAAGCACAATCCAGTGAATTTTAGAAATTCCTGGATTGGGCGCAAAAGTTTCTGTTTTTGCACAGAATCAAGTCAATTATCATCCACACTATCCCAAAGGTTTTACTTGGCACTTTATTGAAACAAAAGCAATAAAACATGATTAATACAGTAGCATAATAATGTGAACACACAAAAACAATAGGTAAAAATATTGGGTTGTCTCCCAACAAGCGCTTTTCTTTAATGCCTTTTACCTAGGCATGATGATTTCAATGATGCTCACATAAAAGATAAGAATAGAAACATAACAAGAGCATCATGAATCATAAGTTCCTCTCTCATAATAATTTTCAGTAGCATCATGAATAGATTCATCCATATAACCATCACATACAACACTCTTTTCATGATGCACAAGCATAGAAGATTTATTACTCTTTACGGCATACATGTCATCATAATAATCATCATAGATAGCAACATTATTGTCATAGTCAATTGAAACCTCTTCCAAAATAGTGGATGTATCACTAAATAAAGTCATGACCTCTCCAAATCCACTTTCATCAATATTGTAATAAGATTCAACACCCTCCAAAATAGTGGGATCACTACTACCTAGAGTTGACACTCTTCCAAACCCACTTTCATCATTGTAGTCATCATAAATAGGAGGCATGCTATCATCATAATAAATTTTCTTATCGAAAGTAGAAGGAATCAAAGGATCATATTCATTATGCAAAGCATCCCCAAGCTTGGTACAAGCATTATTTTCAGCAAATAAATCTTCAAACATTACATACTCATCAAACATAGCATCCGCAAGCTTGTGATTTTGCATATCAACATAATCTTTCTTATCAGTAGCATGAATGGCACCAATAGTATAGCAAAAATTATTATCATATTCTTCCAAGCAAGTGCCAAAAAGATTTTCAAGAACATAAAACACATCATTGTCTTCCCAAGCATAATCATTACAACAAGTATTAGGCATCACAAAATCATACTCAATATCATCATCCTCCATCAACATATTTGATTCATTTTCACGAGGCACAATGGTGACAGGAGCAATATTGCTTGGGAGAGTTACCTTTTTACCTCTACCTTTTCTTCTTCTTTTCTTCTTCTTCTTCTTCTTCACCACCTCACTTGGGTTTAATCAATTTTTTCGGGCTTCTTATTGAAGAGATTGATTGGATAGGAAGCTCCTCCTCATTACCTGATTCATCATAAGAAACACTAGGAGGGTATTGGGAAATATTTTCCCTTTCATTAGTACTCTCTTCATATTATATTTGTTTTCTTGTCTTTCGGTAGTCGGCAATATAAGGATTCTCAATGCAATTTACCGCACAAAATATATAAATTTCCTCTAGATCAAAATCAAGAAATCTCTTAGGGTTATATGGAATATTCTTAGTTATACGTCTCATTTCTTCATAACCAAGCAAACTAAGTTCATTATGATGCGCAAGGGAAATAAAGTCATCACAATTTTTGGACACGATTCGATCATGAAACAAATTGCATTGGAGATTTAAATGGCCATGTTCATTGCAAAGTTTGCAAGGATGGCGAAAAAAATTAATTTTTTCAGCACAACCATCTAGCTTCTCTTGCAACCACTTTGTTTCTAAATACTTATGCCTCTTGCAAAATCTATCTTCCCTTTTTGATGTGCTTTTGCACTCCCAATTCACTCCCCAAAAATTGAAATTCTTATAGGAGACATCATTATCACGACCAATGCAATCATCATTAACATCATGGATATTCAAAGAATTCATACTAGCAATATTGCAGTCATGCCCATCATCCAACGTTTTGGTGCCATAAATTTTGTTGAATTCTTTTTCTAGCAATTGAGCACAATTATCGGAATCCTTATTCTCAAGATAGACATTATAAAGATGAACAATATGATGCAACCTCAATTCCATTTTTTTGTAGTTTTGTTTTACGAACCAAACTAGTGCTAAAACAAGAAACAAAAATATCCAATTGCAACAGCTAAAGATATAACTTCAAGCACCCACCTTCCCGGCAACGGCGCCGGAAAAGAGCTTGATGTCTACTATGCAACTTTATTCTTGTAGACTTGTGTTGGGCCTCCAAGTGCAGAGTTTTGTAGGACAGTAGAAATTTTCCCTCAAGTGGATGACCTAAGGTTTATCAATCCGTGGGGGCATAGGAAAAAGATAGTCTTTCTCAAGCAACCCTGCAATCAAATAGAAGAAGTCACTTGTGTCCCCAACACACCCGATACAATGGCAAATTATATAGGTGCACTAGTTCGGCGAAGAGATGGTGATAAAAGTGTAGTATGGATAGTAGATATGACTTTTTGTAGTGAAACAATAAAAAAAACAGCAAGGTAGTAAATGATAAAAGGGAGAACAAACGGTATTGCAATAATGAAAAATGAGGCCTAGGGTGCATACTTTCACTAGTGCAATCTCCCAACAATGCTAACATAGTTGGATCATATGATTATCCCTCAAAGTGCAATAAAAAATCACTCCCGAGTTCCTATTAGCGGATAACAGAAGATAGAAATTGTTTGTAGGGTACGAAACCACCTCAAAGCTATTCTTTCCGACCAATCTATCCTAGAGTTCGTACTAAAATAACACAAAGCTATTCTTTCCGATCAATCTAACCAAGAGTTCGTACTAAAATAACACCATATGACACACATCAACCAACTCTAATGTCACCACAAGTATCTGTGAGTTAATTCTACGATATGCATCAAAAAAATTCATGATCATAATATTCAATCCACACAAAAACTACAAGGGGACCCCAAAGTTTCTATCCGAGAAAAGATAATAAAAACGTGCATCAACCCCTATGCATAGATTACCCCAATGCCACCTCGGGAATCCGCAAGTTGAGTGCCATAACACACATCAAGTAAATAAATATGATAACCCATTGTCACCTCAAGTATTCATATCGCAAGACATACATCATGTGTTCTCAGATCTGAACATTCAATCTGATAAGACAAAACTTCTAAGGGTAAAGATTCAATTCATCACAACAAGCGTAGAGAGGGGAGAAACATCATATGATCCATCTATGTTAACAAAGCCCGCGATACATCAAGATCATGACATCTCAAGATCACGATAGAGAGAGATTAAACACATAGAGCTACTGGTACAAACCCTCAGCCCCGAAGGTGGACTGCTCACTCCTCATCATGGTGGCCGCCGAGATGATGAAGATGGCCATCGGTGATGATCTCCCCCTCCGACAGGGTGCTGGAACGGGCTCCTGATTGGTTTTCGGTGGCTACAGAGGCTTGCGGTAGCGGAACTTCCGATCTAGGTTCTCCCTGAGGGTTTTTAGAATATTTGGGAATTTATAGGGTGAATAGGGGGTGCGGGAGGCCACTGAGGTGGGCACAACCCACTGGGGTGTGCCTACAGGCCCAAGCGCGCCCTGGTGGGTTGTGCCCCTCTCGGGGCACCCCCAGGTGCTACTCTGGCCCATTGGTAGTCTTCTGGTCCATAAAAAATCCACAAAAAGTTTCGCGGTGTTTGGACTCCGTTTGATATTGATTTACTGTGATGTAAAAAACAAGCAAAAAAATTGCAACTCGCACTGGGCACTGGGTCAATAGGTTACTCCCAAAAAATGATATAAAGTTGCTATAAAATGATTGTAAAACATTCTAGAATGATAACATAACAGCATGAATACTTCATAACTTATAGATACGTTGGAGACGTATCACCCATCACCTACTCATTACTTCCCAATGCCTTCCCCTAGGCCCAAACAATGGTGAAGTGTCATGTAGTTGACGTTCACATAACACCACTAGAGGAAAGACACCATACATCTTATCAAAATATTGAACGAATAAAAAATTCACATGATTACTTATAACAAGACTCCTCCCATGTCCTCATGAACAAACATAACTACTCCCAAAGCATATTCATGTTCATAATCAGAGGAGTATTAATTGTCATTAAAGATCTGAACATATGATCTTCCACCGAATAAACCAGCTAGCATCAACTACAAGGAGTAATCAACACTACTAGCAACCCATAGGTGCCAATCTAAGGTTTTGAGACAGAGATCGCATACAAGATATGAACTAGGGTTTGGAGAGGAGATGGTGCTGGTGAAGATGTTGATGCAGATTGACCCCCTCTTGATGAGAGGATCGTTGATGATGACGATAGCTTTCATTTCCCCCTCCCGGAGGGAAGTTTCCCGAGCAGAACAACTCCGCCGGAGCCCTAGATTGGTTCTGCCCAGGTTCCGCCTCGAGATGGCAGCGCTTTGTCTTGAAATCTTCCTTCTGATTTTTTCCAGGTCAAAACACACCATATAGCAGAAGATGGGCATCGGGGGCCTGCCAGGTGGCCCACAAAGTAGCGGGCGCGCCCTCCACCCTTGTGGATGGTAGGTGGCCCCCCTCTGGTGCTTTCTTTGCCCAATATTTTTTATTTATTTCAAAATGATTCTCCGTGAAGTTTCAGGACTTTTGGAGTTTTGCAGAATAGGTCTCTAATATTTGGTACTTTTCGAGTCCAGTATTGCAGCTGCCGGCATTCTCCCTCTTCATGTAAACATTGTAAGATAAGAGAGAAAAGGCATAAGTATTGTGCTATAATATGTAATAACAGCCCATAAGCAATAAATATCATTATAAAAGCATGATGCAAAATGGACGTATCAACTCCCCCAAGCTTAGGCCTCGCTTGTCCTCAAGTGAAAGCCGATATCGAAAAATATGTCCACATGTTTAGAGATAGAGGTGTCGATAAAATAAAATAAGGACATGAGGGCATCGTGATCATCTTTAAAACAAAAACATATAATGTCATATAATTTCTTATGCTAAAGTAACAATTCATTCACAAGGTAAAGTATGAGCTTTTCCGCAATTCCACATACTCAACTATCATTTAGTATTTCACAATTGCCAACACTCACGCGATACTTATGGTTTCAAAGCTTCAATCGGACACAGAGAAAGATAGGGGCTTATAGTTTCGCCTCCCAGCCTTTTACCTCAAGGGTAATGTCAACAATAATGCTTTATGATAACCTACATCCGAGTGGATATATATATCTGGATCTCTCCAACACACAGTGCTTGCCAAAAGAAAAAGTGTAAAAAGGAAAGGTGAAGATCACCATGACTCTTGTATGAGGGAGGAAGATAAAAGTAAAAGATAGGCCCTTCGCAGAGGGAAGCAGAGGTTTTCATACACTTTTATGGTTGGATGCAGAAAATCTTAATGCAAAAGAACGTCACTTTATATCACCGCTTGTGATAAAGAACTTTATTATGCAGTCCGTCGCTTTTATTTCTTCCATATCACAAGTTTGTATAAAGCTTATTTTCTTCACACTAATAGATCATACATTTTTAAAGAGTATTTCTTACACTGATGACAACTTACTTGAAGGATCTTACTCAATCCATAGGTAGGTATGGTGGACTCTCATGGCAAAAACTGGGTTTAAGGGATGTTTGGATGCACAAGTAGTATCTCTACTTGGTGCAAAGAATTTGGCTAGCATGAGAGGGAAAAGCAAGCTCAACATGTTGGAGGATCCATGACAATATAACTTCTATTCGGATATAAGAAAACATAACCCATTATGTTGTCTTCCTTGTCCAATATCAACTTTTTAGCATGTCATATTTTAATGAGTGCTCACAATTACAAAAGATGTCCAAGATAGTATATTTATATGTGAAAACCTCTCTTTCTTTATTACTTCCTATTAATTGCAACAATGACCAAAACTATGTTTGTCAACTCTCAACATCTTTTATTCATCATACTCTTTATATGTGAAGTCATTACTCTCCATAAGATCATTATACGATCTTTTTATTTCTTTTTATTCTTTCTTTAATTCCCTCAAGATCATAGCAAGATAGCAAAGCCCTCAAATCAAAACTACTCTTTATTATATATAACTCACGGACTCAATTACATAGATAGAGATCGAAACAAAACTAAAAAGTTTATTCTTCTAGATCAAGATATAACCAGAAGGATTGAACTAAGAAAAAACGATAAAGGTAAAGGTGGTGATGCGATACTGGGGCACCTCCCCCAAGCTTGGCAGTTGCCAAGGGGAGTGCCCATACCCATGTATTTATGTCTATTTCTTCGGAGGTGGTGATGATGGAGTTGTTGATGAAGTAGTGCCACACTTTGAGCGCATGAGATACTCTAATCTATGAATGATACTCTGGAGGGTGATGATATGCTATTACAACAGAATATTTTCATGAGTGAGATATTTATTTTGCACATGAACTATTTCAATGATCTTAAAATCTTCAATTTCAGTAGGGGTAAGATGATTGTAGTATGGTTGAAGGATGTCTTCTTCTTTTTCTGTCGGAACTTGATCTCCCGCGACCTTCTTGATCTTATCTCCCTCGTTGGTTTCCCCAAGTTCTTCTCTCTTCATCTCCATCTTCATTAGCCAAACATCGTTGCCACCATTGTTGGAGGAGGGAGACGACACGATGCCTGGCCTTGAAAACTCTGACAGAAAACAACTCGAAACAAGAATAGAGGATTTTGTCGTGGTACGGTGGTCAAAACCTTTGGGGGATTATATAATGAATTTTTACCGACCAAAAGAAGTATTGTGCATAAAAACCGAGCCCGTAGGGCACACAAGGTGGCCACAAGGCAGGGGCGCACCCAAGGGGGTAGGGCACGGCCTCCACCCTTGTGGTCTCCTCTTGCATCTTTCAGGCTACTTAATTTTCATAATTTTCTAAATATTCCAAAACAGAGAAAAATTGCTATTAGAACAGTTTTGGAGTCGGTTTACTTACCGTACCACATACCTATTCCTTTCCGGAGTCTGAAACGTTCTAGAAAGTATCCCTTATGTACTCCTCCGGTGTTATGGTGTTAATTATGTTGGTCTCAACATTTATGGGAGTACCTGATACATAATGTTTGATTCTTTGACCGTTTACCACCCTCGGATTTGTGCCTTCAGCGTTATTGATTTTGATGGCACCAGAACGATAAACGTCCTGGATAATGTAAGGGCCTTCCCATTTAGAGAGAAGTTTTCATGCAAAAAATCTTAAATGAGAGTTGTATAGCAAAACATGATCACCTGCATTAAACTCACGCTTTTGTATCCTTTTGTCATGCCATCTTTTATATTTTTCTTTAAACAACTTGCCATTCTCATAGGCTTGGGTTCTCCATTCATCAAATGAGCTAATGTCAAATAACCTCTTCTCACCAGCAAGTTTGAAATCATAGTTGATCTCTTTGATTGCCCAATAAGCTTTATGGTCTAGTTCAAGAGGTAAGTGACATGCCTTTCCATAAACCATTTTATATCGAGACATACCCATAGGGTTTTTATAAGCAGTTCTATAAGCCCATAATGCATCATCAAGTTTCTTAGACCAATTCTTTCTAGATCTATTAACAGCCTTTTGCAAAATTAATTTAATCTCTTTATTGCTCAATTCTACTTGACCACTAGACCGAGGATGATACGGCGATGCAATTCTATGGTTAACATCATACTTAGCAATCAATTTACAGAAATCACCATGAATAAAATGTGAACCACCATCAGTCATTAAATATCTAGGGACTCCAAAACCTCGGAAAAACAACTTCTTTAAGCATCTTAATAGAAGTGTTATGATCAGCACTACTAGTTGGAATAGCTTCTACCCACTTAGTAACGTAATCAACAACAACTAAATATGTGTATACCCATTGGAGGAAGGAAAAGGTCCCATATAATCAAAGCCCCAAACATCAAATGGTTCAATAACAAGTGAATAATTCATAGGCATTTCCTAATGTCTACTAATATTACCAATTCTTTGGCATTCATCACAAGACAAGACAAACTTACGAGCATCCTTGAAGAGAGTAGGCCAATAAAAACCAGATTGCAATACCTTGTGTGCAGTTCTATCTCCAGCATGGTGTCCTTCGTAAGCCTCGGAGTGGCACTTGCGTAGGATCTGTTCCTGTTCATGCTCAAATACACAACGTCTAATAACACCATTTACTCCTTCTTTGTAAAGGTGTGGGTAATCCCAAAAGTAATGTCTGAAATCATAGAAACACTTTTTCTTTTGCTGGTATGTGAAACTAGGTGGTATAAAGGTAGCAACAATGTAATTAGCATAATTAGCATACCATGGAGTATTATGAGAAGCATTTATGATAGCTAATTTCTCATCAGGGAAACTATCATCAATATGAAGTGGGTCATCAAGAACATTTTCTAACCTAGACAAGTTGTCTGCAATGGGGTTCTCAGCTCCCTTTCTATCAATAATATGCAAATCAAATTCTTGCAGCAAGAGAACCCATCTAATAAGTCTAGGTTTAGCATCTTTCTTTTCCATAAGATATTTAATAGCAGCATGATCAGTGTGAACAGTTACTTTGGAATCAACAATATAAGATCTGAACTTATCACAAGCAAAAACAACTACTAAAAATTCCTTTTCAGTAGTAGCATAATTTCTTTGGGCACTGTCTAGAGTTTTACTAGCATAATGGATAACATTCAATTTCTTATCATCTCTTTGTCCTAGAACAACACCAGCAACATAATCACTAGCATCACACATAATTTCAAAGGGTAAATTCCAATCAGGCGGTTGAACAATAGGTGCAGAAATTGAGGCTTTCTTAAATATTTCAAATGCTTCTACACAATCATCATAAAAAACAAAAGGAACATCTTTTTGCAAGAGATTAGTGAGAGGCCTAGAAGTTTTAGAGAAGTCTTTAATAAATCTCCTATAGAAACCAGCATTACCAAGGAAACTTCTTATACCTTTGACATCTTTAGGACATGACATCTTTTCAATAGCATCTACTTTAGCTTTATCAACTTAAATACCTCTTTCAGAAATTTTATGCCCCAAGACAATACCTTCATTAACCATAAAGTGGCACTTCTCCCAATTCAAGACGAGATTAGTTTCTTCACATCTCTGTAGAACTCGATCAAGGTTGCTTAAGCAATCATCAAAATAAGTTCCATAAATGGAGAAATCATCCATGAAAACCTCAACAATCTTTTCACAAAAGTCAGAGAATATAGCAGTCATACATCTTTGAAAGGTAGCAGGTGCATTGCATAAACCAAAAGGCATACATCTATAAGCAAAAGTATCAAAAGGGCAAGTAAAAGTGGTATTTTCATGATCATCTTTTGACACAGGTATTTGAGAGAAACCAGAATAACCATCTAGAAAGAAAAAATGTGTATGTTTGGATATTATTTCTAGCATTTGATCAATAAAAGGTAGAGGGCAATTATCTTTTCTAGTAGCTTTATTTAATTTGTGGAAATCAATTACCATTCTATAAATTGTACCAATTCTTTGTTGAATCAATTCATTCTTATCATTAGGAACATCAGTAATACCTCCCTTCTTAGGGACACAATGAACGAGACTTACCCATCTACTATCGGCAATAGGATAAATTATACCTGCCTCTAGAAGCTTTAGTATTTCATTCGTTACCACTTCTTTCATCTTAGGATTTAACCGTCGTTGATGATCAACAACTGGTTTAGCATCAGGCTTGAAGTTAATTTTGTGTTGACATAGAGTGGGACTAATGCCCTTAAGATCATCAAGAGTATATCCAATAGCGGCATGGTGATTCTTCAGAATTTTCAATAATTTCTCTTCTTCATGCTCTAAAAGGTTAGCACTAATAATAACATGATATATCTCCTTTTCATTAAGATAAGCATATTTCAAAGTATCAGGTAATTGTTTAGTCTCAAAGACGGGATCACCCTTGGGTGGAGGAGGATCCCCAAGGATTTAAACAAGCAAATTATGTTTCAAAACATGCCCTTGATTAAAGAATATTTCATCTAATTCCTTTCTTTAATTCATAAACATGTTATTTTCATGGTCTAACAAATATTATTCTAAAGGATCAATAGGAGGCATGACAATAGAAGCAAGACCAATAATTTCGTCCTTACTAGGCAATGCTTTATCATGGGGTTGTCTACAAAATTTAGACAAAATAAAATCATGATACATATCCCCTAAACCAACAGTAACAATATCTTTCTCACAGTCTATCTTAGCATTAACAGTATTCAAGAAAGGTCTACCAAATATAATGGGACAAAAATCATCTTGTGGGGAAGCAAGAACAAGAAAATCAGTAGGGTATTTTATTTTCCCACACAAAACTTCAACATCTTTAACAATCCAATTGGCGAAATAGTGTCTCTATTGGAAAGCTTAATAGTAACATCAATATCTTCTATTTCAGCAGGTGCAATATCATTCATCATTTCTTTATATAAAGTAAAAGGAATTGCACTCACACTATCACCCACATCACATAAGCCATGATAACAATGATGTCCTATTTTAATGGAAACAACAGGCATGCCAACAATAGGTCTATGTTTATTTTTAATATCAGGTTTAGCAATCCTAGCAACTTCATCACAGAAATAAATAACATGCCCATAAATATTATCAACCAAGAGATCTTTAACCATACCAATACTAGGTTCAACTTTAATTTGCGCAGGGGGTGTAGGTGTTATAGTATAACTCTTACGAACCACAGTTGAAGCCTTAGCATGATCCTTTATTCTAATAGGAAAAGGTGGGTTCTCAATATAGGTAGTGGGAACAATAGGATGAACATTACAAGTAATAGTTTCTTCTTCAACTTTAATAGGTTCTACTACTTTAACTTCAATGGGAGGACGATATTTAAACCACTCCTCCTTAGGGAGATCAACATGAGTAGCAAAAGATTCACAGAAAAAAACTACTATCTCAGAGTCAAGTCCATATTTAGTGCTACAATCACGAAAAGCATCGGTATCCATAAAAGATTAACACAATCAAACTTAAGGTTTATACCTGACTCCTTACCTTTGTCGAGTTCCCCATCTTCAAAGTTACATTGAATTCTTTCCAATAAATCCTATTTGAATTCACTATCCTTCTTCATAAAAGAACCAGTACAAGAAGTATCGAGCATGGATCGATCATTATGAGAAAGCCGAACATAAAAATTCAGAATAATAATTTATTTTGAGAGCTCATGATTGGGAAATGAATATAACATTGACTTAAGCCTCCCCCAAGCTTGATCGATACTTTCCCCTTCACGAGGCCAAAAATTATATATATAATTCTGATCCCGATGAATGGATAAAACTCCTGATGAAATTCCAATTTCAATCGGTTGTAGTTCCATGATCCAATATCATCACATAGCTTATACCATGTCAATGCCTTTCCCTTAAAAGACATAGGGAAGACCTTCTTCTTGACTTCATCCTCGGGCAAACCTGCAAGCTTAAATAATCCACAAACTTCATCCACATAGATTAGGTGCATATCATGATGTAATGTTTCATCTCCTGCATAAGGATTAGCTAGCAGTTTCTCTATCATACCCGAAGGAATTTAATAATAAATATTTTCAGTAGGTTCAGTAGGTTGAGGGGAAACTCTCTGCTCTTCCGGTCGGGGTGAAGACACCCCGAACAAACCCCTCAAAGTATTATTTTCCATTGTAACAAGTGACAGTAAATTTCAGCACACTATATAAATGTTTCCTTACCAAATTGCACTTACCGAAGGCGCTTCACTACCCGGAAATGGCGCCAGAAAAGAGTCTTGATGACCCGGAAGTATAGGGGATCTATCGTAGTCCTTTCGATAAGTAAGAGTGTCGAACCCAACAAGGAGTAGAAGGAAATGACAAGCGATTTTTAGCAAGGTTTTCTCTGCAAACGGGTAACAAGTAACAAAAGCAAACAAGGTGTAGCAAGGTGGCCCAATCCTTTTTGTAGCAAAGTAAAAGCCTGGACGAACTCTTATATAAAGAAAAGCGCTTCCGAGGACAAATGGGAATTACTGTCAAGCTAGTTTTCATCATGATCATATGATTCACGTTCGTTACTTTGACAATTTGATATGTGGGTGGATCGGTGCTTGGGTGCTATCCTTCCTTGTACAAGCCTCCCACTTATAATTAACCCCTCTCGCAAGCATTCGCAACTACGAAAGAAGAATTAAGATAAATCTAACCATATCATGAAACATATGGATCCAAATCAACCCCTTATGAAGCAACGCATAAACTAGGGTTTAAGCTTCTGGCACTCTAGCAACCCATCATCTACTCATTACTTCCCAATGCCTTCCCCTAGGCCCAAACAGTGGTGAAGTGTCATGTAGTCGATGTTCATATAACACCACTAGAGGAAAGACAACATACATCTTATCAAAATATCGAATGAATACCAAATTCACATGATTACTTAGAACAAGACTCCTCCCATGTCCTCAGGAACAAACGTGACTACTCACAAAGCATATTCATGGTCATAATCAGAGGAGTATTAATTATCATTAATGATCTGAACATATGATCTACCACCGAATAAACCAGCTAGCATCAACTACAAGGAGTAATCAACACTACTAGCAACCCATAGGTGCCAATCTAAGGTTTTGAGACAGAGATCGCATACAAGATATGAACTAGGGTTTGGAGAGGAGATGGTGCTGGTGAAGATGTTGATGCAGATTGACCCCCTCTTGATGAGAGGATCGTTGATGATGACGATAGCTTTCATTTCCCCCTCCCGGAGGGAAGTTTCCCCGGCAAAACAGCTTCGCCGGAGCCCTAGATTGGTTCTACCCAGGTTCTGCCTCGAGACGGCGGCGCTTCGTCCCAAAAGCTTCCTTCTGATTTTTCCAGGTCAAAACATACCATATAGCAGAAGATAGGCATCGGGGGCCTGCCAGGTGGCCCACAAGGTAGGGGGGCACACACAGGGTGGTAGGGTGCGCCCTCCACCCTTGTGGATGGCAGATGGCCCCCCTCTGGCGCTTTCTTCGCCCAATAGTTTTTATTAATACCAAAATGATTTTCCGTGAAGTTTCAGGACTTTCAGAGTTGTGCAGAATAGGCCTCTAATATTTGCTCTTTTTTCAGTCCAGAATTCCAGCTGCCGGCATTCTCCCTCTTCATGTAAACCTTATAATAACAACCCATAATGCAATAAATATCAATATAAAAGCATGATGCAAAATGGACGTATCAAACCCTCTCTATATGAAAGCGATAGAAAAGACCCCCCGAGCCGTGGCGGCAGGCGTGCCAGGCGACACGTGGCGCATGCCGGCACGGTGTGAGGCGGCAACCCTTGCCGCCACCGGGGCAGGCAACAGGTTGCCCATAAGCGAAATCAACAGTCGCGATGGAACGGAGCTGGCGTGATGGGCCCTGCCGCCTCAGGGGATGGTGGCCGCACTGTAGCTGCTTGGCCATGCCACCTCACTGGCTGGCAGCAGCAGTGTATGTATGGAGCTCATCTTCTTTCCTTGGGTTTACTAATTTTCAGTTTCCACCCGTAAACAAACTACTGCCTTCCTCCTTGTGCAGTCTCATGCATGTGACATGTAGTGCAAGACCAGCTGCTGCATGCATGCACGCACGTCCTGTCATGCCAGTTTTTTGCTAGCTGAAACGTACTGATGATTACACAATATATTTGGAAATTAAAATGATCAAAACAACAGGTGGACTAATCATCACTGGGTACTTGATTCACTTGTATGTAGTTTTTGTATGAACATGTACTGCACTGCATGTGTATGTACGTAAATTAAACAAATATATTTGCACTGCACATGTAGTCAACTGCCTGCTTTGGCTGGATGGCTGGCAAACAATATGTATAGTGCTGCTCCAGCTCGTGAGGCGACCGGGCCTAGCTGCTATAGTGCTGTCGCCCGGCCCTGAGGCGGCAAGGACCACCACGCCAGCCCCTTCCGTCGTGACTGCCTATTTCGGTTATGGACAGCCTGCCGCCTGGCCAGTGGCAGCAGGGCCCGCCGCCTTGCTCTGTGGCGGCATGTGCCATGTGTCGTTTGGCGGTCCTGCCACCACGGCCGGGGGTCTTTTCTGCCAATTTTATCTTGAAGATTTTTTTGGTAATTCCGTTGGGCAGGCGGTCTTTTTCGTGAAATACACTGAAAACAAGAAAACTGCCCTAACTGGGCTGGCGTGATCTTTTCCATGCCTATTGGGCCTTGCTTAGCACAACCAGGAGACCCTAGGCCCATGTACTCTTTTCCCAATTCTCAGAAAAAATGTACTCTTTTCCTCCCCTAAAAAAGGTACTCTTTTCCTAACGTGGGTTGCAGGTTACTCGTGAAATCATGAGAGAATTGATCGATTCGTTGCCTGGTACGAATGCTCTCGCGACCCGCCGAAACCCTAGCTTGGTACTCCGGCCCCGTAGATGATCTGGCCGCTGGTGGAGGGCGCCCTGGAGAGCATCGATGGCTGGCAAGCCGTAAGAGAGATGGCGCACGGTGAGGCCACAACTCCGGCAGGCAAGGCGGGCGAGGGTCACGATCAGAAGTGCCGGCGACAGGACGACAACTCCTCTGATGAGAATTCCACTCCGCCTGCAGTGGACGGTGGCTCGTCGTTGACGACAGTAGCCACATGAACAGCACCAGCAACTGTTGGACTTGTGCAAGGCCGGGTCCAGGAGGCGGCACCGGTGGCACGCGACAATTTGATTGAGTTATTCTGTGTAACTTATGAAAAAAATTGTGCAATTGAACATTGATTATGTCGTAAAATTAAGTTTGCTCAAATTTTCGGATTGAGCAAATTTTGGTATACCAAGTATGTGATATTTATGGCTTTTGAAAGGCGGAAAATATACTTGAGCTTACAATGTGCCTAGGCTTGGGCAATTTACTAGCTCTGTCACTGGGCGGTGGTTAGGTTGTTGCTGCCACTAGTGATTGATCATCGAGCCATGGTCTTTTTTCTTTCTTTTGTTATTTTTATTTATTTTTTGGTTGTGTATCCTTGATGTCTTTGGACATCTTGTTTATACAGTGGTCCCTTATAATTGGTATCTTTTTTTACCCTGATATAATTAGTGTCTTCGCAATATTAATATGTGCTCTTTCTAATAAAAAAAGAATCATTCAACTTTGACACTAAAAACATCATGGTCATCAGTTATAATACAATCTTGTTTTTTTAGGCAACCATATATTTCATTAGACAATCTGTTTACAAAGATTACACATATGGTCACCATACGAGACAAACATGTTTGTCAAGCAACTTTGCACAAAGGATTCCACAAGAAGTAAACCTAATATTCCACCCTTGAAAAACTTGTGCCTCGGCAAAACGTAGTCCACAAACATCCTCCGTCGTCACCATGGCAACGCCGAAAAAAAGATGAGAACAGCTGCCATATAAAGATCTCGGAGAGCACCATCGCATACTGTTAGAAGGGGGAGAGAGGGGTTTAGCGGAATATGATGGATGTATTATTGAGCCTTTCGGGCGGTTTATATAGAGTACAAGGCTTGGAGGGCAAGAAGACTCTCCTAGAGATAATACAGAAGATGATTACAAATCATAGTCTACCATATACAAAGATATGCCTATATACTATAACATCCCCTCGCAGTCGTAGCGGTAACGGCACAGACAACAGGAGCCTCGCGGACTGTCAGACTGGAGAGAATAGCAGCCGATAGGCTGACATACCCCCGCAGTCGTAGCGGTAGCGTCGTGGGCGGTGTCGCGTCATGGACGCGTTGACTATAGAGGAAGCCGACGAGTTGCTCAAGCGAATGATAGCCCTTTGTGCTGATGTTGAAGTAGCCGAGAGTGTAGGGTGGTGTAGCCGTGGTTGAGGTAGCCATGCGAAGAATGCCGTGGTCGATGTCGAGTCGGGGTAGCCGGTGTCGAGGTAGTCACCGTGGAGCATCGGGTGCAAGGAGGCGCCGTGTTAGTCATAGGCGCAGTGGTGTTGAAGTAGTGGTGCACGGGGAAGAAGACGGTGTTGACGATAGGTTGCGCAGGGTTTGCCAAGCCCGGGGACACATCGTAGACGAAGGCACACGTCGGTGTTGCCAGCACTGGGCATGCGTAGACGGACGAAGACGAAGTTGACGCAGCGCCGACTAGGCTTGCCAGGCCTGGGGACACGCCGTGAATGAAGGCATGCACCGGTGTTGCCAGCACCGGGAAGGCAGAGACAAGGGACCTGCACGATTTGTATGCCATGTCGAGGAGTCGTATGGCCACCAGAGAAGAAGACTCGACAACGGTTGTGGCGCCAATCGGCATGGGGGCCGATGTCAGCAACGGTGGTCGCAGTAGATGAAGTGGACGTGGTAGATGACGGCAACACTGGAGACGGGCTGGTACTGGACGAAGACGAAGGTGGTTGTGACACCCTGGTTTTGGCCCCTTTTCTGGATTTTATTGCATTTTTGAATTTAATTTGAGTTTTGAATCAACTCATTTGGACTTAATCACTTGGGCATTTCTTTGATTTTCACCCAAGTGAGTCATCTCACCTTCAAACCCATCTCTTTCTCTCTGATATATCAAAATATGACCTTGGGAATATTTTTCTTAAATGAAAAATATTCATTTTTCTCTCTGAAAAAGCACTTCAGTCACTTCTACTCCAAAGCAACCCTCATTTTTATTACCCACAAAAATCTGAGAAAATTCCTTAATATTCTTTGGACCTTGGCACACCTTCCTGTGCAAAAATATTTCATGGTTATTTGGAATATTTTTGCTATAGAAAATCTTTTCCATTCTGGTCAGAAAATGCATGTTGTGAAGGAAGTGCATTTTTCCTTGATCCTCTGGAGTTGAAATTTGTAGGGCATCATTACCTTCCTAATATAAACTTAACCCCCAAAGATCAACTCCTAACTCTCTCTAGAATCCTCACTACTTGGCTCCCAAGTTTCTGTCCAGAAACTTGCCGAGGCTCTCTTGTTCAATCTGGTCGGCCTGGCAGTGAACCATCACTTATGCTAGACCTAACACTGGAAGAACAAGCCACCATACATGATATTAATCCTTGAGGCGCCGCATAGCCATAGTTCACGCGGTGACCACGTGTGAACATGGTGCCAGACCAGTGCGCGACGCGCTCTCGGTGGCGCCAACGCCTCTGTTTCGCCCATGCCTGCGCCCGAGGCCAAACCAGCTCGCCACCTAGCGCCAACTGCTTTGTCTCATCACCCTTGACCCTTCCCTGCCGCTTGCAGATGTCAGAGCTCGCTGCAGCAATCATGAGCATGTCGTGCCCGAGTGCACAGTGAGTCCGTGCTCACTATCGTTGTCTCCTCGTGTGCCCCGTGCTCGACTGCGAGCTCCCATAGTGGTCGCGTGACCCCTAGCCACTTCCCCCTCTCTCTCTGACGCCTCTCATCACCGTGCACCTCTTCTAAAGAGCTTGTCGGTGCTCTCGATCCCCTTCCTCACCCCGCCTATAAATAGGACCCCTCCGAGCTTTTTCGACCACACCACCCTCCACCTCTAGCACACACACTTCCTCTAGATAGCCGCGGCCAGGCCAGGCGGGCCTCTAGCCGCCATTCTGCTCCGAAGCTCCCCGTTGACCCTGCCTCAGCATTCTGCTTCCCCCGGCGCCCCTCGTCTTCCTCTGACCTCTCCAGGGTGTTCGTTGTGCTCCACTGGTCGCGTTGGTGCTGTTGGAGCTGTTGGACTAGCCCTGCCTCGCTGGAATCGACAACTCCGATGAGTCCCCTCCGCCAACGCCTCCGGAGATGACAACCGCGATGCTCTCTGTCCACCTCTCACCGAGCTACGGGTACGGGCAGGTTCACCATAGTCTTGCGCATCCATCCATCCATCCACCGGCCGCAGACGACCCCTCCTCGCCAAAGAATCGCCGTCGACGAGCCGCCCTCCCTCCGTTTCTCTCTCCCTCTCTCTAAACCTAACCGCGGGGCCCACTGGCTAGCCACTTAGCCGCCGCTCGAAGTGGTATGAGTGGAGGCGCCCCGCTGATTTACGCCTTCGACGTCACCCCCTCTCTATTGTTCTAAAAAATCAAATTTAATCAGAAATTTGACTAAACTTTGACCTGATCTAATTTCTATTCTATAAATCAGAATGTTATGATTCTTTTTGCATTGGTTTTGTGTTGAACTCCTCTATTAGCATGCAAAAGATGAGATTTTTGCTTGCTGTGGATATTGTGTGGTGCATTAAACAGTGTTATGTGACACTTTCTTTTTTCTATTTAATTATTTTCAGAAGGAACTTGTTGCCTTGAGGATAACCAGGAGGAGTGTGACCCTCCTTTGCACTAAGGCAAGCCATCACAAATATTTGCAAGAATGTCATTTCAATAACTATGATTTTCACTTGAAATATAATATATTTTTATTTTAATGCATATAGAGAATTCCTATAAAGTTATTTGATGCAAGTTTCATGTTCATGCAATGCTTGTTCTGTTATCAGTAGCATTGTAGTTGAATAACTAAGTTTATGCAGTAGAGGAATGTGATGTTATGCTTGATCTAGTTCATATCGATGTTATGTGAAATAATGCATATATGGTTCATTGAATATTCATGGCATGCTATGACTCGGTGAAAATTATTTGCAAGATGAAACCTGATAATGAACCAACTTGAACATGTTGTTGATCGAGTCATGGTGCCACAGAATCGGGCTTCCCAAGTGCAACCACATTTGCCTATATGGGGAGGCCCTTTCTCGATCTATTGTGATGCCCCTCGCCGGTGCCTCTGTTGGGGAACACAATAATTTCAAAAAAATTCCTACGATCACGCAAGATCTATCACTAGGTGATGCATAGCAACAAGAGGGGAGAGTGTTGTCTATGTACCCTCGTAGACCGAAAGTGTAAGCGTTATGACAACGCGATTGATGTAGTCGTACGTCTTAACGATCCGACCGATCCTAGCACCAAAGGTATGGCACCTGCGCGATCTGCACACGTTCAGCTCGGTGACGTCCCATGAACTCTAGATCCAGCCGAGGTCGAGGGAGAGTTTCGCCAGCACGACAGTGTGGTGACGGTGATGATGAAGTTACCGGCGCAGGGCTTCACCTAAGCACTACTACGATATGGCCGAGGTGTGTAACTGTGTAGGGGGGCAGCACACACATGGCTAAAACAATTGTCAACTTCTGTGTCTTTGGGGTGCCCCCCTCCCCCGTATATAAAGGAGGAGATGGGAGGTCGGCCGACCCTCATAGGCGTGCCAAGAGGGGAGGAATCCTCCTCCTAGTAGGAGTAGGACTCCCCCCTTTCCTAGTCGTACTAGGAGAAGAAGGAAGGAGGGGGGAAGAGAAGGAAGGAGGGGGCGCCGCCCCTCCCCTAGTCCAATTCGGACTAGGCCCATGGGGGGCGCGCGACCAGCCCTTGGCAGCACCTCTCTTTCTCCCCTAGGCCCAATAAGGCCCATTACTTCGCCGGTGGTTCCGATAACCCTTCCGGCACTCCAGTTTTATCGGAAACTTCTCCGAAACACTTTCAATGTCCAAATATAGTCGTCCAATATATCAATCTTTATGTATCAAACATTTCAAGACTTCTCGTCATGTCCGTGATCACATCCGGGACTCCGAACAATCTTCGGTACATCGTATCTCATAATACCAATCATCATCGAATGTTAAGCGTGCGGACCCTACGGGTTCGAGAACTATGTAGACATGACCGAGACATGTCTCCGGTCAATGACCAATAGTGGAACCTAGATGCTAATATTGGTTCCTACATATTCTATGAAGATCTTTATCGGTCAAACCGCATAACAACATACGTTGTTCCCTTTGTCATTGATATGGTACTTGCCCGAGATTCGATCAACGGTATCATCATACCTAGTTCAATATTGTTATCGACAAGTCTCGTTACTCATTCCGTAATACTTCATTCTGCAACCAACTCATTAGTCACAATGCTTGCAAGGCTTTATAGTGATGAGTATTACTGAGAGGGCCCAGAGATACCTCTCCGAAACACAGAGTGATAAATCCTAATCTCGATCTATGCCAACCCAACAAACACCTTTAGAGACACCTGTAGAGCACCTTTATAATCACCCATTTACATTGTGACCTTTGGTAGCACCCAAAGTGTTCCTCCGGTATTCAAGAGTAGCATAATCTCATAGTCTGAGGAACATGTATAAGTCATCAAGAGAGGAGTAGCAATGAAACTGTAATGATCATAATGCTAAGCTAACAGATGGGTCATGTCCATCACATCATTCTCCTAATGATGTGATCCCGTTCATCAAATGACAACACATGTCTATGGTTAGGAAACATAACCATCTTTGATTAACGAGCTAGTCAAGTAGAGGCATACTAGGGACTATATGTTTTGTGTATATATTCACCCATGTACTAAGTTTCCGGTTAATACAATGCTAGCATGAATAATAAACATTTATCATGAATTAAGGAAATAAATAAAAACTTTATTATTGCCTCTAGGGCATATTTACTTCAGTCTCCCACTTGCACTAGAGTCAATAATCTAGTTCACATCACTATGTGATTCAACACCAATATTCACATCTGTATGTGATTAACACCCATAGTTCACATTGTCATGTGACCAACACCCAAAGGGTTTACTAGAGTCAATAATCTAGTTCACATTGCTATGTGATTAACACCTAAAGAGTACTAAGGTGTGATCATGTTTTGCTTGTGAGAGAAGTTTAGTCAATGGGTCTATCACATTCAGAGCCGTATGTAGTTTGCAAATATTCTATGTCTACAATGCTCTGCATGGAGCTATTCTTGATAATTGCTCCCACTTTCAATATGTATCCATATTGAGACTTAGAGTCATCTGGATCGGTGTAAAAGCTTGCATCGACTTAACTCTTTACGACGAGCTCTTTTATCACCTCCATAATCGAGAAATATTTCCTTAGTCCTCACTAAGTATAGTTTTGACCGATGTCCAGTGATCTACTCTTAGATCACTATTGTACCCCCTTGCAAAAACTTATGGCAAGGTACACAATAGGTCTGGTACACAGCACATCATACTTCATAGAACCTATGGCTGTGGCATAGGAAATGACTTTCATTCTCTTTCTATCTTCTGCTGTGGTCGGGATTTGAGTTTTACTCAACTTTACACCTTCTAATACAGGCAAGAACTTCTTCTTTGACTGATCCATTTTGAACTTTTTGAAAAAACTTGTCAAGGTATGTATTCATTGAAAAATCTTATCAAGCGTCTTGATCTATCTCTATAGATCTTGATGCCCAATATATAAGCAACTTCACCGCGGTCTTTCATTGAAAAACTCTTATTCAAGTATCCCTTTATGCTATCAATTATTCTATATCATTTCCAATCAAAAATATGTCATCCACATATAATATTAGAAATGCTACAGAGCTCCCACTCACTTTTTTGTAAATACAGGATTCTCCAAAAGTCTGTATAAAACGATATGCTTTGATCACACTATCAAAGCATTTATTCCAACTCCGAGAGGCTTGCACCAGTCCATAAATGGATCGCTGGAGCTTGCACACTTTGTTAGCACCCTTTGGATCTACAAAACCTTTTGGTTGCATCATATACAACTGTTCTTCCAGAAATCCATTCAGGAATGCAGTTTTGACATCCATTTGCCAAATTTCATAATCATAAAATGCAGCAATTGCTAACATGATTCGGACAGACTTCAGCATCGCTACGGGTGAGAAAGGCTCATCGTAGTAAACTCCTTGAACTTGTTGAAAACCTTTTGTAACAAGTCGAGCTTTGTAAACAGTAACATTACAGTCTACATCGTTCTTCTTCTTAAAGATCCATTTATATAATATGGCTTGCCGATCATCGGGCAAGTCCACAAAAGTCCACACTTTGTTCTCATACATGGATCCCATCTCAGATTTCATGGCGTCAAGCCATTTCACGGAATCTGGGCTCATCATCGCTTCCTCATAGTTCATACGTTCAACATGGTATAGTAACATGACTTCTAGAATAGGATTACCATACTATTCTGGTGCGGACCATACTCTGGAAGACCTACGAGGTTCTGTAGTATCTTGATCTAAAGTTCGATGATCATCATCATTAGCTTCCTCACTAATTGGTGTAGGAATAACTAGAACTGATTTCTGTGATGAACTACTTTCCAATTCGGGAGAAGGTACAATTACCTCATCAAGTTCCACTTTCCTCCTACTCACTTCTTTTGAGAGAAACTCCTTCTCTAGAAAGGATCCATTCTTGGCAATGAATATATTGCCTTTGGATCTGTGATAGAAGGTGTACCCAACAGTTTTATTTGGGTATCCTACGAAGACGCACTTCCTATGAAGACGCACTTCTCCGATTTGGGCTCGAGCTTATCAGGTTGAAACTTTTTCACATAAGCATCGCAACCCCAAACTTTAAGAAACGACAACTTTGGTTTCTTACCAAACCACAATTCAGAAGGCGTCACCTCAACAGATTTTGATGGCGACCTATTTAAAGTGAATGCAACTGTCTCTAATGCATAACCCCAAAATGATAGTGGTAAATCAGTAAGAGACATCATAGATCGCACCATATCCAATAAAGTGCGGTTACGATGTTCGGACACACCATAACGTTGTGGTGTTCGAGGTGGCGTGAGATGTGAAACTATTCCACATTGTTTTAAATGAAGGCCAAACTTGTAGCTCAAATATTCTCCTCCACGATCAGATCGTAGAAACTTTATTTTCTTGTTACGATGATTCTCCACTTCACTCTGAAATTCTTTGAACTTTTCAAACGTTTCAGACTTTTGTTTCATTAAGTAGATATACCCATATCTGCTCAAATCATCTATGAACGTCAGAAAATAACGATACCCGCCATGAGCATCAACACTCATTGAACTTCATACATAAATATGTATTATTTCCAGTAAGTCAGTAGCTCGTTCCATTTTTCCGGAGAACGAAGTTTTAGTCATCTTTCCCATAAGGCATGGTTCGCAAGTATGAAATGATTCATAGTCAAGTGATTCCAAAACTGTTGGGGAACGTAGCAGAAATTCAAAATTTTCTATGCATCACCAAGATCAATCTATGGAGATACTAGCAACAAGAGAGAGGGGAGTGCATCTTCATACCCTTGAAGATCGCGATGCGGAAGCGTTACAAGAACGCGGTCGGTGGAGTCATTCACGAAGCGATTCAGATCGCGGCCGAATCCGATCTAAGCACCGAAGAACGGTGCCTCCGCGTTCAACACACGTACAGCCCGGTGACGTCTCCCGTGCCTTGATCCAGCAAGGAGAGAGGGAGAGGATGGGGAAGAATCCATCCAGCAGCAGCACAACGGCGTCGTGGTGATGGAGGAGTGTGGCACTCCAACAGGGCTTCGCCAAGCACTGCGAGAGACGAGGAGGGAGAGGGGTATGGATGCGCCAGGGGGAGGAAAACTCATCTTCTTGGCAGCCCCAAAACCTCCACTATTTATAGGGGAAGGGGAGAGGGGGACGGCCCCCTCCAGATCCCATCTAGAGAGGAGGGGCGGCGGCCAGGAGGGGGAGACTTGCCCCCCAAGTAAGGTGGAGGCGCCCCCTCCCCTAGGGTTTTCAACCCTAGGCACATTGGGCCCTTGGGGAGGGGCGCACCAGCCCACTAGGGGCTGGTTCCTTCCCATATTCATCCCGTTAAGCCCCCCGGGGCAGGTGGCCCCACCCGGTGGACCTCCGGACACCTTTCGGTGGTCCTGGTACAATACCGATAACCCCCGAAACTATTCCGGTGACTGAAACTGGACTTCCCATATATAAATCTTTACCTCCGGACCATTCCGGAACTCCTCGTGACGTCCGGGATCTCATCCGGGACTCCGAACAACATTCGGTAACCACATACAAACTTCCTTTATAACCCTAGCGTCATCGAACCTTAAGTGTGTAGACCCTACGGGTTCGGGAACCATGCAGACATGACCGAGACGTTCTCGGTCAATAACCAACAGCGGGATCTGGATACCCATGTTGGCTCCCACATGTTCCACGATGATCTCATCGGATGAACCACGATGTCAAGGATTCAAGCAATCCCGTATACAATTCCCTTTGTCAATCGGTACGTTACTTGCCCGAGATTCGATCGTCGGTATCCCAATACCTCGTTCAATCTCGTTACCGGCAAGTCACTTTACTCGTTCCGTAATGCATGATCCCGTGACTAACTACTTAGTCACATTGAGCTCATTATGATGATGCATTACCGAGTGGGCCCAGAGATACCTCTCCGTCATACGGAGTGACAAATCCCAGTCTCGATTCGTGCCAACCCAACAGACACTTTCGGAGATACCTGTAATGCACCTATGTAGTCACCCAGTTACATTGTGACGTTTGGTACACCCAAAGCACGCCTACGGTATCCGGGAGTTACACAATCTCATGGTCTAAGAAACTGATACTTGACATTAGAAAAGCTTTAGCAAACGAACTACACGATCTTGTGCTATGCTTAGGATTGGGTCTTGTCCATCACATCATTCTCCTAATGATGTGGTTCCGTTATCAATGACATCCAATGTCCATGGTCAGAAAACCATAACCATCTATTGATCAACGAGCTAGTCAACTAGAGGCTCACTAGGGACATGTTGTGGTCTATGTATTCACACATGTATTACGGTTTCCAGTTGATACAATTTTAGCATGAACAATAGACAATAATCATGAACAAGGAAATATAATAATAACCATTTTATTATTGCCTCTAGGGCATATTTCCAACAGTCTCCCACTTGCACTGGAGTCAATAATCTAGTTCACATCACTATGTGATTGCAACGAGTCCAACACCCATTGGGTTTGATCATATCTTGCTTGTGAGAGAGGTTATTAGTCAACGGGTCTAAATCTTTCAGATCCGTGTGTGCTTTACAAATCTCTATGTCATCTCCTAGATGCATCTACCACGCGCTATTTGGAGCTTTTCCAAGTAACTGTTCTACTATACAAATCCGGTATACTACTCAGAGTCATCCGGATTAGTGTCAAAGTTTGCATCGGTGTAACCCTTTACGACGAACTCTTTTACCACCTCCATAATCGAGAAAATTCCTTAGTCCACTAGTTACTAAGGAAATGTTTGACCGCTGTCTTGTGATCCATTCCTGGATCATTCTTGTACCCCTTGACTGACTCATGGCAAGGCACACTTCAGGTGCGGTACATAGCATAGCATACTGTAGAGCCTACGTCTAAAGCATAGGGAATGACCTTCGTCCTTTCTCTCTATTCTGTCGTGGTCAGGTCTTGAGTCTTACTCAATACTCACACCTTATAACACAACCAAGAACTCCTTTGACGATCTATTTTGAACTACTTCAAAATCTTGTCACCGTTTGTGTTCATTTGAAAGTATTATTACGCGTTTTTTGATCTATCCTTATAGATCTTGATGCTCAATGTTCAAGTAGCTTAATCTAGGTTTTCTGTTGAAAAACACTTTTCAAATAACCCTATATGCTTTCTAGAAATTCTACATCATTTCTGATCAACAATATATCAACAACATATACTCATCAGAAATTCTATAGTTCTCCCACTCACTTCTTTTGAAATACAAGTTTCTCATAAACTTTGTATAAACCCAAAATCTTTGATCATCTCATCAAAGCGTATATTCCAACTCCGAGATGCTTACTCCAGTCCTTAGAAGGATTGCTGGATCTTTGCATACTTGTTAGCATAGGATTGACAAAACCTTCTGGTTGTATCACATACAACCTTTCCTCAAGAAAAACGTCGAGGAAACAATGGTTTTTTGACATCCTATCTGCAAGATTTCATAAATAATGCAGTAACTGCTAATATAATTTCAACAAACTCTTAGCATCACTACGAGTGAGAAAATCTCATCATAGTCAACTCCTTGAACTTGTCAGAAAACATCTTAGCGACAAGTCAAGCTTTGTTAATGGTGACACTTACCATCATTGCCTGTCTTCCCTTTTAAAATCCATCTGTACCCAACAGCCTTATGACCATCAAGTAGTTCTTCCAAAGTCTACACTTTGTTTTATACATGGATCTTCTCTCAAATTTTATGGCATCGAGCCATTTGTCAGAATCCGGGCCCACCATCGCTTCTCCATAGCTCATAGGTTCATTGTTGTCTAACAACATGACCTCCAAGACAGGACTACCGTACCACTCTGAAGCAGTACGCGTCCTTGTCGTCCTACGTGGTTCGGTAGTGACTTGATCCGAAGCTTCGTGATCACTATCATCAGCTTCCACTTCAATTGGTGTAGGTGCCACAGGAACAACTTCCTATGCCCTGCTACACACTAGTTGTAGTGACAGTTCGATAACCATATCAAGTCTCCACCATCCTCCCATTCAATTCTTTCGAGAGAAACTTTTTCTCTAGAAAGGACCCATTTCTAGAAACAATTACTTTTGCTTCCGGATCTGAATTAGGAGGTATACCCAACTGTTTTGGGTGTCCTATGAAGATGTATTTATCCGCTTTGGGTTCGAGCTTATCAGGATGAAACTTTTCACATAAACGTCGAAGCCCCAAACTTTCAAGAAACGACAACCTAGGTTTCTCTAAACCATAGTTCATACACTGTCATCTCAACGGAATTACGTGGTGCCCTATTTGAAGTGAATGCGGTTGTCTCTAATGCCTAACCCATAAACGATAGTGGTAATTTGATAAGAGGCATCATGGTATGCCCCATATCCAATAGGGTGCATCTATGATGTTCGGACACACCATCACACTGGTGTTCCAGGCGGTATTAGTTGTGAAACAATTTCCACAATGTCTTAATTGTGTACCAAACTCATAACTCAGATATTCATCTCTATGATCATATCATAGACATTTTATCCTCTTGTCACGATGATCTTCAACTTCACTCTGAAATTACTTGAACCTTTCAATAATTCAAACTTGTGTTTCATCAACTAAATATACTCAGCATCTACTCAAATCATCTGTGAAGTAAGAACATAACGACATCCACTGCGTGCCTCAGCACTCATTGGACTGCACACATCAAAATGTATTACTTCCAACAAGTTGCTTTCTTGTTCCATTTCACTGAAAACGAGGCCTTTCAGTCATCTTGCCCATGTGGTATGATTTGCATGATTCAAGTGATTCAAAATCAAGTGAGTCCAAACGATCCATCTGCATGGAGTTTCTTCATGCGTAAATACCAATAGACATGGTTCACATGTCTCAAACTTTTCAAAAACGAGTGAGTCCAAAGATCCATCAACATGGAGTTTCTTCATGCGTTTTATACCAATATGACTCAAATGGCAGTGCCACAAGTATGTGGTACTATCATTACTATCTTATATCTTTTGGCATGAACATGTGTATCACTACGATCGAGATTCAATAAACCATTCATTTTAGGTGCAAGACCATTGAAGGTATTATTCAAATAAACAGAGTAACCATTATTCTCCTTAAATGAATAACCGTATTGCGATAGACATAATCCAATCATGTCTATGCTCAACGCAAACACCAAATAACAATTATTTAGGTTTAACACCAATCTCGATGGTAGAGGGAGTATGCGATGCTTGATCACATCAAGCTTGGAAACACTTCCAACACATATCGTCATCTCACCTTTAGCTAGTCTCCGTTTATTCCGTAGCCTTTTATTTCGAGTTACTAACACTTAGCAACTGAACCGGTATCTATTACCATGGTGCTACTAGGAGTACTAGTAAAGTACACATCAATATAATGTATATCCAATATACTTCTGTCGACCTTGCCAGCCTTCTCATCTACCAAGTATCTAGGGTAGTTCTGCTTCAGTGACCGTTCCCCTCATTACAGAAGCACTTAGTCTCGGGTTTGGGTTCAACCTTGGGTTTCTTCACTAGAGCAGCAACTGATTTGCCATTTCATGAAGTATCCCTTCTTGCCCTTGCCCTTCTTGAAACTAGTGGTTTCACTAACCATCAACAATTGATGCTCCTTCTTGATTTCTACTTTCGCGGTGTCAAACATCGTGAATATTTCAAGGATCATCATATCTATCCCTGATATGTTATAGTTCATCACGAAGCTCTAGTAGCTTGGTGGCAATGACTTTGGAGAAATATCACTATCTCATATGGAAGATTAACTCCCACTCGATTCAAGTGATTGTTGTACCCAGACGATCTAAGTACAAGCTCAACGATTGAGCTTTTCTCCCTTAGTTTGTAGGCTAAGAAACTCGTCGGAGGTCTCATACCTCTTGACGTGGGCACGAGCCTGAAATCCCAATTTCAGCTCTTGGATCATCTCATATGTTCTGCCACATTTCAAAAATGTCTTCGGTGCCTTTCTAAACCATTTAACATTACCCACTGAACTATCACGTAGTCATCAAAACGTGTATGTCAGATGTTCGCAACATCCACAAACGACGCTCAAGGTTCAGCACACCGAGCGGTGCATTAAGGACATAAGCCTTATGTGCAGCAATGAGGACAATCCTCAGTTTACGGACCTAGTCCGCATAATTGCTACTATTAACTTTCAACTAAATTTTCTCTAGGAACATATCTAAAAAGTAGAACTAAAGCACGAGCTACGACATAAATTGCAAAGACCTTTTGACTATGTTCAAGGTAATTAAGTTCATCTAATGAACTCCCACTCAGATAGACATCCCTCTAGTCATCTAAGTGATACATGATCCGAGTCAACTAGGCCGTGTCCGATCATCACGTGAGACGGACTAGTCATCATCGGTGAACATCTTCATGTTGATCGTATCTACTATACGACTCATGTTCGACCTTTCGGTCTCTTGTGTTCCGAGGCCATGTCTGTACATGCTAGGCTCGTCAAGTCAACCTAAGTGTTTCGCGTGTGTAAATCTGGCTTACACCCGTTGTATGTGAACGTTAGAATCTATCACACCCGATCATCACGTGGTGCTTCGAAACAACGAACTTTCGCAACGGTGCACAGTTAGGGGGAACACTTTCTTGAAATTATTATGAGGGATCATCTTATTTACTACCGTCGTTCTAAGCAAATAAGATGCATAAACATGATAAACATCACATGCAATCAAATAGTGACATGATATGGCCAATATCATTTTGCTCCTTTTGATCTCCATCTTCGGGGCTCCATGATCATCATCGTCACCGGCATGACACCATGATCTCCATCATCATGATCTCCATCATCGTGTCTCCATGAAGTTGTCTCGCCAACTATTACTTCTACTACTATGGCTAACGGTTTAGCAATGAAGTAAAGTAATTACATGGCGTTATTCAGTGACACGCAGGTCATACAATAAATAAAGACAACTCCTATGGCTCCTGCCGGTTGTCATACTCATCGACATGCAAGTCGTGATTCCTATTACAAGAATATGATCAATCTCATACATCACATATATTTCATTCATCACATCCTTCTTGGCCATATCACATCACACGGCATATGCTGCAAAAACAAGTTAGACGTCCTCTAATTGTTGTTGCAAGTTTTTACGTGGCTGCTATAGGTTTCTAGCAAGAACGTTTCTTACCTACGCCAAAACCACAACGTGATATGCCAATTGCTATTTACCCTTCATAAGGACCCTTTTCATCGAATCCGATCCGACTAAAGTGGGAGAGACTGGCACCCGCTAGCCACCTTATGCAACAAGTGCATGTCAGTCGGTGGAACCTGTCTCACGTAAGTGTACGTGTAAGGTCGGTCCGGGCCGCTTCATCCCACAATACCGTCGAAACAAGATAGGACTAGTAACGGTAAGCATATTGAACAAAATCAACGCCCACAACAACTTGTGTTCTACTCGTGCATAGAATCTACGCAATAGACCTAGCTCATGATGCCACTGTTGGGGAACGTAGCAGAAATTCAAAATTTTCTACGCATCACCAAGATCAATCTATGGAGATACTAGCAACGAGAGAGAGGGGAGTGCATCTTCATACCCTTGAAGATCGCGATGCGGAAGCGTTACAAGAATGCGGTCGGTGGAGTCGTTCATGAAGTGATTCAGATCGCGGCCGAATCTGATCTAAGCACCGAAGAATGGTGCCTCCGCGTTCAACACACGTACAGCCCGGTGACATCTCCCGTGCCTTGATCCAGCAAGGAGAGAGGGAGAGGATGGTGAAGACTCCATCCAGCAGCAACACAACGGCGTGGTGGTGATGGAGGAGCGTGGCACTCCAGCAGGGCTTCGCCAAGCACTGCGAGAGACGAGGAGGGAGAGGGGTATGGCTGCGCCAGGGAGAGGAAAACTCATCTTCTTGGCAGCCCCAAAACCTCCACTATTTATAGGGATAGGGGAAGGGGAGAGGGGGCTGGCCCCCTCCAGATCCCATCTAGAGAGGAGGGGCGGCGGCCAGGAGGGAGAGACTTGCCTCCCAAGCAAGGTGGAGGCGCCCCCTCCCCTAGGGTTTTCAACCCTAGGCGCCTTGGGCCCTTAGGGAGGGGCGCACCAGCCCACTAGGGGCTGGTTCCCTCCCATATTCAGCCCATTAAGCCTCCCCGGGGCTGGTGGCCCCACCCGGTGGACCTCCGGACCCCTTTCGGTGGTCCCAGTATAATACCGATAACCCCCGAAACTATTCCGGTGACTGAAACTGGACTTCCCATATATAAATCTTTACCTCCGGACCATTACGGAACTCCTCGTGATGTCCGGGATCTCATCCGGGACTCCGAACAACATTCAGTAACCACATACAAACTTCCTTTATAACCCTAGCGTCATCGAACCTTAAGTGTGTAGACCCTACGGGTTCGGGAACCATGCAGAAATGACCGAGACGTTCTCCGGTCAATAACCAACAGCGGGATCTGGATACCCATGTTGGCTCCCACATGTTCCACGATGATCTCATCGGATGAACCACGATGTCAAGGATTCAAGCAATCCCGTATACAATTCCCTTTGTCAATCGGTACGTTACTTGCCCGAGTTTCGATCGTCGGTATCCCAATACCTCGTTCAATCTCGTTACCGGCAAGTCACTTTACTCGTTCCGTAATGCATGATCCCGTGACTAACTACTTAGTCACATTGAGCTCATTATGATGATGCATTACCGAGTGGGCCCAGAGATACCTCTCCGTCATACGGAGTGACAAATCCCAGTCTCGATTCGTGCCAACCCAACAGACACTTTCGGAGATACCTGTAATGCACCTTTATAGTCACCCAGTTACGTTGTGACGTTTGGTACACCCAAAGCACGCCTACGGTATCCGGGAGTTACACAATCTCATGGTCTAAGAAACTGATACTTGACATTAGAAAAGCTTTAGCAAACGAACTACACGATCTTGTGCTATGCTCAGGATTGGGTCTTGTCCATCACATCATTCTCCTAATGATGTGATCCCGTTATCAATGACATCCAATGTCCATGGTCAGAAAACCATAACCATCTATTGATCAACGAGCTAGTCAACTAGAGGCTCACATGTTGTGGTCTATGTATTCACACATGTATTACGGTTTCCAGTTGATACAATTTTAGCATGAACAATAGACAATTATCATGAACAAGGAAATATAATAATAACCATTTTATTATTGCCTCTAGGGCATATTTCCAACAAAAAGTCCATCTTCATGGAGTTTCTTCATGCGCTTTACACCGATATGACCTAAATGGCAGTGCCACAAAGAAGTTGCACTACCATTATCAACGTTGCATCTTTTGGCATCAATATCATGAATATGTGTATTGTCACGATCGGGATTCAATAAACCATGAACATCGGGTGTATGACCATAGAAGGTTTTATTCATGTAATCAGAAAAACAATTATTCTCTGTCTTAAATGAATAACCGTATTGCAATAAACATGATCTAATCATATTCCTGCTCAACGCAAACACCAAATAACATTTATTTAGGTTCAACACTAATCCCGAAAGTATAGGGAGTGTGCAATGATGATCATATCCATCTTGGAACTACTTCCAAAATACATCGTCTCTTCATCCTTAACTAGTCTCTGCTTATTCTGTAACTCCTGTTTCGAGTTACTAATCTTAGCAACCAAACAAGTATCAAATACCCAGGGGCTACTATAAACACTAGCAAGGTACACATCAATAACCTGTATATCAAATATACCTTTGTTCACTTTGCCATCCTTCTTATCCACCAAATATTCAGGGCATTTCCGCTTCTAGTGACCATTTCCTTTCCAGTAGAAGTACTCAGTTTCAGGCTTTGGTCCAGCTTTGGGCTTCTTCACGGGAGTAACAACTTGCTTGCCATTCTACTTGAAGTTCCCTTTCTTTCCCTTTGCCCTTTTCTTGAAACTACTGGTCTTGTCAATTATCAACACTTGATGTTCTTTCTTGATTTCTACCTTCGTCGATTTCAGCATCATGAAGACTCGGGAATTGTTTTCGTCATCCCTTGCATACTATAGTTCATCACGAAGTTCCAGTAATTTGGTGATGGTGACTAGAGAATTCTATCAATCACTATCTTATCTAGAAGATTAACTCCCACTTGATTCAAGTGATTGTATTACCCAGACAATCTGAGCACATGCTCACTGCTTGAGCTATTCTCCTCAACCTTTCAGCTATAGAACTTGTTGGAGACTTCATATCTCTCAACTCGGGAATTTACTTGAAATATTAACTTCAACTCCTGGAACATCTCATATGGTCCATGACGTTCAAAACATCTTTGAAGTCCCGATTATAAGCCATAAAGCATGGTGCACTAAACCATCAAGTAGTCATCATATTAAGCTAGGCAAATTTTCATAACGTCCGCATCTGCTCCTGCAATAGTTTTGTCACCTAGCGGTGCATCAAGGACATAATTCTTCTGTCCAGCAATGAGGATTAACCTCAGACCAGGACTCAATCCGCATCATTGCTACTATCATCTTTCAACTTAGTTTTATCTAGGAACACATATAAAAACTTAGGGAAGAAACAACGCAAGCTATTGAGCTACAACATAATTTGCAAAATACTATCAAGACTAAGTTCATGATAAATTAAAGTTCAATTAATCATATTACTTAACAACTCCCACTTAGATAGAAATCCCTCTAATCATCTAAGTGATCACGTGATCCAAATAACGTAAACCATGTCCGATCATCACGTGAGATGGAGTAGTTTTCAATGGTGAACATCACTATGTTGACCATATCTACTATATGATTCACGCTTGACCTTTCGGTCTCAGTGTTCCGAGGCTATATCTGCATATGCTAGGCTCGTCAAGTTTAACCCGAGTATTCTGCGTGTGCAAAACTGGCTTGCACCTGTTGTATGTGAACGTAGAGCTTATCACACCCGATCATCGCGTGGTGTCTCGGCACGAAGAGCTGTAGCAACGGTGCATACTCAGGGAGAACACTTGTGCCTTGAAATTTAGTAAGTGATCATCTTATAATGCTACCGACGTTCTAAGCAAAATAAGATGCATAAAGGATAAACATCACATGCAATCAAAATATGTGACATGATATGGCCATCATCATCTTGTGCTCGTGATCTCCATCACCGATGCATCATCATGATCTCCATCGTCACCGACGCGGCACCTTTATCTTCATCGTAGCATCGTTGTCGTCTCGCCAACTATTGTTACTACAACTATCGTTACCGCTTAGTGATAAAGTAAAACAATTACATGGCGATTGCATTGCATACAATAAAGTGACAACCATATGGCTCCTGCCAGTTACCGATAACTTTGTTAGAAAACAAGATCATCTCATACAACAATTTATATCACATCATGCTTGACAATATCACATCACAGCAAGCCCTGCAAAACCAAGTTAGACATCCTCTACTTTGTTGTTGCAAGTTTTACGTGGCTGCTACGGGCTTCTAGCAAGAACCGTCTTACCTACGCATAAAAACCACAACGACTTTTCGTCAAGTGTGTTGTTTTAACCTTCAACAAGGACCAGGCGTAGTCACACTCGATTCAACTAAAGTTGGAGAAACAGACACTCACCAGCCACCTATGTGCAAACCACGTCGGTAGAACCAGCCTCGCGTAAGCATACGCGTAATGTCGGTCTGAGCCGCTTCATCCAACAATACCGCCGAATCAAAGTATGACATGCTGGTAAGCAGTATGGCTATTATCGCCCACAACTCTTTGTGTTCTACTCGTGCATATAACATCTACGCATAAACCTGCCTCTGATACCACTATTGGGGAACACATTAATTTCAAAAAAAATCCTACGATCACGCAAGATCTATCACTAGGTGATGCATAGCAACGAGAGGGGAGAGTGTTGTCTACGTACCCTCGTAGACCGAAAGCGGAAGCGTTATGACAACGCGGTTGATGTAGTCGTACGTCTTCACGATCTGACCGATCCTAGCACCGAAGGTACGACACCTCCTCGATCTGCACACGTTCAGCTTGGTGACGTCCCACGAACTCTAGATCCAGCTGAGGTCGAGGGAGAGTTTCACCAGGACGACAACGTGGTGACGGTGATGATGAAGGTACCGGCGCAGGGCTTCGCCTAAGCACTACGACAATATGACCGAGGTGTGTAACTGTGGAGGGGGGCATCACACACGGCTAAAACAATTGTCAACTTCTGTGTATTTGGGGTGCCCCCTCCCCCATATATAAAGGAGGAGAGGGGAGGCCAGCCGGCCCTCATAGGCGCGCCAAGGGGGGAGGAATCCTCCTCCTAGTAGGAGTAGGACGCCCCCCTTTCCTAGTCGTACTAGGAGAAGAAGGAAGGAGGGTGGAAGAGAAGGAAGGAGGGGGCGCCGCCCCTCCCCTAGTCCAATTCAGACTAGGCCCATGGGGGGCGCGCAGCCAACCCTTGGCAGCACCTCTCTTTCTCCCCTAGGCCCAATAAGGCCCATTACTTCTCTGGTGGTTCCGATAACACTTCCGACACTTTATCCGAAACTTCTCCGGAACACTTCCGGTGTCTGAATATAGTCGTCCAATACAACAATCTTTATGTCTCGACCATTTCAAGACTTCTTGTCATGTCCGTGATCACATCCGGGACTCCGAACAATCTTCGGTACATCATATCACATAAACTCGTAATACCAATCGTCATCGAACATTAAGTGTGCGGACCCTACGAGTTTGAGAAATATGTAGACATGACCGAGACACGTCTCCGGTCAATAACCAATAGCAAAACCTGGATGCTCATATTGGTTCCTACATACGTGCTACATCTTGAGCTAGCATTGGTTTTCCCCAAGGAGGAGAGGGTGATGCAGCAAGTGTAGCGTAAGTATTTCCCTCAGTTTTTGAGAACCAAGGTATCAATCCAGTAGGAGGCTCCTCAAAAGTACCATGCGCCTACACAAACAAACTGAGAACTCGCAACCAACACAATAAAGGGGTTGTCAATTGTCACACCCTGATTTTCATGCCACAACACTTAACCTAATAAATCATGATAAAATGTGGTTTGACAAAAAGGTTTGTGTGTTTTGGACTTTGCCTTGATTGGATTTTGTTTGTTGTTTGCAAGAGCTCTAAAAATCAAATAAACCCTCCAACTCCTATACTTCATATCCTTACTCCAAACTCTTGAACCAATGATCATGCCATATGTATAGTACATTATAGAATTTTCTTACAAAAATAATTTGGCCAAAAAGTATTTTCTAAATTTAGTTTTCCAAAAACCCCTGAATTGAGGTTGCACTACAAGTACTTGACTTGGGGAATGAAAACTATTTCAACGAGTATATCTGAAACCTATTAGGTATAATCCTACCAAAAACCACAAAAATAAACTTTTCAAAGTTATTTTCCTATTTTATTTAAAGGCTTTTTCTTTAGGCCATAAATGGTCTTTAATAGGTTAAAATTATTTTAATGATTTAAAAATATTTGTGAAAATTTAGGGAAACTCAGTGGATATATATTGTCCATATATATGAGTTTCAGAACATGGTCATGTTCAAAATATTGGTCAAATCCCTCAAAAACCCTTCCTGGATATTTCAAGCTTTTGAAATATATACAAAGGAAATATTCTCCAAAAATTACAAGAAAATTCTAGCATGTCACATATGACATATTTGATGATCTGGCCAAGCCTCATGTCATGGAGAATAGTATAACCCCATGAAACCCTCTCAAAACTATTTCTGCCCTTTTTCAAGTCTGAACAACTTTGCATTAGCAAACTTGTCCAAATACTCTCAATCTTGGTCCACATGATACAATGGTCTAATAAATCATCTAGAACAAGTAACAAAAGTTGGAGAACAAGTTAACTTGATTAAAGTGCCCCAAAACCCTTCCTGTCGATAACCAAATTTGAACCACTCTACATTGGCAACTTTCTCCTTTTGATCTCAACTTTTGTGGACATGTTCAGGACCTCAACTGATGACACTACACCAAGTGGTGCATCAAGGAGAATAGATTTGCATGACTAAATCTTGGCAAGTCCATTTCTGTTGGTTTCTAGGGTTTACAAAAGTTGCATTGGAAAATTTGCCCAAATGAACTCAATCTTGGTGGAACCTCTTATTTTCTCATACCATTTGACCCTGTCAAGCCTCATGACAAATGGAGATCATATACTTGCCCAAGCCAATATCAAACACCTTTTTCCACTTTACCAAAATGCCATTTTTGAACTCTTCCACTAATCTCCATGGGCTCAACTTTGTACCACAGCTGCTCCTGACCCTCTTCTACCTCCAGTAACTCTCCCTTGGCCTCAGCTCAATGATTGAGGGGTGAAACCTCCTCATTTACCCCTCTGTACAGCCACATCACCCTTCTATCTCACCTCTCCTCTCTCACCAGAGCCCCTCCAAAGCATCCAAGGCTCCCTCTCCTTTCTTTACTCTCTCCCATACCTGCTAGACACTAATGGACGTGCCCACTATGCATATAAAATGGCATGCCGGCCATTTGCATGCTCTAGAGCATGCTACAGTGCGCTCCCGCACTGTAACCGCCCCCTGCCAACCACCTCCGGCCACCTAGGGCCTCCCCAGCATGCCCGACGATGCGCCTCGGTGTCCACAACACGACAGTTGGTCGGCCCCCTCCTCATTCTCCCTCCTCTTGCCCCAGCTCGCACGCGCGCCGGCCGCCTGAGCGCACCAGTAAGCACGCTCACACACGCGGTGCCCCTCGCCCCCCTGCTCTCTCTCTTTTCACTCCCCTCGCCCTGGACCGACCCCATGAGCACCCCGACACCTCGCTGCGAGCCCTCGTGGCTTGCAGCGATGGCAATAGCTTCGCCGACGCATGAGCTCACGGTGCACCTCGCCTTCTTCCCTTAAAGGCCACCCCGAGCCCTCTTTGGCTTCCGATGGCTCTTTCTCCCTCTCGCGCGTCATCCTGACCAGCTCACTCCTCTCCCCGCACCCTCCATTGCCCTCCATGGACGGAGAGCCGCCGCTGGCATTCATCTAAATTCAGCAGAGCCCGAGCTCTTCTCCCTCTCCTCTCTCCACCAGCTGGCTCCCCGGAGCAAGGCGGAGCTCCCACGATCTTTCCCTCGTCCGAGGGTGCACCATAGTGTCGTCTCCAATCTCACCTGACGCCACCACCCGCCAGCGTCCAAGCCGTCGTCGCTTCGACCATCCCCGACAGTAGTGGCATACATGAATGGATGCGGTGTTCGGCGCCGATCTCATCCATAGCCAGGGCGTCACCGGAGGTGCTCCATAGCACCGGAAGTCTCCGTCGGGGCTCTCTGCTCCCTCGGCCAGGCAAGCGCGCAGGAGGAAGACGAAGACGAAGGCCCTGCAGGTGGGCCCTGCTCGTTAGTGGCCCAGCCATCGGGCCACGCTGGCAAGTGGAGGCGGTTTTGCCCTCTCTCGCGTCCCCGCGGTGAAGGCGTACTCCGTGTGGGCTCCTTCGACGTCGCCTCTGACGCCCCGTGCGGCCATGGAGCTGGGCCGGCCCACGGTCTATCTGTCACCTGGTGCGCAGGATAAGGTTAAAGCCTTATTTCTTTTTCTTTTTCTGGTCAACTTGAAAAATCCATAAATAATTCAATAGAGCTCCAAATCCAATGATTCAAATTTCTAGTACTTTATAATTCATGCCCGATCTCATGGTGCCATTTGAACATTTTTCCAGAAGTATTTCTTTCGCAAATAATTACCAAATCCCATTTTTCCATTTCTATCATAAACTTTAGAAAATCATAGAGGGCTCAAATTTGATCCAAATGCCATGATTCAAATTTCCAGATGCTTCTAAGTTCATAACTTAGTTTATGAACATTTTTCTTAATACTTTCTGTGCCACACAATATAATGAGCCATTTCTTCATATTTGTCAACTTTGCAAATTCATAGGAAATTCATTTGAACTCCAAATCCAGTGAAACCAACTCCTAGATGCTTCTCAAATCATGGTTTGTTAAATGGGTGCCTTTGCTCATTTTTCAAAAATATATTTCTGTACACTTCTTGCAAATCCATAAACCCCTTGATTCCATCATATCAAAATGTTTAGAAATATCCACTGACCCAATTCCAATGAAACCAGTCTGGTTATTTTTCATATAACCAGTGGTGTCCTAAAAAAGTCAAATTAATATTTTTAGAGCACTTTTATTTCCTGCCTTGTTGTGTTGCTTATTATGGTTGCTTTCGACGATAGTTGATGAAATAGAAGAAATGCTCGGAGTTGGACCAGAGATATTTGAAGACCTCGAATACTTTGTTAAAACAGGCAAGCAGCCCTTTGACCATGTCTATGAAACCCTTTTTATGCATGTCATATAGCACTTTTATTGCTTGCATCGGAGACATGATACTGTGGTGACCACATGGGGTGGTTTGCCACCGTTACTTCCTCGTTGATACTTGCATTGTGCATGACCCTACCTTCTTATGAGGGTTATGCCGGTGGGAGTAGATAGGATGCTAAAGTATATCCTACGCAAAAAGAGACGGGTATATGCATGGTGAAGGAGACAAAGTATTTTCAAAAGACTTTTCGAAAACCCCATCGGGTGCCACTTATGCCCGACGGAGATAATGAGATGGGTAACCACTTGATGACGAAGTGGTATATGGAGGAAAGTGTGTTTGTTGTTTTCGAAAATGGATTAGATTTAAGATTTGTGGACTGTCCCAACCTTACATGCGCAACCACTCTACCCTTGTATGGGAAAGGGCATTATTGATTACCTAGGACGTTACTAGCTTGGAGCCCACATTACTAGTGACGGGGGAGAGTTGGTGCTCTCTCTCGGGACGGGGTCGTGCCAGGTAGGGCGGCCATGACTGTTTTCACAGGGCACCGGATACACTGTTGTGTCCCCTCTCGGATGTTACGATCTCGAGCGAGTCTTGTATGATGTACATCGTGAGGATATGGAACAACGAGTGGACTCCTTGTTAGTGTCGTCTAGGGAAAGATAGTGATCGGGTGCTTACCCCGGGTACTTGAGGTACCGCGGGTCGTGGATGACACAGAAGTTCCCCGGATCTTGTGGGTAAAGTGTGCAACCTCTGTAGAGTGTAAAACTATTCGAACAGCCGTGTCCACGGTCAAGGATAGTTGGGCGGTGCCGCTTAAACTACATCCTGAGTTTTACAAATCATGTGTGCGTGTTGATAAAACTATTTGGGTTAAGTCAGATGGCTTGACACAATGATCGAGTTGGATTAGTGTCCAACTCCGCTTATGTTGATATCTGTAACTTGTTCATACGGATGTCTGTACTCTCATGATGCATACTTTACATGTTGGCAGATCATGTCATCGCACGCAAAACTAGTTTTTTGCAAACTACCTACTTAGTGTTATATCTTTGCATTATTGTGCCTTGTTCCAATCATGGGTTGCTTGCGAGTACATTCAAAGTACTCATTGGCTTGCCACCGGTTATTTAATTGGCCATGCATGGAAGAACCAGAGTTCGAAGAAGAGATTTTTGGAGACGAACATGCGAACTAGGACATTTCCCAGTCAGAATGCCTGTAGGGTTAAGGCAGATGGCATGTGTTCTACTTATCGATGAAGAATTTCCGCTGCTTAAGTTTATTTGGTGTTCAGGCCTTGTGGCTTTATCTATGTAAGACTTGACTATAATGGTCATAGTTTGTGAAAAATGGTATGTATGGATGTAAGACTCTTATTATTCAGCTTCTGTGTATTCAGTGAGCATGATCTCTGGGATCACTGTACACGTGCATTCGGTGATCACAACTTATGAGTCGGGGTCCCCACAGAGCTTGTATCAGAGCCATCCTGACTTTAGGAAGCCTTAGTTAGCATGGTCATTAGTTAGGGTAAAGCTATTTTCAAAACTATCTATCTTTCTCTTCACCTTCTGAGTTTTTCGAAAACTAAGATATACTTCCCTCTTCCCCTTCAAAATTTAATGGTCGCTAGAATCCTTATTCCCCTGACCACGAGATTCCTTGTAATCCTCATGGATAATCTCGAAGGAAGACGCCTTGCCAGACACTCACCCACCTCTTCTGAACACAAGACTGGCAACACCACAGCAAGACGATGCCAACAGAAGGTATGCCCTCAAGGAATGAGGACATGAAGACCCAGAGGATGGTGACACCTTTGAAATTGCCCCAGGATTATGAAACCTTGGCCTATGATGACCAAGGCACATGATATGCAAGAACATGATATACATCGCTAGTAGAGCAACCCTGTCCTTACCGTTGTTGCATCGGCAACCACCGGTGGATGAGAACCTAGCCATTAGGTCCGCCTCACTATAGTGAGCAGAAAATGGTTCTCTTCATCCCTTGCTCTTGGTGTCGATGTTAACATCAACGAAACCGACATGTTGGACCTCTAATATGCCTTGTTATTGTCCTTGCATAAAGGATTGCCTACCTGGAACCCTTGACGCCTTAGAAGGCAACAAGGGATCATCATGATTAAGAGGACAACAGAAGACCGAGTCAGTGCCTGCTATGAGGAGCCACCTTCACCCCATCACTTCAACATGCGAGAAGTTGTTGAAGAATCTTCAGGCTCAACCCAGATTGTTTCATCGAACAACTACAAGAGACGTAGCAACACCTGAGGAAAACCCAAAAGACTGCTCGAGGCACGGAGCAAAGCACGACTACTGAATCCAAGAACCCCTAGGGTAGGACGAGTCATGTACCCCCTATGCGTAGTCGAGTCCATATGATGGTTCGAATAGAACCATGATTGTGTGTTGCTTGTTTTTATTTGTTTGTGTTTTGATACCAGTCGCTCTTTTTGCCCTAGGCAACAAGTACACGACTATATCACCTGCCTTATTTTGTTGTTTGTTTTGGCCCTTCGACACTTGTTTGTTTGCACTTGCACTATAGAACCCCCTTTAGGCAACCCACCTCCTCTATGCTACTTTTCCCTCTCATCTCTCTCCTCAACCAAAGACCGGCAAGGCAAGGTACACCAAGGATTCTACTTCGACAACCAACTAGCGTTGAAGACTTTTGCTACAACCTCCTCGACCAAGTGCAACCCCGCAGAGTTATGCTTAAATCCTCCAGACTGGAAACCCCTCCCTAGACCCTTCGATACTCCACGAGATACCCCAGCTCGAATCCTTAACCATGTGCTTAACCCACAGAACTGCAAAAGCATCAGTTAAGTCTCCGTAACCTTGCACAACCTAGGGTCCATTATGGGACTAGTGGACATAGTGAACTAGCACATTATCATCTTGAGATAGCACCAAACTAACGATGCCATAGGGAAGACCGATTTGAGGATATAGGAATAGAGGACTAATGACTTGATGAGTTTTGTGCCAGTGACCTTGAGGAATTATCTGATACTTTTGGTGGATTATGATGCTTTCATGTTGATAGATGAACTTGGTGGGATCAGTTAATAGAGTAGCATGACTCTCATTGCCCCTGGATAAATTGGATTTACTAGGACAATTATGATCGCAAGCTAAAAATTCTTGGAAGTATAAGGATTTGACTTAGCCAGGGGATATTAATAGGAGATAGTTGTTACGATAATGACTTGGGGAGACATATAGAAATTCTCATTGGACATGAGATTTGGATTTAAGTAGGTGATTCTAGTTGAGTATAGATGCTGAGTATATCTACATGGTTCGGAGTAAATTGGATTTAGACTGATGATCTCGATCATGATACCCATGTTTCTCGGCGGACGATAAACTAGGAGATTGGATTAATTATCAAAATTGATTTAGGATTCTATATAAGCTTGACCTTGGAGTTTATCAGATCATAATAGCGGGAATTGGTGGACTGACTATAGTAAGGTAGCCCTTTCAAGTATTTGGGGACTATAGGACATTAGAAGATTTGTGTGAGACACCATAGACTTTGGATTTGTAGAATTAATAGATTATGTAGTAATTGATGGAAATTAATGGGCTGTTGGAGTTGATTCATAGGAAGTAAACAAGATCTTGGAGTGGCATACGACGTGTTTCCTTAGGAAAGAGATGCACTATCTTGGACCTTGGAAGGTTAGGCTGAGCACTTGGACTGTGGTGTTTAATTTAAGCTTAGCAGCTTGTATGCTCTACCCATGGATTTTTACATAGGGATAGCCATACACATGAGTTTGGGGATAGTAGACATGTATGATTTTGTCAGACCTCCTATAGGGATTCATGTGGATATGAATAACATGAGTGACGATTAGAGTTGGTATATACGAAAGGGAGCTTTCGGTGATATAAGGTGATTTGTTTGGAGGCTAGATAGAACAGTTGGCATCTCAGAAACCGTGCTTAAAGATAAGATGATAAATGTTCACTCGCACACTAGAATCCTTGAAACCCTTATGTCTTACCAAGCCACATCATGACCTTGGGCCCTGACTCTAGGTCGAGAAGACCCTGACCAATACTCAACCGTGACCACCACCGATACCCCAACCTATACCCTATGTACCACGTGGGCAACTCTTCACGGAGTACTCGAACCAGCTGTACGTCATCGTTATTTGATGACATACTTGTCTACCCAAAGACGGAAGAAAAACTGTTCAGCTGGTTAGGGAACATTTGAAGACCACCATGTCAAGGAAGAACTATACCAACCCCATCGTCAAGAAGTGAACTTCCTTGTCGAAGACCGTGCGTATCTGCAAACCACTCCTATTAAAGAAACCAAGCATTTCCATGTCAAAGGGAAGCTCACACCAAGATTTATCTGCCTCTCCAAGATCACTACAAGACGAGGAATAGACGACTACCAGCTAGAGTTACCACCTGAGTCACCCACTGTACACAACGTCTTCCATGCGTCACAACTCCGCAAGTGTTTCCAACTTCCCAACTAGCCCGATCTCTACAAGGACATCGATCGTCAAGCCACCGACGCCCAGCCCAGTCTGACCTATCGCAAGAAACCCATTAGCAACCTGGATCAAGAAGAACATCATACACGAAGCCACGACATCAAGTACTTCAAGTTCAATGGAACACCACATGGAAGCAGAAGCAACATGAGGACGTGAAGACTACCCCAGATCCAAGTTTCCGTATCCCTTTCTGCGCCTAGTTTGGGAATCTCGGGGACGAGATTCTTATAAGGGGGGTAGGTCTGTCACACCCTGATTTTCATGCCGCAACACATAACCTAATAAATCATGATAAAATGTGGTCTGACAAAAACGTTTGTGTGTTTTGGACTTTGCCTTGATTGGATTTTGTTTGTTGTTTGCAAGTGCTCTAAAAATCAAATAAACCCTCCAACTCCTATACTTCATCTCCTTGTTGGGGAACATAGTAGAAATTCAAAATTTTCCTACGTGTCACCAAGATCTATCTATGGAGAAACTAGAAACGAGGGGAAGGAGAGTGCATCTACATACCCTTGTAGATCGCTAAGCGGAAGCGTTCAAGAGAACGGGGTTGAAGGAGTCGTACTCGTCGTGATCCAAATCACCGGAGATCCTAGTGCCGAACGGACGACACCTCCGCGTTCAACACACGTACAACCCGGTGACGTCTCCCATGCCTTGATCCAGCAAGGAGAGAGGGAGAGGTTGGGGAAGACTCCATCCAGCAGCAGCACGACGGGGTGGTGGTGATGGAGGAGCGTGGCAATCCTGCAGGGCTTCGCCAAGCACCGCGGGAGAGGAGGAGGACTTGGGAGAGGGGGAGGGCTGCGCCAGGGGCAAGGGTGCAGCTCCCATGCGCCTCCCCACTATATATAGGGGTGGAGGGGGATTATTTATTGCCCTCCAAGTCCATTGGGGCGTTGGCAAAGGTGGGAGGAAAGAAATCACATCCTTTCCTTTCCCCACCGATTGTTATCCCCCCTTTTTAGGGATCTTGATCTTATCCCTTCGGGATATGATCTTATTCCTTCTTAGGGGGGATCTTGGTGCGCCTTGACCAGGGGTGTGGGGCCTTGCCCCCACTACCCACGTTCATGTGGGCCCCCCATGCAGGTGGGCCCCACTCCAGAACCTTCTAGAACCTTCCCGGTACAATATCGAAAAATCCCGAACATTTTCCGGTGGCCAAAATAGGACTTCCCATATATAAATCTTTACCTCCGGACCATTCCGGAACTCCTCGTGACGTCCGGGATCTTATCCGGGACTCCGAACAACATTCGGTAACCACGTATATCTATTCCCTATAACCCTAGCATCATCGAACCTTAAGTGTGTAGACCCTACGGGTTCGGGAACCATGCAGACATGACCGAGAAGTTCTCCGGTCAATAACCAACAGCGGGATCTGGATACCCATGTTGGCTCCCACATGTTCCACGATGATCTCATCAGATGAACCACGATGTCAAGGACTCAATCAATCCCGTATACAATTCCGTTTGTCTAGCGGTATTGGACTTGCCCGAGATTCGATCGTCGGTATGCCAATACTGTAACGCCCCAGATGTAACTTTCCCAATTTGTACTCCAACTCTTGCCGTTTCTGGCATTAAGTTATATTTATTTCCTGGGTTCGGTTTTTGTCTCCGTGTGTTGTTTTTGTTTTCATGCATCTCATATCATGTCATCATGTGCATTGCATTTGCATACGTGTTCATCTCATACATTCGAGCATTTTCCCCGTTGTCCGTTTTGCATTCCGGCGCTTCGTTCTCCTCCGGTGGTCATTTCTACCTTTCTTTTGTGTGTGGGCATTAAACATTTCCGGATTGGACCGAGACTTGTCAAGCGGCCTTGGTTTACTACCGGTAGACCGCCTGTCAAGTTTCGTACCAGTTGGACTTCGTTTGATACTCCAACGATTAACCGAGGGACCGAAAAGGTCTCGTGTGTGTTGCAGCCCAACACCCCTTCCTTTTGGCCCAAAACCCACCTAACTCTGCTCCATCATCTCGGTCGTTCGATCACGATCGCGTGGCCGAAAACCGCACCTCATTTGGAGCTTCCTAGCTCCCTCTACCTATAAAAGAGCACCCCTCCCCGAAATTTCGGATCATTTCGCAGTCTAAACCCTACATCCACTCCTCCCCGCGCCACCGGACGCGTCCGTGCTGCACCGGACATGTCCGCCCCCGCGCGCCACCTCACTACAGCCAATCAGAAGCCGCCACGTCTCCCCGCCGCCGCTTCCCCTCCACTCACCGCGCGCCACATGGCACCGCGTTGCCCCACTTCGCCGCCGGGCCCGGAGAGCCCGCGACCGGCCCGCGCGGCCCATTCAGCGCCGCCGCCCGAGCCACGGGGAGACCAGATCCGCGTCGCCCGGTCCTCCCTTGCGCCGCCGCACGCCGTCTCGACGCCGGCCGCCCGCCGACGCCGCTCGCCGCCTCGTGCCCTGCCCGGCCCTGGCCCCCGTTGAGCTCGCCAGATGCCGCCCCCGTCGACCTTCACTTCCCGCCGCGTCCCGGAGCGCAGAGGCCTCCATTCGACCCCAGGGAGGAGCCCCGGTGCCGCCCGCCTCAAGATCCGGCGCCGCCGCCTCGGTTCCTGCCGTCCCCGTCGCCAGAGTTCCCAGCGCGCCGCCGCCGGAGAGGATCGGGAGGAGCCCCGATCCGTCTGCGTTGACCACGTCCCCGCTCTTGGGCCCCGCCGTGGCCTCCCAGGCCCAGCGTGCCGCCCCCGCCTTCGGCCCAGATCCGCGGCCAGCATCGCCGGCCCAGCTCCCCGCGGTCCAGCGCGAGCGCCCCAAGGCCCAGCTCCAGCCGGCCTCGCCTTGGCCTGCCTCCTCCTCCAGCCGGGCCGAAGCCCACTGGGTGAGCCGCCACCCGCCCCACCTTGTTTTTTTTTCCGTCCTGGGAATTTGTCCAATTATCCAGAGACTGCCAGTTTTACAGTTTAGACCCTCATGTTCATGCATTTAATAACTCATGAACCGTGCATCGGATTTAAATGTTTTATATATGAAACTTGCTCAGAATTTTATGTAGATTAATAATATGCAAGTTTCATCCATGTTCAAAATGTTTAAAATGATGTTTGATTAAATTTGCTCCTATGCCATGCTAAAATGATTTAATTCATAACTAAATAACCGTAGCTCCGATTTAAATAAACTTTATATGTAAATGGGGTAGAATTTTGCCTAGTTTAACATGGTGGCCTTACTTTGCATGTTTAAGAACCCTAAAATTGTGTTTAGGACAGAACAGGACCTAATCTAAAAATATGCATATGGGGAGTTTCCGGAATTGTTGTTCGTTGCTTCCGGCCTCATTTAAACTTGACTAGATAGGTAGTTTTACTTTGCTTCACCCTCTTGCCATGTTAACCAACATTTAATATTGTTGAGTACATAAACGGGATCAAACTAAATAACGTGTCGTGGTGTTTCATCAATAAGCAACTCGTTGCGTATTGAGCTCCACTTAATTTGTAGTGTTGTTTGTTGCACTTTGCCATGCCATGTTTCATTAAACCGGACATGCATCATACTCGATTGTGCATCGTGCCATGTTGTTGTGGTGGTTGTTTACTATGTTGTGTGCTTCTTTTCCGGTGTTTGCTTCTTCGGGTTGGTTCCGATAACGTCGAGGTTGTGAGGATCCGTTCGTCTACGTCCGTTTGTCTTCTTCATGGACTCGTTCTTCTTCCTTGCGGGATTTCAGGCAAGATGATCATACCCTCGAAATCACTACTATCTTTGCTATGCTAGTTTGCTCGCTCTTTTGCCATGCCAATGCTACGATGCCTACCTTTTGCTTGTCAGCCTCCCAATTGCCATGTCAAACCTCTAACCCACCATGTCCTAGCAAACCATTGATTGGCTATGTTACCGCTTTGCTCAGCCCCTCTTATAGCATTGTTAGTTGCAGGTGAAGATTGAAGTTTGTTCCTTGTTGGAACATGGAGATGTTGTTCCTTGTTGGAACATGTTTACTTGTTGGGATATCACAATATATCTTACTTAATTAATGCATCTATATACTTGGTAAAGGGTGGAAGGCTCGGCCTTATGCCTGGTGTTTTGTTCCACTCTTGCCGCCCTAGTTTCCGTCATATCGGTGTTATGTTCCCGGATTTTGCGTTGCTTACACGGTTGGGCTATAATGGGAACCCCTTGACAGTTCGCCTTAAGTAAAGCTTCTCCAGCAATGCCCAACATTGGTTTTACCATTTGCCACCTAGCCTTTTCTTTCCCTTGGGTTCTGCAGACTCAAGGGTCATCATTTTTTTAACCCCCCCGGGCCAGTGCTCCTCTGAGTGTTGGTCCGAACTAGAGTCCTGTGCAGCGCCCCCTCGGGGAAACTCGAGGTTTGGTTTTAGTTGTATGGAGCGCTCATCTGAGTGTGCCCTGAGAAAGAGATATGTGCAGCTCCTATCGGGATTTGTCGGCACATTCGGGCGGTGTTGCTGGTTTAGTTTTACCCTGTCGAAATGTCTTGTTGTACCGGGATACCGAGTCTGATCGGAATGTCTCGGGTGGAGGTATATTCCTTCGTTGACCGTGAGAGCTTGTCATGGGCTAAGTTGGGACACCCCTGTAGGGATTTGAACTTTCGAAAGCCGTGCCCGCGGTTATGGGCAGATGGGAATTTGTTAACATCCGGTTGTAGAAAACCTGAAGTCGACCCTAATTAAAATGAATCAACTGCGTGTGTACCCGTGATGGTCTCTTTCCGGCGGAGTTCGGGAAGTGAACACGGTTGTTGGAGTTATGCTTGACGTAGGTTGTTATAGGATCACTTCTTGATCATAGTTTCTCGACCGTGCTTTGCCTTCTCTTCTCGCTCTCATTTGCGTATGTTAGCCACCATATATGCTAGTCGCTTGCTGCATCTCCACCTCATTACTCCATCCTTCCTATAAGCTTAAATAGTCTTGATCTCGCGGGTGCGAGATTGCTGAGTCCCCGTGGCTCACAGATACTTCCAAAACCAGTTTGCAGGTGCCTATGTTACCGAACAGGTGACGCAACCAAGCTCAAGGAGGAGCTCGTTGAAGATCTTTCCCGTTGTGTTGTTCGTTCTAGTTGGTCAGTAGTGGAGCCCAGTTGGGGTCGATTAGGGACCTTTGTCGCATTTGGGGTTCTTCTTTTATTTTGGTTCCGTAGTCGGACTGTGATTGTATCTGGTTGATGTAATGCTTTATTCATGTAATTGTGTGAAGTGGCGATTGTAAGCCAACTATGTATCTCTTTCCCTTATGTTTTACATGGGTTGTGTGAAGATTACCTCACTTGCGACATTGCTTTCAATGCGGTTATGCCTCTAAGTCGCGCTTCGACACGTAGGAGATATAGCCGCATTGAGGGCGTTATAAGTTGGTAATCAGAGCCTTCCCCGACCTTAGGAGCCCCACTGATTGATCGTTTTTAGCAGCCGAGTTTGTGTCTAGAAAAAATGTTTTGAGTCATTTAGGAATTATATATCGGAGAGTTTAGGAATTCTTTTTACTTCCCAGTCTCCTCATCGCTCTGGTAAGGCATCCTGACGTAGAGTTTTGACTCTTCTCTTCTCAAATTTCACTAAATTTTTTTTAGGATCACGCGGGTATCTTGGAATCGTTCTGATGGTTTTATGATGAGAACATTGTCTTGGTGCCTCCTGTCAGGGGTTTTGTGGAAGTGTCCCGGGGAGTTGAGCTCTGAGGTGTTGTCGTCATAATTTTATCGTTGCAGTTCTGGAAAACCTGAGTTTAGTACGCCGACATCGAAAATCTCTTTTATGCAGTTCGTTGGTGAGATAACCTCGACGCCACCCAGTACTGGGGCGGGAGTTCGGGAGTATTGCCATAACTTGTATAATGGATGCTTTTCGAAGGTTGAGGTAGATGATTTCTGAAGGTTTCTTGGTTATGTGTTGAAGGATGGATACAGCTGGATGTAGGATTTGCTAGTTTTGGGTGAGATATTATGCTTCCCCTATATCCCCAACACCTGATTGCATAACCAGAAAATTTCGGGAGTTTCATAGGTGGGAATTCAAGTAGCTCGTAGGATATCTTTCCGACAGATGTATGATTTGAAATTGGGGTTCGACGTCTCGTGGTCCGCCTATTCACGGTTGAATTTTACAGTGGTCTCGTTGTGTCTTAAAGAGTCCTTGGCTATGCCGACTCGGGGACGCTTCGTATGTCATGTGCACTGGCTTGTACATGATGGTGCTGTACGATCGAGCCCGTGTAGGCCCCACCACGAAAACTTCGGACGAAATCTCTATCATATGTTTGTTCCGGCTTATTTGGCAAGTCAATTCTTTGTTTTGTTTTGAGTTGTGGTATTCGAGTTGCTTCAAAGTCAAATGTTGATTCCATACTTTTCCCAAGTGGTGTTCTCATACTCCGATGTGAATACTAATCCGTCATGATAATCGAGATTGTTTTGTCAATCCTTTTTAACCGGTGTGCTTCTCTTCAAGTGGATCTGATCATTTCAATATCTACAAGATCAACTCAAGTCTTCTCAACGGCGTTCGTTTCATCCATCTCCAGTTGCCTTTGTTTTTCCCACCCTCCCTCTCTTTGTTTCTTCGAGGACCCAGATTTCTTTATCAAGTATCCTTTTATTCTTGTGAAGTCTCACCATTCTTTTCCGTCAATATTCTTATCCGGTGATTCTCATGAAGATCGTAACGGAGCTTCAAGTTATCATTCTTTGTCTTTTCTCTTCTCCGGTGGATTCAAGTCAAGATTTGTCGATTATATCCCCTTTTTCTCGTTTCAAATACCTTCTCTTGACGGTGCTCCTCATATTTATTCATTTCTCGCTATTCTATTGTTCCGGAGTGCTCAAGATATCTCGAAGATTCGTGTTTCCACTCTACTTTCGTTCAAGTTCTTTCGTGGATGTTCCCTCATTCAAGCCATTTAACTCAACCGGTGCAGCCTCTCTTTTAAATCGTTCAACGGTGTTTTCTTTTGAGTGGGCCCTAACCCACAGGTCTTTTTCCAGGATCTTACCTGACTCTTCTTATTTTCCCGAAGGTATTCTGAAAATTCTTTTCGAAATTTGACGTAAGAATGATTTATCATCAGTCAAATGTTTTCTCCAAGATCTTTCAAATTCTCTTCACCGTTGGCTCAACCTCTTCGTTTGGATTCTTCCGGAGTGTCTAAATGATTCTTGGTGGTGTTTCTCATCGTCATTCTCAGATATTGAAGACCGATGAAGACTTTTCCTCCATATCTATCCGCTCTCTCAGAGATTCGTGATTCTAGCTTGTTGCCATCCTCTCATAATTATTTGCGATTGTGAGATATTTTTTTTATCCATCCGGTGCAAATTCAGGAGTCTTTTCAGTTTGATTCTCTGAAGGCCATTATTTCGGGATTATTCATTCTCAGCTTTCAGTTATCACTCTCCAATTTTACCGGTGCATCAAGTGATCTCTAATCAATTCGTGATCCCTTTGTTCTCTTCTATCTAAATTCTCTCAAGCACCTTCGTTCACTTGCTAATTCTTACCGGTGATTCACCCCTACTTCGATCATTTTTAATTCTTACGGTGGTTCGTTCAAGATTTCTCTTCCTTGGTCACCATATCAATTTATTCGTTGTTTCAACCCTTCCGGTGGATCGTTCAAGACTTTCTCAAGTTTGCGCCATATCTATCTTCATCTTTTCCATGAGAATAAGTAGTGTGCCAAATCCATTGTTTGTCATCAATTTAATTGGTGAAGGATACGCATAACGTAATTCTTACTCTTGTTTCATCCTTATGTTAATCTTTTCTTCCGGAGTTTGGTCACGATGATTAAATTCTTGGTTTCAAGAACTCGTCCTTCTCTCCCGGAGTCCCAAGCTCTCACAATTATTTTATCACGGAGATCCATCTAAATCATTGCAAGGTTTCACCTTGTGTTTTCAACTTCTCTTTCTTTCCGGTATCTTTTGTTTACCGGAGTTCTTCACTGAAGTTCTATATGATGGTTCATATATGATTCAATTCATTCTCGAAGTGCTCATCGAGATTCCTTTCTAAGAAGCTCAAGCTTTCTTCATATTGTAATCCAGAGTGCACTTTCTTTCTACCATATTATCGGAGGTGGTATTATGTCATTCTTGATAATTTGAGTTCATGTTTTTCATGTTTCACATGCTGTCAAGATTGGGATATTTTAAATCCATCAACCTATTCGTTGGAATTGTGTTGGGTTATATTTCACCTAAAGCCATCCCTAAGGACTGTTGCTATCTATTGTGCTCATATATGATCCAAGTTCTTCATATATCCTTTCGGCGATAAGTTTCTCGTCTCCTTGTTCTTATCAATCCAATTCTTTGCCGTGAGTGGCAGGTTGTCATCTCATAATTTGAGATGCATTCTATAAGAACTTATCGAGCTTATTCTTTCCGTTGTTAGTGTTCCAACAACTCCATTCGACCCTTATCCTAAGGATGTCTTTTCAAGCTCACTTGTGGCAGAAGTTTGCCATTTTTCTTCTCCGTTCTTTTGCTCCGACGATCTACCTTCTATTCTTTCTCCTGGAGGTCTACAGATGTTGCTCTTCTCAACCCATCATCTCGTTTGCCTAAGATCATGTCCTTTTCATGCCTATCATTTTAACCGGAGTGTTGTGTCCTCTTTTCAAGTATCCTCTCATTTTGTCAAGTTCAATTCCTTCCATTTACAGGCGGAGTGCTGTCCAAATTATATCACTCTTATTCCTTCCTATCCTGCTTAACCGGAGTATTGTGCCACTTTGTTCAAGTTCTTTTCGCCTTATCAAGCCTTGCATCTCTTTTCAACCGGAGTGCTGCCCAAAGTTGTTCTTCCTTGTTCTTTTCCCTAACGGAGTGTTTTTTAACTTCGTTTATCTCCATTGCTTTCTTTCTATCGTTTGTTCAAACTTTCATGGTTCTTGGTTTCACTCGCTTGTCAAAGAAGCAATTTGTTTTACATCTTCTCTCATCTCTTCCATTGTCCCTCCGGTGCCATTCTAGATCTCGGGACGAGATCTTTTCGTAGTGGTGGAGTGTTGTAACGCCCCAGATGTAACTTTCCCAATTTGTACTCCAACTCTTGCCGTTTCCGGCGTTAAGTTATATTTATTTCCTCGGGTTCGGGTTTTGTCTCCGTGTGTTGTTTTTGTTTTCATGCATCTCATATCATGTCATCATGTGCATTGCATTTGCATACGTGTTCATCTCATACATTCGAGCATTTTCCCCGTTGTCCGTTTTGCATTCCGGCGCTTCGTTCTCCTCCGGTGGTCATTTCTACCTTTCTTTTGTGTGTGGGCATTAAACATTTCCGGATTGGACCGAGACTTGTCAAGCGGCCTTGGTTTACTACCGGTAGACCGCCTGTCAAGTTTCGTACCAGTTGGACTTCGTTTGATACTCCAACAGTTAACCGAGGGACCGAAAAGGCCTCGTGTGTGTTGCAGCCCAACACCCCTTCCTTTTGGCCCAAAACCCACCTAACTCTGCTCCATCATCTCGGTCGTTCGATCACGATCGCGTGGCCGAAAACCGCACCTCATTTGGAGCTTCCTAGCTCCCTCTACCTATAAAAGAGCACCCCTGCCCGAAATTTCGGATCATTTCGCAGTCTAAACCCTAGATCCACTCCTCCCCGCGCCACCAGACGCGTCCGCGCTGCACCGGACATGTCCGCCCCCGCGCGCCACCTCACTCCAGCCAATCAGAAGCCGCCACGTCTCCCCGCCGCCGCTTCCCCTCCACTCACCGCGCGCCACATGGCACCACGCTGCCCTCCTTCGCCGTCGGGCCCGGAGAGCCCGCGACCGGCCCCCGCCGCCCATTCAGCGCCGCCGCCCGAGCCACGGGGAGACCAGACCCGCGCCGCCCGGTCCTCCCTTGCGCCGCCGCACGCCGTCTCGACGCCGGCCGCCCGCCGACGCCGCTCGCCGCCTCATGCCCTGCCCGGCCCCGGCCCCCGTTCAGCTCGCCAGATGCCGCCCCCGTCGCCCTTCGCTTCCCGCCGCGTCCTGGAGCGCAGCGGCCTCCATTCGACCCCAGGGAGGAGCCCCGGTGCCGCCCGCCTCAAGATTCGGCGCCGCCGCCTCGGTTCCTGCCGTCCCCGTCGCCAGAGTTCCCAGCGCGCCGCCGCCGGAGAGGATCGGGAGGAGCCCCGATCCGTCTGCATTGACCGCGTCCCCGCTCTTGGGCCCCACCGTGGCCTCCCAGGCCCAGCGTGCCGCACCCGCCTTCGGCCCAGATCCGCGGCCAGCATCGCCGGCCCAGCTCCCCGCGGTCCAGCGCGAGCGCCCCAAGGCCCAGCTCCAGCCGGCCTCGCCTTGGCCTGCCTCCTCCTCCAGCCGGGCCGAAGCCCACTGGGTGAGCCGCCACCCGCCTCACCTTGTTTTTTTTTCCGTCCTGGGAAATTGTCCAATTATCCAGAGACTGCCAGTTTTACAGTTTAGACCCTCATGTTCATGCATTTAATAACTCATGAACCGTGCATCGGATTTAAATGTTTTATATATGAAACTTGCTCAGAATTTTGTGTAGATTAATAATATGCAAGTTTCATCCATGTTCAAAATGTTTAAAATGATGTTTGATTAAATTTGCTCCTATGCCATGCTAAAATGATTTAATTCATAACTAAATAACTGTAGCTCCGATTTAAATAAACTTTATATGTAAATGGGGTAGAATTTTGCCTAGTTTAACATGGTGGCCTTACTTTGCATGTTTAACAACCCTAAAATTGTGTTTAGGACAGAACAGGACCTAATCTAAAAATATGCATATGGGGAGTTTCCGGAATTGTTGTTCGTTGCTTCCGGCCTCATTTAAACTTGACTAGATAGGTAGTTTTACTTTGCTTCACCCTCTTTCCATGTTAACCAACATTTAATATTGTTGAATACATAAACGAGATCAAACTAAATAACGTGTCGTGGTGTTTCATCAATAAGCAACTCGTTGCGTATTGAGCTCCACTTAATTTGTAGTGTTGTTTGTTGCACTTTGCCATGCCATGTTTCATTAAACCGGACATGCATCATACTCGATTGTGCATCGTGCCATGTTGTTATGGTGGTTGTTTACTATGTTGTGTGCTTCTTTTCCGGTGTTTGCTTCTTCGGGTTGGTTCCGATAACGTCGAGGTTGTGAGGATCCGTTCGTCTACGTCCGTTTGTCTTCTTCATGGACTCATTCTTCTTCCTTGCGGGATTTCAGGCAAGATGATCATACCCTCGAAATCACTACTATCTTTGCTATGCTAGTTTGCTCACTCTTTTGCCATGCCAATGCTACGATGCCTACCTTTTGCTTGTCAGCCTCCCAATTGCCATGTCAAACCTCTAACCCACCATGTCCTAGCAAACCGTTGATTGGCTATGTTACCGCTTTGCTCAGCCCCTCTTATAGCATTGTTAGTTGCAGGTGAAGATTGAAGTTTGTTCCTTGTTGGAACATGGAGATGTTGTTCCTTGTTGGAACATGTTTACTTGTTGGGATATCACAATATATCTTACTTAATTAATGCATCTATATACTTGGTAAAGGGTGGAAGGCTCGGCCTTATGCCTGGTGTTTTGTTCCACTCTTGCCGCCCTAGTTTCCGTCATATCGGTGTTATGTTCCCGGATTTTGCGTTCCTTACACGGTTGGGCTATAATGGGAACCCCTTGACAGTTCGCCTTAAGTAAAGCTTCTCCAGCAATGCCCAACATTGGTTTTACCATTTGCCACCTAGCCTTTTCTTTCCCTTGGGTTCTGCAGACTCAAGGGTCATCATTTTTTTAACCCCCCCGGGCCAGTGCTCCTCTGAGTGTTGGTCCGAACTAGAGTCCTGTGCAGCGCCCCCTCGGGGAAACTCGAGGTTTGGTTTTAGTTGTCACATCCCTAGCTTCAGGCATTGCTCTAGGTTAGCCTCATGTGAGCATCATGTTTAAATTCAAATGAAATTGAATTGAGGAATTTTCAAAGCCTCAGAAACCACTAAAAACAACCAACAATTAAATCTTCTCAAATGAGTCCAAGAAAATGTTCCTGTTATTCCATGGAAATATTGGTGAGAGGTAAAATTTAAACCAATATTTCTGGAGTCACAGAGATATTTATTTTGGCCATTTGAATTAATCCAATAACTATTTTCTTTGGATTTATATTTAATATATATTAAATATGACTCCAAATAATTCCGGAAGTTTGTGAGTGGCTTTGTATATATTTTAGCAAACCACATAATAAACTACAGAATTTATTAAAATGGTTTAGTATTTTACTAAACTAAAACAAAACAGAACAAAATAGAAAACAGAAATATAAAACAGAAAGCAGAGAGAGAGAAGGAATCTCACCTGGGCTTACCTGGCGGCCCAAGTGGCCGGCCCAGCCCACCTCCTCCTCCTTTGTCCTCTTCCTCCTCTGCCAGGAGGACGAGCAGAGGCGAGGCGTGGCGCTCGCCGATGCTGCCTCGGCCACCTCCTGCTTCCCCCCCCCTAGCCACCTCCTGCTTCCTCCCTGGCCTCCCCAGCGACGCCCGGACGACGCCACGCGCCTCCCCGACCGCCCCTCACTCCCTCCCGAGCTCTCCCCCTCCTCTGTTTCTCTCTCCCTCTCGGACCCGAGCGGAGCCGCCGCCACCGACGAGCACCACCGCAGCCACCGTCTCCCCCTCGACCCCTCGCTGTGCTTGCGAGCTCCGCCACAACCCCCTCCACCTCCTCGTTGAGCTACGGACCTCCCGGACGTGCTGCAACGCCGCCACCATCGCCGTTTCCATCGCCGGCCGCCGAGGATCTTCATCGTCAATTCACCACCATCGTCGCGTCCCCGAGCCGGCTAACCACCCCTACGGCACCGCTGTGAGCTCCCACGCCTCCCCTCCCTCTTTTCCCCTTCGATTGCGCCCTGTAGCCTCGATTCCACCGGAGCCGCGAGCTCGGCTCCGCCGGCGATGTCGCCGCCGTCGTTGCAGGTCACCGAACTCGCGTCCGAGCACGACCTCGAGCTCGTGGATCTCCCAGGAGCCCGCCCAGCCTCTCAGCTCGCTCGCTCGCTAAGCGTAGCCCCGTGCCCGTGCTGGCCCGAACTCCGGTCGCCGCCGCGGACCCCGTTCCGGTGAGCTCGAGCCACCTCAGCCCCTGCCGTTTGCACAAATGGATGCGGGCGACTCCCAGCTACGCGTAGCTGCCCTCCGCCGGCCATTTGGTCGCCGGAGGAGGAATTCCGACCCCCTCCGCCGTCTCGGGCTTCACCGGCGACGAGCCGCCGGCGTGTTAGCCTCGGCTGACCAGGGGTTTGACCTCCCCTAGGTCCATGACAGGTGGGCCCGGCCCCTGCTAACTTTGGTTAAGTTAATAACTACTTTTAGTTAAGCCACTGACCCACTGACAGTAGGCCCCACCCCTGGTCAAACCCCAGTCAGCGCTGGGTTTGACCGGGATTAACTCCTGTGACACTGACATATGGGTCCCACAGGTCAGGTTTGACCTGGAGGCGCCCAGTTGACCCTGCTGACATCACTGTGACGTGGGGCTGACGCAATAAGTATTTTCTGGATTTAATTTAATTCTGAAATTCCAGAAAATACCTAAAACTTCAATAAATCATAGAAAATTAACCGTAACTCCAAATTAAATAATTTATATATGAAAAATTATCAGAAAAATTCAAGGAATCCATCTGTACCATTTTCATGCATGTTGGAACAACTTATAGCTGCTGTTTAGCACAAATCAATTAAAGGGCATTTAAATAATCACATATGGAGTTTGAATTTGAATCTTGTATTCAAACCAACTTCATTTAACTTGTTGCTAGATGCATTAGCCCAAAACACATTCAGTTTGCTATGTCATGATCATGCATCATATTGTGCATTGCATTGATTGTGTTTCCTTCTGTGTTGCCGGTATTTGTCCCCTCTCGATAGACGTGATACCGAGGATGTGATCGTTGACACTGATGAAGACTCAATGTTATCTTCAGAAGTGCCAGGCAAGCAAAACCCCCTTGTTCCATTCCGATACAATCCTACTCTCTCGCTCCTGCTCTCTTTTACTGCATTAGGACAACAACGATTCATCTGTTACTTGCTGCGGTAGCTGAACCCCTTTATCCTCTGCATGACCTGTCATTCCACAGTAATTAGATGAAACCCACTAGCATGAGTAGGAGTTGTTTGAGCCCTGTTGTGCCTACTCATTCATGCTTGTTTGTCATGCCTGCTACTGCTTAGAGTTGAGTCAGGTCTGATTCATCGGGGATGAATCAGAGGCGTGTGAACATGTCCTACTGTGTGTGAGCTAAGTGTGTGAACACGATTTGGTAAAGGTAGCGGTGAGAGGCCATGTAGGAGTACATGGTGGGTTGTCTCATTGCAGCCGTCCTCAGGAACTGAGTTCTGTGTCTGTGATCCATGATTCAGCTACTACCATACATTGGGCCCTGAAATATGACCCCGCTCGACTTCTTATTCACCCTTGTCCTCTGTCCAGGAGTTGCAAGTAGTTTCTGGTGTTTGTAGTATGCTGGAGGCCGTGGACAGCGCTGACCGTAGGGGTGGGCTGTGATGCGGTAGGCACGTGGCCGGGTATACCGGGCGCCCGTTTGGTGTCACGGAACCCTGTTCACATCGTTTGGGGCTGTGAGCGAAACTCCGGCCGGATCTCCTCATGGATGGAACCCGAATAGGCGATAAACCTGGACTAGAGACTCGAGTGTTTAGGTAGGTTGTGGTCTACACCCACGTCGGCTTTCGCTTGAAGTCTGCCGAGCACATGTCGTGTGCAGACGCTAAGTGGTGGAAACATGTATGAAGAAGTACACCCCTGCAGGGTTAACATCATCTATTCGAATAGCCGTGTCCGCGGAAAAGGACTTCTGGGTTGCTTATATCAGTTCATAGACAAGTGAAAGTGGATACTCTAAAATACGCAAGATAAGCGTGAGTGCTATGGATGGCGTTCTCGTAGGGAGACGGGAGCGGATCCATAGTGGTGTATTGATATGGTGAATATGTGGACTCGTGTGCGCCACCTCAAAAGAGTTACTTGCAGTCGTAGTTCAGGATAGCCACCGAGTCAAAGCTGGCTTGCTGCAGTCAAACTCCACCATCCCCTTTGTTGATAATGATGCATGTGTAGATAGATCTGATGTAAGTCTTGCTGGGTACATTTGTACTCACGTTTGCCTATTTTATGTTTTTGCAGAGAGACTTCGGTCTCGCTAGTAGTTTCACGTGGACTTCGACGTTTAGCTTGATACCTCAGCTACGATCTTGTGCCCTCGGCAGGATCTAGTAGATAGTCAGGCTTCTCAGCCTTTTTCATTTATAGATGTCTGTACTCAGACATGATAGCTTCCGCATGTGCTTGACTTGTATGCTCTGAATGTTGGGTCGTGAGACCCCTGTTTGTAATATCTCGCTCCTCGGAGCCTATTGAATAAATACTTGGGTCGTAGAGTCATTTTGTGATGCCATGTTGTATTGCACATATCGAGCATATTGTGTGTATGTTATTGAAATGCTTGATATGTGTGGGATCTGACTATCTAGTTGTTTATCTTTAGTAGCCTCTCTTACCGGGAAATGTCTCCTAGTGTTTCCACTGAGCCATGGTAGCTTGCTACTGCTCCGGAACACTTAGGCTGGCCGGCATGTGTCCTTCTTCGTTCCTGTGTCTGTCCCTTCGGGGAAATGTCACGCGGTGAATACCGGAGTCCTGTTAGCCCGCTACAGCCCGGTTCACCGGAGTCCTGCTAGCCCAGTGCTACAGCCTGGATTCACTCGCTGATGACCGACACGTTCGATGCTGGGTCATGGATGCCTGTCCCTGTAAGTCTGTGCCGCTTTGGGTTTACGACTAGCCATGTCAGCCCGGGCTCCTTATCATATGGATGCTAGCGACACTGTCATATACGTGTGCCAAAAGGCGCAAACGGTCCCGGGCAAAGGTAAGGCGACACCCGTGGGAATACCGTGCGTGAGGCCGCAAAGTGATATGAGGTGTTACATGCTAGATCGATGTGGCATTGAGTCGGGGTCCTGACAGCGTTGGTATCAGAGCTTGACTGCCTGTAGGATTACCAAGCCAAACTGGTCGAAGTTGAGTCTAGAAATTCTTTAGTTATATAAGGGAATTGATTGTGGGATGGAACGTAAGGCTCTTTTTACTCCTTATACCTCATGCCCTTCTGATCTGAGTCATCTTATCTTTCCTGCGGGGATTAAGAACTAGGATATCTCTTCTTTCTATTAGGATCACGTGTTACTAATCAGTAGACTTATAAGATTGTTGGATTTAAGTCTCAGTTCAGTTCCTACTACTTCCGTATGTTAATTGTTGATCTCGGAACCTTGATATTGTGCTTCTGAGTGGTTATGCCACCATTTTTGTGATTGTCTCAAATCTTTTTGAGCAATTATAGCCGTTATGCTGTCCGAGTCATCCCAGGTTTCTAAATAGTCCGATGCATTTGCAAATCCCTTCCTTTTGTTTCCGATGTTCTCATGGGCCAGATTAACCACACTAATCGGTGTGTTGAGGTAATTATTGCCTCGACATATATGTTGGAATTATTATTATGACCCTAAGTGCTTAGGGGATCATCTAGTGGTCTAGCCATGATTTGTGTCCTAGTGTGAAGATTCTGGCCTTTATTCTCGGAAGCATCCCGTGATGCTACTTAGTAGTAGGTATTCTACTCCTGGGTTCTGAACCCGAGATTCACTCTACCTACTTCATGTTGATAGTAATTGCTAGTGCCTTTAGGATATTAGTAACCTTTGCGATAGTCCTTGAAGTCCGTGGTATCTTCTTCTTCCAAATACCATGAACTACTTATGGCAGATGTTTATTGGATCAAAAAAAAATCACAATTAGAGTACTCTTGAGGAGTTCTCCATTCATAAATCGTGACTCTGCTAGTTCTACCTTTCTGCATGGGTTATCCGGAAGAAATATGTTGAACTTGGTTCGACATACTAATCTATGCATCCACAACTCAGAAAGTTATATGTTCCTTTGAGTTGTTCTCTTTAGTTGCATTCTGACCCTCGTCTATCAATTGATAGTCAAGAGTATGCGTGCGTTCGTTCATCGATGCCTATGACTCTTGTGGTACGTCAAGCCATTCTGTCCTGAATGACTTGGAGAAACAAACTCCAGTACCTCATCCATATCTAGGATTGGGTCAAAGTAGTTGTGTTCCGCAGATCAAGTTACAATCCAGCTTCTGGTCTGCTCTACCCTGAAGTATTACCTTCTTTATGACAGGAATTTCATGAGAATTGCACCACCTTTTGTGAATTCTTGACATAGTGATACTTCTCGCCATCCTTTTTCATTCCTCGGTTCCGTGTTGATGCAACCGGAATACCGACAAATGAATTGTGATGTGTGAAATCAATACTCCTAGCAACCTCGTTGCTTGGTAGTTAAAGGATAATAATTTTATTCTTAGTATGTTGGTTATTGAATCACCATTCTAAGATTGATCGTGCTACCTAGTCCTTATTTCCTGGTGCACTCTTCGATTGATGAGTTAGGATCTTGTCAAGTCCTCACTCATTTGATCATATCGTCTTGCCCTCAAAAGCGAGATTGTTCTCGAGCTTAGTAACATACCCGTGGTTCGTGATTTTCCGAAGATCATCTCGGAAGTATTACCAGGTTGTCACCTGACCGCTATGTTGATCTCGTGATCAAGTTGGTTTTCTTGTGAACCACCCTCTCTCCAAGATCGGTGTTAGATATCCCTGAGCTAGTTGGTTAAGCTAGACAACAACTTGGAGAGTTGGAAGATAAAAGCTTGTCTGACTTAGTTCGTTCCAAAGGGATATTCTTGTGTAGTGTGTGTTGAAGAAAGATGATATCTTCATCGATTGGTCCTTGTGATCAGATGCTGGACCTATTGTCTTATCAATCCTTTGATTTGAGTGTGGGCTATCGTCAAATCAAATCAGTACCAACGATGCTCGTAATGTTGTCTTATTCGTGGTTGATCCCTCGAGCATACACCATTACATCTTTAGTCTGACCAGTGCTATCACCGTGTTCACTTAACTATGGAATTCCTTTTAAAAGGAAACCCAGATGAATTGTTGTTGTGCCCATTGACAACATCCTTGTCTTCTCCATAATTTTGCTGAACATTAAGCTAGTGTTGGAAACTTTTGAAAGCATTTGCTCATGCTAGCTCATGAAGCATATGTTCGGATGTAAGAAGTGACTTCCTCTAGTTCATGTGCATTTGATGCAAGTTGCCGCTGTGGACTCGAGAAAGTCAATGTTGCTTCCTCTGGAATCATCGCAAGTCAGTCATGCACACGTGCGAAGTATTCTGTGGTCTGGAGACTTGCAACCTTCATTCCATATGTGTATCCTAGCACACCAAGCCACTGATTGATTTGTTCAAGGAGAAGGAGTATCTTCATAAGAGCTAATCCGGACTTATGAAAGAACTTCGATACCCTCGTTGATGGTTCCCCCTCCTGAACTCGGTAGTGTTTTATTATAAGACTACCACGTGGTCATGCTTGTCTGGGACAACGTGTTCACATGTTTGTAGCAGAACCAGCTCATGTTTTGGAGCTTGCTATCGTAGTTCATTTCCCGAGAATCTCGCAACGTCATCTCGTCGAATTGTGTTGCAAACTTTCATTTTTCTTCCTAGACTCGATGAGTCTGGATTATCCTGACACCAACCAGATCTGAATCTCAGGCAGATATGATGGTTGGAACATTTCCCTAAGAACTATAATATTGGTCTCTCGATAACCGGTAAGGTGGATGTCGTGGCCAACACACCCATCCGGTAGACCTATTATTATAGTATCTTGTTTGAGGAAGTTGGCCACCCCCCCCTAGGGATTTCGTAGGATTTACTCCCTAGTTGCCCCTATGGATCTTTGTGTTCCCGAAGTCCGACCTTTACTTGATGTTCTAGATACCAAACCATATTTATGAATGGGTTACACTAGCACATCAAGGAGAACATTATAAGCGGAGTGCTAAATGTCTCTCGGTCGATCATCCAGATTTTGTTCCTTGGCTTCGCTAAGGTGTAATCTGAGAAGGTGTTATCTTCCTTTGCATCTGCATCATCCATCATCATTCATCGTGGTAGCAAGTTGTGTTGCCAGGATCCTTGACACGGATGTGGTAAAACCTTGATGAATATGGAAATGCTCAAGTTCTTGAGAGCACGCACAAGCGCTACGTGTTATCATCGGCACTAGCTGGGATTGCCCCAGATTTCCTCGGTTATGCTATAACCACTCCAACAGTGAATTCACTCTCTATTGTTGGGTTCTTCACCAGTTACCAGAATCATTCCCAGCATTTGCATTTTGTTTCCAGCTTGCACCGCCAATGTGCCATTCTACCATGGGTCTCTTCCATTTCCGGTGATAAGCAAAATTCATCCATTACGTTGTCTTCAACAAGGTAATCCACATCATCCAAGTCTGAGTATGCCATTCTACTGACCCCCTCCAAACGATCGCTCGAGAATTGTCTTAGGCTGGTTTAAAGAGTTTCAATGATCTTTGAATCAAAAGTAATTCTTTTTGCCACTTAAGGGGATGTATCTTCGAGTCACCTTCCCTAAGGTGTATCGTTATGGTATCATGGCAATTCAACTCCTCGCTAGGTTGACAACCGATTACCACCTTAAGCGTGAAGTTGTTGTCTACCTAGTAAACTCTCGTCATCTGTCTCACTCCATTTCTTCAGATCTGTGCTTCGTCTCCCAGCTCAAGAGATGTTGCTATGTCTCATTCTGTGAGTTGTTCGATCTTCGAGAAGATCGACCCTTCTAGAGTCTCCTTCTTCCCTCCATGTCATGTGACAGGATTTCTCAGAGCAAGACCTCGAGTCAAAGATGGTGAATGAATCAACGTTCAACTGAAGTGCACCCTGGATCGTGAAGATTGTACTAGTTTGCGTTTCCCCTTCATCCTACCCTACGCTTGAATCTCGAGACGAGATTCTTGTTTAGTGGGGGTGAGTTGTCACATCCCTAGCTTCAGGCATTGCTCTAGGTTAGCCTCATGTGAGCATCATGTTTAAATTCAAATGAAATTGAATTGAGAAATTTTCAAAGCCTCAGAAACCTCTAAAAACAACCAACAATTAAATCTTCTCAAATGAGTCCAAGAAAATGTTCCTGTTATTCCATGGAAATATTGGTGAGAGGTAAAATTTAAACCAATATTTCTGGAGTCACAGAGATATTTATTTTGGCCATTTGAATTAATCCAATAACTATTTTGTTTGGATTTATATTTAATATATATTAAATATGACTCCAAATAATTCTGGAAGTTTGTGAGTGGCTTTGTATATATTTTAGCAAACCACATAATAAACTACAGAATTTATTAAAATGGTTTAGTATTTTACTAAACTAAAACAAAACAGAACAAAATAGAAAACAGAAATATAAAACAGAAAGCAGAGAGAGAAGGAATCTCACCTGGGCTTACCTGGCGGCCCAAGTGGCCGGCCCAGCCCACCTCCTCCTCCTTTGTCCTCTTCCTCCTCTGCCAGGAGGACGAGCAGAGGCGAGGCGTGGCGCTCGCCGACGCTGCCTCGGCCACCTCCTGCTTCCCCCCCTAGCCACCTCCTGCTTCCTCCCTGGCCTCCCCAGCGACGCCTGGACGACGCCACGCGCCTCCCCGACCGCCCCTCACTCCCTCCCGAGCTCTCCCCCTCCTCTGTTTCTCTCTCCCTCTCGGACCCGAGCGGAGCCGCCGCCACCGACGAGCACCACTGCAGCCACCGTCTCCCCCTCGACCCCTCGCTGTGCTTGCGAGCTCCGCCACAACCCCCTCCACCTCCTCGTTGAGCTACGGACCTCCCGGACGTGCTGCAACGCCGCCACCATCGCCGTTTCCATCGCCGGCCGCCGAGGATCTTCATCGTCAATTCACCACCATCATCGCGTCCCCGAGCCGGCTAACCACCCCTACGGCACCGCTGTGAGCTCCCACGCCTCCCCTCCCTCTTTTCCCCTTCGATTGCGCCCTGTAGCCTCGATTCCACCGGAGCCGCGAGCTCGGCTCCGCCGGCGATGTCGCCGCCGTCGTTGCAGGTCACCGAACTCGCGTCCGAGCACGACCTCGAGCTCGTGGATCTCCCAGGAGCCCACCCAGCCTCTCAGCTCGCTCGCTCGCTAAGCGTAGCCCCGTGCCCGTGCTGGCCCGAACTCCGGTCGCCGCCGCGGACCCCGTTCCGGTGAGCTCGAGCCACCTCAGCCCCTGCCGTTTGCAAAAATGGATGCGGGCGACTCCCAGCTACGCGTAGCTGCCCTCCGCCGGCCATTTGGTCGCCGGAGGAGGAATTCCGACCCCCTCCGCCGTCTCGGGCTTCACCGGCGACGAGCCGCCGGCGTGTTAGCCTCGGCTGACCAGGGGTTTGACCTCCCCTAGGTCCATGACAGGTGGGCCCGGCCCCTGCTAACTTTGGTTAAGTTAATAACTACTTTTAGTTAAGCCACTGACCCACTGACAGTAGGCCCCACCCCTGGTCAAACCCCAGTCAGCGCTGGGTTTGACCGGGATTAACTCCTGTGACACTGACATATGGGTCCCACAGGTCAGGTTTGACCTGGAGGCGCCCAGTTGACCCTGCTGACATCACTGTGACGTGGGGCTGACGCAATAAGTATTTTCTGGATTTAATTTAATTCTGAAATTCCAGAAAATACCTAAAACTTCAATAAATCATAGAAAATTAACCGTAACTCCAAATTAAATAATTTATATATGAAAAATTATCAGAAAAATTCAAGGAATCCATCTGTACCATTTTCATGCATGTTGGAACAACTTATAGCTGCTGTTTAGCACAAATCAATAAAAGGGCATTTAAATAATCACATATGGAGTTTGAATTGGAATCTTGTATTCAAACCAACTTCATTTAACTTGTTGCTAGATGCATTAGCCCAAAACACATTCATTTTGCTATGTCATGATCATGCATCATATTGTGCATTGCATTGATTGTGTTTCCTTCTGTGTTGCCGGTATTTGTCCCCTCTCGATAGACGTGATACCGAGGATGTGATCGTTGACACTGATGAAGACTCAATGTTATCTTCAGAAGTGCCAGGCAAGCAAAACCCCCTTGTCCATTCCGATACAATCCTACTCTCTCGCTCCTGCTCTCTTTTACTGCATTAGGACAACAATGACATATTTGTTACTTGCTGCGGTAGCTGAACCCCTTTATCCTCTGCATGACCTGTCATTCCACAGTAATTAGATGAAACCCACTAGCATGAGTAGGAGTTGTTTGAGCCCTGATGTGCCTACTCATTCATGCTTGTTTGTCATGCCTGCTACTGCTTAGAGTTGAGTCAGGTCTGATTCATCGGGGATGAATCAGAGGCGTGTGAACATGTCCTACTGTGTGTGAGCTAAGTGTGTGAACACGATTTGGTAAAGGTAGCGGTGAGAGGCCATGTAGGAGTACATGGTGGGTTGTCTCATTGCAGCCGTCCTCAGGAACTGAGTTCTGTGTCTGTGATCCATGATTCAGCTACTACCATACATTGGGCCCTGAAATATGACCCCGCTCGACTTCTTATTCACCCTTGTCCTCTGTCCAGGAGTTGCAAGTAGTTTCTGGTGTTTGTAGTATGCTGGAGGCCGTGGACA